>NC_134595.1:41815454-42552954 GCF_037038515.1 Microtus pennsylvanicus | reverse complement strand
GCACGAGCTGCCCCTCTAAACTGCTGACCAGCCTTTGATCATGCCAATCCTTGGTTTTCTTTCCAGCCATGCACTTGTGATAGATGTTTTCGTAGGAACTGATGCAAGGAGGTGGAAGGGGATCTGAAGAGGATGGGAGAAAGGATTATGGGAAACTCAGAAGATGCTATCTCTAAGCTTGGGCATGAAGGTGAAAAGGAATTGAGCCCAGTAGGGAGAGGAGTGCTCTTCTAAGTAGACAAGGGTGGGATGGAAAAGGCACAGAGAGCCCCGAAGCCCTCTGAGTGGCCATGCCTGGGGAGTGTTACTATTGTGGCAGCAGACAGAGAGACACAGGAAGCCAAGGCTGGACCAGGAGGTGGAGCTCATAAAGAGCCTTGATAGCCTACTAAGAAGGTGAACTCTTGATGATACAGAGATAGAGAGAGACCAGAGGCAGGGAATGGGCAAGAGCGACAGGAGCATTTCCTGCCATTTCCCTACAGGGTACCATGAGTAGACTGGGTAGAACAAGGAAGCAGGGAGACCAGTGGTGGGCTAGTCTCACAGTGTGGGTGCAAAGTGATGGGGACCCCTACGTAGGTTGTATGTGTGTGTATGTATACATATATACACATATATGCAGATGTGTGTGTGTGCATACATATGCATACATGTGCATGTATGTGTGTTGGTTGTTTGTGTATGTCTGTGACTGTTTTTCTATATATAATGTGTCTATATGTCTGTGTGTATCTATGTGTATGTATAAGTGTGTGTATGTGTGTGTGCATGTGTTATGATGGAGGTGGGTGGACCTTGGCCTTCCCACAGGGCCGGGAACCCTGATTGCTCTTTGGGCTGACGAGGGAGGGGGACTTAATTGGGGGAGGGGGAGGGAAATGGGAGGCGATGGCGGGGAAGAGACAGAAATCTTTAATAAATAAATTAATTAATTAAAAAAAGAAGGTTTAGAAGATTTCATCAATTCTTTCATAGTGATGTTTGTAAGGATTAAACCAACTCAGCCGGCAGAAGTTAGTTGATAGGGACCTGTGCGTCTTAGCTGCTCCATCAGTGAACAATCTATACACTGCATTTTCCAGGACAATATTAATTTCATCCATTTTGATACTATTCTGTTGGTTTGTTTTCCTTTATTATTTTTTCAAGAGGGTTTCTCTGTGTAGCTCCGGCGGTCCTGGAACTTGCTCCGTAGACCAGGATGGCCTCAAGCTCACAGAGATCCACCTATTTCTGCTTCCTGAGTGCTGGGATTAAAGGTGGGTACCACCACTGCCTCTCTGCTTTGATTCTTTTTAGGAAAGCCCTTTCAGGAAATGTAGCTATGTAATTCAGTCAAACCATCTCGTCAGGTGTGTGTGTGTGTGTGTGTGTGTGTGTGATGTTTAGGAAAACCGAATGGACCCAGATGCTCCAGATGCTTCCTTAAACATTCCTTATATTACTTGGGTAGCCATAGAACTCCTAGATCCCACCAGCTAACCAGAGAAGACCGTCCAAGTACACTGGAATCCCCAGGGAACTCTTCTAGCTTGGGCAAGGGTACATCATGTCCGGCATAAACGCCATGATGCCGGTGGGAACGTGTCATTAAAATGCTGTCTGAACTGCTCTATGTTGAGTTCTGGAAATGCACTGCATTAACAACATTCTAATGAATTTTTAATTTGTTTTTAAATTTTACTTGGTAGCAAATATTCTCAGAGAGAGAACAAGATTGCAACTACCAAATCACAATTATTCAAACGTGGAAACTTAAGTGAAAACCTTCTAAAACAGTATGTTTAAACATGTTACTAAGAATATATTTTGGATAAATAATTTTTTTTGCTGTGAACATTTTTTTTTAAACTTTTTAACGTTTGTGCTAAAGGTGCCATTCAATGGCTTGCCATTGTCTGCATGGTAGTGGTGAGAAGGTAGAAGCTGAGTTACTGGCCCTTTAAGGGCACTCCCTTTCTCCTCCCCTGTACCACCTTGCCACTGTTTCCCAGGTCCAGAACATCTTTATCAATCTACAGCTGCTACCCATTTGGCGGGCCTCAGGACCTCTGCCTGTGATGTCTTTCCCACCTGGATGGCTCCTCTTGGATTTTGTGTTCTCATTAATTCCTTCCCATTCACCCGAGAGATACTCACCATCTGTTATTCAGGAAAACCCTGCCTGGCCTCTCTGCCTGGAAAAAGCCCTCACGTAGATAAGTCAAGATCCTTCTTTAAATTTTTTTTTAATTGTTCCGTGACGGTTTCAGACACATACGTGGCACATCCCAATTACTGTCGCCCTCTGCCACCCTACACCTTCCTCCCACCCCTATCAGGCCCCCACACAAGGTCCTCTTCCACATTGAGGTCCTTTTGTTTGTAACCCCCTGCGTATAGCCAGGGCCATCTTTGTGACGGTGTGTCTGTGGCTGCCCCCCACTGGACTCTGGCTGGTTCATCAGTAGATGCACAACGGAATCAAACAAGATTTGTACTTCTGCCTGTGGTTTTAATGCCTCTGGTATTTAACCTGACAGTCTCAGGGATTAGAACACAGGGATCTTTTTTAAAATTGATTTTATTGAGTTCTACATTTTTCTCTGCTCCCCTCCCTTCCTCTCCCCTCCCTTTCAATCCTCTCCTGTGGTCCCCATGCTACCAATTTACTCAAGAGATCTTATCTTTTTCTACTTCCCATGTAGATTAGATCCATGTATGTCTCTCTTAGGGTCCTCATTGTTGTCTAGGTTCTCTGGGATTGTTGATTTGTAGGCTGGGTTTTCTTTGCTTTATGTCTAAAAGCCACTTATGAGTGAGTACATGTGATAATTGTCTTTCTGGGTCTGGGTTACCTCACTAAATATGATGTTTTCTAATTTCATGTATTTGCCTGCAAATTTCAAGATGTCATTATTTTTTTCTGCTGTGTAAATTTTTTTCTCCATTGTGTAAATGTCCCACATTTTCCTTATCCATTCTTCAGTCAACGAGTATTTAGGTTGTTGCCAGGTTCTGACTATGACAAACAATGCTGCTATGAACATAGCTGCGCTCATGTCCTTGTGGTGCAATTGAGCATCCTTTGGGTATATACCCAAAAGGAACACAGGGACCTTTAAGAATGGCCAACCACACGTTCCAGGCATGGATGGGTCCTGCACAGAGGAAATCTGAGCAGGGTTTCTTTTATTTCAGCTTTTCTACTCTTTTCTCCACAGAAGGACTGTTTACAAGTCTAATGTAGCTTGTGATGACAGAGACTGAGGGCAAACAGCTCTTAGGCAGGAAGGAGAAGGAACACTGTTGCTATGCAGAACAATCCACCCCTTTGGCTCTACTTTTATTATTTCTAAAATGTAAGGATAATGGCTGGAGGTTTAGCTCCACGGTAGAGCAGGCCCAAGGCCTTGAGTTTTACCCCTAGCAGGGGAATGACTCAGGCATTCTATAAAGCTGAAGACTAAATCTTGGAATCTCTAAGCACAGTATAAAAGCAAGACTTTAGGGGTTGGAGAGATGACTCAGCGCTTAAGAGCACTGACTGCTCCTCTAGATGGACCGGGGTTCAATTCCCAGCTCCCACAGAACACCTAAATATGCCTGTAACTCCAAGATCTGACACCCTCACACAGACATACATGTAGGTCAAACACCAACGCACGTAAAATAAAAATAAGCAAACTATTAAAACCAAACACAAGACTTTATTATTTCAGCTTCAAATGACATTGTATCTGAGAAGTTCAAAGGAGAAGCAATAAGAATTGCTATAGCTTCTGCTCTGGCTTCTACACATTGATTCATTTAGTTTATTAACCAATCATGGTTGGAATTTCTATGCTGCTAATTAGTCGAGAAAGAAGCTGGCAAATATGGGCTAAAATGCTGGGATGCTAAGTGGTCATAAGGCATTTAATGGGGTGGTCATAGTCTGTGGTCCTTTGACATGCATCATTTCTTGGAACACAGACTCTTTATCCACTAACTCTCAGACACGTAGGACCCTACCCCACCTGGGCTCACTTAGTCGGGGTCACAGCTCATGTTCAGCAGTTCCTAGTGGACAAAATAGATGAAGTTGTCCATCAGGGAGGGGCTGACCAAGCTGGAAACTCAATGAACCAGTGCTCACTTTGAAGTCAAGAAAAGAGGCAATTCTTCAGTTCAGTGTGGTCTAAGGCTATCATTTCGTGAGACTAACCCTGGGTTCACAGCACTGGAAACCCCTCTCAGTGCCACTTTTTCCCCCCTTGGAGCTTTGTTCCTTGTCTGCTTCTCTCTCCAGATCCCACAGGCTAAATCAAATTAAATACCAGGTTAGGTGTAGGTAAAATGTGCCACTGTTAAGTACCCCATCTCCCAGCCTTCTATAGGAAATTCTGTTTTATCCCTGAAAATGGCAGGTTGGGAGCTCACGTGCAGCCCAAGGTAAGATAAAAGGGTGACTCTATGTTCTAGGTGGAAAAGGTCAGAGCGAACCAGTTTGCACAATGTCCTGGGTCCCTCTGTGCCTTCTCTACTTCCCAGATTGTGCAAAGGCCTCAGATTGTGGGAAAGCCTCACTTCCCACCAGCTCTCTACAGATCCAGTCAGGCCAGCCCAGGGCAGAAAGAATGTGCAGAACTCATTGTCCAAAGCTCAGCAAGTGAGGAGCCTGGTGGCTCATGCCTGTCATTTCAACATGAGGGAGGCTGAAATGGCAGAGTTATGAGTTTCAGGACGGCCTACATGACATGGGGAGATCGTGCCAAGACAAATGGTAAAACGAAATAAAAAGCGAAGCGAGGTGTTTCTTTCCTGCTGTGGTTTTTCTTGAGCTGTCAGAGTGTACTTTATTTGCTATTTAGCATGTGATTTTTCAGAACCAGGCTATTTACAGGAACAGAGTGGAACCTCTCTGGAGCATGCCAACATGCTCAACACACCCCTCCGGTCAGGACTGTAGCTGGTGTTGAGCCCTGGGCTGATGGGAGTCTGAGAAAGGGATCCTGGGAGTCTGCAGGCAGCAGCAGGTGGCGCATGCATGGATAGCTCTTGTCACTCCCTCTTTGTGCTTTAGATAATAAAGACAAAATCATTAAGCTGTGAGATCCTAGAGCATCACATTCCAAGCCAGAGGTTCTTATCTGAGCCTGGAGGCCAGAATGAGGGCTCTGGAATTCATCCAGAAAGTCCCATACCTGGTTTTAGACAGAGTCTTATATAGCGCAGGCTGACCTTTAATTCTTTCTTCTCCAGTCTCTGCCTCCTGGCTGCTGGGATTACAGATGTGTAATTACACTATGCCCAGTTTATTTAGTGCTGGGGATCAAGCTTAGGGTATTGTGCACGCTGGGTAAATGTTCTACCAACTGAATTACAATTCCAACCCCCCCTCCCAGTACTCATACAGTTCTCCAGGGCCCCCTCCTGTCTCCTATCTCCTGGTGTGACTATACATAAATCCAACAGGAACCATGAAATAGCATGGCTGAAAGTTTCCTTCAGGGTTACAGAGTCTTCCCTCTAAGATGTCTACAGTTCTAGGGAAGAGTTGGCTGGCCAGGGAGCTGCAGAGAGGCAGGTTTTCTCTGGCCAAAAGATGCTGTTATCGTAGCAAAAACATGGTGGTTTGAATTCTTGGGAATGGGGTCTATGGCTGATTCAAGTTGGCAGAGCTGTTGGAAGCTACAGTTCATCTTTTGGTCTCTGTGATTTTAGCTGTGGTCTATGTTGTCAAACACAACAGACTGTTGTTAGTGGTGCTTTATTATGGAACACTTAAGTCCCTATCCTATTCAACTCTATCCCAAACCATCACTAATGGGCACTCTTGCTGGTACCCAGCAAGAGAAGCCAGGTCTGCTTCTTTGGCATTGCCCTCTCTTGCAGGGTAAAGAAGGTCTCTGCTACTCTCTTCAATGGACCTTAGATCTTTTCTGTGCTGGAATCTCAATCTTGTGAGTGGGACTGGGGCGGAGCCTGAGTCCTGTGGAGAAGGTGAAATGCCCTGAAGTCTTCCTTGCTACTCAGCAGTGAGGGTCTGGGAATTGACTCAGCCTTGGAAAGCAGACCAGGCTGCTGGAACTATGACCAGTTCAGGGACAATTTGGGGTCATTTGGCTACACCGATGTGAATGGTGGTAGCAGAGGAGTCTGTGTTCAGCACTGAGGGTGTCCCTGCATGCTCTGTGCTCCCAGGATGAAGGGGCACCTCAGGTCAGTCCAAATTTGAGGTTTTAGCTGTTTATTCTCAACCCCTTCCAGTGCACTTTCAAAGTATCATTTCCAAGACACATCAGTTATGCTGTGAGCTAGATATCTTTTAAGAAGGTATGTTTAGCCTCCACCTGCACTGGGTTTCTTAGCATTCTTTAGACATGGAGGTCTTTCCGTGTCTCCTCTTCCATCCCTGCCTCCTCCCTCTCTCCCTCGATGTCACCGAAGGAACCTGGCTTCCCCACCTCACATGAACTGTGCACAAGGGGCCTCCAGGTGGAAACCCTGATTGCACACTGGACTTGGTTCTTATCAAGTTTATCATCGTCTCCCATGCTGTTACATTTACATATTTTTGGTTGAACCATATGGGGTTTATATTTGACTGTAACTTCTGCATGCAAAAACGGCAATTTCACATGGTTTAGATCAATAAAATAACTCAACTTTTGCTGTCCCCGATTGCTGTTTCAGAGGACTAGGAATCGATCCAATTTTATTTCAATGACTTTATTGTGATGCAAAGGATAAACCATCGACTTCATACATTTTGAAGGACAAATAAAACTGAAAACAAATCAGAGAGACTCTGCAGAATGACATTTATTTGGAAACAGAAGGGCATTGCATGTCATGATGAACTGTGAGAAGACTTAAGGATTTTGAAGCAAGGGAACATTTTGAACAGCCAAGAGAGACATTTCTGATGTACCCTGGATACAAAGCTCACTGACGTTGGAGACCGTGTGCCCAAGCTGGAGTCTGCTTGTAGGTGAAGGTGTCTTTGCTGGGCAGGGGTTTGTTGAGAGTGATCTGTGGAGGTGGTTTCAGTCTTGCAGAATGTTTTGTGCATGGATGCAGTCACATGAGACAGGGTACATGTGTGTGAAGGAATTGCTCACGGCCTCCAGAGTTACCCTGAACAGTATTTCTCTCAGGCAGGCCTGAGGACTCCTCTCTTTGGTTATTCTCCAGCTCTAATGCATCTGGGTGTGATTAACAAAATGGCTTGGTATCAGCAACTTTCACAGGTGTGGTCTGTCAAGTTTTGATGTATGAAACTGCCATTGATGGAGATACTGAGCCCGCGGTTCCCTCAGCAGGCTTTGTGTGCTTCTTTCTTCCCATCGCTTCCTTCTTCATTTCCACACAACCACAGGTTGGTTTTCACTCTAGTGTTATAGTTTGTAGAATTTTATATGAATGTGATCATTTAGTATGCATGTGTCTGACATCTGTCTTTTTTGTATTATGGAGTTCCCTCATGTTGTGGCACTCATCCATTTTATTGCTTTAATGCCTAGTAGTCAATGCATGAATATACCATGGTGTGCTGCTTATTCATGGGTGGCTATTTCTATTAGTTCCAGTTTTTAAATTTATTCACCCTTCTGTCTTAGGGTTTCTATTGTTGTGAAGAGATGCCGTGACTGCGGCAACTGTTATAAAGGAAAACATTTATTTGGAGTAGCTTACATTTTCAGAGGTTTAGTCCATGGTGTGACATGGTTGGGTACAGGCAGACATGATGCTGGAGCAGGAGCTGAGAGTCCTACATCTTGACTCACAGGCAACAGGAAGTGGTCTAAGACATTGCGTATGGCTTGAGCATATATGAGACCTCAAAGTGCTGTGGGAGCTCCTTCCACTCTTCCAGCCATAGCCTTTAAGATATCAGCCCACTTGGGTGTGGTCTCTTCTACTATAAATGCAGCTGTAAAGCCTGCACTCTCTCTCTTGCTTCTGGCTCTCACTTCTAGCTGCTAGACTCTGTTCCTGTTTGTGCAGAGGATTGTGATTTAGGGCAGTGATCTGCAAGACTTTCCTAAATAAATAACCCTTTATCACACGTAATTCTGAACTAGGGTGGGATTATCTTATATCTTCTGCCATCATCAAAGCCTGCCTCCACAGTCACACACTTCCTTCAATAAGGCCACACCTTCTAATAGGGCTACTCCCTTTGGGGGCCATTTTCTTTCAAACCACCACATTCTACTCCCTGGTCCCCAAAGGCTTGTAGCCATATCACAATGCCAAAAATGAATTCATACCATGTTTTCCATTGTTTCTTCTACTTTTCTTCTCCCCTGTTGGTCCCTTTCATCCCCTCAGGAGGTCCACCTTCTGCTTTGATGAAAATGCAGTCAGTTACTCTCTCATCTTTTCCTTCCCTTTTCTTTAGACGGCTTCCTCTCCATTCATAGTCTCCTTTCTATTTCCATGTTCATACATGAACATACATGAATATACACACACATTAAATATATTCTTCATTGTTTTTCTGATTTTTATTTATTGAGATAGGGTTGAATTTGCCATGCAGCAAGCAGATGACCTTGAACTCTTGATCCTTTCCCCCTCCTGTCCCAAGTACTGGGACTGCAGGTGTGTAACCACCTACTTGGTCTTACCTATTAACTGTTGATTTTTAAGTTTGAATACAAAATAATGCATTTCTCTGTGGTATTTTCATACACTCATGTCATTATTTGTTTCTATATGTCCCTTTCCCTACTGCCCCTCCCTCCCCTTCATCCTATCAAAGAGCCCCCTTCCCTCTCTGCTTTCCAAGTTTCCTCAAGATGTTTAATGATATTCTGTCTCACATTCGGGTCTCTGCTCCACCTTGAATTTAGTTCTGTGTGTAGCGTAAGGCATAGATCAAGATTCCCTATAGGAACGAAGTGTACTGGGAATAGCAACTAGCAAAAACAAGACATTTAAACATTTCTTGTTTAAAGTCAAAATAACAACAGTAAAATATGGACTTTAAAGTGTGTGCAGATGTTAATTTTATAGCAACAATAGCAGAAGGACACAGAGAGGAGACATGAACATGTGCTGTTGTGAAGTTGTCTCTAGATTCATAAAAGCTACTTGAAGGCAGTCTGTGGTAAGTCAGTGAGAGCGAATTCTAGAGCAGGCACCAAGCAACAAGGTGGAGAACAGCTAGGTGAGCCAGCAAGAGTCCCCAAAGCACACAGGAAACAAGGAAGAGGAAGCAAAGAGAGAACACAGAGGAGACATAGAAAGCACATAACGAATGGTCATGTAAACAGACCCAATCAGCAATTACATCAGGTCCAAACACTTGTGTAACACAGTACAAGGCAGCGTTGCCCAGAGACATTGGCTAAGCCACACAGCCTCTGAAAACAAACTCGGAACAGACTGCACAGATAGCCCCAGCCAAGTCACACTGCCATTTGGTGCTGGGAATATCTGAGGGTTCATCTAGGGCCATTGACTCAGCCTCTGTGTTGGCTCACATGGTGTGTTCAGAAGCCTTGATTTCCCCAGTTATCTCTCAAAGTCCTCAGTCCTGTCTTCTCTGCAGGTTCCATAACCACTGGGCTGCTTCTGACATTGCAACTGGTAGAGAGGAGGCATATTCCTTTTCTAGTAAAGTGATAAAATACCATGACCAAGGCAACTAATAGAAGAAAGGGTTTATATGGGCTTACGGTTCCAGAGGGAAGGAATCCATGATAGTGGAGTAGAGGCAGCAGGTAACAGACCTGGCAGCTAGAGCAGCAAGCTGGGCGTTCACGTCTTGAACCACAAGCAAGAAGCAGAGAGAGCAAACTTGGCAGGGTGTGTGGTTTTGAAACCTCAAAGTCTGCCTCGTGGTGACATACTTCCTCCAGCAGGGACATGATTTATAAATCTCTCCAAATAGTGCTACCAACTGGGGATCAAGTGTTCAAATGCTTGAGATCATGGGTGACATCTTGTTCAAACCACCTCTATCATTGCTAGTACACCCTCTCTGCTTCCTGTTTGTGGGTTCAGGGTGTGAGCCTTCAGCTCCCTGCTCCTGCTACCGTGGAGCCATAACCCCCAATGAGCTCTTCTATGTGTTGTCTTGGTCATGGTTTTTTTCTCTTCTAAATCACATTAACTAATATAGTGGGAGATGGAGGCAAAGACAGATTTCTCAATGTCGTTTATAATCTTCTTTCCATATACAACCTAGGGCCAGTGAGAGGAGCCATGCAAACCTGATGGCTTGATTTCATTCCCTGGAACCCAAGTAGAAATTGAAGTCTAGAATTGACTTCCCAAAGGTGTCTTCTGGCTCTCACATATATGTAATGGCATAGGTGCACCCCAGTATGCACCCCTATATGCACTCACAATAACAGTAAACACAATTAATTTAAAACATTCATGCTAGCCAAAGGGTGGTGGGTAGATAAGGACCCGTTACCCTCCAGGGCTTGGGAGAAATCTTCCGATTCTTTGAATCTTGAATGTTGGCTGTGAGAATATGAACTGGGAAACTGTTGCCTAATTTTACTCTGCCTCCAAGCTAAGCATCATCCTGCATTTCCTTTCTTCATTTGGCCAGGAGTAGGTGAAACACTAAAAAGAAATGCCAGATAAACACGAAGCTGATTCTAATTAAACCGAAAAGCAGGCAGTTAGAATTTGTTTTCCACCGCCCTAAATCTAGAATTCAAAAGAAGAAGAAGAAGAAGAAAAAGAATTAGCACAGAGCGAGGTCTCTGTGACCCACACTGCTGCCTCATCCACGCAGTACACAACTGGGAATTAATATTAATGTTCTGCTTTGCGTTAGACCTTTATAGCTGCAGAGACTATTAGACGGTGACAGCAATGCCCCTGGTGGCTTTGAGAGCTTGCAGGTGACTGTCTGCCCATGAAGCTCAGCTCTAACGAGCTCGAGTTCAAACACCTCATTCTGGACTCCCTCCAAGCAAGCAGCAAGTGCTAAGTTTTCACCCGTCTTAGAGTACAGGATCAACGGATCTTCTGTTAATATTTTTTGACTTTCTTCTAAGACCACAGTTCTCAACCTGCGGGTTGGGACCCCTTTGGGGGGGGTCAAATGACCCTTCCACAGGGGTTGCCTATCAGATATTTACATTATGATTCATAACAGGAACAAAACTACAATTATGAAATAGCAAGAAAATGATTTTATCATTGGGGGTCATCCCAACATGAGAACTGTATTAAGGGATTAGGGAGGTTGGGGACCACTGTTCTAAGGGAACATAAACTCAGAAAAAAAGTGACCCTTGGCCCCCAGTGAACTCGACTTTCATTGTTTTACATATCCATATCATGGAGGTCAGAAATTCACCTTCATCCACCACTATGTCATGAGTTCAAGGCTAGCCTCAGCTACGTGACACCTTGTCTCAAAAATCAGGAGATTGCTGTCAGGACTTTCAGTGGGGACCTCCGAAACAGACCATGGCTTGTTGTCAGGATCAGTTCATCCACTGTGACTGCCTTCTTCTTCCTAAAGTGGCCACAACCTCCCCAAAGATTGCCACCAGTTATAGACTAAGTGTTTGAATAAATGGGCTTATTGGGTACACCACATTTAAAGCACAACATTGTGTTATCTGTCTGCACAGAACCGATGTAAGTAGATTTTCATCAGCTTTCCTGGGCCAGATTTAGCTCTCAGATACGCCTGTAGAAGGGCACCTTTTCTTCTGGCAGTGTGTGTTCCAGTTGACAGAGCCATAGAGACCTAAATGAGGAATATACCTGCTGGGGTTTATGGTGGTTTGAATTACATGCTTCCTCCCTCATGGTCTTGGGCATTTGAATGCTTGGTTTTCAGTGCCGTTTTTGCAACTTTGGAGGTGTGGCCTTGACAGAGACTTGTCACTGGAGTCAGGCTTTGAGAGATTGTAGACTCAGGTCATCTCAGTTCTGTTTTTCTCTATTTCATACCACTGGTTAAAAGGTGAGGGCCCTCCGCTTCCTGCTCAATGGACCATGCCTCCATTCTGCCTTCATAGATTCTTCCTTTTCCCTTCTGAAATCTTTAAACTCAAAAAAACCCTTCCCTAGGTAAGTTGCCTTGCTGGGTTTTATCAGAGCGACAGAAAGCAGCTAACAGGAGCTGAAGAGAGAACCCCAGGAGATGCACGGGAGAGGGAAGTCGACCTTGAGTTTGACCTCAGAGTTGCTCGCTATCTTTCGGTGTAAGTGGCTGTGTGGAGTCGGAAAGAAAAGTGTCATTATGGAGGGGACAGTGCATGCAGAGGACTGAGTTGGGGAGACATCCTGATGTCACGTAGATAGAATGAGGTCCTCATGTAGCTGGAGTGTGTCTCACATCTGGTGAGTGTGACGTGACAGGAAGAGATGTCAGGGTGAAAATTAGCTTTATTTTATTCATAGTGCTTCTTGTTAGAGATTTTAGATTTTTTTTTGAGACAGTGTCTTGCTGTGTAGTCCAGATAACCTTGAACTTGTGGTGCTCCTCCTGTCTCAGCTTCCCAAGTGCTGGGATTGCATACAGGTCCGTACCATTGTGCCTAGTTTCCTAAGGTCCCAATAGAATGGTTTTTTTTTAATCAAAGGTGGGGTACTGTCCGACTTGGATTAACCAAGTGAATAGAAAAATGAGCAATGTAGGAAGGGATCAAGACCCTAAAGTCCAAGGCCTGTAGTGGTAACATCAACACCCCACAGTTAGCAGCCTTCTAAGATGGAGGGTCCCTTTGAAGAGCACTCTTGGGGACCGCAGGGATATGGTGATGAACAGGGCTCAGGCCGGGGTGAGAGCTGAAAACAAAGCCAGTGGGTAGGGTTGTCCAACATAAATCCAACTGGAGACCATAAGTAATCTAAAAACCCTAATATTCATAAAAAATCAAAGCAGAGAAGGTTGAAATTTATATTTCATCACCCTATGATACAAAGTAAAATTAATCCCAAAATAGGGAATCAACATACTTTATATTCTTTTTCCTATCAAGCCATCCAGATCTGGCTTACCCACAGCACCGTTCAGTTTGCCCGTCATGTTTCAGGTGCCCATGAACTGCCTGCACTGTGGTTGTCACGCTAACCTGTGCAGTCTGGGGTTAGCCCACCGCTTGGGTATGAGGCTGGACTTCCTGCCGAATTCAGCAGCGGGGAGTGTCTTGATCACACTGTGGGTTGTGGTTGCAGCGGATCAAGCAAAGGAAGACCCTGTTGGACTGCATCCATCAGACCACTCCTCAGAGCAGGCTTTCGGCAGAGCATTAGGTCACGAGAGCCTGGAATCATCCATCCCATGTGCTTTCTCTAGATTTGCCCTTGCTCTAGAAGTTAGGTTGAAGGGAACTCAGAAAGAACCGTTGCAAACCAAGTTTGTGTTGGCTTGAGATGCTCTTAATGTTCTTAATTTCTGTCTGGCTGCAGGATAGAGGACAAAGACAGTTACGCGAGGAAAAGACACAGACACGCGGTGGTCCCACGTGGGTGCACTTTAATGGGGGAGGGGTAACAAACAGGTGAGGGTGTGCCAATACAATAGGAAAGACGGGGGGGGGGGGAAGGAGAAGAGAAGAGAAGAGAAGAGAAGAGAAGAGAAGAGAAGAGAAGAGAAGAGAGGAGAGAGTGGGGTCGTAGGACCCTCGCTTTTTAACGAGGAATACAAAGGCTTCTGGGAAATGTCCATATCCAGGAGAACGCTGGGAACTGTAGTTCGGCAAAAGAACAACACTTAAGCTTCCAGTTAAAATACATCTCATTAACCTGACTGCAGGGAAGTCTCTACGGTCAATGAGATAAGGCTGTCATATGTTTCTACAACCCTAGTCCCACTATAATAAGCGCTTTTAATTCAATATTGTACGTTTAATTCCCCTTAAATTAGAGCCATCTGTCTTGAGAGCCAGGCTACTGCTATGAGCCAAAGAAAGGCCACTGTGGAATTCCTGCCCCCCTCACCACCTCCTTTCTTCCTTCCTTAGCTTTTCCAAGCTTGTAAATTAATAAATCAAGGACTTTGTTTTCCGTGGAATCAAAACAATAAGCTGGATGACGTGACATAGACCCATAATCCCAGCACTTGGGAGGGAGAAGATCCCAGCTTAGCCTACACCAGTGGCTGAGTACGAACTCATTGGTGGAGCACTGGCTAGCATGTGCAAGCCCCTAAATCCATTCCCCAGGCGCTGTCCCCCAACAGAATCAAGCAATGAAACACCAATCTCAGCATAAGCTAAGATAATTATAGTTTGTGGTCTTCCAATCTATCTTGTACTTTTCAGAGATCATGGTAACACTTGCTTCACTAGGTCTTAAAAATTTCAGATTCTGTTTGATATGTCTTTCTTTGTCCCTGGCCTGGAAACCAGCACTGAACAGAGCAGCTCTTTATTGGGAGGGCCTGGGCGACAAGCTTTAGTTACTTCCTTTTTACTGCTATTGTGAAGGGAACAGTTCCCTCCCACTGTAAGTGGGAGAAATGTGCAAACACGCTTTTCGCGGGAATAACACCACTACCTTAAAAGAACAGAAACTGAACCAGGCACGGTGGTACACGCCTTTAATCCCAGCACTAAGGAGGCAGAGACAGTCAGAGCTATGTGAGTTAGAGGCCAGCCCAGTCTACAGAGTGAGTTCTAGGACAGCCAGAGTTGTTACGCAGAGAAACAACCTCCCCAAGGAAAAAAGAAAACCAGAGAGAAAAGGAAACTGTTCACATGTTGAGAAGAGTGACAGGGATTAGTATCACAGATTAGCATCAATGATTAGGGTGAGTATATATTGCAAATGACACCCGTCTCATTGAGCTGTGTGGATAAAAATCTCCTTTCCACAGAGCTAGCCTGGGTGATGGTCCCATTTCTATGGGAGTGTTTGCGGCTTCCTAATGCATGTGTATGTTTTGTGTGTGCGTATGTATGTGTAGGTCAGAGCACAACCTTAGGTACAGTTCACTTTGTGTATGTGGTGGGCGAGGGGGGGCGGGAGGAGAGAGAGAAAGGGTGAAAAAAAACCTCTCTATCTGGAACTCATCTGGTAGGCAAGGCTGGCTGGGCAGCAAGCCCCAGGGATCTGCCTGACTCTGCCTCCTCTGCCCTGGAATTACAAATGTCACCCTCATGCCTGGCTTTTCATGGGTTCTGGGGATTAAACTCAGGTCTGTGTGCTTACGAGATACGCGTTTTGCTGATGGCCATCTCCCCAGTCCCATTACAACAAACTTTCTGCTCTCTCTAGACTCATCTGACCTTTTCCCTTCCCTTCCCACAATGTGCCAGATTCTAGAATCCACAGCATTTGTGCTACATGGTGATTTATTGCGTACACACTTTATTGAGCTGTAATTTATATTCAACTAAATGGCTACATTTGAAAATTCTGTTCTACGAAATGTTAAAAAAAATCACCTTCACTATAGCATAATTTATATTCAATAAAATTAGCCATTCTGAGTGGATAAATTCCACATATGTAACTGGTATTAGAATCAAGATCTAGAACATTCTCATCATTCTTAATACGTCCCTTATAAGAACCATCATATCAAGCAGTCTTCCCTAATATTGAGCAAAACATTTTACTGAGTATGGAAAGAACAAGAAGGGAACATTGGGTCATTCTATTTTTAACAGTTAAAAAAAAAACCCCAACAATAGGTTTCCTGTGATATTCTCAGCGGTATTATGAAGAAAAGGAGAATTACTAAGAACTCTAGCACCATGATTTAATTCCTAACATCATCACTGTGGCAAAAGAACTGTTTCTTTTCTAAAAGGAAGTGTTTCCAAATCAGATGATTTCAAAAATAATCAGAAACCTTGGGCTGACATCTGAATTCAAACACTTATGTAATCCTGAACATCAGAGGGGAGAAGTTAGAACTCCGGGCAAGCCACATTGCCGGGACCAGTTCTAGAGCCTTTGCCCCGGTTCCCGGGCGATCTGAGCTTTTGTGCGCCATGAAGATGCCAAACACTTCACTCCTGCAGGGCTCGGTGAGGAGAGGACGTCTGCGGTTGTTCTTAACTTTCATCTTTCTCCAGGGAAAGCGTGATGCTCAGATACATATTTTAATAGGTCTAGGTTTAGTGCCAGAATGTGTCTGAAGCTTCTCGCTAAAGCACTATGTGTGTATATAGTTAAAATAGCAGCAAAAATTCAATATAAAGTTCTACCACACGCCCTTTGCTTTCTGGTGTATATCAACTCCTTTATTATTTATAGCAAGGCGATATGGTTGTTATTAACAGTTTGCTAATGCATAAACTGGGACTAGAGACACAAATGACTTGCCCAATGTCATACAGCTGTTACACTGCACAGCAGGTGTTCCACTCCAGACAGTCTGCCTGCTGACTCAGTGTGAGCTTCAGGTACAGTCTACCCCATGTTCATTCCAGCAGTAATCCTGTTGCCATTTACACCCCTTAAACTCTACACTGACATTGATCAGGAGTGTATTGGGTTGACAGAACCCTGGTTGTTAGTGTTCTCTCTTCTCTCCCTCCCCCCTCTCTCTCACCACTCTTGTCTATTCAGTTGTGAGTCCTCCCACACTGCGAAGGTTCTCATCTTCCCAGGAGACCATGGCTCCTTGGCTTTGCATTCGTAGACCATATCTGAGGTGGAGAATGACTTATTAGATGTTTAGAAGATGATAAAGGAGATGAGGATTAATGCAACAGCAATATGGGTTTACACTGGATCTCAGAGGGTGAGGCAACTGCATAGGCTTGGCTGCTCAGCCTCTGCAGAGGTGCAGAATGTTCTGGATTCTGGGATAACAGCCCTTCATATTTATCTTCTGTCCTGTCATGTCAGAAGAACACAGGGGTAAGGAAACAAAGACTGGTTTTACTCTCTGAGAAGGAAAACAAGTTTTGCAGCATCTTCTGCATGAATTTCAAGCTTCTGTCCTTGGTCTTTGTGCAGTCCTCAGGACCTCCACCTCAGGATCCTCTCCCAGCCTATGGAGAAGCCACAGCAGACATCTTGCTTCTTGACCTACTTAATAGTTCTATTAGAATGTGCTATTCTAGTAAATACATGTGCATGGGGAGGTGAGGTAGGATTTCTTACAGATATCATCAAACAGCACCAGGGCTCTTGGCTAAGAACCTGTGTGTGAGATACTCCGCTAGGCTGTGGACATCATAAATAGGGAAAACTGGAGAAACTGCTTCCAGAGAGACAGCCATGGTCTAAACTCTGCAGATGGGTCAGTCCTATCATTCTCAGAGAAGCACCCAACTCATGGCTGGTCCTGGTAAAAGTGCAACCGCTTCCGGAATGAGAAGCAAGCATAGGGGCTACTAAAATGGCTCAGGAAATCTAGACTCAATTCCTAGAATCCACAGGGTACCTAGCAACTGTCTATAACCCCAGGTTTTGGGAATCTGATGCCCTCTTCTGGTCTCCAAGGACACTTCACATACATGGTGCACAGACATAAATGTAAGCAAAGCATTTGGAGAGACAGATGTTGGGGTCCAACCTGAAAACCAGAAAACAAAGCAGCCAAACCTCTAGAAAAGTCTTTCCTCCACCAAGGCTAGGAGACCGCAGACTAAGCAGCCTAAGTCTCTCTCTCTCTTCTCATTTTATATTCCCTCTAGTGCTGGGACTAAAGGCGTAAGACTCCCTAGTACTGGGATTAAAGGTGTAGGCCACCACTACCTGGATTTGTTTCTGCACTGATCTTGTGTAGCCCAGAGTAGCCTTAAACTAACAGAGATCCATCTGCCTCTGTCCCCCAAATCCTGGGATTAAAGGTGTGTGGTACCACTGCTTGACCTCTTCTGGTTTAGCTTTGCTCTTCTTATCTTTTGGCAAGCTTTATTTATTAAAAGACAAAATATCACTAAAAACAGTCATACAGAAAAAAGATTTTCACAAAGAACACCTAGTTGCAGATCAAAGATAGTGACAGAAAATCGTGATAAGTGGCAGAGGGAGAAGTTTGGAGCTTCATCTGCAATGCTGTGGGAGGGTCATATAGCCATTCCCTCTGAGTTGAGACGGTGTCTCTGGAAGGAGGCTCGCAGGACAGCTCAGGGAATCAACTAAACGTACAAAGTGCATGACGTTCCTGACACTTAAGATTTATAAAGCCTTGAAAGGTTGTGATTCCTCAGGAATGAGGCTTTGGTGAGAACTTCTGCAAATTGAACAGAGAGCTCCAGGAAATAGGTTTTCATGAGTACCAACCCTTGTTGTGGTGACACAGCTGCCTTTGGGCCACTCATTCCCCTTAGGCAACTCCGACAAGCTTAGCTGGCCTACTAAGTTTGACTTTGATGGAATAAGTCCTTTGTTTTGCCATCTGGGACATATCTGAGCTGAACAGACCTAAGTTCACATCTTCCTCAAGAGAAGTCACAGAGCAGGAGATCTGGGTACAGATGGGACAATGGATGTTTTCCAACTGCCAAGCTTTGTGCAGAACATTTTTTATTACATTGATCTTTAAAGTTTTCTTTTTTACCTTTTTGTTTAATTATGAAATAATTTAAATATATACACATATGGAAGCAACCATGTGTGTGTCTTAGATTAAACAGATGGGACCATTTTGTCATGCTTATTCACAGTTCTGATGAGTTCTTCCCGGGGTGGGGGACTTCAGTTCCTTGACAGAATTTGCTTGAGTTCATCTGCTTAAAGACCCAAACTACTGTTTAAAAATCAGATGAAAACACTCATGTTCCTGGCAGTATTATAGCATCCCAAAGCAGAAGTAACCCAAGTGTGTGTTAATAGATGGACAAACAGTAGGTGGTGTATGCTGACAAGAGCAGATTATTCGGCCTTAAGGGAAGGACATTCTGATGTCCCCACAACAAGGAAGAGCCTTGTAGACAGTCTGAAGAAATTTCACAGTACAAATGTGTCATTCATTTTCAGAGGCATATTTTCATTTTTGTTTGAATTTGCAATTTCATCTCATGGCACCGTCAATTTATATGTGTGTTATTTAAAAGTAGAACGACTGTTGTTTCAATAAACTAAGTTGATTTTCATTTCATGCATAGAAACTGTCATGCTCCATAAGTATCATCAACTCACATTTGGCTTTTCATATGGGTGAATCATGTCAATCTTAAAAACCATGGTTGATCAAATAAAATCTTAATGCCAGCTTTGAGATATTCCTTGTGAGGAAGGTCTCAGAGATCCACACAAAGTAGGAAAAGCTATTCTCTTGCTCATGGTTACCCACCAAAACTGGACAATGAGACTCTCTTGATGAATACTCTACACCCAGCACTTGTAAATAGAGAGACAGAGTTAGAATTCACCTGGAAGCTCCCTCCTCATTAGTTAGTTTTCTGTCCCAGAGAGTGCAAATCATGTTACTGGAAGAGAAAAGCCATTGATATTCCTACACAGCTCTGAAACCTCTGAATTATGGCAACACATCTACCATACCAGATGCATCCACTAATGCAATAGTGGCATGACCATTAGTGGGTAACCAATGGCTCTGTGATGGGATCTGAAACAAGATTCACAAGAGGGAATTTATATCTGGTACTGTAAAGCTGGTCAAAACCCCGTCATGGCTAAGGAGGGGAACTTGCTTCTATGGTTTTACTGACTTGACATGCATCCAAATGCCTCTAAAGTATTTCTCATGGCATCAAGCTGCCTTCTAAATATTTATGTTTATGCTCATAGACATATTATTCTCACCGTTGATCAAAGAGGTTTCTCTTTCAGTGGCCATTGTAGAATACAGGGACTGCCTGACTGCTCAAGGTGCTAAGAATAAGTTATTACTCAGCTATTGCTGAGTGCTCGGTCCTAGACAGTACACAGATACCACTCTCTGTATGTCTGTATGTCAGGAAAGAATGTAAGAGATTTCAGTGGTAGAAAGAAGACCCGGGAAACATTACTGGGCATGTCATAGCTATTACAATCATGAACTCACAGGAACTGTGGGTGGTACTAGACTTGAAGAAGTCTGGGTCTGTTAGTAGTCAGTCATGGATGAGGGAGTCCATGGGCCATACCCCTCTCTGTGGAGCTACTGGTAGATGCTGGAAGAGAGGGAGGCATTGTCTTCAATATGTATTCACTGGAGAGCCCACCAAACTTCAGTGGAAAGTTCAATACCCATGACCATAGTTAAGTTCAATGGTTAACAAAACCAAATGAAAAGTCACTAATGTGGAAAAGGGACTTGTAAGGAGGAGTGGGTGTTGATGGGGTTGGGAGGGAGAGTTAAAAAAAAAGACAATTAGGGAGTGAGAGTAATCTAAGTGCATTATGCACATGTATGAAATTGCCAAAAATAAATTTAATTTAAAAAGATTCAAGCAGGGTTGGAGTCTATTAAGGAGAGATTTTTATAATTCGTATTAATCACTGAGGTTAATAGGGAGAAGAGTATTCACCCAAGAGAGTGGGAGTAGACTTCTCAAGAGAAAGTCACCCCCCAAATTTAAATATTCTTCCTCCTTTTTTCCTCTGATACTGTCTCTTTGTTCTTATCCTTGTGTATGTAATAGACACATTTTCATCACCCTTCCTTCACTTAAAAAGCATGTGTATGTATCCAGTACAGTAGGATTTTGTTGTTGTTGGCTTTTGTGGTACTGTGGAAGTCTAGGATCTCACACATTTTAAAAAACTTATCTAAATAGTATTGTGCTTTAAATCGTACTTGGTTCCTTGCTTTCTTGGCTCAAAATTGTAATATTTGTAGCTACCATATCACCAGGCATAGAGGTAGATCCTTTTAAATATTCTAGAGTATTCTAGTGTAGTCACAGTTTCTATTTGGATGAACATCTTTGTTGTCTAGCTCCTCTGTCGAAGCAATGAATTTTTTAGTTCATCATCTTCAATCTCTTCTTATAACTGGGCAATAGCTTCTGTAAGACATAGGATGGAATTGTCATGTCCTAGGGGTGTGCTCACCCAGCTTCAAGAAGTACTCCCAGGTCCTCCTGTGGCTGTGACTTGCCATGGCCTCCTTTGGCTGTCTACTGCCAGGGCCTAATGAATATTTGTTGTCACCAGCTGTATGTGAGGGCTCTGACTATCTTCACCAGTCTTAGCGTTCTCTTAGCTCCTTGTTAACAATATAAGTACCACCAGGTGGTGGTGGTTCACGCCTTTAATCCCAGCACTCGGGAGGCAGACGCAGGTGGCTCTCTGTGAATTTGAGGCTAACCTGTCCTACAAGAGCTAGTTCCAGAATAGACTCCAAAGCTACAGAGAAACCCTGTCTCGAAAAAGAAACAGAAAAACAAAAACGAAAAATAGAAGTATGTAAAATACTTCTTGACTTAATTTTTTTAATATATATTTCTTTGTTGGACATGTGTAAATCCACTCCAGCTAGTTTTATTATTAACTTCGTCTGTGTCTGTGTGAGTGTGCATATACAAGAGTCACAGTGTGGATGTGATGGTCAAAGGGTGCCTTGCAGAAGCCAGTTTCCTTCTTCTACCATGAGGGTCCTGGAGAACAAACCTAGGTCATCGGGCTTGGTGGCAAGCGCCTTTATCCATTTGAGCCACCTCACTGGACCTCCAGTTAGATTTTCAGTAAGAAATCTTTTATAGCATTTGCTCTTATAGGTTTTTTTTTTAAAAAAAAATGGTTTTTTTAAATACTTTTCTATGTGACATATAATTAAACAAGTACATGTATGCCATTAAGACTGCTGTATTCTACCGACTGAGGTATCTGGTCACCCCGACCTGTGTCGTCAAGATGTACATATTACCAGGTTGGGGAGATGACTCAGCAGACAAGGATGCTTCCTTGACAAGCATGCGAATCTGAGATTAGATCCCCAGGACCCACATAGACAGAGAGTCATGGTTTGCATGGTTACCCTAGTGCTGAAGGAGTGAGGAGATGGTGGAGTTGCTGTGGGCTTGCTGGCTGCCAGCCTACCCAGAAAGAGCAGTGAGCTCCAGATTTAGTGAGAGATGATCCTGTTGACAGAGGATACAGTGGATACTGACAGAGGAGGCCTCTGTATGCACGTTCACCTGTATACACATATACGCACACATACAGAGACAGAGAAACACACACACATACAGAGAGAGAGAGAGAGAGAGAGAGAGAGAGAGAGAGAGAGAGAGAGAGAGGGAGGGAGGCATTATACATATAACCCCCTTTCCATGTGTAAATAAATGTAAAATTTTATCAGCTGCTTTGTTGGAGTATGAAGAAATGATAATCTGATTAAATCTATGCATAACTGAATGTGGCTTTTTGTGTGTGTGTTCCCTTTGTCAGATGTCAATAGTATGTTCTATTAACAGCATTTAGAATTTCCTTCTTAATCCATGCTTTGTACAAGTTTAAATGACATTGCTTCATATTTTGATAGAATTCAGCTGTGCAATTGTCTGACACATCTACAGTTAAATACTTTCAAAAGAAACCAGACTTAATGCTTCCCTACCCTACCCTTCCTTATTAATTTAATTTTGCTTCTTGAATAGCATAAATCAAAAGTCAAAAATAGAGACTCATTCATTTGTTCCCCTCTGCATCACACAGACATCTGCTCACACATCCACCAGCAAGATGATCACTAGGAAACGTCAAAATCTTGTCCCTTTCCTACAGACCATTTCCATAAAAATGTATAAATGACAGAATTTATAGTGACACAGATTTTCCCCCCGTGTGGCTGCCACCAATCTGTCCTTGTATCCATCTGTTGTTTTTAGTTTTCAGACACTGGTTTAGTAAATTTTTATTTTGCCTTGTAATTATCTAAAGCACATACACCATGAAAAAGTATAGAGCAAGGTATTAGAATAAGCCAATTTTGGCTATTATTGCTCTTGTACATACATTTAGAACTTAGTGATATCTGAGGCTGCTGGTGGATTTGGATCAAGGCGTCCTGCATTCCCGATGGCCTCCTGTTTTGCTAGCTGTGTCTCTAGCATTCCTATGTTGCAACATTGACATTTGGTGGTCACAAGCTCATAGTGGCTTTAGAGTTCCCTTTGGATGTAAGTGGACCAGTTCCATGGACTCTCTTAAGAAAGGACTCACTGTTTTCATGATGTGGGTACCTGCCTGAGATACTCTGCCTTCATAATCTGTAAAATCTTGAATTAAAGAGTCCTGCATTGTGTATTCAGCCCTACATAGTCTTTCTGTTTCCTCCAGTCACAAATTATGTATCATTTCTCCTCTCTGTCTCTTACAGTTTTAACTTCCTGTGAAATATTTCAAATACATTTTCATTTTTTGGCTATTTTCTCCCTCCATCTTGTCCTTTTATTTGTTTGTATTTGTAGACAACATTCATTTTTATGATAAGTCCATTTTCCCTTCGGGTTATTTTCTAAACATGGCCACTCTTGTCTTCATCTCTTTATGTTAATTTTCATATAATATTTTTATTCGTACTCTCAAGTTTGAAATCAATATATATTGATTTTATATGTAATAATACATTTCATTATGACATTTTCATACATCTGCATAATCTATCTTGATGATATTTGCTCCTTTTGGTCCTCTCTTATATTCATTGTTTATTAACTAAATCTGGCTTTGACAAATCCATATATATATGTGTGTGCATATGGATACACACACACACACACACACACACACACACACACACACACACACATATATATATATATATATGCATTACTCTAATTATACTCACAGCTACCCTCTCTTATTTTCCTTTCACCCCTGGTCAACACTCTCCCTTCTTTCTACAAATCCCTTTCCCACATCCGTGTATTTTTTTTCCCTTTCCTTGAGGAACTACTGGGTTTAATCTGGGCCCTCTGTGTAACTATTAGCTTGGAGCTAGTTATTGCATCTGGATGAGCTCAAAAGTGGGTACACAAATCAAGATAATGATCCCCCTTCTCTCAGACAAAAGTTTTCCAGGGAGGGGTATGTTCCCATACCCCCCCCCCCCCGCACATGACTGATTGTTGAAAAGGCCAATCTTTTGCAAGGCTGCTATGAGCTCAACATTGCAACGTGACTGTTCACGTTCGGATGATAGCATTTCACGGCCCTTCTCTCCTTCTGTCTCTTGCATTCGTTCCACCATTTTAAGGCCATGCTCCCTGAGTCTTAGAGGAAGTCATACAAGCATTTTGTTTAGGCTCAGCACTCATTGTTCGCTTATTCTCAACAACTTGAGCAGCCACAAATTTATTATATGTTCCTGCAAAGAGAAACTTCTTTAATTAATTAAGGTCAGGAGTAACATTTGTTTATGAGTATATACTGATATGTAGGCGGTAGTTTGATGCCACATCAATTTAACTAAATGACAGTAGTAAGTTCCTCACTAGGGCCCATGGTTTCCTTAGCCATGTGTTCTTAGCCAGGTTTCCCATACCAGACACGAGTTCCCTCCTGTGGATCCAAAGAGTAGTCTGGCCACCATTGCACTGGGGCTACATCTTGCCTGGGAGGTTGATACTGAAGCTTGCAGAGTTTCTACCTGGGTAACTGCTGCTGTCTTTTCTCCGTTGGCGGCTTGGATTATTCTCTTCACACCACCCTTCTCTCACTTCCCCTAATCCCTTTCCTCTTCCCACTTAGCCCGCTTGCTAATTTTCTGTCTTTTGTTCTTTTTGTTACTTAACGAAGAATCTTTAGGGTTGCTCACAGGAGCACAGTTGGGGGACTATTTACAGGTAGGAGCTTGTCCACTTTATTAGTGGTTCTATTAGGAGGACCACGGCTCTCCCTCCAGCATCAAATAGCTGCACACAAATCCTCAGAGACCAGAGACGGAGGGGGCCCCTTGAATGCCTTCCGTGATGGGGTCCTGTCAGGCTCGTCTTGTACAGATTCTGAGTCTGTAACGACAGCTGCTGAGAGATCAAGACTGTGACAGCCACGTCATGCCTGCAAATCAGTGTTTCATCCTCCCTGCTTCCTTCACGTCTTCCACCCCTTTTCCATAACGTGCCCTGAGCCCTGCATGAGGTGATGGCAAGGGTCCATCTATAAGTAGACATTCAATCGTCATTTATTCTCTGTGTTTTGACAAGTTATGAGTCTACATACCCTCCACTGACTACTACAAACAAACAAACAAAACCAAAACCAAAATCCTTCTCTGAAAAAACTCACAACACTTCTAATGGACAAAATCATACTTCTCTGGAAAGCATTTTGACAGGCACAACTTGTCCACCCAATAGAACAACAGCATTAACTTGCCTGCTCTTTATGTTAATCTTCATTGAATAAGTTATCTCTGCTATGAATTTTTAAATTTTCATTCATTCATTCATTCATTTTATTTTGGAGTGTGTGTGTAAGCACATGTATGTGTGTCTGCATGTGTGTGGATGGGTGTCAGCGACCATGCACAGGGTAGAGGCCAGAAGAAAGTGTCACTTTTCCCACTTTATGACTGTCCACTTTGTCCCTTTGAGAAAGGCTCTCTCACTGACCCTGGACTAAGCCCCAGAGAGCTGTTGACTCTACTTCCCACAAGCTCTGGGGTTACAGGCCTGCCTAAGACTATGCCCACCTTTTTAAACATAGGTTCTTTGATTTTTTTTTTTTTGGAAAAAAATTGTTTTTATTTTTAGTGTGTGTGTGTGTGTGTGTGTGTGTGTGTGTGTGTGTGTGTGTACGCCATGGCACATGTACAGAGGTCAGGACAACTTGTGGGAGTCATTTCTTTCTTTCTTTTCCTCATGTTGATCCTGGGTATTGAACTCATCTCATCGAGCTTGGTGGCAAATACAAAATTATGGAAACATTTCATGCATGAATTATTCACAACAGCACCACTTTCAGGTAGGAGAAGACAGGAAGTGAGATGCGTTCCTTATAAAGCTGTGGCTGGATGACAGGAGACACCCTGCAGCCGCCCAGTGAGGAGCAAGTCTTTGCGCTGCCTCATGAGCTGCTGGGACTGGATCCCCGGCATGTGTCACTACGTGAAAGCAGTCAAGTGCAAAATGATTTATCTAACGGCACAGAAAGCAAATCAGTTATAGTACTCATAAAATGAATCAGTTTATTTTATAGAAGGAATAAAAAAGGGTTTCTTAAAAAGATGAAACAAATGACAAAAAACGCCAACAAACCTTTGCAGACACAAACACTCTGTAGAAGAGCCTTTTATGCTTTGGATCCCCTTCGGTTGAACAATAAAAGCTGTTGTTAACTACACACACACACACAAATCATTGATAAACGAGACTATTTTGATTCCTAAATCAAAATTTCTTTTTGAGAGGCAATGTGTCTTTCCAGGTGTGGTGGTTTGACTAAAAATAGCCCCTAAAGCTTCACATAGTTGAATATTTTGTCACCAGGGAATGGCACTATTTGAGAAGGATTATAAGGATTAGGAGGTGTGACCCTCTGAGAGTGGATGTGGTCTTGTTGGAGAAACTTTGTCACTGGGCTTTGAGGTTTCAAACGCTGGGCCCAGTTTCTCTCTTTCACTGTCTGTAGATCAGGATGTGAGTTTTCAGCTACAGCTCTAGCAACACGCCTGCCTGCCTGCCTGCCTATCTCCACAGCCCCCATCGTAATGATAACGGACTAACTGTAAACTGTAAGAAAGCCCCGGATTAAATGCTTTCATAAGAGTTGCCTTGGCCGTGGTGTCTCTTCACCTTCCTATTCTTCGCCTTCCTATTCACTGTGTGCTCAGTACGGACACTGTCCACACAGCCAGGGACCGGCAGGGCAGAGGCGGAACCCGGCCAGTGCTCCGCGCAACCTCCCCTTGTGCCTCTCCTTCCTTCTCTGCCCTGCTTCCGCTTTCCTTTGCACCTCCACTGTCCTTCGTGCCCCAGCTCCCAGTGAAATCATTAAAATGAAAAGGATTCTGTGATGCTGCCAAGAGGCTGTCATTGTGACAGGGAAGAAAAGTGTGGAAGAAATGGTCCCAACTAGCAGGAGGGAGGGAACTGGCCCAGGAGACAAACGCTGAGAGGCTGCTCCGAGTCCTTTGCTGTACACGCTGGGTTTTAGAAACACGCGATGCTTCTGCACTGCTGTATAAACAGGGAAAGGTAAAATGAAGTGCATTGTTTATTAAGCCTGTGCTTCAGACAGAGAGAATGGTCCAAGTGAATTGAGAGTGCGGCATTTTGATTTTCTGTCTTGGATGAGCTAAATCTTTAGGCCCTGCACACACAACTTTAAAGAAAGGGAAGTTAATACTTAGACCATTGGTTTTCATGGTGGTACTGTTAGTCTAATATGTGTGTGTGTGTGTGTGTGTGTGTGTGTGTGTGTGTGTGTGTGTGATGCTTGTTTCTGTGATAGAGAGAACAATAAGTACACTGATATTTCCCAGAATTGAAACATTCAGAGCAGAGGAAAGCAGTTGGAAATATGAAACTAAACTGATTTAAATTTGAAACAGAAAGATTAGCTTGGAATTTGTTTTCTTGTATAATTTTCTAAGTCAGGTCGCTAAGCTACGTAGCATCAGCGAACACCACCCACCTGCTGGACTCTGGCTTATGAATGGGGCTAACAGGAGCTCAGTCTCCATAGAAGTGTGATTCCATCTCTGTCTAGAATACATCAGTTTTGTATTTTCTTAGAATATCCCATCAGAACAAAAGGCAAGGGGACCTGTACAGATATTGGGAACAGAGCAAGAAGGTTCAGAGCTTATCCCGTAAGGGTGTCCACTAGTCAAAGATCAGACAACTTGAATATCCAAACAGATCATAACACTCTGTAATTAATTAGAATATATCAAATATTGAGTGTGTGATAACCTTACCCTCCAGACAAAACAGCAATGAACATCTCCTTGGCATTTGTCTCCTTCCTAAGTTAACAAGGAATCAATGGATAATTCTAAAATATACTAAACAAATGAAAGACATAAGGCTATGTTCTTTAAGAACTGTATGTCAAATACATGAATCTTTGATAAAAGAAGGTTCCATATTCTGTGTTATAGATGAAGTATCAATTTAAAGCAATAAAGTGAGATTTAGAGTTTCGTTATTTTGCAAACACCAAAAACTCAACATAGAAATGGGTGATCGGTGTCTGTTGAAAACAGGACTTGTAATCTGGTTATTCATAATAGACATATAGATAAATAGATGCTCATGTCTCCATGCTGATACAGCGGAAGACCAGAAACTTCACCTGAGAAGCATTCCTAACAACAAATTAATTAAAGGGAAACTTCCATCAGTACCTTGACACAGTTCTTGGTTTATGAAAAACACAAGAGGCAGATGAATGCATTTAGTAACATCATGGGGGCACTATAAGAAAAATTCAGACTATAGAAAATTATACTGTGTAAAAACGAAAGAGAAAAGAAGGAGGGGGAAGAGAGGGAGAAAGACACAGAAGCGGGGGATAAGAAGAGGAAGAAAACCTACCAAATCTTTTGAGATATTGAAAAAATTTTATATACATGTTATGTTCACTGTGATAGCCATTAGTCCTATATATGTTGTAGTGAGGCTGAGCTGAGCAGCTAAATTTCATACTTACTTGAATCCTGATATAATAAGATGTTTCAAATATTTGATTGCTATAATAGGACCATGAAGAAATTTGAAACCTGAGTGGATAGATATTTAATGTTGAGAAATCTTGTCAACAGGCCAGTGGTGGCATATGCCTTTAATCCCAACACTTGGGAAACAGAGGCAGGTGGATCTCAGTGAGTTTGAGGCCAGACTGGTCTTCTACACGGTGAGTTCCAAGACAGCCAGGCTACATGGAGAAATGCTGTCTCAAAAAACAAAAACAAACAAAAAGAAAGAGAGGCATTTCATCAATTGTTTTGTGTTGGGAATTATAACTGTTTTTTTGGAATATCATATATTTTAGGGACAAGCAGGTGACTCTTATTAAAATGACTTGTTCATGGCAACCAAATATCCTGGTAAGCTGTAGGCCTCAGTGGCAGCATGTCTAAATAGCTCATTCTTTCTCCCTCAGTCTTGATTTGCATGGAAGGTACATATTTAGGTAACTTGTTTTTGATTGTAAGCTGCTCATTGAATGAAGTCAAATAAATAGAATGTATCCCAGAAAGACTAGGGGAAAAAATGGGTGTAATGTCAAAACCTTCTGTTCTCATTTAAACAAGTGAGAATTTTCTTGCAGCCCCAAGAATATGATTCATGGCGTTGAAAAGATACCACGGATACAGGGCAGACCAACGGTTACCTTGATCTGGCTGTGACCCTACAAGGGGAGGCTCACACTCCAAGTCACTCAGCCTTAGGCAGTAGAGAGGTGACATTGTAGGAGTGGCGCCAGTTCTACATGTTCCCTTTGCTTGACTTCGCATATGGGTATGAATAATATTTGAGATCTTATAAATCATTTTATAGCTAGGCCTCCTTCACTAATCTCCCTAAGGAAATAAAATACTTCTCAAGCATGGAATAACTCCTGTTAAGTGAGATTCAAACTTCTTAGTGCAAATTATCATCATAAAATTGAAAATTCTTAGCAGGCTTAACGTCTTGTTTGATTATCCTCTGAACAGTTATTTGGGGGAGGGTAGCAAAGGAGATTAACTTCTGGGTGTTCTGAGCACACCTTCTTCCCCAAACTGTGAATGGGGGTCCTGTATCTGCGTGACTTCCTTTTTCTAACTGCGTCACAGCAATATGAAGGAGCTTTGTGTTTGGGCTCTAAGAGAGGGAAAGAGCTACCTTATGCAAAAACATTATCAGGAACTGGAAATCAAAGATGAGACTCTTGAGGCATGTTATTCAGATACAAACACTGACCCTCCTTCATTTGTTCTTTTTTTGTTAAGAAGGGGTAGAGTTGATAACTCCTTCCTTAGAGTGTCTGCAAGTTTGACTCTATACAAACCCTTTCCCATAAGCACTGTTCTCAACACTGCCCACTGTGAGGCCGGAAAATATTCCATTTTTGTCCTGGAACTTTATAGGACTTTGACTTACACCCCAGTCCCTAGAACAAGCTGAAGGCCACCCCCCTTTAGAGGAAGTATTAGTTAATATTGAAGACATTTATGTATTTAACAGGAGCTCAGCTTGTATTGGTTTTCTGAATCATGTTAGTTATAACATGAACAGTTTTAGAAAGGAAATCAGTTTGTTTGGGAAATCAGATTGAATGACATACACATTATTAAATTTCAGACTACTCGTCACATTCTTCCAGCTAAAGTAGAATTATTATTTGATGCAGCAAGAGAGAACACGCACCATGGGACTGGAACATTGCAGTGACAGATGTCAGCAAGAGACGCTAACATGTGGGTTCTGGTGGAGTACATTAGGGAGAATGGAAGGAAATCAAGTTTGCTCTAGATTGCACGAAATAAAAATGAGGGTGGAGAGAGTGGGGATTTTATTATTATCTTAATAAACCCTATTAAATGCATGGTAGATATGGTAGCTACTCATTCAGCCCCAAACAATATTTGCTATTTTCAGCCTCACATGCCAACCTAGATTTTGTCTAGACTTGGTCTTGTTTATCACTTGTTTAGCAAGCCCTGTTTGAGGTTGGACTTCTGAGGACTCACAGATGAGACTGTTTACCTACAGTTGACAGGGAGTGCCAGGCTACCTTCCAAATGACAATGGCAGCATTTACGTTTTATTTTGCTTTTTCAACACTTCTCCCACCCTCTATCTCCCTTCCCACACACTTTTTTTTTTGCCTTGTACAGATGAAATCATACCACCAGACCACAGGACATTCATCTATGACACTCTTGCCTGAGCTGAGTTGATTGACGGTAGGCGTGCACAGTGCATATGATCTCAGGACTCAGGACTGACCCCTCCTGCTGTTGGAAGATGAACTGCTGAGCCATCTCACATGACCACTGTGGCACAGTGATTAATACACAGAGGATGTGCTGGACAAAGACATCAAACTCAGTTTCAGAAACAAAATTCTTTCAGTCCCTGTGATCAATCTTGATTTCAAGAGGCTGGGTTATGAGTCCATGGTAAGGAAAGCATGGCTCAGACTTCAACCTATTTTTAGACTCAAGTGGCTTAGAAATAAAAAGCCTGGTAAAAATTTGTTGTATTTATCCCTTGCTACTTACATGAATGTCTTAAATAGCCTTTGCTGTATGGAAAGTTCCCACTGTCTAAGAGGAACTAGAGCTACAAAATTATCTGTGACAATAGTGAATGGTGTAGGAGGTTCTTTTGTTCATGTGTTGCTTTCATTGGTTAATGAATAAAGAAATTGCCTTGGCCTTTTGATAGGACAGAACTTAGGCAGGCAGGGAGAAAACAGAACTGAATTCTGGGAGGAAGAATTCCTCCCAGATGCCTGTGACATGAAAAACAGAAGGGAGAACTGCCTGGTAGTACAAAAGGTGCCAGTGAGGGGGAAAGAAGTCCTGGCACACAGAGGAGGGCAATAGAGAGGGGGGTGAATAAGAACAAAATACAATCACCTCTCTCTCTCTCTCTCTCTCTCTCTCTCTCTCTCTCTCTCTCTCTCTCTCTCTCTCATTCTGACAGGCTGGGACGGGGGTCTTTCACTGTATATCTTGCTACCTCTGCATCTAACTGGCGACTCTGCCTTTCTTCTTTCCGGAGCTCTCTGTCCACAAGTCCTGGTTATACCTTCTGCCTAGTTATTGGCTGTTTAGCTTTTTATTAAACCAATCACAGTGCTATATCTTTACCCAGTGCAATCAAATATCTTGCAACACTTGCTGGTAGTCTACTCGGGGGCAGCAGATTATGCAGTCCTGTGGGGAGGTGATTAAAGAATAATGAGATTTCTAAAGTCAAGGTAGCTGTGGTTCCCAGGCTGTGGGTACTCCTATCTCATTATATAATAACATAGAATTTCAGATCACAGGTAAGATTTGTACACTTGATAGGGAGATCTGTTATTTACCAATAGAAGAATAACCCATGAACTAATGAAGGACTTGGCATATTAATAGTAAAGTTAATGGCCATAAGCTTCAAGGTTTTTCAAGAGCTTTGCTAATTAACTTAAAATATTTATTTACTTAATTGTGTGGCTTTAAGATAGAGTCTGAGCATGAGTCCAGGCTTGTCTTGAGCTGTCCTTGAACTCATGGAATTCTTTCTGCTTCATCCGGCTTGATGCTGAGGGTTACCACCGATGCCTGGTAAGTTTTGCTCACTTCAGTGTTGACTTCTTTGGTTTCCTTCATTCCTTCCTTTTTTGCCCCCTTTGGGAACTGTGACTGATAAGAAGAGTAGTTTCTGGGGAAAAGACAAACGTTAAAGAGCATCTTATGCAGGCAGCAGTGACACAAGAGTCACTCTTACCTAAAGAAAGCATCAGAAAGTCTTTAGGATAGAAAAGAGATCAAATTCTTTCCTATAGGATAACTGCAGAGTTCTCTGCGGGAAAAGGCAACTGTCTGAGAATAGCAGGTAATTACCAAAATAGGCTCATTCTGTCCTCAGTAAGACACTGTGCGTGTGTGTGTGCGCGCACGTGCTTTCTGTTGTTATACTAAACACCATAGAGAGGAGAGGCTTTACACTTACAGGTTATAGTCAAGGAAGGAAGCCAGGGCAGGGGCTCAAAACAGGATACTGAAACTGGGTGGTAGAGCAAGCCTTTAATCCCAGCACTCAGGAGACAGAGGCAGATGGATCTCTGTGAGTTCGAGGCTAGCCTGGTCTACAAGAGCTAGTTCCAGGACAGGCTCCAAAGCTACAGAGAAACCCTGTCTTATAAACAAGCAAATAAACAAACAAAGGAAACTGGAGGCAGGAATTGAATCTGAGACTGCAGGGTAGGATGGTACTATGAACTTACTGGCTTGCTTGGTTATCTTTCCTAGAAAGCAAGAGGCCCCTGCCTAGGGATGGTACCACCTAGAGTGATCTGGGCCCTCCTACATCCATTAAGAATCAAGAAAATGCACTGCCCCACCGTGATATAATCACAGGCCATCTGATAGAGTCAATTCCTGAACTGGGATTCTCTCTTACTGAGCAAGTTTAGGTTTGTGACAACTTGACAAAAACTAACCAGCTCAAAGAAATATGTGATAAGCATTTCTCATGTTAATAACTACCCCTTAAAATCTGAGTCTGATGATTTTACAGTTACATTGAAAGTATTTTGTCTCAAATGGACATAATATGAAGATGAACGTGAAATTCTAGTGAATTGGATTTTCTGGGTATCTTTCATGTTTGTGAGCAACAGAAAAGTGAAATGACGATGACATAATGACAGGGACTTATTTCTCAGAAGTAAAATATTATAGATTTAGGTAACACACAACGTGTCATTACAGCTTCTCATTGTATGGGACCCTGCTGTGTGACCAAACTTTTCATGGGGAGATAAAACATATGTGTCTCCTCAACCCAGATTTGGAATCCACAATAGGTCAAAGTACAAATACCCATCAAAGTGCAACTTTGCAAACCAGTGAGTTTTATTGGGGTTACTTACAGGAATATGGGTGGGGAATTACAGGAGCAGAAATGGCTCAAAGAGACTTACTCGTATCACCAAGGCCCACCCCAGCACGAGTGACATAAAAACTCACAAAAGCTGAGAAACTTGAAGGATGCTGCCAAGCCTGCAGGCAGCTCAACAGGTTGGAGAGTTTTCTTTCCAACAGATTGTTCTAAACCTCTTGCAGGCAGGTTGGCTGGTTTCTACTTCTTCTAGGCAGCCAATTTGCTCTTCCTAGAGCCATCTTTGTGGTTGGGTGTCACTTCTCTGGGAGGAAGTCTCAGTTTTTACTGTTTACTCTGCCAGGGAGGGGCCTAGTGAATCTGGTCAGTTTCAGGGACTTCCTGAAGCCATTTGAGTTGTTTGCCTTCCTGTTTAAGGAGCTTCTCCATAGGATGGAATGTTTCAGTCTCTTACACAACAGTCTTAAGCCACCTCTAGTTTTCTGATTTGACTCTAAGAAGGCAAGGGTTGTTCCTCTGAAGGGGTAATGTCATTAGCATTCCAAGAAGCACAAACTTTGGGGAAAAACTCTTCTTCAGTTGTTTCTTAATGGTGTTTCTAAAGGGTTTTATATTTATGACTCCCAGTTGCATGTAATTAACTTTAACTTAGTTCACTTCTGGCCGTGTGGCTGGGATATACAGTGTTTATTGAATGCCCTGAAGTTAAAAGACAAGGTATCGGGGTGGGGGTGTTAGCAAGTTCTTCTCTGGGTTCTCAGTAGTTAATTTCTAAGCCAAGACACAATTGTTGCCTGTAAAGAAACAATTTGCTATACGAGAACTGATTTCTTGAAAAAAGGCTCCAGGGCTCAGTATTTCCATATGTGGTCCATGGGATATGCGGCTGCATTCTGGGACTGAGCTGGCTAGCTATGCCTCTTGTGGTTTAATACAAGATAAAATGATATCACTTAATATTACGCTGTGAATAAAAGGCTGATTTCCACACATTTGCTGGCCATTTACTTTTCTTTTTGTGAATATCCCAGCTTTCATTTGGTTTAAAATTAATATTAACTAACTGGAGTATTACACATATTGAATTAAGTGTACCAGGGAGGAGACTTTTCTTGGTACTAATAGGAATAAAAGAAATCCCACGTTTATTATAAAGTTCTTTATGGATAAAAAACACTGTTAAGATAACTAAATAGCAAGTTTTTCTTGTTTTTCTTATGATTGAAGAAAATTAAACTCCAATATTGCTTTGCCTGATGTGGCATGCAAAACTAGAAATACTGGAAAAATAGCATCAAGTAAATTACCTCAGGACCTTCCTAGTCCCTTAGGAAAAGAGGCATCATTTCAAAATGGATATCCTCTGAATCGCTTATTCTTTGATTGGCAGTAGTTCAGTACTCAGTGTAGGAAAGGTGACCACAGGAGAGCGGTCCTGAAACTCATGTCCAGAGTAACAAGAGGAATGCTGTAGTTAAAGTGAAAACAAAACAAACGAAAACAGTGGGTATTGCTACTTCCTGCCTTTGTGTCTCACCATTCAGATAATGCTAGCTCTGTGGAGAGCATCAGTTGTCAAGGTGGGCCTGGAAGGAGGGCCTCTGGGCATGCTTTTAGGAGATTATCTTGACCAGGACTATTTCCTGATTGGGATCCAGGACTACAAAAACAGGGAAAGTGAGCCAAGAATCTGGCAGGTGTCCATTATTTTATTCATGATGTGTGCAGCTGCCGCTGGAGCCTACTGCCGTGCCTTCCCACCATGGTGAGCTCTACCTTGAACAGCGAGGTTTGATCACATTCTTTTTATTACAGCAACGGGAAAAGGAACCAAGACACCAATTCAACTTTCTATGTGGACCTGGGAAACACACGATTTTGCAGTCCATGTTTCTATGTTACTGTTAGGCTGATTTTTGTGTTTTCGTCATCCACTAGACAGAGTGTGTTTGTGTTTGCAGAGACTCAAGGACTCCCAGGCTTCCCTTCCTCAGCAGCAGGCAGCCCTTGGCTCTGCTGCCAACCTCTCCATGGCGAGAGTGAAGACCATGGAGCGTACCAAAAAATACGTGGCTCATGTTGAACGATGCTTTGCAAGATCCCTTAGCATGTGCTTGACCGCGACGTACCCCAGCATGTTTGTTGCACACCAGGGACTCATGGGACTGTTGCAGGCAAAGGTGGACATTTGTAATAACAGACCTAGCATGCGCAGTTCCTCTGAGTGAGTCAATTACCCTGGCAAGTAGAACAATAATACAAACTGCAGAGTCATTCAACTGACCAGGGTCTGTGCTTCCTGCCCATGATAGGATTTCTCTAGAGGATCCGAAAAGGCTTTGGGAAAACCTTTGGTTCTGGCTAGCTTCCTGACAGGTGGGAGAGGTCAGTTAAGTCTCGGCTGTTGGTTTGATAGTGAAGGAATCCATGGCTCTTTACTTTTAAGGAGGTGAAGGAAAAGTAGGAACTTTTAGGTGGCATTACGTCCTATTTCACAGCTATCGTTTCGTTCTCCTTCCTTCTGCTGGGGTTGGTGACAAGACGTTAATATTAATATTAATGTTAATATTAATATCTCCAGGATTTTCCACGTGATACATACTATCGTCTGGCAGTTTGATCCTTTGCATGTGGGCTCCTGGTAAAATGAGTGAAATCTAAAATTTCTATTCAAATTCTCTCTGCTCAACGACAAAATAAGATATCCCCCTTCCACCCCCCCCCCACAGAAAAAGCCCCGCAGGGATGCATTTTTTGAAATATCTGCTGGTTTAAACCTGCCCCTACAGAGGCAGACACACTTTCAGCCACAAGACAGAATACAATTTCATCTGGTCTAAGAAGTGTGCATTTTGTGATTTCTTCAGTTTGCTGTATTGTAGGGGAAAGAAGATTACAAATGTAAGGAATTATTAGTGTACAACTGAATAGCACCAAGCCATAACCACACGCTTAATTCTTTTGAGTTTTTCTCATTTTAGCATGTTTCATAGTAGTTTAGTTGTCAAGGGCCAGTAACAACAAACGCCTGAATGTGGCAAGAGGCTTCTGATACTGTTGTGTGTGAGGAGGTCTAGGGCAAAATAGGCCCATTTTATTAAAATTTTACTATTAACTGTTATAAGTCCTATAAAATGCTATTAACTATAACCAGTAAATCTATTTATGCAGGGAGAAAAGATGCTTTGCACGGTTCTGCTCTCTGAGGATCTTGTTTATGTCACATATTTTTTGTATTATCCAAGAGGGAGAGCAAGGCCACTACAGGTGATTTCAATCCTGGCAGGACTGAGAGATTGTGTGTGTGTGTGTGTGTGTGTGTGTGTGTTTGTGTGTGCGTGTGTGTGTGTGTGTGTGTGTGTGAGAGAGAGAGAGAGAGAGAGGGAGAGAGAGACAGAGACAGACAGAGACAGAGGCAGAGACAGATTGGTCCTGCCGGAAATAGGCATCTAGCTAGCTATTTTTATCTTGGAAGAGGAGGGGTAACCAAAGAGGAGGGGACCCCGAGGAGAAAGCTTTTGCTTCCATAACCAGACTAGGATGTGGTTTCTCATTGGGCCTCAGCTACTAAGACGTGTTATTTAGGTTTATGCAAATTGTGCCGAGGATCAAATTCATATTCCATGTCTATATTTAGACGCCCTTCCCCCTCATTGAATAAGGAAGTGTTTGCTCTTAGCTCAGCTAGGAATGAGAGCTCAGAAGTCGTATTTCTTAAGTAAAAGAGTTCCTTGGAGGGTAAAATTTGGGAAAAGACAACAACCCCCAAATGAAGGCCTTTGTCTGTTTTTGAAGAAGGGAAGACTATTTGCATAGGGGCCCAAAGATAACAGATAGTTTTATCCTTAGCAGTACTGAGGTTAAAGCAAAGAGATGAGGGGGTCTGAGCACAAAAATTACCAAGATGTCAGATCAAATATTAATGAAGGATCAAGTAATGCTCTGTAAGTATAGTCAGAGCTGCTGGGAGGAATCACAGTCTTGTATGGCCGTCTCCTGTTAACCATGCATAGCTTCTGGAGGCTCTGATATTAAATTCTGATATTGATAAAGTTGACCAGCAGGGGGTGCAGTACCCTTAACTTTTCTTTTGTGGCTGACAGGTCCTTTTCAAAAGGAGTTCTTTTTTCAGACAAGAGTAGACCAATTGTAAACTCATCAAAGAATTGAGGTCTCTTTACCATGACGTTGTCTAGACTGAGGATTGGCTAGATGAGATGGGAGGCCAGCTGCCATCTCCACTTGCTTCGTTTTTTGCCAAGAGGGTCTGCCCTAGGCAACAGACTCCCAAATGTCCATCAGTGGCCACAAGGGGACAGGAGAAGATCGCGTGGAGGGGTTAATGGAACTCTGTCTGCATCAATGGAAACTATCATAACACACCATCTGCCAATGGAAAGTTGGCATGTTTCCTTGAAACAGCCATCATTTGCATAGCTGCTGCTTGAAGAGGCAGAACTTCATACTGAAGTCAACGAACACTCAGTGAACGTACTGGTGGATGCGTTCCTCAAGTCCTTTCAACTCCCTCGATGTTCCTGTTCTCTTCTTTGGGATCCCACAGGTCCATTTAGGGATCTCCTGGAGGATTTGGCCATTTGTTACTGCGGAAGTGCAGGGCAAGTGTTGCCTGGGCGGTGTGGGCTTTGGTCTGTGTGTCCATTCACACTCGGGGTCCACTGGTTTAGATGTTGTTTTCCCACAAGTCTAAAGTCCTCCGCATTTTCCTCCCAGAACTTCCTAGCAGCCCATGCTCTGACACCAGCACCAAGTATGAATGAGAAGGTCCAAAACTCTCTGGGTTCCCAGAGCCCAAGCTTCCAGGTTACAGCCACTTGCCCGTTCCTCCAGAATCTGGACTCAGTCGTGGTAGGATGTCCGCTACAGCCTGCTAGATTCAAATGCAATGGACCAGGGTTCAGAGAAGCTAAGAAAGGCTTGAAGAAAATGACATCCCAGGCCTCACTCACCTAGAAGCCCCTTACATTCTAGAATATTCCTTGGAGCTTTTACATCATGTTTTTCTCATCATTTATTATTTTTCTCCAATGTTGTTCCTACTCTGTATTTTTATTTGTTCTTTTTACAAACTTTCCCTTTTTTTGGTTATAGTAAAAAATGCCCAGAAGACTCTTGACATACTAAGATGACAATTTTTAGCTCTGGACCAGTGGTTCTTACCTCCCTAGTGCTACAGCCCTTTAATACAGTTCTGCATACTGTGGTAACCCCCAACCATAAAATTATTTTTGTTGTTATTTCAAAACTATAATTTGGGTGCTGTTATGAATCATAACGTAAATGCCTGTGTTTTCTGATGGTCTTAGGCAGCCCCTGTGAAAGGATTGGTTGACCCCTGTAGGGATAAGCCCAGTCCATTAGGGGGCATGTTTGTCTTGGGCTAATGTTTATATATAAATTTGGTGAGTGTGAGCCCCGTCGTTTTTTTGTTTGTATTTTTTGTTTATTGTTGGATTGTTGGTGTTGTAAGATATTTTTTCATTAAAATTTGTTGTTTTATATTAAGCTAGTTTGGTTAATATGTCGTCTACATTTTGGTGCCCCACGTTGGGCGAGCCATTCGGCTGGGATGTGTTTTGTGATGCACCTCAACACAGGCCTGACCTGGCTATCAAAAAATATACCAAACTGTAACAGATGACCTGCCAACGGCCTTTATGGATAGCACCACCAATGACAAAAATGACAATATCAAAAATCTTCACATCATAAAAAAAATGACCGTTACGTAAAAATACATGCCCACTACATAGACACCACAATGTTTATACAACAACTGGGTCACTACCTAACCCTTGCCATCCAAATGCCCAAAGACTTGGCCATATCCTACAAAAAGAACCAAAACTCCACTGGGAGCTTCTCTTCCTGACAAAACTGGCCTTTGGGTTAAGAAAAGCCCAGACCTCAACTTCTAACAAAGATACAGAATATCCATAAATGGATAAAACAGGATTGTCTTATCGTGCCAAGACAGGGTAGGATAGTTCTAAAAAAGTTCCTTGCCTTTAATAATGGTATGTCAGTTATGTTAGGCCTTAGCCAAAGTTGGTTGACTCAACATTGCAAATGAGACTTCGGGTGATTGCCCAGGTAGTCAGTTGTCTCTGTCAATTGTTGCACATTTTGGATATCTCTCGTTTGTTAAATAATATTTATTCCCTTCTCAGATCTTTGACAAAATTAAAGATTATATAATTGTAGTTACTCTCTACATTATTTAGACTCTTTAAGATAAAATGTTTAACAAAACTTTTGTTCTCAATATTGTTTGTTATATTTATTATTTGTTATTATTGTATATAGTTGTATTTTGTTTAGTTCTGTCTTATTTAGACAAAAGGGGGAGATGTAGGGATAAGCCCAGCCCATTAGGGAGCGTGTTCGCCTCGGGCTAATGTTTACATATAAATCTGGCAGGCGTGAGCCCCGCCGCTCTCTTTGTTTGTATTTCCTGCTCATCGCTGGATTGCTGGTGTTGTAAGATATCCCTTCATTAAAATTTGCTGTTTCATATTAAGCTAGCCTGGTTAATACGCCACCTACAGACCCCCATGGAGTTGTGACCCACAGGTTGAGAACCACAGTATAGTAAGTATCCTGCTTTTTAACAACACAGATCTCTGTAGCTAAAAGACTACCAGACTATTCCGCATAGCCAAGTGTAGTATGACACCATTCCTGAGGAGATATGAATCAACTGTTCACTCTGCCTAGAGACCAAAATAAACCAAAGTACAGAAACCACTTAAATCAAACGTGGTGAGGCAGTGTGTTCTATTGGGGTTCATTCCAGGAATACGGTGAGGTGTTTTTTATAGGAATGTGGGCAATAAGTTACAGGGACATAAAGGACCCAAAGACTGCTGTGTCACCGAGTGTGAGTGACAGCTCATGAAAACTGGAAACCCAGAGAACACTGCACAGCCTGCAGGCAGCTCGGTAGTTTGGAGAATGTTCTTTCCGGGTTACATCCATTGGTCTGGACCTCTTCCAGGCATCTGGTCTGGTCTGAGAGCGGGCATCTCTCCACAGTCCTTACTGCTTGTATCATCAGAGAGGGCGGGGCCTAGTGAATCTGGTCAGTTTCTGGGACTTTCTGGAAGTATTTTGAGTTGTTTATTTCCTGAGCCTGAGGATAGAAACTTCCTTGAAGGACAGAGTGCTTTGTTGCCATTTAAGCATCCTGTGTGTTAGTGAGCTTCCCTCCTAGATGGGAGGTTTATCTTGGAGGAAAGTGCTGTTCAGCACCAGGGTTGGGGATGGCTAAAGGTGAATAAAATGAGAAAAAAATATCATCTATGGAAAAGGGAAGCTTGTCTGCAGAGGACGTGGGCAACACCACCAAGGAAATGAGAGACAGTAGTCGGCTAGAGTTTGAACCTTAAATGTTCCCAGCCCCTGGTGCTATTGGAAAGTAGCAAAGCCTGTAGGGGCCTATTGGAAACGGAGGGGAGTTAGGACATTGTGGGCATCCCCTTGAGGGGGATCTAGGATTCTGGCCCCTTCGTAATTCTTTTCTTTCTTTCTTTTTCTTTCTTTCTTTCTTTCTTTCTTTCTTTCTTTCTTTCTTTCTTTCTTTTTTTTTTTTGCTTCTTATCTGTAAAGGGGTTAGTAGCTTCCTCCACAACCTGCTCTCCCCATGATGTCTGTTCTCACCACAGGCCCCAGAACACTGCAGATTGCTGCAGCCAGAGCAGTCTGGATGCTGAGACTGGCGGGGAGTGCCAAGATTGAGACACGGAGGCTTCTTTTCAGGTGGAAGAACAGCAACCTTTATTTTGCCCAGCATCCTTTTATACCTCTACTCCTTCTGTGGAGACCTACTGGCCAGAAAGAACACAAACATCCTTGTCAATTACAGACCACAAGGAAGATCCCCTATCCAGGAGGAGTGGGGGCAGCTGGATCACAACAGCACACAACAGACTGTGGACAGAAACCTCTAAACCTATAGCCCAGATAATTTCCCCTACTTAAAAGATGATGATCTTACTTATTTTGTTACAGCAATGGAAGCTAACAGAAGGGTAAATTAAAGCCTCTCCTTCCCTCTGATGAAAATCGACATATATTCATTGTCTTTAAATGTAGGCTTTCCTTTAAGATGTTTTCCTCCTGGCCTTCCATCTCATTCTCCTCTGGGATGAAGTGATGGGTTAAGCATTTAAATGCTGGATTTAAGAAAACCTGGCAGGATGAGGAAGGGTTAGGGAGACCCAACTTGAATGAAAGACTGGATATTTTAGGGATAATTTCAGATTCTGACCAGCCCCACTTGACCACTAGAAAGCCACTGTGACCCTGAGGATAATTCCAAGAGCCCAGAGTCTTGGGCAATGTCAGCAAGTGAGAGAGTCTCCATAACTCTCATTCCTTCTGGCATCCCTGAACTCATTGCCTGAAAACTCTGTCCTTCATCAAAGTCCCACCCCTCAGAAACTGTGTCTCCTACTTCCTGAAGAAAGGCTCACTCACTCGTTACTGGCAAGACCTAAGAACCAATTATCAGATATCTTGGAAGGGATGTGTACCAAGGGTATTGGAAGCATAGATGTTTTTGTTCGTTTGTTTCATAATGTCAGTTTTATTCCATGCAATTCTTTTTTAATTCAACTACTTATTTCACATCATGGCCGCAGCCTCCCCCTTACACCCTCCCCCCTAATCCCTCTCTTTCATCCATCCCCACTCCCCCTCTCCAGTCCCCTTCTCTTTCATCTCCATCCATGAAAGGGCAGATCTCCTATGAGTATCAATAAAGCAAGGCATATCAAGTGGCAATAGACTATGCATTAAGATTGGGCAAGACAGCCAGTATGAGAAGTAGGGCCCCAAAAGTCAGTAAAAGAGTTGGAGGTTGCGCCTGTTCCCACTGCTAAAAGTCCATTAAGATGACCAACCTACATAACTCCAACATATATTCAGAGTGTTTATGTCAGTTCCATGCAGGCTGCCTTGTTGTAGCTTCCGTCTCTCTGAGCCTCTATGGGCCCAGAGTAGTTGACTGTCTGAACCATCCCTTGGTGTCCTTGACCCCTCTGGTTCCTACATTCCTTTCTCCTCCTCCTCTGCAGGATTCCTCCACCTAATATTTGGTTGTGGGTATCTGCATCTATCTTTATCAGTTGCTGGATGATGCCTCTCCAATGACAGTTGGGTCAGGCACCAATCTGGTCATGAAAGACAGCCAGTTCAGGCTATATACTCTATTGCGAAGAGTCTAACCTGGGGTCCTCCCTGTAGACTCCTGGGGATCCCCTGCTTCAGATTTCACCTGACCCAGAATTGCTCCCTCCCTCCAACAATCCCTCCCATGGCACTCTCCCCTCCACCACCCCCTCCAACCTGATCGCTCATGTTCACATCCCAACCTGCCCTCAGTCGACTCATGAAATCTCATCTGTTTCCCCTTCCCGGGGAGATCCAGGTGTCCCACCATGAACTCTATTTACTACTTGGTCTCTCTGGGTCTGTGGACTGTAGTATAGTTATCCTTTATTTTATAGCTAATATCCACTTACGAGTGAGTACATACCATATTTGACTTTTTAGGTTTGGGTTACCTCACTCAGGATGATTTTTTTTCTAGTTCCATCCATTTGCATTCAGATTTTCTGGTGTCTTTGTTTTTTACAGCTGAGTAATAATCCATTGTGTAAATGTACCACAGTTTCTTTATCTAGTTCTTGGTAGAGGGGCATCTAGGTTGTTTCCAGTTTCCAGTTTTATTACAAATAAAACAGCTATGAATATAGTTGAGCAAGTGTCCTTGTGTAGGACTGAGCATCCTTTGAGTATATGTCCAAGAGTGTTGTAGTTGGGTCTTGAGTTAGGTTGATTACCAGTTTTCTGAGAAATTGCCACACTGACTTCCAAAGTGGCTGTACAAGTTTGCAATCCCACCAGCAATGGAGGAGTGTTCCCCTTGCTTCATAACCTCGCCAGCTTGTGTTTTTGATCTTTGCCATTCTGACAGGTGTAAAGCACAAATGTTCTTACACTCAATATCTTAGTAGACATGGAGAAATTTAAAAATCTTATAAGGCCAATGACATATTTTCATCGAGTAAAGTGATTATACACACACATATGTTATTACTAAAATGTGTAAATTCCTCGGAGCTGGTAAAAAAAATGCTTAAACCAGGGTACATAATCACCAGTAAATTCCCAAAATTCTGGGAAAAATTTAGAGAGTCCCTCAATCAGGCTTGAAAGATAATTTACCCATGCCTAGTAAGATTTAAATTTAGAAAATTTATGTTGCCAATACCCATGGTACACCTCACTTCCAGCTAAGCAATGATAACAGACAAATCTAGCATTCAATCAGAACCCCACAAGCAAGCACCTTCTTGCAGTCTTTCTGGCGTTTCCTGTCACTTCCGTCTTCTCCACTGGACTGCAGACTCAGCAAAGGCATGGACCACACGGGAGCCTTGTGAACTGTTGACAGTGAACAGGGTGGTTTGTATGTTTACCTATAGAGGGCAACCATGGAAATGAGAGATTATCAAATTCAGCCTTAGTCTTCTGACTATGAATGTATTCTTTTCTTCCTCAATTTGGAAGTGGGGACGAGATACAGTGATAGACATCTCAGCGAGAGAAAGCCATTTCCCGGTGACCATTGTTGGGTTATTGGAGCTTTCAGACTCTGGGACCACTATTCTCTTGGGGATTTTGCTGCTCTAGAAACTGGGAAAGCTGTGAGACTGTAAAAATCTTTCTTCTTTTCTTGGCTCAAATCAGTTCCATATGAGCAAAGCAATATAAGCTCCTTTACGGGCATTTCACCCTGAAATGCCACCCCCTAATCTGGTAACAGACACTGGGGAAGATGGATTTGCTGATATAGCCCCAGACTTGAGCTAGGTCAATTTAAAAAATGGATAGATTAAAGCATGCTCTCCCTTGTCTTAGGGGAAAAATGTAAATTTATTGGTACTTACCATATTTTCCTTAAGATTAATGTAGGCTTCAAAGTTAGTAACCTAAGGTTCAATTTCAAGAATGGCTTTTCAATGGCTTTCTGACCCTAGCTGAATTCTACCGGAGGACATGTAAATCCCAAGTGGAAATTAAAGCTTGTAATCAACAGACACAGCATACCACTGAGAAGTCTCTAACATTAAAGCGCCCTCATTGGCTCTCTCTTTTTTGTTTTTCAATTAAATTTTTCCCCCAGATTATCTCAATGCACACACAGAAAAGAACTAACTGTAATGTACATTGAGTTTCTTTTCGCCAAGCATTTGGGCTACCTACTATCCTTCGGGATTTTCCAGTTTATACTGTACGATTGCACATTTTGTAAGTTGGGATAGTAAACAGAATTATTTTCACTATCCTTGAAAAGTTAAAAACTAGTGAATTCTTTTTAATTTTTATGATATGAGCTGATAAAATGCACTTCCCCCAAAGGTAAAACTAGATCATATGCTAGTATAGAATCCACAAATTATTAATTTACTGTTAAAAATGACTATTCATGGCAGTAAACACGTAGAAAGACAGGAATCTAGATTTTTGAGAAAAGTTTGATTTTGAGATTACCAAAAACTTGAGGAAATTTTAGATTATTCTAGATGTTTTCCTAGATGTAAAGGAAACTTCTCAAGTATAACATGAATGCATTTACTGAGATTTTAAAATGTTCAGAAATTTGAGCTTTTTTGTTTTTTTTTTAAAAAAAACTTTCACCTTCTCACTTCTCCTGTTACTTCTTTCTACTGACAAACGGTCTCTTTAGTCCCCATTGTAGGAGCTAAAACTCAAAACCTGGATGGAGCTCTTCTTTTTTATTTTTTTCCAGATAGGGTTTCTCTGTAGCTTTTGGTTCCTGTCCTGGAACTAGCTCTTGTAGACCAGGCTGGCCTCGAACTCACAGAGATCCACCTGCCTCTGCTTCCAGAATGCTGGGATTAAAGGCGTGCGCCACCACTGCCCGGCTTCTTCTTTTGTCTTGATTTATTGTTAGAGGTTAATATCCTTATTGGAGTATTTGTTGTGTACCAGGCAGGGTTGTGATCCAAAGTATTTTGGGTTGATCAATTCATGGAAAGTTATTACAAGATGTTTTAGCTTTAAAAAGATGTTTTAGCAGGTACAGCCATTTTGGACATTAGTACGGCAATTTCTCAGAAAATTAGGAAACAACCTTCCTCAAGACCCAGCAATACCACTGTTTGGTATATATCCAAAGGATGCTCAATCATACCTAACAAGGACATGTGCTCAATTATGTTCATCACAGCACTATTTGTCATAGGCAGAACCTAGAAACAACCTAAATGCTCCTTGATCAAAGACTAGATAAAGATTTGGTGCATTTATACAATGGTGTACTACACAGCAGAAAAAAAAATAATGACATCTTGAGATTTGCGGGCAAACGGGTGGAGCTAGAAAACATCATATTGAGTGAGGTTACCCCAATCCCAGAAAGACAAATATGATATGAACTTATTTATAAGTGGCTTTTAGACACAAAGCAAAGAAAAAGAAAAACCAGCCTACACTTCACAATCCCAGAAAACCTAGACAGCAAAGAAGACTCTAAGAGGGACATACATGGATCTAATCTACATGGGAAAAAGATCTCCTGAGTAAATTGGGAGCATGGGGATCATGGGAGAGGATAGGAAGGGAGGGGGCGGAAGGGAGGGGAGCAGAGAAAAATATATAGCTCAATAAAAACAATAAAAAAAGAAAAATCAAGCAAGAAAACAGATGTTTTAGTTTATTTGCGTTGTCCTTAAGTATTTACAAGACTGACTAGGTGTCTTAGTTAAACTGATTGGGTGTCTTAGACTGACTAGGTGTCTTAGTTAGACTGACTGGGTGTCTTAGTTAGGGCTTCTATTTCTGGGAAAAGACGCTATGGCCATGGCAACTCTTATAAAGAAAACATTTAATGAGGTGACTTATATTTTCAGAGATTTAGTCCATTTTTTATCATGGTGGAACATGGCAGCATGCAGGCAGACGCAGTACTGGAGAAGGAGCTGGGAGTCCTACATCTTACAGGCAACAGGAAGTGAACTGAGACGTTTATGAGACCCTCAAAGCCCACCTCCACAATGACACACTTCCTCCAACATGACTATACCTACTCCAACAAGGCCACTCCTCCTTGTAGTGCCCCTCACTTTGGGGCCATTTTCTTTCACACCACTTCATTCTACTCCCTGGCCCCCAAAGGCTTATAGCAATAGGATAATGCAAAAATGCATTCAGTCCGACTTCAAATGTCCCCGTAGTCTATAACAGTCTCAAACTTATTCAAAAGTCAAAAGTTCAAAGTCTTCCCTGAGATTCATGCAATCTCTTAACTGTAATTCTCTGTAAAATCAAAATCTAAAAACAGAACACATATTTCCACCATATAATTACACAGGATATACATTACTGTTCCAAAGCACAGGGAAGGGGCATAGTGAGAAAATATTGGACAGAAACCAGACTGAAAACCGGCTGGGCAAACTCTAAATGTTGCATCTCTGTGTCTGCTGGTGAAACACTCTTCAGATCTCCAACGCCTTTCAGCTTTATTGGCTGAAACAGACTTCTCTCTATTGGGCTGGTTCCACACCCTCTTAGCAGCTTTCCTTAGCAGGTGTCCCAAGGCTCTGGCATTTCCAACATCTTGAGGTCTCCTCACCCCAAACACCTGGTCTCAGCAGTTTTTCCTAGTTGCAGAGGAAGGTTCCATAATGCATTTTTTTTTCTATCCTTGAAGCCAGAGCCGTGTGCTAAAGCTGCCAAGTTCTCCTGCTTACTGTGATAGAACATGGCTGCGTGGTTCAATTGCGTCTTCATCAGCTTTGCTTTCTTCATGGCCTGTCCTGAAACTTGCTCTGTAGACCAGGCTGGCCTTGACCTCAGAGATCTTTCAATTACATTCTCACCAGGTTCCTGTCTTCAGTGATTTCCTTCACTGCCTGAACTTGGCTGTTCTGGAATTTCTCTGTAGAACCAGGCTGGTCTCAAACTCAGAGACCCATCAGCCTCTGCCTTCCCAGTGCTGGGATTAAAGTTGTGCACCACCTCTTTTGGCTCTAAGTTTCTCTTCAATTCCTTTTCCCCAGTTGGAAACTTAGCTAGGTGGGATCTCACCCTGAGGTCACAACTCCCCCCTTTTTTTCTTTTTATTTATTCTGTGTCTTTTATATGATGAATCTTGATCCCATTCATTTTCCCGTCCCTTCACATCCACTCTCTGCCCCAGTAGTCCCCCCAAACAAAACAAAATTTAAGAGAAAAAAAGGGAAAAATAGAAAGGAGAAAAAAAATCAAAAATCTCATCATGGAAGCTGCAGTGTGACATAGCCAATCACATTGTAAACTCCTTTGTCCAGACATCTTTTCTTGCAAGTGTTCATTGCAAAGAGCCATTGGCCTGGTTCAGAGTCTCTGGCTTCTACATTTATTGATGCTGAACCCTCGCTAGGACTCTTCCTGGATCTGCTGTTGCCCGCTGTTGTGGAGATCCTGAAGCTTTGTGTCTGTGGATCAGATCCCTTCCCGTGCTCCAGCAGATCATAGATGGGGTGGATGTTGGGGTGGACCAGGTCATAACCCTGGATCTGGGCCCGGGCAGCTATAGAGTTGTTGCGCCAGCTACCCCCTCTCTCCCGTCCTCACTGCCAGGGTGAGCTCCAGAGTGGCCCTGGCTAGTTCACACCTCTTACAGCAGTGAGCAAGGGGCGGGGCCAATTCTCTGCTTTCACTCTCTCAGGGTCTGCTCTCTCACACCTGCACCATCAGGGCCAGCTCTACTGTGCTACCCAGCCGAGGTACGGGGGCCATTCTCCTGAGCACTTCAGCTGGTGAGTGAGGCGTAGGGACAGCTCTTCTGACCCCAGTACCAGCTCCTCCACCTGTCTCGGGCATTGATGGAGGGGGTGAGAGGGAGGGCGTCTCTCCTCCGCCCATACTACCATTTGTCAGATGAGTAATGGGAGCAGTTTTCCTTTGCTCATAACATCAGATTGGGTCCCTCTCACCTCCGACTACCAGGCAGCTCTGCTGTGCTGCCTAGGTAAGGGGGTGTGCCTGAGTTTCCTGAATGCTGCAGCTGGTAAGGGGGAGGGTCAGCTCTCTCATCTGTGGCAGGTGGTAAGAGGTTAGATGTTAAGGCGGCCATCTCTCACCCTCCCACGTTGTCATATGACAGACCAATAGTGGGGACAGCTCGTCCACACTTAGGAATTCAGGACCAGCCCACCCACAGCTCTGCCAACAAGGTCACCTCTATTCCCAGGTGAGTGGCAGGGCCTGCTGTCCCCAGTGTGGCAGCTAGAGGGGGCCAGAGACAGCTCTCCCACTCTGGTGACCTCAGGACCAGTCAGTTCTCACACCTGACTCAGGCATTGGTGGGGGCAACTGTCCCCGACCCATCTGTTTATCTCCCTGAGCACAGGACTTAGCTCCATTGTACTTCCTGGTGCTCCTTTTCTCCTCAAACTTTACATTTTTTTTGATTTACCCTGCTCAACTTGCTCTTTTTAAGTATAAATTTTCATTAGAGTTACTGTTAATAACTGAATAATGGAGTCCAAACTAGGCTGTTTTGAGATTTCCTCTGCCAAGGGAATCAATCCAAAACTCTTCACTTTAGCCTCAGGCTGACTCTACAGATAAGGGCAAAAGACAAGCACATTCTTCACCTAAATATCACAAGAATGATTTCTAGGTAACATACTGAAATTCTCCTCTTCTGAAATCTCTTGGTCCAGGCTCCCACAGTTCAGCTCATCCTCAGCACCACCTCCTACTCTTCCATGCTCTAACTAGGATGGCCCTTTACGCAGCACTTAGAGCGTTCAACTGCTTTTCTCATCCACAGTCCCAAGGTCCATACTCCTTAAAAATGAAAGCATGATTGGGTATGTCACAGCAGTACCCCTGCCCCTGCTACCAACTTCTGTCTTAGATAGGGTTTCTATTGCTGCGAGGAGATACCACGGCCACAGCAACTCCGATAAAGAAAAACATTTATTGGGGTGACTTCCATTTTCAGAAGTTTAGTCCATTTTTATCATGGCGGGACATGGCAGCACGCAGACAGACACGGTACTGGAGTAGGAGCTGAGAGTCCTACATCTTGCAGGCAACAGGAAGTGAACCGAGACACTGGGAGATATCGTACGCATATATGAGATATCAAAGCCTACATCCACATTGACACACTTCCTCCAACATGGCCACACTTACTCCAATAAGGCCACCCCTCCTAATAATGTCACTCCCTTTAGGGGCCATTTTCTTTCAAACTACCACACTAGGTAAGCTACAAACATCAGAATTTTACTTCTCATATTTGTGGGTATGAAGAATTCAAGATCAATGTACCCATATCACTGATGTCTAATAAGGGGTCATTTTTCTTTTTGCTTCCGAGGCATTATTTCATTCTTGTGTCCTCACTGGACAGAAGGGATACAGTGAGGTGACAGACCTGTAGCCATGAGAGCCTACCGCTTCCCAAAGTCCGCACTTTTTAATCATTATCACCTTTAATATCATCACCTTTCCATTTAACATTTAAACCAATTTAAAATCAATTTGGTACATTAGGTGATTGAAAATTATCTATGCACAAGTCCTTGCACAACTGTTTTGAGCTGTCAGCCTAGTGCAATGACACTTTCACTAGGACATTTTCATTGTTAAAAATTTTCATGTATTTTGTAGCTTCTTGTCGTGACATGGATCTGAAATACACCCCCCACCCCATCATATTTTTGTGTCCATCTGGTATGCTGTTGGGAAGGGGAGGAGCCTTTAGCTGTTGGGATCTAGAAGGGTGATGTTCATTTCCGGGCTAGTCCCCTTCAAGGGTATTTTGGGACCCTGACATCTTCCTTGATTCTTTTTTCCTCATCTCCCATACAGTGCCCTGTTTCTCTCCCTGCCGCCTTTCTGGTCCATTTCTTCTGCTTTCTCGCTGCCGAGGGTGTGCTGTCTCCTCTATTGCGTGTTCCTGCCACCGTGATAGTCTGCCTCCCCACAGACCTAAAGGCAATGGATCCAACTGACTTCTGGGAACGTGAGTCAAAGTCAGCCTTTCTGCCTTGAAGTCGAATTTCCTCAGATAGTTTGACACTGTAATGGAAGGCCAGCCAGCACTGTTTGTATGGGATTTCCTAGAGTCAGTATGCACGTTGCGGGGAAAAGCCCTCACTGCTTCACAACTCAGACTAAAGTGAAATCTGAACTTAATGAGTTAATTCACATGACCTAAAGCCAACTTTATATTGTTTTCAAAATCAACCCGAGAACAAATTTTATCACCATTCAGGATACAAGAATGAGTAATAGTTATGAGAACAACTTTAAAAAGAAAGCAGATTCCCATAAACCAAGAACTCGTTTTTGAAGGGCTCATGGCCCACTTATGACCCACTTGTCATGGGTGCGTAGAACCCACACATTATCATAATAACACCACTCATTTCTACATGCAGACACATGCTTGTCAATAGCTTTGAGACTATGGTTTAATTTTTTTTTTAAAAAAACATCATATGCCAACATTCTGTATGATGAGAAACTTAGAATTCAGTTTCTGGCTTTATTTGAAAATCAAATCCTATAAATAACTTACAATTTAAGAATTTGATGAGTATCTGACTGATACTTGAACATGGCAAAATTAAGCTCTGACTTACTAGGCTGGAGGCACATCACAGAATTTAATTATTATAAGGCTCTTGTAATAATGTATTTAATAACAACTGTGTGTTCTTTAGGATTTAAACATTGATGCCTACAAGCTCATGGGATTTTACTAAATCTCCTATAGCTATTTTCTTCCCCTGGCACTCTTAATGCTTCAACTCTTTGGCAGAATTCCATTCTGCTGTCTAACTCTTAAGTTCTTACACTTTTAGGTCTCTCTGACCTCTGCCCAGGTAGTCATCCCTTGGATAACTTTTGATATTGCACCATCATGAAGACTTCATGTGTTTAGCCACTTCATCATACAAGGTTTCTCATTGCTTTGAGAAATAAACAGACTATATGTGTTTGTTTAGAGATGTCTTGATTTGTGTAGGACATGGTTTTGATGTTGCATATTTTAATCAACTAAACGTTAGTAGTTGCCTTTTGCATAGTATATATAGGGATTTTGAACAAGGGTTTTGTTTGTGCCTAGGAATTTCTTTCTTTATATGGTCTGTTGGCTCTAGATGATCTCGTCTTCAATCCTTCTCTGGGGGGGGGGGGTGCATTTCGTTGATCTCTCAGATCTGGTGTGATGTGCCTCTGTTGTTAAACTTCAGCATTGGAGATCTATGTTCTTCCTGTAGAAGTCTTGACACATTCACACTAGTTTTCCTCAGTAGGTTCTTGGTTCTATGAGAGTGAGGACCAAATTTAATTCTTAAGACTCCAAAAGCTCTCCAGCATGGCAAGCACTTGCTGTGACTTAGAGTTTGGGTTTTCGGGTGAAAGAAACACAACTCATACCAACTTAAATGACACAAAAAAGTCAGTGGCTCATACAAAAAAGAGACCACAGAGATGAAAGTAGGTGGCTTCATTACAGCTTTGCACCTAGAGTCAAGCTTCTTCTTAATGGGATTTTTCTTTTTGAGTGTTCCACTAGATCTACCCTGCTTTTGTCCTAGACAAGATCTCTCTGATGCTCTAGGCTTATCTCATCCTCTACAGAAAAAAATTCTCTCACCAGAATAAAGGAATTGATGCTGGACAAGCAGAAACACTGAAGACAATTAAAAATACATTTGTCCAGTATTTTATGTGTTTTATCTAAAATGCCCCAAGAAATGAGGTCAAGAGGATAAACTCACAGATATTAAGTATCTATGCTCCATGCCTGTCATAGAGTGGTAATATTGTGATGGATGGTGATGTTGATGATTTTCATAAGTGTTTTTTTTTACTGATTGCTAAGAACTTAATAATTTTTTCAGCCAGATCTATGTAAAAACATCACTCTTATCATTTATTAAAAAAGAACTTGAAGTTTCTAGATAATATGTCAGAGTAGAAGCTACTTCAAGGACCCATTTAAGAAAGAGTGTTTATGTAATAAAGAATAGACACTATCCCAAAGAGAGAAGAGGAAGAGTGTAGGCAGAGTCTGCTTGTTCATTCCTGGTGGCCCAGACCACGAAATAATCACTCAGAAACTATATTATTTAAATAACTGCTTGGCCAATCATTTAAGCATATGGCTAGCTAGCTCTTATATCTTTGGTTAACCCATTCCTATTATGACTGTGGCTTACCAATAAAGTTCCGATGAGTCTGTCTCTGGTGGAGACTACATGGCTTCTTGCTGACTCTGCCTTCTTTCTCCCAGCATTCATTTTAGTTTTTCCCACCTAGCCCTATTCTGCCCTTTCACAGGCCAAAGCAGCTTCTTTATTCATTAACCAATAAAGGCAACACATATGCAGAAGGACTTCCCATATCAGGTGAACATCAGAAACTCATCAGGGTAGTGAGTGATAGAGCAACTAAAGGGTGCTGAGAAAAAGACAAGCTACACCCTGAACAGGAGCAAGCTAAGCCCAGCACATCTCCAGCCGTGGGGCTCCTGAGTGGAGCTCCTGATGCTGGGAGGAGTAGCAGAAGCTTCATCTAAAATCTGTGTGTTTTCTCTGGGGGGCACTGGGGATCGAGCCTTTAAAAGTCAACTACTCAATAAGATCTCCAATTAAAATTGGAAAACATATCTAAACAAACAGATTCACAAACTGCAACTCAGAAACATGGAAAATCAAGGCACTGCAAATGCCTCTAAGAGACCACAACTCCATTTCTCAACGGCTGAATTCCAGGATTCTGAAGGAGCAGAATGCCAGGTAAAGAATTCTAAAGTCAAGTGGTGAAAATGATTGTTAATCTCAAACAGGATTTGAGCAAGCAGATGAACTCAGTTAGGGTCTGGGGAGGGAAGGCAGCAACACAGAAAGAGCTCAGCAACATGGATGAAGAAATTTTATCAGGGAAATGGAGATTTCGAAACAGAAACAAATAGAAACGTTTCAGGGAAAAGAAAAAAAACAGTTAAAAATCTCATCAATAACCAAAACAAAACAGAAGAATATTAAAGGTAAAGCATAAGGCTGATGAAATACTGTATTAAAACATGTTTTTTTTTTTTTAAAAAGCATGACTATAGTACCCAAGAGTGCTTGGATATAATTAAAGAAGTTCTACCTCTAACCAAGAAGCTAATTGCAGTGGATACCTACTTGGAAAGGGGAAATCCATTTTCTCAAATGGAGTGTCACTGTATATATCAGTCATTCTCCACAGCAGGCGCAATGCCCAGGAGGAGGAGTGGCCAATGCAAAGTGGAATCCACTTTTTCCCTGGTGTGTGTGTGTGTGTGTGTGTATGTGTGTGTGTGATTTTTGTCTTTGGTTTTTTGTTTTGTCTTAATTTGTGTTTCAAAAGATTGCTTGTTTGTTTTTATTTTCATTATTTTGTTTTTGGTCTGTGAGTGTGGTGTGTGTGTGTGTGTGTGTGTGTGTGTGTGTGAGAGAGAGAGAGAGAGAGAGAGAGAGAGAATAAGATAAAATAGCATATATATTTGTGTGTGTGTGTGTATTTTGAAATAAAAATCAAACAAACAAAGCATGGGATAGAAGAAGCTCAGACAAACCTAAAGCTTCAGAGGAGCTACTCATCATAATTAGAGCAAAAAATTTTAAGATTTAGTGACAGAAATAAACATCCTAACACAAGAGGCATTTATCTCAAAATGACTTGTTCAGAGAGGAAAGTCAGCAACAAGGAGAAAAATTCAGTAAAGAAATTGAGATTTTTGGAAAAGTATTAATCAAAGGAAAATATTTCCATATTTTTATAGAAAAGAAGAAAGAGTAGGGAAAGAAGGGGAAGAAGTGGTTTCCGAAGGGTGTTTGGGGAAGGAAAAGAAGGGGAAGAAAGAAAGGGGCAAGAGGAAGAAGGGGAAAGGGAAGGAGGAGGAGGAAGAGGAGGAGAAGGAAGAAGAAGAAGAGGAAGAAGAAAAGACAGAGGTGGAGAAATGGTTCAGTGCTGAAGAGCACTGGTTGGTCTTCCAGAGGATGGGTGTTTAATTCTTCCCAGCATCCACATGGCAGTTCACAACCATCTGTAAGTCCAGTTCCAAGGAATCTGACAACCTCTTCTGGCCTTTGGGAGCACCAGGCACGTAAGTGGTATGTATACACACGCACAGACAAAACACTGACGAACCAGCCTGCCTTCATTTTAAGCCTGAAAGCCATTTCATAGTAAAGACAAACTAGGTTCATTCCTGTTTGTGATTAAACCTCCACTTCTCAAGGATTGGGCTATGACCCATCTGTAACCTTAACTACACATGGTTCTATTCTGCCTGTTGCAGAAAATGGGAACCATGCCTTTGTTTCCAAAGGCTATTTTGACCATCACTGACTACCTTGTTATGATCTCCTTGCAGCCATGGCGTTGTGTCAGGAGGCTGTTATGAGCAGATTGTTACGTTTATGTTCTGCTTCTACAGCCCTGCCCATTTGTCCACCCATCCCACCATTTGTAAACCATCAATCCCTGAGCTGTAAAAACCTTGTTTTCACCAGGCAGTGGTGGTACATGCCCTTAATTCCAGCGCTCAGGAAGTACCGGCAAGTGGATCTCTGAGTACAAGGCCAGTCTTGTCTATAGAGTGAGTCTCAGGACAGCCAGGGCTACACAGAGAAACTCTGTCATTAAAAACAAACAAACAAACAAATAAAAGCAAAAATCCATGTCTTCCTCACACCCAATGCTGATCTCTTGAATCCTGCTTTTAGGGAGAGGCAATCCATGTGCAGGAATATAAGAATTGTTTTAATTAATTTGGCTATGATGTTTTGAGTTGGTAGTCTTTCTCCTTACATTGTCTTTGGGACTAACAACACCCATCTATTTAAAGCAGACTTAAAATAAAAAAAAATATATAATATTGAAAACCAACTTATGTACAAAGGAAAATATGAGAAAATGATGAGATTTCTTAATAACAATACTAAAATCCAGGAAAGTATGGCTCTCAGGAAAGCCCTAGAAGTACATAATTGCCAACTAAGGATGCTGTATTCAGGAAAGCTCTCTTCTTAAATTGATGGAGGAAAGGGGCTGTTCTAAGATACACAAAAACGAAAGCAGGTCATGGCTACGAAACCAGAAGATACTTAGATGCTTAGATGGATGCTACCCACAAAAGGTGAAAGTCCCATTTTTTTTTGAGCACTGTGTAGCAGCCACACAGAGGAATGAAAACTGGACTCATATCTGCCCCTTACTCCCATATCAGTTCAAAATTAACCAAAGACATTAATGCAAGACTTAGAATTCTGAAGAACGGGCAAAACATTTCGAGATAAACATATAAGCTAGGTCTTTCTGGAAAGAATGCTAATAAAACAAAGAACTGAGAAGAGAGATTTACGTTAAAGCAAAGAACTTGCTAAGTAAAAGAAAACCTCTAGAACAAAATGGCAGCCCACAGGATGGGGGTAAAATGCTTTGAGAACTATCCATCCAAAAGATGATTAGAATCTAGAATAGGAGACCAAGCAGTGGTGGTGCATGCCTTTAATCCCAGCAGTTGGGACATATAGGCAGGCAGATCTCTGTGTGTTCGAGACCAGCGTGGTTGAAAGAGTGAGTTCCAGGACAGGCTTCAAAGCTACACAGAGAAACCCTGTCTCGAAAAACCTAAAAAAACTAAAAACAAAAACAAACAAAGAAAAAAATGGAATATGTAAATAAGTATGAAGTTAACACAAACCTCAAAATCATTCAATTATGAAATGGGCTAACTATAATGGACTAACAGTTCTTAATGGAAGAAATGCAAATGATAAGGAAGTGCTGGAAAACGGGTTCAACATTTTTAACCATCAGGGAAATGCAAAGTAAAATTGCCTAGAGATTCCATTTCCCTCCAGTCTGAATGTCTATTGCATTCAGCTGACAAGGATATAAGGGACAAGCCCTTACATCCTGCTAGTGGGAAGTTGATTCAGCCGCTGTGAAAGTCTCTCAAAATACTAAATAAAAACTACAAAAACTAGCATGTGACCAGGGCTTATTCCTAAAAGACTCTAAATCAACATACTGCAGAGGTTCTTACACAGCCATGTTTATCGCTGCACTATTCACAAAAGAAATGGAGTCAGGGTAGGTGTCCATCAAACATTTGAATACATCAAGAAAATGTGGCACGGATACATAATGGGATTTTTATTCACTCATGAAGAAAAATGACATGGCATTTGTAGGGAATGGATGTATCTGGAGTCAATTATGTTAAACAAAGGAAGCCAGACTCAGAAACACAACAAGCTTGTGTTTTCTCTAATAGGTGGAACACAGATTAAAATGGTAGTGTGTGTATGCATGTGTATGGTGTGTTGTGTGTTATGTGTTGTGTGTAAGTCATTCAATAAGAAAGAGGATGGTGAAGGGGTAAAGAGATCTTAAGGGAGGGGTGAAAGACGTGTAATAGGATGCATGTGACATCAAAGCAGAATGGGGTATATTGCTTGATGGAGAGAGGGGACAAGGATATAGATGAGGAGGGTGGACCAATAAGCTGAATCACCACAGAGAAGAATGGCGTGTATGTATGAGGGTTCCGTAATGAAACCTATTCGTTTGTATGGTGACTTAAAATAATAATTCCAACCGAGGAACATAACAGGCCAATTTATCTTCCCGTAGTGTCTCTCATTCTGTATGTATTTAAAACACTTCATCAGCTTGTGCCTTTGTGGCTGCCGATTTGCATCTCACTCCTTTCTTTGGCTTCCCTATCTTGCCACAATTACCTGCCACCTCCCTGTGTATTCTCGTGAGGAAGCCGACCAAGTTTCTCTTGTAATTTTAATTTGTACTTCGGGTGTTAGCATAATTAACTCGGTTTATTTCCACTCCTTTCTTATTTCATATCCACCTCCAGTTCCTAGGGTCTTTCCATTGTTCCTTGGAGGACCATTCAGATTTACTAAATGAGTTTTCTATTTAAAGTCTGGTCCAAGGAGATTGTGTTACTTCACTGAGATTATTAATTTTGGCTTTCCCTGTGTCATTAATTTTTTCTTAGTTCTCTCAAAAATTTTTAACGTTCTAAATTCCACAGTAAAAACATCCCCCTTTTATTCTTATTTATTTTATTTTTTAAAGGAATCTATGTTCCTAAAATGAGTTCTCAAAATGTCTGGGACATACCACTTTCCAGGAGCGTGCATAGTCACAGCTGGAAGGGTAAGGTACATCAGAGTTGGCATTTATGGCTTGTGAGTGTTTCAGGTCTACAGTCCCCATACCACGATTCCACTGATAACTTGAGAACTGATCTGCTTCTCCGAGAAGAAAAGTGAAGGCTAGGGCTTGTTTCTATGATTGCATCTTGACTTTGGCCCATTCTTGTGTGGATGCTAGGTGTGGTTTCAGGATAGAACCCAGATTATCCTGGGTCAACAGGCTGCCCAGAAGTCAATTTCTCAGCACGCACAGTCTGTGTTGACTTTCCCACTGTAGAGAGGCAGCTCCGGAGTCTGCAATCCCTCCCCCATGCTGTGCTTACCTGAAAAGGTAGTGCCTGCATGCTGTGGAACAACCCTCTTGTACACTGTAAAGATTTGTCTCTCAAATTGGTTTAATAAAAAGCTAATTGGACAGTTGCCAGGCAGGAAATATAGGTTGGGCGACCAAACTAAGGATGATGGGAAGGGGAAGGGCAGAGACAGGAGCCGCCAGCCAGATGCAGAGGGAACAGGAGATGAATATGCCATGCTAATAAATGTACTGCAACGTGACAGAAAATAAATATAGAAATATGGGTTAATTTAAGTGCAAGAGTTAGCTAGTGACAAGCCTGAGCTATCAGCCAAGCATTTATAATTACTATAAGCCTCTGAGTGGTTATTTGGAAACTTGCAGGTGGGAGAGAAACATTCAGTTACATCTGCCTCCTCCCCATACTTCCCTCGCTAAGAGATTAGACTCATTATGTATATTGTCTTCCTCCTTGCTCACAGGGAACTTGAAGTCCCTCTTAACCTCTTGGACTTAAATACATATGTTTTGACCCATAATGTACAAATGCTACATAAGGGAGCAACTTCCTGCTCTTTCTTCTAATACGTTTAATCTCTTTTACGGAAGCAATGCCGCCAAGCTCTGGATAGTCACTACTGGTCTAAAACTGCTTTCTAAATGCTTGTCCTCACTCTTGTAGAGTGCAGCTCTCAAATCTCACTCTGTCGATTGCCTTTTGGGGGGTTACTCAGTCTAGGGGTTGTAACCCACCCTGCATTCAGTTATTCCAGGGTCCCGGAGAGGCACTACCTGTAAGATATGGGCTAGGAGACAGGAAGAAGGCCATGCGAAGTTTGTCAGAGCCTCCGTTTATTAGAGATGGGGTACAGCTTTATATATGGTAAAGAGTTGGGGGGTGGGCACAGGGGCCTGGGCTCTTGCTGCGTGGTTCACGTTGGTCACAGGGTCCGAGTTGGTCACGTAGGCAGGAGGTTATCTTCGGTCAGGTCACTGTAGGCCAGGAAGTTGACACACCTAGCTCCCTAGATAGTTTGGAATGTGGGGTGGGTTCCGCTAACAGATAGCTCTCATTAACAGGCAATTTGGGTGTGGGGTAGGCTCTGTCAATAGAACCATTCTTAACACAATTAGGGGTGTGGGGTTCTCTGCAGACTCCCCAGGGTGACGGTTCCTGCAATGATTTTAGGAGGAAATTGGCTCCTGACATCACTCAAGGAGCTTTTTTTTTTTCTTAAACCAGAGAAGGGAGTTAGTGCACGTATCCCCAAGCCATCAGAAAGCAGAGACTAAGTGCCGGTTGAGTGCTCAGCCTTAAACGGGACATCTGCCCTGCCCCCAAGACTCAGGGTTCGTCATGGAAGAGGGGGCAGAGAGACGGTAGGAGCTGACAGTTTAGAAAGACGTCTACAAATCAGTGTTCTCTGGACATGATGACGTCACCACACACATGAGCTCACAGTGGTTGTGGCTGCTTTCACAAGATCAAACCAGGCAACATTCTAGCATAGGTGCGGTAGGGTACCCTGAGCCCCATCCGCAGCTGATAAGGGGCTACTGGCAATTGTTGTGTGCCTGGGAAGAGAGAGCCAATTTTCTTCAGGAATTTGCGGGTAGGGATGCCCACGTTCTAACGGATGGGCCCACATCTGTGCACATACGGGATGCACTAACTGGCCTCTTTAGGTTAGAAGAGAACATGAGGTTAGGAGGGAGACGGCAGTGAGGGGGTTTTGGAGAAATCGAAGTGGGGAATGAAGGGGTTGATATGATCAAAATGCGTTGCAGATTTGCATGGAAATCCCAAAGACTAAGTAAAAGATATCTTAAAATAAAATGAAGTGAAAGGCAAAGAAGTGAAACAGAGTGTCTATTTTTAGTCCTCACCACATACTGTTCAGACTCCTGATGTTTAGATAGGAGCCTCAGACTCCCTTGTGGTTTCTTGTGCTGCCAGGCCCAGCCTCTTTTGTACTTAACCATCACTGACCCAGCAGATGGACTGAGGACTTGGGCTGGGGCCAAAAGGAAGAATTCCCACAGAAGTCTCTGTGCTGGAGAAGTCAGCCCTGCTTAGGTTCATCCTCAGCAGGCTGCTTGTATCCACCGAGTTCTTTGTATGAGATGGAGGACGGAAAGCAAAGATCCAAAGCTGTGTTGTGAGGTTGGCAGTGTGAGGCGCAAAGGGCTAGCAAGGATGCAGTGGGTCAGAAGGCTTGAGATGGATGGCTGTGTTGGCCCGAATTAAATGTGAGAAACGAAAAGGATAAAACGCGTGCATTCTATACACTTCTGTTTCGCTGCTACAGGGCTTCTGATCTGGCAGTGTGTCCTCTGTGTGAGGTGTCTGTGTAGCCCTGCAACAGTGGGAGCTACATAACCGTATTACCAGGCATTGTGATCGGAAGGGCATCTAATATCAGTTTCTTGTTTATTGATTAAACACAGGGGCTCATTCCTTAGAGAATGACTCTCCTGCAATCTCAACCTTCCAGAGATAACCAATACCAACAGTGCAGGTTACTTCTACGCATATATTAAACATATGTAACGCACATGCACAGAAATATATTTCATATAGAAACTGGGCAATCCCTAATCTGGCATGATAGCTTGTTTATTCAGTTGCCAGAGTGCCCCAAATACACCACGTTATATGTAATTGTGGAAAACATAACAAAACAGAGTTGTTACCTGACGTCATGATTGAAGGGCATGAGACCTGATTACGTCTCTACAGAAACTTAGACAATACCAACGACTATTCCAGAGCCATGTCTTCGACTCAGTTATCATATTTTAAAAAGTCTTTTTTTTTAGTATAACAATTGTTGATGTAGAACCAGACATCATTCACGTTTGATCAGAGCAGCAGACCCGAGCCGACAACATGAAACACGCATGTTGCTTTGGAATGTTATCTGTCAAAGTTGCCAGAAGGTTGACTTTTGATATTATTTTCAACTATTTAGCAGGATCTGAATCAGAGCAGAAAATATTAGAGCAGGTCTAATTAATGTTGGATTAAGAACAAAAATTCTAAGAAGTCCCGTTGAACTTACGTATTATTTTCCCTGAGTTCTTCAAGTCTATTTTGGAAAACTTACACTTGTGAAGGCATTCACACTCTGAACTATGATATTAATTTAATGAGTAATTAAGCTGACACCATCAGGTTCAAAGGAGGAGGCAGTGTGGGTAGCAGAAACTGAAGGACTACGACCACTGTGTTCTGGTTCCGAGCCAAACTTCCTTTTGGTAGAATACATTCGATTTTGAAAGAATTATAAACTTGCTAGTTGAACTGGAGAAATGGCTCAGTGGTTAAGCGCATTTACAGAGGACACAATTTAGTCCCCACACAGGGGGCTCACAATCACCTGGGGGTTCTGACATGCTCTTTGGCCTACAGGGCGCCAGCACTCACATGTATGCATGTGCCTACGCACATATACAAATAAAAACAAAATAAATCTTTTAAATTGTTTTTTATTGAGCTATGTATTTTTCTCTGCTCTTCTCTCCTTCTCTCTCTTACCCTCCTAAACTCTCCCATGATCCCCATGCTCCCAATCTACTCAGGAGATCTTGTCTTTTTCTACTTCCCATGTGCATTAGATCCATGTATGTCTCTCTTAACGTCCATCTTGTTATCTAAGTTTCCTGGGATTATGATTTGTAGGCTGGATTTCTTTGTGTTATGTCTAAAAGCCACTTTTGAGTGAGTACATAGGCTGTTTGTATTTCTGGGTCTGGGTTACCTCACTCAATATGATGTTTTCTAGTTCCATTCATTTGCCCGCGAATTTCAAGATGTCATTTTTGTTGTTGTTGCTGTTTTCTCCGTTGTGTAAATGTATCACACTTTCCTTACCAGTTCATCAGTCGAGGGGCATTTAGATTGTTTCCAGGTTCTGACTATGACAAATAATGCTGCTTTGAACATAGTTGAGCACATGTTCTTGTGGTACAATTGAGCATCCTTTGGGTATATACCCAAAAGAGGTATTGCTGGGTCTTGAGGAAGGTTGTTTCCTAATTTTCTGAGAAATCACCAGACTGATATCCAAAGAGGCTGTACCAGTTTGCACTCCCACCAGCAATGGAGGAGTGTTCCCTTTACCCCACATCCTTTCCAACATAAGTTGTCATCAGTGGTTTTGGTCTTGGCCATTCTTAAAGGTGTAACATGGAATATCAGTTGTTTTGATTTGTATTTCTGTGATGGCTAAGGATGTCAAGCATTTCCTTAAGTATCTTTCAGCCATTTTAGATTCCTCTGTTGAGAGTTCTCTGTTTAGGTCTGTACCCCATTTTTTAATTGTGTTATTTGTTCTTTCGATGACCAATTTCTTGAGGTCTTTGTATATTTTGGAGATCAGTCCTCTGTCCAAAGTGGGGCTGGTAAAGATCTTCTGCCATTCTCTAGGCTGTCGTTTTGTCTTGTTGACCACGTCCTTTGTTTTACAGAAGCTTCTCAGTTTCAGTGGTCCCGTTTATTAATTGTTTCTCTCAGTGTCTGTGCTACTGTGGTTATATTTAGGAAGTGGTCTCCTGTGCCAAAGCGTTCAAGTGTACTCCCCATTTTCTCTTCTATGACGTTCAGTGTGGATGATTTTATGTTGATGTCTTTGATCCATTTGGACTTCAGTTTTGTGCATGGCAATAATAGATATGGATCTATTTTCATTTTTCTTCATGCTGCTATCCAGGTATGCTAGCACCATTTGTTGAACATGCTTTCTCTTTTCCATTTTATATTTTTTGCTTCTTTGTCAAAAATCAGGTGTTCGTAAGTCTGTTCCATTGGTCCTTCAATTGGCTTTTATGCCAATACCAGACTGTTTTCAGCTACAGCTACCAGGCTGTAGCTTTGTAGTAGAGTTTGAAGTCAGTGATTATGAAGCCTCCAAAAGTTCCTTTATTAAAGTGCAGGATTGTTTTGGCAATCCTGAATCTTTTGTTTTTCCATATGAAGTTGAGTATTGTTCTTTCAAGATCTGTGAAGAATTTTACTGGGATTTTGATGGGAATTGCATTGAATCTGTAGATCTGTAGATTGCTTTGAGTAAGATTGCCATTTTTACTATGTTAATTCTACCTACTGAAAAGCATGGGAGATATTTCCATTTTCTGGTGTTTTCTTCAATTTCTTTTTTTAAAGATTAAAGAACTCTTGTAACACAGGTGTTCCACTTATTTGGTTAGCGTTACTCCAAGCTATTTTATGTTATTTGTGGGCTACTGTGAAGGGTGATGTTCCTCTTATTTCTTTTTCAGCTCATTGATTCTTTCTATTGTTTTCTTTGTTTCTAATTTGTTGATTTCAGTTTTCAATTTGATTGTTTCCTGTTGTATAGTCCTCCTGGGTAAGATTGCTTCTTTTTGTTCTAGAGTTTTCAGGTGTTCTGTTAACTCACTAGTGTGGGATTTTTCCAGGTTCTTTATGTAGACTTTTAGTGTTACGAACTTTCCTCTTAACACTACTTTCATTGTGTCACATAAATTTGGCTATTTTGTGTCGTCATTTTCATTGAATTTTAGGAAGTCTTTGATTTCTTCCTTTATTTCGTCCTTGACCCATTGATGATTCAAGTGAGCATTGTTTAATTTCCATGTGTTTGCGGCTTCCTAGAATTAGCATTTCTGTTAAATTCTAATTTTAAGCCATGGTGATCTGATAAGATACATGGGGTTATTCTATTTTTTTTTTATCTGTTGAGGTTTGCTTTGTTACCTAGTACGTGGTCAGTTTTTGAGAATGTTCCATGAGGTGCTGAAAAGAAGGTGTATTCTTTTGTGTTTGGATGGAATGTTCTATAGTTGTCTGTTAAGTCCATTTGCTAGTTACCTTATCTCTCTGTTAATTTTCTGTCTGACAGACTTATCCAGTGGTGAGAGTGGGGTGTTAAAGTCTCCCACTGTTAGTGTGTGTGTGGTTTAATGTGTGATTTAAACTTTAGTAGTGTTTCTTTTATATATGAGGGTGACCTTATATTTGAGGCATAGATTTCAGTATTGAGATTTCTTCTTGATGGATTTTTCCCGTGACTAACATGAAATGTTCTTCTTTGTCTCTTTTTAGTTTGAAGTCTATTTTGTTAGATATTAGGATAGCTACATCAGCTTGTTTCTTAGGTCCATTGAATTGAAAAATTTTTTCCAAACCCTTTACTCTGAGGCGATGTCTGTCTTTGAGGTTGAGGTGTGTTTCCTGTATGCAGAAGAGGGATGGATTCTGTTTTCATATCCAATCTGGCAGGCTTCTATAAATGATCAAAGACTAAAGCTAAGAGTGTGTATAAATGGCATTGTAATTGTTGGTTTGATAGACACAGGTGCAGATGTAAATAGCATTACTCCAGAATCTTGGCATCCAAATTGGTCTCTTTAAGAGGCATATATTCAATTACTAGGAATTGGAACCATAGCTCAAGTTAAACAAAGCACGAGATGGGTTGACCGCATAGGGTCAGAAGGTCAAAGAAAGAAGCTGAGGCCAAATGTGGCTAATATTGCAGTAAATTTATGGGGTCATGACCTGCTGCAGCAATGGAATACCCAGATCAACATTCCTGCAGTCCCAGGAGTGTATAATTCTGAGAAGGATATAATATGGTACTATACACAAAGGTCACCAGCCATGCAGGCTGTACAAGAACATAAAGCAACTAGCAAACCTTTAGAGACACCAACAGCCCTATCTTTAAGATGGTTAACTTAGAAGCCTATATGGGTTAAACAGCAGCCTCTAGCTGAAGACAAGTTGCAGGCTTTAGAACAGCTGGTGCAAGAGCAACTAGATGCTCACCATATTGAAGAATCAACCAGCCCTTGGAATTCTCCTGTATTTGTTGTAAAAAAGAAATCTGGTAAATGGAGAATGGTGACAGATATAATAGCTGTCAATAAGGTAATTCAACCTATGGATCCTCTACAATCTGGAATTCCTCTGCCTTCTTTATTACCAAAAGGATGGCCTCTTAGAGTTATTGATTTGAAATACTGTTTCTTCACTATATCTTTACAAGAAAAGGATAGGGAAAATTTTGCCTTCACCATGCCTACTTATAATAATTCTCAGTCTACTAGGAGATATTAATGGACTGTCCTCCCACAAGGAATGCTCAGTAACCCCACTCTGTGCCAATACTTTGTAAGTCAGCCACTGGAAATATATGTAAGCAATTTCCTAAGTCTATAATATACCATTACATGAATGATTTTGCTATCTAGTTCAAACATAGATACTTTAGAAAGAATGTTTGAAAAAGTAAAAAAAGTTTTGCCAAAATGGGGATTACAAATTGCTCCTGAAAAAAATATAGAGAGGAGATTCTGTCAATTACTTAGGTTATAAAATAGGGTTGTAGAAAATTGGAACACAAAATGCACAAATTTGGAGAGACCAGTTGTGGACTCTTAATGATTTTCAAAGATTGTTGGGAGACATTTCCACTCTACAACTGGCTGTTGGGACAACACCTGATCTAATAATTCATTTAAACAAAACCTTAGATGATGATAAAGACTTGAATGGTCTCAGAGAATTAACAGCTGAAGCACAAAAGAAATTCACAATTGTTGAGGAGAAATTACAGGAAGCACATGTGGATAGGGTGAATCCAAATCTTAATTGTATTCTAGTCATACTGTTTTCCAGAACTTCTCCTACAGGAATTTTAATTCAGAGTGATGATATTATCTTAGAATGGATCTTTTTACCACATAAACCAGGTAAAAATTTAAAAACTTATATGGAAAAAGTCTCCAAATTAATTATAAAAAGTAAATAGAGACTTCATCAATTAGCGAGCATAGACCCAACAGAGATTATAGTGCCTTTCACTATAGATAAAATTAAAAAATTATGGAAAGACAATGAACCATAGCAAAGAGCTTGTGCTATTTTTGGGGGGAGAAATTAATAGCGATTATCCCAAAAGTGATAGACTTAACCATATAAAGAGAACTTCTTGGACACTTACTCAGGTTTTTAGGGGGCAACTGCTTTAAGCTCAGAAAAGGCTGATTCAGTAATTACACATTTATTTGAAGCTATGGCTATCATGGGTATACCTGTGCAAATGAAGACAGATAATGGTCCAGCATATGTCTCTAAGAAAATGAAACAGTTTTTTTATTATACTATTAAGCATATTACAGGTATACCACACAATCCTACAGGTCAGGCAGTTATAGAAAGATCAAATCAAACTATAATGATATGTTAAACAAACAGAAAGGGATGGAAAATACCCCCAGAAATAGATTACATAATGCTTTATTAACCTTAAATTTTCTTAACGCTAACAAGAAAGGGACAACAGTATCAGAGAGACACTGGATAATAGAAAAGCCTTCTGAATTAAATCAACTGCCTTATTTGAAGGATGTGTTGACCTCACAATGGAAGCCAAGAGATGTGCTATGTTGGGGAAGGCGTTTCGCTCTTGTTTCCACAGGAGAAGAAAAACTATGGATACCATCAAAATTAATAGATTCAGTTTGAAAAGGAGAAACCTCTTGAAAAAGAGAAATGACAGCTCATCCACAGAGATGACAACCATACAGATGGTAAGGAAACCTCATAAGGGTTGGGACACGGTTCTGTTCTTGTCTTTGCAGGAAAATACTCATCTTCAAAAATTCAAGAAACCCTGGATGTTTGAATGATGACAGAAGGAAAAATATCCAATAAGGATCATCAAGAAAAGGTAATAAAAACATACACATTTACATATGTGTGTGTGTGTGTGTGTATTTAGGAATATGTAGAGCTGGTTTTGGAGTTGGACAACGGCTCTGTCTTTCTCTACATCCAAGCAGGTTGTTATTTTTCTTTTCTTTTCTTTTTTTTCTTTTCTTTTCTTTCTTTCTTTCTTTCTTTTTTTCTTTCTTTCTCTTTCTTTCGTTCTTTCTCTCTCTCTCTTTCTTTCTTTCTTTCTTTTTCTTTCTTTCTTTCTTAAAGATTTCTGCCTCCTCCCCACCACCGCCTCCCATTTCCCTCCCCCTCCCCCAATCGACTCCCTCTCCCTCATCAGCCCGAAGAGCAGTCAGGGTTCCCTGCCCTGTGGGAAGTCCAAGGACCGCCCACCTCCATCCAGGTCTAGTAAGTTGAGCATCCAAACTGCCTAGGCTCCCACAAAGCCAGTACATGCAGTAGGATCAAAAACCCATTGCCATTGTTCTTGACTTCTCAGCAGTCCTCATTGTCTGCTATGTTCAGCAAGTCCTGTTTTATCCCATGCTTTTCCAGACCCAGTCCAGCTGGCCTTGGTGAGTTTCCCATAGAACATCCCCATTCTCTCAGTGTGTGGGTGCACCCCTTGCGGTCCTGAGTTCCTTGCTCATGCTTTCTCTCCGTCTGTTCCTGATTTGGACCTTGGGATTTCAGTCTGGTGCTCCAATGTGGGTCTCTGTCTTTGTCTCCTTTCATAGCCTGATGAAGGTTAATATCCAGGAGGATGACTATATGTTTTTCTTTGGGTTCACCTTCTTATTTACCTTTTCTAGGATCATGAATTATAGGCTCAATGTCCTTTATTTATGGCTAGAAACCCATTATGAGTGAGTACATCCCATGTTTCTTTTTTTGGGTCTGGCTTACCTCACTCAGGATAGTGTTTTCTATTTCTATCCATTTGCATGCAAAATTTAAGAAGTCATTGTTTTTTACTGCTGAGTAGTACTCTAATATGTATATATTCCATACTTTTTTCATCCATTCTTCCATTGAAGGGCATCTAGGTTGTTTCCAGGTTCTGGCCTTTACAAACAATGCTGCTATGAACATAGTTGAGCATATACTTTTGTTGTATGATAGGGCATCTCTTGGGTATATTCCCAAGAGTAGTATTGCTGGGTCCAGGGGTAGGTTGATCCAGAATTTCCTGAGAAACTGCCACACTGCTTTCCAAAGTGGTTGCACAAGTTTGCATTCCCACCAGCAATGGATGAGTATACCCCTTTCTCCACAACCTCTCCAGCAAAGGCTATCATTGGTGTTTTTTATTTTAGCCATTCTGACAGGTGTAAGATGGTATCTTAAAGTTGTCTTGATTTGCATTTCCTTGATTGCTAAGGAAGTTGAGCATGACCTTAAGTGTCTTTTGGCCATTTGAACTCCTTCTGTTGAGAATCCTTTGTTCAGCTCAGTGCCCCATTTTATAATTGGGTTGAATAGCATTTTACAGTCTAGTTTCGAGAGTCTCAGGAGGTCCCATTTATTCAATGATGCCCTTAGTGTCTGTGCTGCTGGGGTTATATGTAGGAAGTGGTCTCCTTTGCCTATGTGTTGTAGAGTACTTCCCACTTTCTCTTCTATCAGGTTCAGTGTGTTCAGACCCAAAAAGGTTGTTAAAAGGAATATTCAGAGTTTTTGTCTCATGTCAAGAGCCAGCTGGTATGAGACAGAAAAAAATTTTATACCTATTTTTGTCTCTATCATAATTTTTGTTGAATATACATGTCTGAATATGTCTATTTAAATAATGTTTAAGTTTTCCACAATGAACAATAAATTTTTCTGCAGTAATCTTTGAAGTTTCCAGGAAAAAGATAGGGCCCCACAACAACAACTCCACCTGGTTGATATGATGTCATGGTACTGATAGCACTACTGTAAGACCTGTTTTGGGTACCAGCTGCTCAAGATGGATCCAACTTGATTAGCTAAAATGGTACACTTTTTTTTTTGCAATGTTCTGGCCAGAACTCCAAATAGGAACCTCAGAAAAATTCTATGAAATACTTAAAGACTATTTGCAATTATACCAGCCAGTAATCTTGGAACTTAACCATCATTTTACTTTCACAGGATCCCATAGAATGAACATTGCCCCCATGACAGCTGGAAGTAATTCTAGAAGACAACGTCCCCTCTCCCAACAAAGTGTATTCTCAAGGTTAGGGACACTATTTAGGGGTTGATTCTAATTGGTATAGGGTTGGGGGTTGGGGGAGAAATTTTGTAGGCTCAGGGATCTCTGAAAAAAAAAAGGGAAAAATTGGATGGGATAATAGTATTACACTAATAATAATAGTGAGTAATAGAGTGAATACTTGTGAGATATTATTTATAGGCAATTTACATTGGTATAGATGTATATATATTGATACAAACTTAAATTATCTTGAATATGTTCATATTTTCATCCATCATATTTGTATACATAAACAGTTATTTTATCATATTGTATGCATGAATGCTTCTACCTCTTCTTACATATTTTTCATATTGCAATGTACATTTCTACCTCTGATCAAGATACTTATACATTGTTTACATTTTGAGGTCATTGTCCTCATTTGTTGACAAAGCTGCTTATTGTAAAATATTCTAATATGAAGTCTTAGTCTTAAAGTTATATAAGTATTAAGAATTATAGATAAATAATCATCTATGTTTGTCATATTTATAGTTAGACTAATAAGTTTCTTTAGATACATAGAGATTGTATTCTGCATAGATAGGTAATCTTCATCCACTTCAAAGAGCTGTAGAATATGGCATTTCAATAACTTAGGGTTATTATTTCCCTTCTCGGATCTTCAATGGGATTGAAGACTAGATAGTTATAGTTACTTTCCTCTCACGAGTTGGCCAAGTTATTTATTATTAGGCTTATAACTCTCTTCTTTAAACAAAAGGGGGAGGTGCTGTAGGATATCATACAGTCAATAGCCTTTAAGTTAACCACCCACTGGGAAGTGGCTTCTTATACTATTTATGCCTATGTAAAGCGTGCATCTGGCTTCTTTTCCAGCTGTGGGATTCTCTTTCTGTACTCTGTTCCAGTAGAGGATTCTGATTTGTGAGTCTACCCCTAAATAAATAACCACCTACTATTCTCAGTTCTGAACTAGTGTGGGATTTCTTTTAAGTGGCCTTCTTCAAGAAGGGGTCTGTGGAAGGATGCTTAAAAGAACTTCAGTTAGGTCTGTGGTTTTATCCACCTATTGGATCTGTATAACCACCATGACAGTCAGAAGAGAGTGTGCTCATCTGCATTAGGAGACTATAGAGTTCTACTCTTGTATAGCTATACCTTCAACTCCCTTTCTAGATCATGACAATCACTGACCTATTTCTATGACAGTGTCCTCTGCATTCTACTGTCTTTACCCTGTTCCTCACTTCCTTTACATAAATACTTCCGGGGTAAACCTCTGAAATTTCCATTGGGTCCTGTTTATTCACCTGTATATTGGGATCCAGAATTCCTGACTTAATGACTATAAAATTCTCAGATAGTCAGAGTCTGATTCTGGGATGAGTGAAGTAGGCTCAGTATATATCCATTGTCAGCAAAAACCTGACTCAACTCATGTATTTCTGTGGTATCTGTAATAGAAGTTTATGACCTGGGTGTCTGAAATGATAATTTATGAGGGACTGAGGATGAGACCCAGTGGAAGGCGGTTGCCTACTATGTACAAAGCCCTGCATTTATTAATCAATACTACAATAAACAGACATTTGTTGGATGAATTTTTTTTTGTTTACTCATATATCTAGAGGCTCAAGCCTGAATTCAAGGTGTTGGCAAGACAGTGTTTTCTCTGAAATTGCTAATACTAGTACATAATCTGTTCTAGGTCTTTCTTCCAACTTCTAGAACAGTGGTTCTCAAACTGTGGATTGTGACCCATTTGGTCATGACAGATCTTTCATAGGGTTGCCTATCAGATATCCTGCATATCAGATATTTATGTTATGACTCATAAGAGTAGCAAAATTACAGTTATGAAGTAGTAACGAAAATAACTTTATGGTTGAGGGTCACTGTATTAAGGGGTCCTACCATTAGGAAGGTTGAGAACCACTCGTCTAGAAGCTCCTGTCTTGTGGAAGCATGGCTCTGATATTCTCACGGTATCCTCTGGAAGCATGTATTTAAGTCAGGCTCCAGAAATGCAGGTCTCTCTGTGTCCAAATTCCCTTTATCACAGGGAGACCCCCAACCAGGGCCCACTTTAACGACCTCTTTTTAATATGGTACCTGTATAAATCTCTCTAAATAAGATCACATTTTAAAATTCTATGGAGTCAGAATTGTAGTATACAAGTCAGGCATGCTAACACACACCTTTAATCCCAGCACTAGGGAGCCAGAGGCAGGCAGATCTTTGTGAGTCTGAGCATAGTCTGGTCTACATAGAGAGCTCCAGGACAGTCAGGGCTATGTAGAGAGACCCTGACATACCTTCCTCCCAAAAATTTTAATGTACTTTTAAAACAATTTTATTAATTCTTTAATTCCATACAATATATGTTGATCGTATTCACCTCCAGTTGCTTCCCTATTCTAATTAAGGAACAATGCACGTATTTTGACTAGTTGAAATACCCCAAAGCAAGTATTCAGGAAACATACTCCAGATATTTCTAGCAACTGAAAAAAGAGAAAAAGATACACGGGAAAAATGTAAAAATAGCAGGAAAAATGTCATGTAATGAGAGATGGATACTTTCTAACCCTTCACACTAACGACCTCTGAACCCTCACGCTTAACCTGAATAGATATTCTCTAGTTGGGGCTTTGGCTGACCCAATAGGTCTGACTTAGACCCAAGCCTGACATCCCTCCCCACAGAGTGTCTCTCTATGTGATGCTCTAGGAGCGGGGACTCCATTGCCCAGCTCTCTGGCCCAAGTACACCACAGTCCCCTTCCCTAGCTTCATCATAATGTAGATAGGGGACACTCAGCAAACTCGGCATGCATCTTGGGAACAGCAGACGAGAACTAAACCTGAAAATTCCTAGGCAAGGACCAAACACAGCCGTGTTTCAAAGGGTGATGTTCAGACCCTTCCCAACTGTGTCTCTCCCAGGAATAAGAACTGGGGTACAACTCTAAGCGACTATAGACCTCTTTGACTTCTGCCTGCAATTCTGAAGCATGTAGAAGAAGGAAGATGCCTTTTGCCTGCTTGCCTTCACTCTTGCTAGCGAGTTCATCTGCTCCTGCTATGGCATTCCTTTGCCTGGTATTGGAACAAACTTCTTAGAATTTCTAACTTAGACAGAACAACAAAAGCTCTCCGGCAATCCTCCAGATCTTCAACATTCAATCGGAACCACCGAGACATCCAGCCTCATGGACTGTAGAAGAACCAGTGGATTCTTGGCTTCTATAGTGTGAGATGGCCACTCTTGAACCACCCGAACCCCATCCTGCAAGCCAATCTAATTAATCCCCTTTTAATAGCTATGTATTTATTTTATCTGTTCTGTTCCTTTGGAGAACCCTAACACCATTTGAGAACTAAGCGAGGAAGTGACCCTCTGCCAGAGAGAAACCAGACTAGAAACTGAATCTATTAGCATTTGATCCCAGACACCAGATCTGCGAGGAAATACGTCTCTGTTGTTTAAGCCATGCAACCTGTAATATTTTATCATGGCAGCCAGAGCAGACTAACAGGTAAATTCTTTAGTTCCAAAGATTGGCAAAGCTCTTGGTTCTCAGATTACAGCCCACATCCTGGTGACATCCTCCTAGTACCTCTGTCGTAGGAATTTCTGCCTATCTGGGGACACTTGGAAGGTCAGAATCGAAGACAGACCAATTCTCTGGACCTCCTTTGGAGGTTTTATTTTGCCTATATGATGTTCATTTATCTTCCACTGAGCCTTAGAAATGGCTTCACCCTTCTAAGAAGTAGCTGGCTGCTCTAAAATGACCATTAAAATGAATACTTTCCCCATCCAGCAGGAAATATAACCTTTGGGTAGCAAGGAAATGGAAAATCTGATTGTCCCTAAGGAATGGCTCAGATTTTTATTTGTTTAAGCTAATTTGTTTGAAGCTAGAATAATTGCTCAGCTACCTCGCGAGTACAGACTAATAAATAAAGGGATGTTATTTTCTTCTGGGCATTGCTTAGAGGTAGCAGGCAACGAGGGTTAAAGAATCTTTAAAATTCCGTTTCCTCAAAATTAGTTTTGAATGGCTGTTATTGCGTCCATTTTGTGTTGGTGAAAGTTTTCTTTTTAAAGGCAACAGAAAGCAAGATATGCAAAATATAAAATTGAAAATCTAAACTATGCAATTTTAAAAATCAGGCTTATAAAAAGCACAAAGGGAGAGAGCCAGCAGAACTTGCTGACGGTAATGGTCGCCCTCTTCTAGTGGTCATTTCAAGTCAGGCTCAATTGTAAACATCTATAATAAATGCTTATTTTATTGTGTAATCAATGAATCATGAAAGCTGGGTGGCAAGGAGGAATTTATAGCATTCTAAGAATTTTGCAAAAGAAAATAACCTTTGCATGGCAAAGTAGGTAGAAATTATCATACAGACATCGAAGAGAGTCAAGGAGAAATAACAATATACAGAGAAAAACAAAGATTAACATTCTTTAGTCTCCTACCTTTGTGGTTAATCCTGACTTTAAAAAGTCAAGTTTTGAAAAGACTTCTTGACTGTTGATCAACAGCACATCAAACATCTGTATTGAATTTCTCCTTTTCACTGTGTTGTTTGAATGATATTTTCAATTTTAATGCATGACACGATTTTTTTTAAATGTACTTCATGATTCTTAGAGTGAGTTGGTTCTAATGGAAGCGATTTGGAGACAGTAGTGTTCCTCAAAGTATTGCAAAGCAACATTTGTTACTCAAATGTCAGGTGAAATTATAATCATCAAGACATTTGAAAAACTTAAAAAGTAGTGACCACCACTCCTGCAGCAGAAGCGTTTTGAAGCGATCAACTATCCCATTCATCGGCATTCCCCCCACCCACGACATTTAAGCTGAAGTGAAATGAAACTTTACTGTGTATTTCCATTTTCTACAGATTATGTGCACCTCTGGAAATTACCTCAGGAACAGACAACAGACGGAGACTATTTCCGAGGAGAGTCTGGCACTGACTTTTATGGAGGCTGTTCAGTACAATAAAAGGGAGTATTGTTTCATGTAAGAAAGTGAAGAAAAGAAGGGGATGAAGACAGCTGAGCGCAGGGAAGAGAGCTCTGGCAAGCATTTGATAGATGTGTTGGTGCTGGGCATGAGAGAAAAACACAGGTGATACGGCTATGCTTTGAAAAGATAACGGCACTGTCCCAGCACCAAGAACACTTCATGAGGGCAGACAGAGTCCTTCCAAACTCAGCGGCAATGGCACATCTGCTGCTAAAGTGGTCTAAAATCCCATGCTTTCTTCTCCTTTTTTTTCCTAATAAATTTAGGCATAGAGGGGGTCAATTCATTGTAATCATCTATTTAAAAAATGTTCATCTTGTCAGCTATGAATCCCTCAAACTTGACTTATTACAGTAAGGGTTATAAGTAAACAGAGTAGTGAATTGTGTCTTGTGAATACTGAAGCGTGGGCCATGGCAAATTTTAATAATTTGAACAACATGTAGGAAATCTAAAAGGAAGTTTAAATATGGAGATAATAGCTTTTAATCTTTTGTTCACTGAGGCACGGAGTTAAAACCCTTTGTAGAGTGCTGAATTAACCACTAAGGCACCAAGGAGCAGGGAGCATTGTAAGGAACTGGCCCCACCTCTCCACTCAGCTGCGCATGCCCTTTCCACCGGGGACAGAAATGTCTACAGGTCAGAAGAGGCATCTAACCTGCCCAAAGGCAAGGGGCTGACTGGCAACAGGCCCAAGGTGGGGGCAAGTCGGGGAGAAAAAAGTGGTTTCTGGATTTGTGGCCACTTCTTAAAAAAAAAAAATCTAGAATCAGCCTTGAGAATCTTCTAGAAGAAATAATCATTCCGAGGTGGGAGCTGCCACTAAGTTTTGATCACATGATATTAAAGTCAGCTTGGAGAAGATAAAGTCTCGCCTTTCCCCCTATAACACTGTCTAGAATGGGCCAGAAAGAGCACAATTAATGCATTTGCTTCCTTTCTGACTCTATTCTAATTGTATGGAACTCAGAGAAAAACATTTCCTCCACAGTCCCTTTGGAAGACTGACAGAGACAATGATCCAGTCTTTCTAAAGGATAACCCAAGGAAGAACCTGGCTTATGATTTGCAGACAGTTACCTCATTTGCATAAATCTTTCTTTTGCCAGCCTGAACAACAGAATGTGACAGATACGCTTTTTAATCTCTGAAGGGAAGCAACGTCAGAAGCAAGATTATAAAATGGGCTCTTGTTTGTGTATATTTCCTTGTGATTTTTTTTTAGCTATGGGCAGTTTTGTACCTGCCATAACCCCAAGACTCGGGGCTCTGCTTAGTTCATGGTCAGTGTGTTGTGTCTCCAACTCAGTGGGCAGAAGTTCTCCACAAAGATGGCAATCATTTTCAGACGTAGAAGTCAAATTTCATGTTGGCATCCTCCAACGGTCTGGAAAGGAGTTTAGAGGTTATGTTTGACATTGATAAATTGTTCCACAAGGCCACGCTGCTGTAATTTGACCTTCAGCAAACCTGTGAGGTTTATAGTAAAATAAGTGAGGTCTAAAAGAGACATTCACTATCCACGGACCTCGAACCCTTCCGCGCTGTCGATAGTGATAATAACAGGATGATGGTGGGAATAACAACTCTGGCAGAGCAGGTGCTTTCTTTCACCAGACCTTCTAGTAAGTCATGGCCACGTTCACTCCTGGAAGTTCTCACACTAGCCCTGTCTTGGTCCCATTTGACAGACAAGGAGCCCAGGCTTAAAGATTTGAAATTGCTTGCCCGAAATCACAAGATAGCTCAGGACCTGTATCAGGACTTAAATTCATATTTCTCTGACACAAAGCAAGGCGTATCTAAGTCACTGGCACAGCCCACAACTCATTTTCATCACCAGTCAAGGGATCCCACTGCAAATTTATTAAACCTTGTTTCCTTACCTTTGATGGAATGTTTCCACTCTCTCACGGAAGCTGCCAGCCTTCTCGTCCATCTAGTATGAGGTAGACACAGCCAGGTTCTTCTCTCATCCTTTCTCATACCCTTGTAGGAAGACATTGTTAGGGCTATGTTTGAAATAATGGACACTGACCCTCAGAGAGGACAACTTACCTGCCCTCCATCACTAATGTGATACACGGCGCAGGCGTGAGCCCATTTTGTACCTTTAAAATTGTGCATGGCCTTGCTAAAATTCAAACCCTTTTTAAAATAAGAATTCTTGCCCTCAACACTTATTGGCTTGTGATTTTAATGAAGCATCCCCTATAACTTCCTGGGATTTTCCTTGGAGTAAGGAAACAGTTGGAGGAGGTGTAACTGAGAATATACTTTTCTTCCCAACAACTGTTTTTTAAGTTCCTGAGATTGTTATTTATAAGTGGTTTTATTATATCTTTTTCTCCATGACTGAGATGTCACAACATGTTTGGAAGTGTGTGGGTTGATAACGACAGATATAAAATGCCTACAGTTTGGGATTTTCTTAGGTTATTTTGAGATATGACCAGTTATGGGGGACCTTTTCTCATTTGACTAAAGGATGCTACTGTTGTGGGATTATAACTAACAGTTGCCCTTTGGAAAACTTCATAGGGATGGAGGGAGCATGTCAACACCCTGACAGCTGATACAGCGTCAGGTAGCATCCAATACTTGGAAGATTATGGATTTTGAGGCTTTTTGCTTCACACAGGCAGATACTGCTAATATGTACCTTATGATAATGGGCCTTCAGCTACCTCAAACCAAACAAATCTGCTGAAATGCTACTAGATAAGCCATGTAGTTGACATAGCTCTGCTTTGTAATACCAGCATCTAATTTCCTCTCTCTCTCCTCCTTCCCTGTGTGTTATGAATGTATGTGGATACACACACACACACACACACACACACACACACACACGTATGTTATGTATGTGTATGTATGTATATCATTAATCAGATGACCTATCTAGTAGAGGCCAAAGGTCACTGCCAGGTGTCTTCCGCTACCATTCTCCACCTGAGTTTTTGAGACAGAGACTCTCACTGAACCCAGGAGTCCTTGTTTTGGCCAGACAAGCTGGACAGCAAGCCCCAGGTTCACCATTCTTTGCACACTCCCAGTGATGGAGTTGCAGATGTGCCCCAACATACCCAACTTTTACATGGGTACTGTGTTGTAGGAGCTGTGGGCCTCTTCCCACAGCCCGGCTCCTGGTCGACTGGCTATCTTATGCCCCAAAATAACAACACACAAATTGTATTCATTTAAATACTGCTTGGCCCATTATATCTAGCCTTTTCTCAGCTAACTCTTGCACCTGGACTAGCCCATTTCTAATAATGTGTGTAGCACCCCAAGGTGCGCTTACCGGGAAGATTCTAGCCTACGTCCATCCTGGGTTGGAGCTTCATCGCGTCTGCCTCAGAGAGCAGAGATGCATCGCATCTGAGCTCACTTCCTCTTCCTCCCAGCGTTCTGTTCTAAAGGCTGGGCCAAGGCAGTTTCTTTATTAGCCAATGACCTTCCTCCATCAGTACTGGAATATGAACTCAGATTCTCATGCTTATCCATCAAGCACTTTATCCATGGAGTCACCCTTCCCCAGCTATCATGTCGAGCTCTACCAGAATATCCCAAAAATCTAGATAATGATAAAGTGCAACGAAAGTACCTGGGATGCGTGCTGGCAATGCCCTTGGCCTCGTCACTGAATCTCTAGACTAAGAACCAAGAGTTGGGTTCTTAGGAGTGATTCTCCTGCTAAGTGGAGTTTAAGACCTTATCTTTTGCAGGGTCCACTCACATGCATCCATCCCTCTCCCCTAAATCCCACAGTTGGAAAGTCTTAATTGCATGTGGGAAGCAAGTTCATAAAAGAGAATTACATCTCATTTCATTTCATGACCTTCTGTTTCTCTAGCAGCTCTTTGGATGTTCATTGGCTGCAGAACTACTCAGTGAAGGCAGAACTAGGGTTCCCCAAGCACACAGACAATTCAAGTGAAATCATGTAAGTGCAGCCATGGGTGGAGGATCGAATCCAGGACTGCTCAAGTTCCTTATTTGAGATGGCCTAGTGTATGCCCATAGCCTATGCCTCTCCCCCTATATACTTTTAGTTACTTCCCAATGACTTTGTTAACTAAAATGATGTTAGTGCTCTGTACATAGCTAGTCCATATTGTTCAGAGAACAGTGCAAACAAAGAAGCCTTTATATATGTTCAGTGCTTATGTGACCTTTCATTTTCAAGAGTGCTCTGCCTGAGATTGGTTGAATCAAAGGTTATGAGACCTACATATATGGATGGATTGTGCTGTAACTCTGCCAACATGCTGACCTTCATTTATGCCAAAACTTTTGTAAGTTTTTAATGAATAGAAATTTTGAAATTTTGAGTTCTGCTATCCCTCTAAAAACATTCCTCCAGTGGAAAGATGTATCCCTTTGATAATAGCAATCAACAAAAGTGTAAAATTTAAAAATGAGAAGTGGCGAATGTGTGTGTGTGTGTCCTGCTTCAGTTAGGATATTGCACTAAAAATAACTGGACAAGAACTCAGCCTGCTTTCCTTCCATTCAGTGTAGTTTCTTTTCCTATATGAAAGTACAGGAAATTGGGTAGGAACAATTTGTAATTTCTGAGTCTTTTCCCTTGGCGATAAGAAATGTTGATCTGAGCACTTTTCTGTTGGCTGAATCAAAATGACAGACATCGAGAGAATTATTAAGCTGGAAAGTAACACAAAGCCTTCCCCAGCTTGTCCCCAGGGTGTAGCTCTATTTTCTGTGCTTGCTGGTGGAAATAGGGTGGGGTGTGATTGGAAAGCCAAGCCATCATCTGCAGTTCAGTCTGTTGATAATGTGAGAACTTGAGAATGTGGGATGCTGAGCCTGGGCTGTCAGAACCTGCCAGGATCACAGTGCCCTGAATTACTGCTCAGCTGAACACACTCTACCTGCTTCCAAATTAAACCCATGTGGCCTCTTTGCCATGTAGGACTATTTCATCTCCAACTTACTCCTTTGGTTTTCCTCCTTTAAAAATCAACCGTGTGGAGAGAAGTTTCTGTTCCACATGGTCCTGAAGCCATTCAGTCCCAAAGAAAGATACAGAGGCTTATATTAATTATAAACTGTTTGGCCTATTAGTTCAGGCTTATTATTAGCTAGCACTTACAAATTAAGCTAACCCACAATTCTTGTCTGTGTTTCAACCATGTGGTTTAATACCTTTTCTCAGTGAGGCATTCTCATCGTGCTTCTTCTGCATTCTGTTGGTGACTGCGTCTCTGCCTTTCCTCATCCCAGAATTCTCTTAGTCTGGTTGCTCCACCTATACTTCCTGCCTGGCTACTGGCCAATCAACATTTTATTAAAACAATATGAGTGACAAATCTTTACAGTGTACAAAAGCATTATCCCACAGCAGCTTCCCTTTTTTTCTTTTCAAAATAAGACCCTGAATCTAATCTTTGTTTAGCTACCCCCCACCAATCATTGTCAATAACAACTCGTAACCAACACACTACATAAAGACAAACATCCATAATACATTTTTTGTGAATGTGGGTGTAGTTCTCTAGGCTACTTCCTGTTGATTGGGGGTGCTGGTATGGTCAAGTCCTGACTGGAGTATTCTGTGAGGCTGGATCATCTCAGATGGCAGCCTTAAAATGTTCTGGATACAGAACTCAGAAGAAATTGCCACACAACTCAGACCCAAACATTATCCCCAAACTCCAGAAATAGATTTGTCAGCATGTCCCCAGCCTGTAACACCACAGCTAAAAGTGATGTTCAGAACAGACATGCCAGTCTCTAATTAGTGTGCTGTTCCCAAACATATTTTTCTTTCTAAGAATAATGGAGAAGGGATATTTATGGCCTTTGATTAGTTAGGTATGAAATGTTGTGTATCTCAGCCCCCATCCTTTCCATGGTATGGTGGTATTTTAGTTGGCCACTCTTCCTGAAAGCATGTTTTTAAGTGAGCATTGTTAGAATGTCCTCTGCCCCATGCACACAGCCCATCCTCACCTTGGCTGATCCTCGGAGCCTTTCACTTCCGCAAAACTGTATCCTTCTGGTTTCTTTTTTGTCCTCATTGTTTATCTCCTCAGCTTATAGTGTCCGTAGTCTAGACACACTTTCCAGACAGCAGCTCTTGTTTTCTCACTATATAGTTGTCTCCAGGAAATGATGGTCACAATGGCATTCCTGATTTTAGACACAACAATGATGCTGTTTTGTACTGAGTGCCCTTTGCCCTGTTGTAAAACTGATTGCACCTACTCCTCATAACTACCTAAGGAATGATTCTGATCCACTTTTTCTCGTTGTCTCCATTGAGCAGATGAACAAACTCAGCGTGATTGATATGTGGCTGTTTGTCTGGTCATCTTGGACCCCGTTCCTCTTTGACACTACTTTGACATTGTGCTACTCTTCCTTGCTTGTATTTTATGTATATGAATATTTGGCTTGCATGTACATAACTATACTAAATGCATGCAGTGACCACAGAGATCAGAAGAGGCCATTAGATCTCCTGGAACTGGAGTTACAGATGTTTGTGAGGTTTTGAGCAGCCTTGTAAATGCTAGGAACAAAACCCAGGTGGTTTACAAAAACAGCCAGTGCACTTAACCACTGATCCATCATCTCTCTGGGTCCCTAGGCTTTATTTTTGTTTTATGTGTATGAGTGTGTGCTTTTGTGTATACATCTACAATACATGTCTGCTGGTGTTTGAGGAGGCCAGAAGAGGTCTCCGGATCCTCTGGAACTGTAATTATAGGTAACTGTGAGCTGTCTGATGTGGGGGCTGGGAACCAAATATGGGTCCTCTGGAAAAGCAGCCCGTGCTTTTAAATGCCATCCTTTCAGCCCCACTCCCCATATGCCCCTTGCAGGCCGCCTCAGTTCCTACCTACTTCAAGAAGGCTCTCCTCATGATTCTACCTATTACTAATGACTTTCTCTTCAAGATTCCCAGAGTAGGCCACTAGTGTTAATTATTGTATGGTTCACGGTGCCTTCTTCTCCCAGAGTTTTCTAAAAGATTGCCTTTGCATATTTGACATCTTCAGAAGTTCCTACCACTGTTCTGGTCACATAATGGCACATTCAACTACAGCTTTATTTTCTGAAAGTCCTTCCCCAAGGCCAGACGCCTCTCTGAAGGCCAGAAAGTTCTTTCAAAGACAAGTGCTTTTATGTAGTCCACCATGTACACAAGATAGCAACTTGATTTTTTTTTTTTTAAATCACACTGTGAAACCTGTTCGGGCAAGTTGGTGGTTTCAGTGTGTTGATTTCTAAGCAAGTCACCAAAGAATATCTGCTTTTTGCTTGAACAAAAGCAACCACTTTAGGCACTTGAGATCATTTTTTTGGAAATAGATTTAGCTTGCAACTCCAAACCACTCTAGTTATTACTCTTTTAAAGATAATCAAAGTTTCATATTTGCAGGGGAGAAAAGCCCAGACGTCTCAGCGTTGATCTTTGCGATGGATGATGAGAGGCATCTTAATGGGTTCGTCCTTTGGCGGATATGTTACAGACGCAATGCTTCACAAGTGTAACTGGGCTCGCCTTCCTACCAGTTACAAACAGTCGGTGAAGTTCTTGTCTAATTCCTACTGAGACCAGGAAAAAATTCTTTTAATTTCTGCCTTTTAGTGGTAAGAAATACATACACAAAATCCCAGTGACATATATTAAACACACTTCCCATTGAGATGCTGTGTTAAGCATTGTGGAGGCTATCAAGAGAGGGGTTTACAAAACGATGGGAAGAGACCGCAAATAAATCTAGGAGCTGTCTATACACAATGGTGTCCATTTGATAAAGAGAGGACTCACTATTTCCCCAGAAATAGTGAAAGAAAGAAAGAAGCTCTCTCAGTGCATTTCAACATTAATCAAATGTTATGGATACCATGGGCATCCCTCATTCTATCTCAAATTCTTTATAGAACAGTTCTCAAACCTGCCTGTACTCAGAATGGTCCATAGAGATTTGAAATATTATTAAAATAAAACAAAATCAACGCCAAGGATCATTTTTAGATGAACTAAACTGAAATGCCTGGTCCAGGGCCTAATGATCCATAGTTTTGAAAACTTCCTATTGTGTTCTGAAACACACTAAGCAAATCAGCTTCTACAGAGTTGCCAGAACATGGATGTTCTGGGAGGTGGAGGCTGAAGGCTTCTTATTGGCTAACTTCTGGCATGTGCCACCAGGGTGTGGCTGTGGAGACTTGGAAGGGAGCTTTTGCATCCTGGCACAGCTCTCATAGCTCTGGCGGTGTGAACGAGCTTAGACAGCCAAAATGTTAAAATGGGTTGCATACTAGTAGGTGCTTGGAAGGGATTATTCAAAGGTTTTCTCAGAAGGGAGAGTGGGACATGCATGTAAGGAGCCATGGCTCCAGATAGGGAGCTAGGACTTGACAACTCCTTTAAAGAGAAGATTGTCTGGGCACACACAGACACAGAGTTTTAGCTTTAAAAGGCTTTTGGGTATGAGCATCCTTCGTTGGGTTATTCTATTTCCTACAAGACTGTTGAAGGCAAAGATAGGAAATTCACATTGAATTTGGATTCTATACAACCATGAATTTGAAAGAAAAAGAAGTATTTTTCTGGACTCTCAAGGCAGGGGGATCTGCCTTCAATTTTGTTTACTGCTAGGAACCACAACTGCAGGTTATTTCCCTACTCGGGGCTAAGCGTAAATCGAGCAAATTGGCCATCAGTAAAGTGATAAAAACTTGGGAGAAAAAGCTCTTGGATAAAAACTTGGGGAATCAAACATTCCAATAACATCTGTAGAAGAGAATCTCAGATTTTTGGGACTCCCCTAAGGAGCAGCTGCCAGGAAACACTTCTTGTTCTAGATCCTGTTTAAGAACAAATACACCCGAGGACTCCATTTAACTTGCTGGCATTCCTGAGCGATTTTATTTCACACGCTTTTCCAAGGAAGATACTTTGCATGATTTTTTTTTAATAATTTAAGAACATACTTGGCAACATAGAAACAAGAAGCATGGCAAGTCGGGAATAAAGGAATCCAAGTTTCCCATTTGCTTTGAATTAGAGATCAGCTGTCACTAGCTGGGCAGCATCAGGACCCATCACTGTTTGCCAGCCTCATCCTGGTCAGTTTACGATGCTTTGCCTTTACCAGGTTCCTAGAGAAACATTTGGCTTTAGATCTGTAGGGTTACCTGCTGCAAGTAGAAACTATTACATAATAATATGAAGGTTGTTTCCTTGTCAAAATTGGGGTAGGAAGATTACTCATGGGTATTTAAGTGTTGACAGACATGTTATACACAAAGGTAATAAAAATATTATATGCAAAAATACAGTCTTGAAAAAAAATACAGTCTTGAAAAACCATGATGAAAGTTTCTATCGTTGGCCTCTATTTTCTTCTTGTCCAAGTCCTTGAGAAATGGGATTATCATTTAGTCAAAGTACAGGTTGGGAATTGGGCCACATTTTACACACTGGCATTTATGGCGATGGCATCTTCCCTGGAACAGACAGCTGCTGTGGTCCTGTTGCTGCTCCCTGGGTCTTCCGCTCTCTCCAAGGGAGAAAGCTCATTTCGCGCCTTAGCTTCCTTTGTGATTTGCTCCTAGGATATAGGAGAAACAGTCTCATTTTCCTTGGCTCTCTTCTTCATTTTGCTTTTGGTCTCTCAGTTCTCCGGGCTTCGAATAACTGGAGCCAAGTAGGTTTGAGTAGCACTGAAGTGGAACTTAATCTCTCTCTATGCCTATGGCTCGTCATCCTTCAAGAGCCCAGAACATTCTGCCTGGAGCTTTTCCTCTCTACTGTATCTACAGTCCAGTTGCAAGCGAAGGCTTGACATGAAGACAAAAAGAATGGTCCTCTCTGCTTTGTTTACTTTAAAGAGGTAGCTTCTAGTCAATAGCAGCTCATATCCAAAGGCTCCTTCCCTGAAGCTAAGGATAAGCGCAAGCGATCAGCAAGAAGAATCCTCTGTCTAAATGCATTTCTCCATACTGAATCATTCACCAAAGCATCCCATATGAAGAGTAGCTGGGGTAGAAAAGCATACAGGTATCGTTTGGATCTCTGAACGAAGCCCACCACAAAGAATCTTTGTCATAACCTTACCAAAAGCAATCTACAGATTCAATGCAATGAGTATCAAAATCCCTAAAAAATTCTTCACCGAATCGAAGACCTGTATATTAATCCACACATTTCGAACACCTGATTTTTGACAAAGAAGCAAAAAATATAAAATGGAAAAAAGAAAGCATATTTAACAAATGGTGCTGGCATAACTGGATATCAACATGAAGAAAAATGAAAATAGATCCATATCTATTGCCATGCACAAAACTCAAGTCCAAATGGATCAAAGACCTCAACATAAAGCCAGTCACACTAAACCTTATAGAAGAGAAAGTGGGAAATACACTTGAATTCATTGGCACTGGAGACCACTTCCTAAATATAACCACAGTAGCACAGACACTGAGAGAAACAATTAATAAATGGGACCTTCTGAAACTGAAAAGCTTCTGTAAAGCAAAGGACACGGTCAACAAGACAAAACGACAGCCTACAAAATGGAAAAAGATCTTCACCAGCCCCACATCAGACAGAGGTCTGATCTCCAAAATACACAAAGGTCTCAAGAAATTGGTCATCAAAAAAAACAAATAATCCAATTAAAAAATGGTACAGACCTAAACAGAGAACTCTCAAGAGAGGAATCTAAAATGGCTGAAAGACACTTAAGGAAATGTTCAATATCCTTAGTCATCAGAGAAATGCAAATCAGAAAAACTCTGAGATTCCATCTTACACCTCTAAGAATGGCCAAGATCAAAAACACTGATGACAACTTATGCTGAAGAGGTGGTGGGGAAAGGGGAACACTTCTGTGTTGCTTGTGGGAATGCAAGCTGGTACAGCCCCTTTGGATGTCAGTATGGCAATTTCTCAGAAAATCAGGAAACAACCTTTCTCAAGACCCAGCAATAGCACTTTTGGGTATACATCCAAAGGATGTTCAACCGTGCTACAAAAACATGTGCTCAACTGTGTTCATAGCAGCATTGTTTGTCATAGCCAGAAACTGGAAACAACCTAAATGCCCTTTGACCGAAGAATGGATAAGGAAAATGTAATACATTTACACAATGGAGTACTACACAGCAGAAAAAATAACATTTTGAAATTTTCAGGCTAATGGATGGATCTAGAAAACATCATATTGAGTAAGGTAACCCAGACCCAGAAAGACAATTATCATATGTACTCACTTGTAAGTGGTTTTTAAACATAAAGGAAAGAAAACTTAGCCTACAATTCACAATTCCAGAAAACCTAGACAACAATGAGGACTCTAAGACAGACATAACGTGGATCTAATGTACATGGGAAGCAGAAAAAAAACAAGGTCTCCTGAGTAGATTGGGAGCATGGGGACCATGGGAGAGGGTTAAAGGGTAGAGGAAGGGAGAGAGTGGAGCAATGAAAAATACGGAGCTCAATAAAAATCAACAAAAATATATAAAAAAGAGGAAATAAAGGATCTTTGCCATTTTATAATACAGTGGTTTTTCATCTGCTGAACACTGAATCCCTTTAATACAGTTTCTCATTTTGTAGTGACCCCAACCATAAAATTATTTTCATTGCTACTTCATAACTGTAAGTTTGCTACTGTTATGGATCATAATGTAAATACCAATGTTTTCTGATGGTCTTAGATGACCCCTGTGAAAGGGTCATTCAATCTTCAAGGGGGTTACAACCAGCAGTTTGAGAACCGCCGCTCTAATGTATGAATTGAACATTTAAAAGGAGGCAACTTTAAGTGAATCCCCACAGAATGAGGCACTTTAGGAGCTACTGTGCATCCAAATATATTACCACAGTGCACATTTACAGACTGCACTAAAAGCCCACTTCCTTATATGTGGCCTTTATTATTCTACTTTAAAGCTTATTACTATGAAAAGAGTTCAGAATTCCATTTTGTAAATATTTGAAACTTTGCTTTTCTTGAATAACAGAATCCTGTCCAAACAGTTATACTTTTTTTTAAAAAAAACACATAAGTTAAAATTTATGTTAATATTGAGAAGTATGCAGGGAAGGTTGTTCAGCTTATTTATTTATTGTTGTTGGAGACAGGGTCTTGCTGGGTAACCCAGGGTGGCCTGAGTTTCAGCAATCTTTCTGTCTTAGCCCACATGCTGGAATCACATGTTTTAGCCACTGTGCCTGGGGTAATTTTTACATTTTTAATGAAAGAACTGCAATCACAAAGGAAGTCAGTTTTCTAATATAACTGAAATGAGACAGCGCTAAGCTCTCTGTTCAGTAGCACTGAGACACCACTGTGGCCAGGCATGGTGCTGTGTCTTATAATTGTGCACTCGAGAGGGAGGCCAAGGCGAGAAGGTCAGAGTGTAGGACCAATCTGAGCTACACAGCAAGAGTCTGTCAGAAAAAAATAAGAGGAGAGAAGAAAGGAAATATGTTTTCAAATTCAGAAAACGGTCCTTACACCGTATTCAAGAACTTGTTTAGATCATTGGAAGCTAATTCTAGTGAGCATGTGTGTAGCTAAGTAAAGAAGTAGATAAATATATTGGATGCACATACAAAATGAAGTTGCCATTTTGCTGTCAAAAATTAGTATATGCCAGGGAATTGATAATTTCAGCAAACCAGATAGAGTGGCATGAAGTTACCATCTTAGAAATAACATAATGGCATGCTTGACTTGAGTGTGTGTGTGTGTGAGTGTGTGTGTGTGTGTAGTATACTTATGTTTGTGTGGGGATCTGCATGCATGTGCACACTGTAGAGACCAGAGGCTGTTCTTCATTTTCTAAAACACACGCTCACTGAACCTGGAGCTAACCAACTCATCTAGCCTGGCCAACCAATCAGCGATATACTTATTTCCCCCTACTGATGGAGGTACAAGTGTGTACTTCCACACCTGACGTTTTACATGGATGTTGCAGATCTGAACATGGGTCATCATGCTTGCATGCAAGGACTTTTCTGACTGAGCTGTCTCCCCAGCCCAGGGCACACATGTTTAAAGTTATTCTCTGTTTACATCCAAGACCCCTTTAGCTATTTTAAAGCAACCCAGATTTCCTGGAAGAAAGAAACAAAGCATTAGCTGCAGTGACCAGTCCTTATGTGTCTGTCCTTTACTTCTCAACACTGACCCAGCACAAACATTTTCTTTGTCATTTTCTCTGCGGCTTCTCTCTTCAGTAGTGTGAGGGACAACACTCTGTCCTACACTTACTACTTCTTCAGTAGCTTAGAATGCTCAGCCACCAATGGTCTCTACAAGGGATGAAGTGGGAGGAAGCTCAGCTCTCTTCCCCAGTGGTTTTCTTGATGCTGAGTGCACTCTGGGGATCCCAAAGAACATCTGTGCAGACTTGCTTACTGGTTTCCTCAAGGGCAGCACAGATGTGACTAATCACAAATGCCCCCAAATGGTGACAAACATCCAGAAGGATGAATGAGTTGTTGTTACTGTTGTTATTGACAACAGATGCAATCATCTCGAAAATGACAGGCAGTTTAGTCTCCATTTTATGTGTGTTAGTCCCTCTTACCCACGGGAGATATGCTTTAAGACTCCCTGTGGGTACCTGAAACTGGAGATCTGTCATACTTGTTTAAAATTCCACTCATAAATTAGGCACAGAAGTTATCAATAGAAGCTAATAGTGAAATAGAAGAAGCTTAAGAATTGGCTGTTACACAAGTTCTATAAATGTGGTACCTTCAAATGTCTTATTATACTACATTCTCCTGTCCCGTGATCATGTGGATAGGATACATACATGATGAAGTACCATGAGGTGAATAGCTACAAAGGGGCTATTTGAATGCAAGCATTGGGACATAACGGCAGTTTATTTGATAGCAGGGATGACTAGTGAGTTGAGTGAGTGGGACTGATCAGGATGTTGCCAGATTTCACCACAGCACTCAGGATCACAATGTAAAATGTGAGTGTCGCTTGCTTATGGAATTTTTCCTTAAATGCGTTCAGATGGTGGTTTGCTTAACCCCTGAAATAACCACACAGAAATTGTATTAATTAAATTACTGCCTGGCCCATTATCTCTAGCCTCTTATTGGCTAACTCTCACATCTTGATTTAACCCATTTCGAATAATCTGTATCACCACCTGACTGGTTATTTCGGGGGCTAACCTAGCCGGATGGCAGGACACAGCCTGCTCCTCTTGTTGTAAGTGGTTGATGAGGTGTAGCTGAAGCCACAGAAATGGAACTACGAATTGGGGAGACTCTACTATCAGATGATTGGTGCTTCCATCTAAGACTGGAAATCTTGAAAAGATAGCCTTTAACACAGGAAAGCAGAATAGATTCGATGGTTATCAGATAGTCATGTGAGATGAGATACTTTTTGTGAATCTTGTAGCTCATTAAAAGGATATTTTTGTCAAAGAGATCAGAATACAAGGCAATGGTGTGCCTGACAGCAAGCATCCGAAGTGCTGAGAGGGGCAACGCCTTGCAAAGCTAGATCTTTCCACCGGAGCCACTTTGTGTGCTGCAAACACTGAAGCTGGTTTCAAGATAACCTCAATCATCTATTTTTAGTACTGGCTAAAACGTGTATTCCCGCTGCAAAATCAGAACCTCCTGCTTATTATGCTAATGTGATATTTACCAGCACCATCACCATGGTTTCCAGCTCAAAGTCCCCAAGAGCCTTAAGTCTTGGTCAATGAAAAGTCAGACTCATAAACATGCAACTCTTTTTGTAAAGGATTATTAAATAACAGGAGGGAAACCGCGTGGTGGTGGAAATGCAGTAAATACAGCTCTTGTCAGGGGAAACCCAAATGATGACCATAGATGTGACCTGGACATTAATGCCCTAATCACTGGTGAGCAACAGGTCTCTAATTAAAAGGTGCAGCTGCTGAGAATAATATTCTGTTTGATATGTCCCCTGTGATGTAATATATTGTGGTGCTAAGATGAGCAAAACGTTCCCACCCTTTACACTAAAACTCTTACCTTTATGACATGATTGTTATTATTAAATTCCAAGACTGATTTTATTAAGTAGTATTCCAAGCTGTCAAAAGTCTGTAGTAATTTATGGGTCCCAAGCAGAACAATTGGCTCTAGATTAAATAGAACCCTATCCCTCAAGGCAGCAGTGATTCAACCATAGAGTTCAGAGCAAACAATAAGCTCCCATAACTACAAATGGCTTGTTTTGTATCACAGGACAGTAAGCTATTTCAAATCTCTGTCAGTGAAAATATAGAAGATTCTCATCTTTTAATCATGTATTTAAATCATGTGTGGTCATTTTAAAGGTGTTTATTAATTCATTGAATCACTGTGAGTGATTCAACCTGTCAACAGTATTGCTTTAAATTTGATAATGGATCCAGGCCAGTGGACATTAAGCCAGATAATATGGTATGGTAGTTGGAGCTGTCAACCTGTAAGGATCTAGAATTACCTGGGAGGGAAGCCTCCAGTCACTGCTATGGAGGATGGCGTAGCCTGTAGGGGACTTCCTTGGCTACATAAATGGAGGCGGGAAGGACTGCTCACTGTGGATCTGGCTGGAATCCTGGACCCTAAAATGAAGAGAAGGAGCTGAACAGCAGCATGCACCTACCCATGGGGATTGGTCAAAAGCCATGAGCGGTGGGAGTGGGCTGTGTGGAATGTCACTGGGAATTCAGATAATGAGGTCACAAAAGGCATTGGGTTTATGGTCTAGCCTCTCTCTGAGAGCTTTGCTGGAAGAGGTCACTGGAAGTGAGATTCAAGTATAATGAGACACAGGAGGGGGAGGCTATGAAAATGGCAATCATTGTCAACTGAACAAGGCAGTGTGGGCAAAGAAGGAAGGCCTGCTGCAGGCTGAAGGCAGGAAGACAGGACCAGCCTCAGCAAAGGAAGGAGTCTTCCCTGCACAGTTGTAGAGAAATAGTAGCATAGGTCTACAGGTGTGGTCATAATAGCTTGAGAAAGGTCTAGGTTGGAAATATTCTTACTGATGCTGTAGTCCAGAGCGTTCCAAAATTTTGATTGCAAAGCCTCTGCTTACCTGTAGTTTTTTGTTTGTTTCTGGTCAATGACTCCATCCAGTAACCTTCCTCTATTCTCAGTCTACTTAACCCAAAAAAGTTCTATCCACAGCAATGTGTCCTCTAAAGAGGAAGAAGATGCCAGTTTGGTGACTGAGGAAGAGAGGAAGTGGAATACCCTCTTACTCTTTTACAGATCAAATTCTAACGTCAGTTCTCCAAAGCTCACAACGGCTTTCTTTCTTTTGGCTCCCTCTCAATGACAAGAAAATCCCACGTTCCTTCTTGTTTTTACAGAGAGCTCACCACATTCATGTGAGCTCAAGGGTGGGAAGACTGATGCTTTGGTCTCCCTTTCTCCTCACCCTTGCAGAAAAGTTAAGAATTAGCTCAGCTCCTCCAGGAGATGGCAATTCCTTTAGTGATTAATTCAATTACAGTGTAGAAAAACTGGATGGGTAAGTATTCTCAGCACCCCAGTCAAGAGAAGAAATGCTATTTAAGTAGCTTCATATTTCACGTTTGGGCGGCTGAAGTTTAGGGGCTTAACGGGATTAGTGATGCTTCTCAACAAGGCCAGGCTTCAGGGATTTTCTAGTTCCCTGATCTCTCTTCAAAAACGATTCTTTGGTTTTTCTTGTCAAGACAGACCAGACAGTGTTTGGATCCAAGGCCCACTGTCAGGGACCTGTGCAGACCACTGGTTCCCACTGAGCCTGTGGCACAGACACATTATTTATTGAGCCAGGAAGACAAATACACATGAGTTCAGCTTAACTTGATGTCTACTCTAAATAACACTTGTGGAAAACTATAAACTATGTTATTTGCAAGCTATAGAATTGTATGATTACAAGATTGTGAAAATAAATGTTTGGGGGGAGGTAGACACATAGCAAGTATATACTAAAAACTGAGGATAATCCTGAGGAAGAAGAGTCAGATTACTTAGGACTGCTAAGCAGAAAGGGCACAAGATACTGGACTTTTTTCACTGCCTCCCATCAACCTTTAAAAAAAAGTTGTATTTTATCTTCTTTAATTATGTGTATATGGGTGTGTGTGCAAATGAGTGCAGGTGCCTGAAGAGGCCAGAAGAGGGCGACCAAGCTCCAGAAGCTAGAGTTATAGGTGGCTTGTGAGTCACCTGACATGGGTGCAGGAAACTGAACTCAGGTTCTCTTCATGAGCAACACAACTCGGAACTATTTTGGAATCTTTCTAGCTCTGAATCAGTCTTTTATCCTAATAGCTTGGGATCAGAGGTATTTTAGATATAGGATTTTTTTTTTTTTTTTTTTTTTTTTTTTTTTTTTTTTTTTAGATTTTGGAATGTCCATATAGATTTTACTGGTTGAACATCTCCATTGTAAAACTCAAATATCCACAATGCTCCAAAACATGTAAGCAATATAAAAATATCTCACTTAGAGCACATCTCAGTTTCCAGTGCTCAGCAGCTATATGTAGCTCATGGATACCTTACTGAGTAGTGCAAAGTCATGCTTTACAAGGAAGGCCTCATTAATACCTCTTCCGAATCAAGGGGAGCTACTATTACTTCCTCCTTTTTACAGATGAAGGCAGTAGACTGAATCTACTAGCCAGAAGCTTAATGCATATGAAACAGTCAAACTAGGTATGAACACAGAATATGACTGTAATCTTGTCCTTCAAATATGGAGACATATGTTTTACCGGACTTACAAAACTATGGGGTCTTATGCTTTCAAAAGTTCCTTGAAAAATCAACAAAACTCAGTGAAGAGAAACACACAAACACTACCACCACCAAAAAAAAAAAAAACAACAACGGAGTTAACAACCACTGGTCATTAATATTGCTTAATATCAATTGACTCAATTCACTTATAAAAAGGCACAGGTTAAGAGAATGGGTACAAAACCAAGATCCAACATTCTGCTATTTATAAGAAACACACCTCTACCTCAAAGACACCTCAGAGTAAAGAGTTGGGAAAAGGTTTTTTAATCAAATGGACCTAAGAAACAAGCGGGTGTAGCTATCCTAATATCTAACAAAATTGACTTCAAACTAAAATCAATCAGAAGAGATGGAGAAGGATACTTTATACTCATAACAGGAACAATTCATCAAGATGATTTCTCAATCCTGAATATCTATGCCCCTAATATAAAAGCACCCACATATGTAAAAGAAACATTACTAGAACTCAAATCACACATCAAACCCCACACACTCATAGTAGGAGACTTCAACACTGCTCTCTCACCAATGGACAGGTCAACCAGACAGAAACTTAACAGAGAAATATAAGAACTAACAGATGTAATGAATCAAATGGATTCAACAGACATCTATAGAATATTCCACTCAAACAGGAAAGAATATACCTTCTTCTCAGCATCTCATGTAACCTTCTCAAAAACTGATCACATAATCGGTAACAAAGCAAACATCCACAAATACAAAAAAATTGTAGTAACCACCTATGTCTTATCAGATCACCATGGAACAAAGGTAGAATTTAACAACAATTCTACCCCAAGAAAACCTACAAACTCATGGAAATTGAATAGTCAACTACTTAACCACCCCTGGGTCAAGGAAGAAATAAAGACAGAAATTAAAGTCTTCCTTAAATTCAACAAAAATGAAGACATAACATACCCAAACCTTTGGGACACTAAGAAAGCAGTGCTAAGAGGAAAGTTCATAGCACTAAGTGCTAACATAAAGAAAACGGAGAAAGCTCACATTAGAGACTTAACAGCACAGCTGAAAGCTCTAGAAAAAAAAAGAAGTAGACTCACCCAGGAGGAGTAGAAGACTGGAAATAATCAAACTTAGGGCAGAAATCAATAAAATAGAAACAGAAAACAATCCAAGAATGAATGAAACAAAGAGCTGGTTCTTTGAGAAAATCAACAAGATTGACAAACCCCTATTCAAACTAATCAAAAGGCAGAGAGAGAACACTCAAATTAACAAGATCAGAAATGAAAGGGGGGACATAACAACAGACACTGAGGAAATTTAGAGAATCATTAGGTCTTACTACAAAAGCCTATATGCCAAAAAATTGGAAAATGTAAAAGAAATGGACATTTTCAGATAAATACCATATACCAAAATTAAATCAAGACCAGGTGAACAATTTAAATAGACCTATAAGTTGTGAGTAAATAGAAGCTGCCATAAAAAACCTCCCCCCCCCAAAAAAAACCCAGGACCAGATGGTTTTAGTGCAGAATTCTACCAGAACTTTCAGAAAGAGCTAATACCTATACTTCTTAATGTGTTCCACATAATAGAAACAGAAGAGTCATTACCAAACTCTCTTTATGGAGCTACAGTTACCCTGATACCAAAAACACACAAAGACTCAACCAAGAAAGAGAATTACAGACCAATCTCACTCATGAACATCGATGCAAAAATTCTCAATAAAATACTGGCAAACTGAATCCAAGAATACATCAAAAATATCATCCATTATGATCAAGTAGGCTTCATCCCAGAGATGCAGTGCTGGTTCAACATACAAAAATCTATCAATGTAGTCCATCATATAAATAAACTGAAAGAAAAAAAACCATATGATCATTTTATTAGATGCCAAAAAAATTGACAAAATTCAACACTCCTCCTCCTTTATGATAAAGGTCTTGGAGAGATTAGGGATACAAGGATCATATATAAATATAATAAATGTAAAATACAGCAAGCTGACAGCTAACATTGAATTAAATGAAGAGAAACTCAAAGCCATTCCACTAAAATCAGGAACAAGACAAGGCTGTCCACTCCCTCCATATCTCTTCAAAATAGTGCTTGAAGTTCTAGGAATAGCAACAAGACAACATAAAGAGATCAAGGGGATCCGAATTAGAAAGAAAGAAGTCAAACTTTTGTTATTTGCAGATGATATCATAGTATACATAACTGACCACAAAAACTCTACCAGAGAATGCCTACAGCGGATAAATAACTTCAGTGATGTGGCAGGATACAAGATCAACTAAAAAAAAAAATCAGTTGTCCTCCTATACACAAAAGATAAAGAAGCGGAGAGGGAAATCAGAGAAACATCACCTTTCATGATAGTCACAAGTAGCATAAACTATCTTGGGGTAACACTAACCAAGGAAGTGAAAGATCTATTTGACAAGAACTTTAAGTCTTTGAAGAAAGAAACTGAAAAGGATACCAGAAAATGGAAAAATCTCCCATGCTCTTGGATTGGTAAGATCAACAAAGTAAAAATGGCAATTCTACCAAAGGCAGACTATAGATTCAATGCAATCCCCAACAAAATCCCAACACAATTCTTCACAGTCCTTAAGAGAACAATGTTTGTAGTAGGAGCTGAGGGCTGTGTTCCTGCCGCCCCAGCTCCTGGTCTCCTGGCTAGCTTTAAACTCGAAATAACAACATACAAATTGCATTCATTTAAACCCTGCTTGGCCCACTAGCTCTAGCCTCTTAAGGGCTAAATCTCATATTTTGCCTAACCCATTTTTAGTAATCTGTGTAGCACCAGTCTTATGGGAAAGATTCAGCATGTCTGACCTGGTGGCTTGCTTCATCGCGTCTGCCCGGGAGAGGGGAGCATGGACTCTGAGCTCACTTCCTCTTCCTCCCAGCATTCTGTTCTGTTTACTCCTCCCACCTATGTTTTAACCTATGAGGCCAAGCAGTTTCTTTATTACTTAACCAATGACCTTCCTCCATCAAATGTTATATGAAAAACAAAAAACCCAGGATAGCCAAAACAATCCTATACAATAAAGGAACTACCGGAGGCATTACCATCCCTGACATCAAACACTATTACAGAGCTACAGTAATGAAAACAGATTGGTATTGGCATAAAAACAGAGACATTTACCAATGGAATTGAATTGAAGACCCATATATTAATTTATAAACCTATGAACACTTGATTTTTGACAAAGAAGCTAAAATTATACAATGGAAGAAAAAAAGCATTTTCAATAAATCGTGCTGACATAACTGGATATCAACCTGTAGAAGAATGAAAATAGATCCATATCTATCACCATGTACAAAACTCAAGTCAAAATGGATTAAAGATGTCAATATAAATCTCATCACACTGAACCTGATAGAAGAGAAAGTGGGAAGTAGCTTGCAATACATGGGCACAGAAGACCACTTCCTACGTATAACCCAATAGCACAGACAATAAGAGCAACGATGAATAAATGGGACCTCCTGAAACTGAGAAGCTTTTGTAAAGCAAAGAAAACTGTCATTAAGACAAAAAGGCAATCTACTGATTGGGAGAAGATCTTTAACAACCCCACATTAGACAAAAGTCTGATCTCCAAAATATATAAAGGACTCAAGAAACTAGATATTAAAACTCTAAATAACCCAATTAAAAAATGAGGTACTAAACTGACAGAGAATTCTCAACAGAAGAATTTCAAATGGCCAAAAAATATTTAAGGACGTTCAACTTCCTTAGCTATCAGGGAAATACAAATCAAAACAATTTTGAGATACCATCTTACACCTTTCGGAATGGAAAAAAATCAAAAACACCAGTGATAACCTATGCTGGAGAGGATGTAGTGTAAAGGGAACACTCATCCATTGCTGGTGGGAATGCAAACTTGTACAACCACTTTGGAAATCAGTGTTTCGGTTTCTCAGAAACTTGGGAGTCAACCTACCTCAGGATCCAGCAATACCACTCTTGGGAATATACCCAAGAGATGCCCAAACATTTGTTCAACTATGTTCATAGCAGCATTATTTGTAATAGCCAGAACCTGGAAAAAACCTATATGCCCCTTAATGGAAGAATGGATAAAGAAAATGTGGTACATCTACACATTAGAGTACTACTCAGTGGTAAAAAACAACAACAACAACAACAACAATAACATCTTGGTTTTGCATGCAAATGGATGGAAATAACCCAGACACCAAAACATAAACATGGTATGTACTCACTCATTAGTGGATTCTAACCATAAACAAAGGACATTGAGCATATAGTTTGCAATCCTAGAGAAGTTTAGTAATAAGGTGAAACCAAAGAAAAACATAAATAGATCCTCCTAGAAACTGGAAGCAGGCAAGATTGCCAGGCAAAATTTGGGACCATGGGAGTGGGGTGGGGTGGGGGAAAGGAGAGAGGGGGAGAGAGAAGGGAGAACGGGAGGGTTAGGGAGAGCTTGGGGAGTAGGATGACTGAGAGGGAGAAGAATGGATATGGATATCTTAATTAAGGGAGCCATTTTGGGGTTGGCAAGAGGCTTGGCTCTAGAGGGGTTCCCAGGTATCCATGGGGATGTCCCTAGCTAGGACACTGGGCAGTGGAGGTGAGGGTGCCTGAAATGGCCTTGTCCCGTAATCAGACTGATGACTATCTTAAAAACCACCACAGAACCTTCCCCTGGTGACAGATGGACATAGAGACAGAGACCCACATCGGAGCACTAGAATGAGCTCCCAAGGACCAGTTAGTTGAAGAGCAGAAGGAGGTAGAATATGAGCAAGAAAGTCAGGTCCATGAGGGTTTGGTCCACCCACTGAGACAGTGTGCCTGATCTAATGGGAGCTCACCAAATCCAGCTTGACTGGGACTGAAAGAGCCTGGAATCAAACTGGACTCTCTAATGTGTCTGACAATTGGGGCAGACTGAGAAGCCAATGATAATGGCACAGGGATTTGTCTCTACTGCATGTAGTGGCCTTTTGGGATTCTAGTCTATTTTGATGCATACCTTCCTAAGCCTGGATGGAGGGAGGAGAGCCTTGGACTTCCCACAGGGCAGGGTACCCTGCCTTCTTTTAGGACTGAAGGGGGATGGAGGGAGAAAGAGTGGGAAGCTGGAGGGAAGTGGGAGGAAAGGAGGAAGTGGAAATTTTGAATGGTATTATTTACAAAGTAATAAAAAAAGAAGCTTACAGAACACCAAATAGACTGGATCAAAAATAGTCTCCTCACCATATAATAATCAAAACACTAAACATATAGAATAAAGAAAGAATATTAAGAGCTGAAAAGAAAAAATGCCAAGTAACATACAAAGGCAGACATATCAGAATTACACCTGACTTCTCAATGGAAGCAATGAAAGCCAGAAGGTCCTAGTCAAGTGTTATGCAGACATAAAGAAACCACAGATGATAAGCCCAGATTACGAAACCCAGCAAAACTTTCAATTACCATAGACAGACTAAATAAGATATTCCATGACAGAACAAATTTTAACCAATACATAGCCACCAATCCAGTCCTACACAAAGGACTAAAAGGAAAACTCCAACCCAAGGAAGTTAGCTGCATCCACAAAAACATAGGCAATAGATGATCTCACAGCAACAAATCCCAAAGGAAGGAAAAACACCCACAATAACATCACCAACAATGAACATTAAAATAACAGGAACTAGGAATCACTGTTCATTAATATCCCTTCATACAAATGGACTCAACTCACCTATAAAAAGACAACGACTAACAGATTGGATATGAAAACAGAATCCATCCTTCTGCTGCATACAGGAAATACACCTCAACCTCATAGACAGACATTGCTTTAAAGTGAAGGGTTGGGGAAAATTTTCAATCCAATAGACCTAAGAAATAACCTGGTATAGCTATCCTAATATCTAACAAATCAGACTTCAAACTAAAACCAATCAAAAGAAACAAAGAAGGACATTTTATGTTAGTCACAAAAAAAAATCCATTATGAGGAATTCTCAATACTGAACATCTATGCCCCAGATACAAGGGCACCCTCATATGTAAAGAAACACTACTAAAACTTAAATCAGACATTAAACTCCACACACTAATAGTGGGAGACTTCAACACCCCTACTCTCACCACTGGACAGGTCTGCCAGACAGAAACTTAACAGAGAATTAAGGGAACTAACAGAAGTTATAACTCAAATGGACTTAACAGACATCTATAGAATATTACATTCAAACATATGAGTATACCTTCTTCTCAGCAACTCATGGAACCTTATCAAAAATTAACCACATACTAAGTAACAAAGCAAACCTCAACAGATAAAAAAAATAAAATAACCCCATGTATCTTATTGGATATCCATGGGTTAAAATTAGAATTCAGCAGCAACGCTAATTTCAGAAAGCCCACAAACACATGGAAATTAAGCAATGCTCACCTGAATCATCAATGGGTTAAGGAAGAAATTAAAGACTTCCTAAATTCAATGAAAATGACTACATGACATACCCAAATTTATAGGACACAATGAAAGCAGTGTTAAGAGAAAAGTTCATAGCACTAAATGTCTACATTAAAGAAGCTGGAAAAATCCCACACTAGTGAGTTAACAGAACACCTGAAAACTCTAGAACCAAAAGGAGCAAACACACCCAGGAGGACTAGACAGCAAGAAATTGAGAGCTGTGTTGTAATAAGGAGCGGCGGGCTGCGTCCCTGGTACCCGGCCACCCCCATGGCTAGCTTAGCTTATGCCCTGAAATAATTACACGGAGACTGTATTCTTTTAAACACCGCTTGGCCCATTATATCTAGCCTTTTCTTGGCTAACTCTCGCACCTGGACTAGCCCATTTCTTATAATCTGTGTAGCCCACGAGCTGGCTTACCAGGAATGATCTTAACCTGCATCTGCCTGGAGTGGGAGAACCATGGCAACTCCCTGACTCAGCTTCTTTCTCCCAGCATTCTGTTCTGTTTACTCCTCCCACCTATGTTTTAACCTATCAGGGCCAAAGCAGTTTCTTTATTGCTTAACCAATGAAATCAACAGATTGATATATGACACTCCCACATCAGAGCTGAAATCGACAAAATAGAAAAAAGAAAACAATACAAAGAATCAATGAGACAAAGAGTTGGTTCTTCAAGAAAAATCAACAAAATAGACAAACCTTTATCCAAACCAACCAAAAGGCAGATAGAGAATATTCAAATTAACAAAATCAGAAATGAAAAGGAGAACATAAAAACAGACATGGAAAACTTAAAGGAAATGGACATAAGTGACCCCAAAAATTCTACCAAGGAACTTCTACAATCATAAACCCCTTCAGTAATATAGTAGGATACAAGATTGATATATCAAAATAAGTAAAAAATATCAGTAGCCCTCCTTTACACAGATAATAAACAGGCTGAGAAAGAAATCAGAGAAACATCATCCTCACAATAGCCACAAATATCTTGGAGTAACTTTAACAAAACAAGTGGAAGACCTATGTAAAAAGAACTTTAAATCTTTAAAGAAAGAAATTGAAGAAGACACCAGAAAATTGAAAGATCTCCCATGCTCTTGGGTAGGTAGAACTAACATAGTAAAAATGGCAGTCTTAAACAAAGCAATCTACAGATTCCATGCAATGCCCTCAAAATCCCAACAAAATTTTTCACAGACCTTGAAAGAATAATACTGAACTTTATATGGAAAAACAAAAAACCCAGGATAGCAAAAACAATCCTGTACAATAAAGGGACTTCTGGAGGCATCACAATCCCTAACTTTAAACTCTACTACAGAGCTACAGAATTTAAAACAGCCTGGTATTGGCATAAAAGCAGACAGGAGGATCAATGGAACCAAATCAAAGATCCAGATATCAGTCCACATACCTACGAACACCTGATTTTTTACAAAGATGCAAAAAATATCAAATGGAAAAAAAGAAAGCATATTTAACAAATGGTGCTGGCATAACTGGATATCAACATGAAGAAAAATGAAAATAGATCCATATCTATTGCCATGCACAAAACTCAAGTCCCAGTGGATCAAAGACCTCAACATAAAGCCAATCACACTGAAACTTATAAAAGAGAATATGGGAAGTATACTTGGACACACTGGCATAGAAGATCATTTCCTAAATATAACCCAGTATCACAGATAGTGAGAAAAACAATTAATAAATGGGACCTCCTGAAACAGAAAAGCTTCCGTGAAGCAAAGGGCATGGTCAACAAGAAAAAACAGCAGCCTACAGAATGGCAAAAGATCTTCACTAACTCCACTTTGGTCAGAGGGCTGATCTCCAAAATATACAAAGACCTCAAAAAATTTGTCATCAAAAGAACAAATAATCTAATTAAAAAATGGAGTACAGACCTAAACAGAAAATTATCAAAAGAAAAATTTAAAATGGCTGAAAGACACTTATGGAAATGCTTGACATCCTTAGCCATCAAAGAAATACAAATCAAAACAACTGTGAGATTCTATCTTAGACCTGTAAGAATGGCCAAGATAAAAAACACTGATGACAACTTATGGAGGAGAGGATGTGGGATAAATGGGACATTCCTCCATTGCTGGTGGGAGTGCAAACTGGTACAGCTACTTTGGATGTCAATGTGGCGATTTCTCAGAAAATTGGGAAACAACCTAGCTAAAGACTCAGCAGTACTCCTTTTGGGTATATATCCAAAGGATGCTCAATTGTACCACAAGGGCATGTTCTCAATTATGCTCATAGCAGCATTGTTTGTCATAGCCAGAACCTGGAAATAAGCTAAATGCCATTAGACTGAATGGATAAGGAAAATGTGGTATATTTACACGATGGTGTACCACCCAGCAAAAAAATAATGACATCTTGAAATTTGCAGGCAAATAGATGGATCTAGAAAACATCATATTCAGTGATGTTTAGACCCAGAAATACAAATAGCATATGTACTCACTCATAAGTGGCTTTTATACATAAAGCAAAAAAAAATCCCTACATTTCACAATCCCAGAGAACCCAGACAATAAAGAGAACCCTAAAAGAGACATACATGGATCTAATGCACACGGGAAGTAGAAAAAGACAAGATCTCCTGAGTAAATTGGGAGCATGGGACTTTGAGAGTGGATGTGAAGGAAATGGAGAGGAAAGGAGGGGAATGGAGAAAAATATATAGCTCAATAAAAGCTAAATAAGTGAATAAATAATACAAAACAAAAAATCAATCATGGTTGGGTTTAGAGAAGGAGATGGCCATGCTCCATGCTCCAACACCACAGCCAGCTTTAGTTTTCAGTTGATTCAGGACTACATAAAGACTACCTGCTTAACATGTCTGTAGAGAACAGCAAAAACAGACATTTTGAAAGGCTTATGGACTTTTATGCTAAAAGAATGCCATACCATTACGTCAATTTACTCTTTTCTTGGTATTTTTTTTATAGATTTTCCTCCCTTTTTCTTCTGATACTTCATTTGTCCAAAGATCTTTAGATTCTTCTGTTGGATGTTTTTATTCTCCTGGAAAGACAAAAACAAAACCCTGCACTGACTTTAATTTTGGCAAGTTTTTCTTTTTGCAAGATTAATTTGTGATGGTATTATCACCTCTTCTAATCAAGAGTTTGTCATGTTCTAATCAGATCTTTATCAATTTTGATGGTATCCATTGCTTTTCTCCTTCTGTGGAAACAAAAGCAAAACCTCTTCCCCAGTATAACACATATCCTGATTTCCATTTTGAGGTCAACACCTCTTTAAAGTATATAGGCTGATTGTTTTCCTTTGTTTTTTATCTTTTCTATTTTCCAGTGTCTCTCTGCAGCTGTTTTTCCCTTTTCATTATCATTTAAAAATTTAAAGTTCAATAAAACACTGTACAATCTATCCCTAGGGGTTGTTATTACCCTTTCTGTTTATTAAGCATTTATTTTTAAGTATAATTTTTCTTTGTCTAATTGCTTGTTCTGTAGGATTGTGTGGTATGCCTGTAATATGTTCAATTGGTAGAGGATGAGACTCTTAATCTCAGGGTTGTGTGTTCAAGCCCCATGTTGGGTGCTGGCAGAAGGGATATCTTTACTGTTATAAAACTTGAGTACAAATATAAGAAGCATTGATAATTACTATGGTTGTGATGTCCTCACCACCATTCATCTTCTGGCTCCAAAAGTCCTAGGCAACCTTCCAACCCTGCCAATTTCTTCCAGGGCTGCTCTTACTTTTGCCCTGGTTCCTCCAAGAACTTCTTGATTCATTCCAGCCAGCTGAATGTTAACTCTGCCTCTCAAATCAAATGCTCTTTTCAACTGGATAATGGGCCATGACAATAACAGAATTCCTATAACATTCGCTAGCTTCTGGCGAGTGCTAAGTGTAAGGCCTTGGTATTCCTTGATTTACAGTTGTATCACTCCAACCTCTGTCTTTGATATCACATGTTCTCTTCCCTCTATGTTTTCTCTTTTATAAGGTTAATGTGGTATGAATTCTTCATCATTTTGTTCTGTTTTGGGATGTTTTCTCATGCCATAAGCCAGGCTAGCTTCGAACTCACTATGTAACCCATGCTAGCCTCAAACTTGACGCAAGCTTCTGCTTCAGCCTCTAGGTTGTGAGGATTACAGGTCTGAGCCAGTATGGCAAACTTTGTCATAAGTAATTGAGTCTACAAAAATCCCATTAGCAAAGAAGGTCACTTTCTGAGGTTCCATACGAACCTGTATTTGGGAGAGATAACTCAGCACTGTATGTCTGCTTGTGTATATTCCTCTGCTGCCCAAGAGCCAAGAGTCAAAAATGGGGACAGAAGAGAGACAGTTCATAGCCACACAAAACTGGTCTTAGGAAGGAAATGTTGAAACAGGACCTGGCAGGAGAAAGAACTAGTCTCACATACACGGGGCATACGCAGGTTCGAGCTACATGGGATCCTAGCCCTGAGAGGAGGGAGTAGACATGAGCTTCCCCTTCAAAGGAAAAAAAGACGAGACTGATCTTTGGACATAACAAGGGCTGCAGGCATTGAGAGCACTTGAATGATAGGGAATTGGAGTGTTTGTGTAGGAAACGAGAGGAAGAAAGTGAAGCCAGGGCTGTCGTGGTAGAAGGGCAGGGCTTACAGTTATCTGTGAGAGATGCAGTAAGATGCTTACGTTTATGCTTGCATGATGCCTCTTTCCTTCTTTGTGTTTTGCAGATGTTCAGACATGATTACGAAGTGATCGTTTTTGCATCGGATCTCATCTGACATGGGAATATATGCAGCTGACTCTGTTTATAGGAGTATGATGGATTATTGCCAGTTATCAGTGGCCAGAGACTTTATGTCATTTTCAGCACAGAGATATTTTGCCTTTACAAATGTTTTCCCCCTCCTTCCTCTCTTAGCAATCAGACTCCTCTGTTAGGTTTTTGTCTAATCCTTCCCATATTTATTTTTTGCAGATATAGTAATTTTTCTCACCTCATAGAAAACTGGCACACTCCGAACATCATTTACACCTTGCTTATTTTCCTTGCCGATATGCACAGAGGAGCTTTCCAAACCAATGCACAGAGCAGCTCTCATTTTTAATGACTTTGTAGTACTCCCTTGCCTGGATGGATCATAGCTATTACAGAGCTGTGGCACCTTAACCCCCCATGTGCCTTAGCCCTAAATTGGCACAATGTGGATAGAGATTTCTATTGCCTGACTTTCTTTTGGGGACTACCACCCCCCCCAAATAATGACACAGAAACTTATTATTTTTAAATATGAAAGCTTGGCCTTTAGCTTAGGTTTGTCCCCAACTAACTCTTAAAACTTAAATTAACCTGTTTCTACTAATCTATTTTCTGCCATGTGGCTTGTTCCCTATCCTCCATAGTGGAAGTCTGGCTTCTTCAGTGTCTCTCATTGGCGTCTCTCTGCCTCACTTCTTTCTAGACTTCCTCCTCTCCCTAGAAGTCCTGCCTACTCTCTCCTGCCTACCTATTGGCCACTCGGCTCTTTACTAAACCAATCAGAAGGTGCTTTGGCAAAGACACATCTTCATAGTGTCCAAAAAGATTATCCAACAACAGACTTGTTTTTATAATATTGATCTCACATTGAACTGGAGGGTTGTAGGTCACAGTCGGAACTGATGTGACAGACACTCATGGGTTGATATTCTCATTTCCGCCAACAATTTTTGACAAGTCATCTAAACCCGGCCTTAAGCTTCCATATCTGCAAAAGATAAGGTGTTGCTAAAAAACTGAAACCCAGTCAGATTTCATCCTCTTGATCTGCTCACAGCTGGAAACCAGCTGTTTGTCAGTAGATATTTGTCAACTTAGTGTCCCAGAACTGAAGCTGATTACCACAATGTAAATGTGAACACAATCAGTCCTGCCAGCCAGTGTCAAGCTGCTAACAGTTTAATATTCAGTTTGCAAAATTTCCAAAATTTAGCGGCTGGCTAGTGGAATAGGAAAACCTTTTTAAAATGAGTATGGCACTCCGATGTATTAACTCCTCCAGACAGAAGGAAGGTACATTCTCAAAGCTCAAATAACATCTCATAGGAGAAAAATCTAAAGAACATTCTCTGTGGCCTCTGCCACCTTCAGCATTCTTTGAAACTTTCATTAATTTGTGGCACAAAAAGGATTACTTAGAAACAAAGATACTTGCTTTTGTAAATGTCTTTTGTTGATAAAAATGTTGGCTTCATTTGGTCAAATGCTAGTATGGTTATGCTAGCATACTGTGGAATTTTGATTTGTACCCAAAAGCTGCCTATTTAATCAACTTTTGAAAATGCTGCTCCCAGCACCCTAGACTTCAGTCAGGACCTCAGAGGAAGGGATACAGGGGAACCTGGTATGCTGTTAGCGCAGGGACACCTGTGTCCTTGTGATGTAGCTCACCTGGCCCTTGCTCTCTCTCCCATACTCTCAGCTATGCACCCACAAGGATATTTTGATCCAGATCCTCTAACTCAAGCTTGAGGAAAAATATATTTAAGACTTAGTTAGCTGGTTCGCGTTATAGCCATCTCTCCAAAGGGCCAACAGAACTCAAAATCTGACATCGCAATTTTATGGCTCGCATGTAAAACCAACAAGGTTGACATCAGAGGATGTCCAGAGCTGTGTGATGTTCATTCCTTTGTGTAAGATTTCAAAGGAAGGCTACTATCTCCCCTTTCATTGGCCTCGAGAAGCAGCCGACCATCCCAGCACACGAGAAATTAATTACCCCAGAGAACCAGGTGCAGCCAGTTAGCTGGTTGCCATGGTAACAGAAGCTCTACATCCTGGGTTTTCCAGTACAGTGTCTTATTTTATAAAAATCTTCTCATAGGGCCTTACATAAAGCATCAACACAAGTGTGATTTGATTGCTTGGATGTGCGCATTAACACATAAACAGGAATAAAATACTTTGCCAAATAATGAACCCTTGCTGTTAAGTGAGTTGGCTAAGAAAAAAAGTCTGAGGAAATTTTTTTAAATTCCATTGAAAACAGCAACTTTTGGGGAATCTCCTATCTCTAAGAATGACAGTATAGGCCTGACAAAAATAAAAGCTTAGCCCCACGTGAGAGGCACCGTGGCTGTCATCCAAGATGATGTCAATATAAATTTAGCCCAATAAGCTCATTTTTGAGCTTCTGAGGAGATCCCATAATAGAGCCTCTTCCCTCAAACTTAATGACCTTAAAAAAATAAATGTAAAATCATCACCCAAAGCAGTGCTTAAGTTACTCTATACAGCCAAACCTTAGTCAGCAGTGGTGCATAAGTGTTGGGGTCTTCATTCTGACAGATGCTCAATTATTGTTCATGCAAGATGCTAATGTTAGGAGAACGTGTGGGATGAGGACCTAGGAGTACTCTGTGTGGCTCTTCCAACTTGTCTTGTAAACTCGACCCCATTCCAAAAGCAAGGGCTGATTGGCAAATAATTCATGACCACTGATTGAAATGGATCAACTAATTCATGTCAAGTGCATACATTGTGTTGGGTTGGCAATGGAGTTAATTTTGGAAGCTTAGGACTCTTTCCTTCGGGCCTTTACACTGGATTTTAACTGTACTCTAATGAATGACCCGAGCCTTCAGTTTGGGGGTTGTATTTGCCTTGTCTTTTACAACATCAGTAAGGTTAGCGAGACCACTGTTTTCATCATTAACAGAATTCCAGAGACTCAAATGACAGCATTAGCTCTCTTTGAAGCGCTTACTGTCTCGAATTCAGGCGTTTGTTATGGCACATGAGTACTGGAGGAAAATTCGTTTTACCTTCACTTTTTTTTTGTTTTATTTTTTAGAGGCAGGGTTTCTGTGTAGTGTAGCCCTGGCTGTCCTGGAACTAGCTTTAAAGACCAAGCTGAACTTGAACTCACCTGCCTCTGCCTCCCAAGTGCTGGGATTAAAAGCATGTGCCACCACTGCCTGGCTTATGCTGACCTTTTATTAAGTTGATGCCACTTGATATTTGGCTGACACACTCATAATAACTCACATTGCTCTCATTCGAAGAAAAGTCCCTTCTTCCAGCTTCTAAAGACAAGTACCTCCTGAGGTGAAATTTGGGTCTCAAGAATTGAATAATTCCTGCTGTTATAGCCTTCTAATGCTGTAAGGAGCACTAAGAGATGTCAACGGTTTATCTTCTTTGGAGCATATATTAATTAATGCTATTCTATGGCTCCCGTTAAATTTTTGAATGACATTTCTTGTACCTATAATTTGGCATACATTAAGTGATTATAGATTAGATAAAGAGAAGACCCTGCTGATTAAATGTGATAATTTCATATTTATCCGCTTTGTAAAGAGCATTTGGAGACACAGACCTGGCCTATTTTTGGAAAAGTTTATTCCCAGGAGTGTGTCCACCACGGTGCTGTTGCTGAACATTCTAGCTAAGCTTATTGAGTCTATTCGAGATGGAGCTTGCAAATCACAGAACTAGCTTGGCCCTGGTCTATTCCAGGGCTGGGAACCCTCTAAGTTTTATGCTTTTTAATGTTCTTCTTGTTGACCTGTGCTTTGCAGCAGATGTTCCAAAGAGCAAGCGAAATGTGGCTTCCAGTCTGTAATACAGGAATAAGTAAAGAGAAGACTTCTGGTCAAGATTAGAGTAACATATGGAAAAAACGAAACACCGCAGAAAAGAAGGACCAGAGAATTTGATACTTATATATCAGAGTAAACAGACACCTCCAGCACAAGAAGAAGAAGATAAACACAAGGTAAATTATAACCAGATTTCTGAACACAAATGATAAGATCTGTCTTGAAAGCAGCCAGAGGAAAGGTACTAAATACACAGAAGAGCAAGGTGGAGGATGGCAGATTTCTCACCAGAAGTAATCCAAACCAGAGCTCTCTGTTTAACACACCAAAGGAAGAAGCAGAACTTGTCTAGCCTGTGTGGAGCCCTGGATTCAATTTCCAGGACAGGGAGGAGAAGGAAGAAAAGGAGGAAGGGGATGGAATGAGGGAGAAGGAGGGAAGAGGAGGAAGGAGGAGGAGGAGGAGGGAAGAGGAGGAAGGAGGAGGAGGAGGAGGGAAGAGGAGGAAGGAGGAGGAGGAGGAGGGAAGAGGAGGAGGAGGTAGGAGGAGGAGGGAAGAGGAGGAAGGAGGAGGAGGAGGGAAGAAGAGGAAGGAGGTAGGAGGAGGAGGGAAGAGGAAGGAGGTAGGAGGAGGAGGGAAGAGGAGGAAGGAGGTAGAAGGAGGAGGGAAGAGGAGGAGGAGAAGGAGGAGGGAGGATGAGCAGAATAAGCAGTAGCAGCAGCAGCAACAACAAACAAGACAAATCTATCAATCTAGAACTCTAGATCCGGAGACATTATCTTTGGGAAACCTAGTACAGACTGGAGGGGTGACAAGGTGGTAGAACATTTTCCCACCACAGTCTTCTGGGTTTGGGCACAGCATGACCAAACAAGAAATAAATAAAACAGGAGGAAACTCACAAAGCTAAAAAAAAAAAAACCCACAAAGTCAGACCAACACTACCCGGAATACTGGAGCAAACCCCTTCTATCAAAGGAGATGGATGCTGGACAGAAGCTGGCAGTTTATCAGAGGAGCCTAAACACAGAGATGGCCACAGGGGAACCGGGACAGTGTTTGTGTCTCCCCTTTTTTTTTATTAACTCTTTTTAAAAGATAATTGTCTGAAGAAAATTAATGGTGCATGTGGAGTTTGAGGCACACATTGAACCAAATGTATGAAAAAATAGATCAATGTCAGGAGCAGAGAACTGTCCTAAGGTTCTTATAGCATGTAAAAATATGATAGGGTCTGGGATGAATGAAATACGCCTTCTACATAAAACGGCTTGTAACGGCGTAAACGAATGCAGACAGATTGTAAATATATATATATAGCTTTAATGTAGAAATAGACTTACAGAACCACCGTTCCCTCGGAGACCAGGAAAGCAGAAGCAAAGAAGTAACAGCTGGGAGCACACTCGCCAAATTTATAGGCAAACATTAGCCCGAGGCGAACACGCCCCCAAGGGGCGGGACTTATCCCTACAAAGGCTACTAGGTAACACAAAATAGAGTAAGAGCTACGAAGTCACGCAGGGGATAAAGCAGAATCATAACTTTCAGTAAAGGTGGAGGAATGGAGAAAAGGGGATCGAATACAGCGGAGACCCAGAGAAGGCAAAGCCAGGATGAGTGGCGTGACCCTGTGCCAACACTCCCATAGCACACGGAGGGACAGGCTGGATCCAAATGTAAGACTTGACTGTGCTGCACCACGAGAAGCACAGCTTTAATACAGACACAAACTAGAAGGTAACACTCGGGCGAAGGTCTGCACTCCTGTGTGTGGTTGACCCTACTGCTGTCTGGTGGGGGCAGTCTCCAGCAGCACAGGGCTTTGAGAGGAACCCATGGAGTCAGCGTAAACTGGACTTTCCTATCTGAGGGGTTTAGGAAAAGAAACACTCATATACTCTCTTGATGGCTTCCTTCTTTATTTTCTGTTCTCTCATGTTCTTTCTAGTTCTTTCTCTGCTCTTTCTTCTGTATATGCTTTTTTGCACTTAAAACAATCTTGGTGGAGGAATACATTAATTGAAAAAGGAACTGCATTACGTGAAAAGTAAGAAATGAGAAAAAAATAAAAAAGAAAAACTTCCCTCAAAATGTTGGTGGTCGTTACCAGTAGGCTGTGTGATTTGGGGTGATCTTATTGGCCCGGCTTTCATAATTCATTGCTAACAGGAGAGTTGGGAAGTCAGCTATCAAAACATGTACGGACTACATGCTTTTGTCCAGACCATGCTACAACTTCCAAGCATAGAAGGTAGGTGGCAGCTTTAGACATTTTCCTTGCCCTTTGGAAAGTTCAGGTTTTTCTGAAAAATTAAGTTTGAGATGAGCACAGTATTTCCCCCACGCCCATCAGGCATCTGCCCATCCCAGCCTCAGGCTGTGGCTGCTCCTCATTCAGTGCAGAATCACAGTGCATCTCTGTGGTGAAAGACCCAGCCAGACCCCACTGACCTTCAACTGGTTCTTATGGTAACGTAGCTGAATAAGACTTTTCTTCAGAGATATTCTAGAATCACAGCAACATTAGCTGATTGAGTTGCTTCCTGAAGCCCAGTCTTCATTTCTGGACCAACATTGGCAAAAGGTGTGATACCTAAGCATCACTGGTAGAAGCTGTCTGTCATCACTGTGGTGGCTTGCTCATTAGTGTTGATAACTGACCTCCAAATTTAGTAAGTAGATTGACAGAGGTTAGCAACAATATCTTAAAAACAAGCTGCAGTGTAGAAACTTGAGTTATGATAGGCTTGAAAACAAGGAATTGAGATCACATTATTAAATCTCAGATGCTTTGGTAATGCCACATCTTCAGGCAGGTGCCTCCACACCATGACTCCCCTTTGTCACAACTATCGCATTTTGCATATGTATTTTTTTTTGTGAGTTGAACATGAGTGACAGTCTGTTTATAAAAGCCTGCTTTAGAGAGAATGTCAGTTCAATTTTTACTTCCCTTGGAAGTCATTTCGATTTTGAATCCGTGGGATACATCCATCTCATTTGAGGAAGAATGCCAGCAAGGGTTGGACAGTTGTTATAACGGAACCTCGATTCATGCCTGCCTAGCTGCCGTCTCTGCCACACACCGAGGCATTCGTTCACTGTTTTGTACTGTTCCTCTAAGAGCTTTGTACATGTTTGCAGTATGTTGAGGGTGACGAAGAATGAGCATCCTCTCCGCAATAAAACGTTTTCATTTTCCAGTGGTTTTTGTAGGGCTCCATAAGACAGTTGAATAAGAAATATTTTGCCAGCTCCTCTGTGTGAGCCTCACTCACCAGAAGAATGGCACAGTTTGGCTATGGCACAGCTTGGCTACGGCACAGCTTGGCCAACTCTTGCTTTCCCAATCAGCTTTCATCAGCAACCACATGGTGGCTCACAACCATCTGTAATGAGATATGGCGCCCTCTTCTGGCAGCTTTCACTGCTGTTTCTACAGCAGATGTTTCTTTTTTGAATCCAACATTGCGATTTGTCTTCAAAGAATGGGCCATTTTTCTGTCTACCAATAACTCTATGAGACTTTAAGGTATTTTTAAAAATTTTCCTCTTCTCATAGCCACTGCTAAAATATCGCAAACTGTGGAAATATTTTCCTCTTTCTCGTGTTGCTTTTGTCAAATGATCATAGCTCTTCCCAAATTTCTGGATAGTTTATATAGCACTCACAAACTCATCATCAAAAAAATCAAATATTAAGTTCTAGAGATTAATATATTTTGGGGCATTCATATATTAATAAACACATATGTATTCTTTATTCTCTTCATTGGGCTGACACAGCTCCTGGGGAGCATTGTTAATCACAGCACTTTTTTTGTCTTTTCTTCTTTCTAGTCTAACCGATTCTTTTTCTTTTTATTGCTTTTACTGAGCTATACATTTTCTCCATGCCCCTCTCTTCCTCCCCCTTGCCTTCTACCCGCTCCCATGACCTCCATGCTCCCAATTTACTCTGGAGATCTAGAGTCTGACCAGTTTGTATCAGAAACCTCCACTCTGTGCTCCTCTTGCCTCCTTTCTTTCCCTAGCATTTGTTTCTCCAGCAAGAGTCCTCCCAACGACCCACCGTGGAATTTCGGCCAAGGGATATTGTCCTCCAAGACCTCCCGGTGTTCTCTGGCTATGATTTGGATGCAATGAGAAATCATATGGGTTGAAGTCGTTTTCAGCATTGTCTTCTTTGTGGTGTGCTCACGAAGCAAGCCTGGTGCTTGAAGATTGAGTGCCTGGACTGGGAGAAAGAGAAAGGCATGAAGAAGAAATGAAAGGAAGCACTGGGAGCCTTGGTTCCTGGCTGTGCCCTGTGAGGTGCTGAGTAAAGACAGAACTATCATGTCTGACTTCACCTGCCTTCGAGTCGCCTCGCTTACCTGAGACCTGGAAACACGGTATTTATTCAGCTCTTTCAGGCTCACAAAGGAAATGTTTAATTTAGGCTCTCACAATTTACGCCTAAGTTTCTGTAATACCCTGCTAGTTGGTCTCTCTGACCCTCTTATCCATCTCCTGTAATCTACCCTGTAATCTATCTCCTACCAACTCCCAAGGATTTTACTTGTAGTAATTCTGATTATAGGTGTCCCTGAGAGCAGTCTTCCGAGAGCGCCTGAGCTTTCATTATAATCAAGATAAAGGCCAATCATTTTTATGTGCTGTAGAAGCCGAAATGTAGATGTGGACAAAGTGGAGAGACCCATAAACATCTTCAGTCTGGAATCAAGGCTCTACTCCTGATGGCATTCTATTGGCCAGAACTCAACCACAAGCCACACTTATGGAAAAAAAGCTTGTGGTGGTATTTTGTTTGTGATCTTACAAATAAAGCTGGCCTGAAGATCAGAGGAGCATAGCAGGCAGCCACTAGTTCTTACCTTTCCTGAATCCCCAGACCAAATGGGATATCCTGTCTCTACAAGTTTTCAGACTAAATACAATCATGAACTCCTGTCTCCTTCCCACTTATATTTCTCTCTCCACTTAGGCTTATCCCTTCCTGTCTCCACCTCCATAGTGTTGGGATTAAAGGCACATGACTTCCAAGTACTGGGATTAAAGGTGTGAGCCACCCCTGCTTGTCTCTATTTCTCTTTTAGACTGGGTCAATCTTGTGTAACTCAGGGTGGCCTTGAACTCACGGAGATCCATCTGCCTCTGCCTTCCCCCAAGTGCTGGGATTAAAGGCATGTGCCACCACTGATTGGCCTCCATGGCTAGCTAGTGATTTAGCTCTGCACTCTGATCTTCAGGCAAGCTTTTTTTTTGTTGTTGTTAGATCACAAACAAAATATCACCACAGAGGCTTGGAAATGTAGTCTTTCATGTGCCCAGGCAAGATGAGACTGTTTGGAAGGCTAGTAAGCCTTATCTACCACAGTACATTTTTTTGTTTTGTAAAAGAAACTCCTTAGCAACCATGATAAATATTCATTAATACAGACAGGCTCTCACTAGCAGAAGAAAAGAGAATTGACATTTATTGAATGTCTACCATGTGCTTTGAGTTTGTAGGAGAGTCTTAGTCTCTTCTATGTCCGGGACTTAACAGATTGCCTACCATACAACTGTCCCAGAAAAATCTCTGGTGAACTGAAGTTTATAAAGATATGGAATTTTTAGAACTATGAAATGCCCAAACAGTCTTCCTAATCACGACTGTCTTTTCTCCCTCTCCTTGTCTTCCCTCTCATAGATGCATTGTTACTTTTTCCATTTGATTCGTCTGGTGTAGTCTTTTGAGTTCGCATTTTCCTGTTATACTGCTAATTAAAGCAAGCAGTTAACTTGAAGGGGAGGGTTCCTATTCTTCAGGAATATCTGCACGCTGATTCTGGTTAGTTCTGGCCTTACCAGAAAGACAATTCAGACAAGTTCCTGATGTGTATACACCAGGCTGCTGATGACTCAGGATTATTTTCCTGGGTTACATCTGAAGAACACTTAGATAGAAAGTTGGGGTGATGCCCAAGTCCTCACTATTCTAAGGAGTTTCTTTCAAATTGCTAAGGATCGTGCTCTCTCTCTCCTTCCTCTTTGCTGCAAGAATGAGTCAAAGCCATTTGCAGCTGAGATGTGATGGTGTGGTGAGGCCGATTTTGATGTTTTCTCTTTGAGAAGGGGAGGAGAAGAGCAGGAAGCGCAGCAGTGTCCTTGGCAGGTTACTGAAAGATGCCAGCCAAACTATAGAACACCGGGGTGAAGACGAGAGAACGCCAGTCTAGAAAAGAGAGGACCCATTGGCCAGCGCAGGAAACCAGATCAGCCTCAATGCTCAATACAAATTGAAATGGGCAGCCTTCCATTCCGAAGGGAAGCAAGGATCTTCTGAGTCACATTGTTACCTTCCTTAGACAGTCACAGGAGCCTGGTTGTCCCTTCCCCATCTCCTCTGCAGTACCCTTTGTAGCTGACCATGTTTGGTCCAGAGACGACAGACTTTTTGGTTTGCCATACAGTTGAAGGCCCTACATTCCTTAGCAGGCCAGTCATGGAAACTGGTTCTTTTCCTCACCCTCACACTAGTGGCTGTGTAAGTATCACCCCCAGACATCGCTCAGGGTTCTCAAGTCTGAGTGCTCAGGTTCAGTCAGGATTTCCTTTGCACACTGATACATCGTCAATAACCGGCCATCTTAGCCAGAGTCGCTGACTTCAATCTCCTACCCTTTAGATAGAGGCTACTAAATTCCATGAGATGGAATAACTCTTAGTGATGGGAAATGCATCTTTCTCAACTACATCTTGTAAGGTCAATATTACTTTCCTAGTAATTCTGGAACTCTAGCTTTTAGCTTCAATATTGAGTGCCTCTTTTGAGAGCCTTCTATTAAAATAAAATAACACTGTCTCAAGAGATCCATCCACAAAATGCCAGCATTTCCCCCCTCATTTTCTTTCAAAGAGGCAAATGTCTAACAGAAGAGCAGTTCTGTGAAGCTGGATTCAGCCTTTTTTTGTGCCTCTGCCCTGCCTCTGGGGAGCCTGAGGGTGGGAAGTGATGGAAGGCAGTGTGGTTTCCGGTGGATGAAAATCACCAAGAGAAGCCAAGCCAGGGATGTGGGAGGCACTGAACTCTGAACTCCATTTGGGGAACTGACTGACAATTTTATACTCTGTTAGCTTTCCCAACTATTTGGAGCAGTTTTCTCTCATGAATCCAGTCGGAACTAGACTGTCAAAAGATTGCTTCAGGTTTCCGCTCACATCTCTTTAGCTGCTTTGTAAACGTTCCCCCGGGACATTTCCAGTCACCTACGCCCCCAAGCTGTGAAGTAAGTGCTCGCCAGACAGACAGGTCACACGTGGCCCAGCTGCAGGACCTGGCCCTGACACCTAAGCGTTCAGCTGCTGTTATTCTGGACAACCCCTGACTGAAGCTAAAACTACCTCGGAGCCTGGATAGACTGTCTAGCATTAGGTGAGCCATGATGGAATTGGTCAGAGAATAATTAGGATGATGGTTTGATACTCAGGAAACTTCTTGCAAATGGCAGTAGTTTGGGAGGAAACACAGAAAGGGAATTTTCAAATACTATTTGACAGCTGCAGCAATGGATTTGTTTTTCTTTTAGCTGAAAGGAATTGCATTTGAAAGTTGTTTGTCCTAACTGTAGAGGAGATGTTAGAGTTGAATGAATGAGCCCTTGTGTGTATTTTTCATAGTGACCTCACCTCTGACTGACTGGGCAGGGATGCTCCAGGCACTCCCGTTTCCCCAGATCCGGACACCTACTGAAGTCCTTCTCCTGACTCTTAAGTCTTGGACTTACTGGATTGTTTGTGCTCATGATATCATCCTGACTTTTCCCCTGAAGGCAGGTCTCTCTGTCTTTGGCTTAGTAAAACCATTTTAGAACAAGACCATGGAGAAAAAGCAAGACATTCATGTGAAGTTGAATAGAAGTCCAATCTTTAAGTTTTCGCATTGCCACGGTGCCAATGAGGGTACCTGAGTTGGAACTGGTCTGTTGTAAAATGACGGCAGGAAATTAGGGCTCTGGCCCCCGCATCCGTCATCACTGGTCATGCGAATGTGGGCAATGTCATTTGTCCTCTCCTTAGTAACTTGTGGGAGACAGGAAGTTGATTGTCTCCTACCATGTGGTTCTTCGGAACCAAACTCTGGTCGTCAGACTTAGGTCCCTTCTTCTGTTGAGCATTCTCGCCGGGGCCAGCAGCTAACCAACCCCTTTTCTTCCTTCTCCCACGGTCCATCTTGTGTACTAAATAAAAAAGAGCAAGTGCCTGAAGCAAATCTATATATGACCATCCCAAGCCTTTGATCTCAACACTCAGGAGGCAGAGACAAATGGATCCCTGTGAATTCAAGGCCATTCTGGTTTACGTGGAGACTTGTAGGCCAGCCAAGGCTACATTTTATGGGCTGTAAGTCTGGCTTATCATTGTTGAACTTTTATGACCTAGCTTCAAAAATATGACTTGTTTTCTCTCTACATAATTATTGCTGATTTGAATAATTTTTCTTCTCTACATTTTGGACAGATCCTTTGTGTCTCTATGTGACTGAAAGCTTTGTTTAAGCAGATTGCTCTAATAGATTTCTCATAAATCTGTCTCACTGTGCTCAAGGGTCCGGCTGAGTTTACCAGTCATCCCCACCCCAGGAGTCACCACTGTAAGTCAGTGTTTGGGAAGATCTGCATTCCTTTCCTCTAATAAGTCCATATAAATAGTTGAAATTTATGCACAAACAGGATTTAGAATCCTTCCTACCACATCAATATTTCATCTTGAGATCCCATAAGCTTCCCCGGCTTCTTTAAGAAGTATGGAAAAAGATAATATAAACACAGTGTTCTGCTTATCAAAATATTACCATGAATATCTACTTGTGATACATTGCTTCAAAAAGTGGCCACAATTCTACATTCCATGCTTGGTCTATGACCTTCACCATGTGGCTTTGTCACTTGTCCCGTCGAATAAGTAGCTCATTTTCCCGTTACATTAATCTTGGCTGATGTCTTGATTTACTTTGGCCAAAAGAATGCAGTTTCACCTCTGACCCGGGCCTTATGATGCTTTCACATCTAGGTCTTATCCTCACTGTCCTGGGAAGAAGCCTGGGCTAGCTTGCTCAGGAGTGAGTGAGTATGTGGAGCAAGGCCAGCCTGGGATGGTCAAGACCACCAGACACGAGGTTAAAGCCAGACAGCTGCCTGGTATTAGAGTGACCCTCAGCCAATATGGGAAAGACTGCTTACCCAAGCCCAGCCAAGAATTGCAGAATAGCCCAGCCGGCTCAGCCGTGAGTGAAGATTGTTTATTATTTTCCATCACTTAAGGTTTGTGGTTGTTTATTATATAGAATAATTATGACAACAAAGCCCTGATGTGTGAACTAACAAAGAAATGCTATAATCTCCCAGGATGGCCGTGGATATTTGTGGAAGGTTAGCCTTGGAATAGGACAGGAGAAATCTGTTTTGTTGGTCCTAGAATATGGACCTTCACTTACTAATGCAATGCCTGAAGGAAGTCCTTCTTAAGAAGGCTGTGTCTGTACTTTTTGTTTGTTGATCCATCTCTCCTAGTTAAGGACAGGTAAAAAAATCTGAGACCAGACTTTTAAAACTGCAACACCAATAACCAAGTATATGAGAACCTTGTCATGGGGTCAGACAAAGGTCAGAAAAAAAGCATATCTTTTTGTGGGATATGAACTTTGTTGAGGACTTGAGACAAAAATAATGTAGCTTTTATACTAACTAGTATATTATAAAGCAAAATCAAAGTTTAAGACACTTTTATAATACAACACAATCGCCTATTTCTCTCTTTTAATGTCTCTCTTAATTTTAAAAATATTTTATCTATTATTTAGGAGGCATGCATACTATATGTGGGGGGGTCATACTTTTGGGGGTCTGAAGACAACTCTGAAGTTTTTTTTTTCTCTTCTACCAAGTGAATGCTGAAGGCTGAACTCAGGTTGGCAGGTACCAGGGTACACTGAGCCATCTCCCAACCCTTTTCCCTGATTATCCTGTGGAAATCCTACCTCACAGTGTGATGACGTTTGAACATGAGGCCTTCGGAGGTGTTGATATAATAGCAGTGAGACCTGCAGGGTGGGATCAGCAGCTTAAGCAGGAGGCACAGCCAAGGTTTTGCTCCCCATACCTGTGAGGATAGCCATGAGAAAGAGGCCATCAGTATACCAGGAAGAGAGCCTCTACCGGAACCCCACCATGAACCTTGACCTCAGACTTACAGTTAGTGGAGCAACCTAAATTTCCGCTACGCTGTAAGGCCCTGACTCAACAAAATAAGCACAGAGAAATGAATCGCTGTCATTAGACTTACACTCTGCCATTATAACTCACAGTGAGGAGCTCCCAGGGATCAACTTGGAAGCGGATGGGGTATGGGAGCCTTAAAACAAGTACTAGGTAAGAGTGACTCTCGGGGTTACACCACGTTTTATTTCAGGAGCTCCTGCCACAAATAAAAGGGTTTTGTTTGGTTTAGTGTAAGTATGTTCCCTTCAAAATTTGCGTCATACTAAAATTACCGTCTGTTTATCTGAATTGTAAATCTACTGGCCATCTTAAGCTTTATTTGGCAACTCTGTCTAAGAGCCAAGTCTCCACAAAGGCAAAGAGCTTTCCACAATGTAAGGCAGATCAAGTCACCTTGGCTAGTTAAGTTTTCCATTCCCCCTAAAGCTGAAGTTTCAAGTCCTTGGTAGGGTTCATCTCTCCCACCAATTGCCTCGTCTTCTCCCATCCTTCTGCCTTTCCCATTGCAACCTTTGTTCTCAAGTGATTTTCCCTCTAAATTGTCCCATCTGGTAAGCGCTAAATCCATGGTCATGGGATGCATGACTCTAACAGGATAGCTCGATATGCTGTGAATATCTCCGCTATTGGATTGTGAGCTCTGTAGGCTCAGAGACTACAGCCATCGCTCTTACCATTGACTCCACAGCTCTTAACCTGACAGAGTAGGCGGCCAACAATGACTTATGAGTAGAATAAACCAACTCAACTACTGTTCTCATTCTGCAGAGATATTTAGATTAATTAATGATGCTTTTGAAGACTATTATTGTTCCTAGCCCCTATAAAGAATCATGATAAACACAAGAAACTTTCACTAAGGGCTGGAGGGATGTCTTTCAATGGGTAAAAGCATTTGTTTTTCTTGCAGAAGACCACGTTTGGTTATCAGCACCCCCTCTAAGTAACTGACAATATCTTGTAACTCTGGTTTCAGGGGACCCACCACCCTTTTCTGGCCTTTGTGAACATCAAAGGAACATAACATGAAGACAGAGAAGCAGGTACATGCATATAAATAAGTTAAAAAATAAATTTTGAAAAATCGAAAAGAAACCTTAGCTAGAGAAATCGGTAAAAGGGCCTGATCAAGAATTCCACTGTTGGTATTCAGTTACTCTTTGTGGAAAGGATGCATGAGGTTCTTATTTAAGGGTGTTTGCATTTTTAATATTTCTTCATTATGTTAATTTGTTCTAACTCTATATTGTATAGCAGAATTTTCTTACATTTCCATAAATTGGGATAAATATAAGAAAGCTATTTCTTATGTTTCCATTTGGGCAACTCAGACTCACTTTCCTTCTACATTTGGCCCATTTTATTTTTCTGAGAGTATGAACATTTCTTTCTCATCCCCCTCCAAAGAAGATACTTCATCTTATCAACTAGAAGAAATACATTTTAAAAAACATAGCTGGGAACTTCCGATGGGAAGTGAAAACAAAGAAAACTTAAAATCTGTAATTTGCACAGTCACTGTAACTCTCAACAAGGAATGTAAGAAATAATTGGAAGGCCCAGTTAAAGCAAAATTTAAGAGCCCGTCTCTGACTGAGAGCCTATGGAAGTGAACCTGTGGCACTCAGGAAGGCTGCTTTTAGCTGGTTTGCATTCTTGTCTTGCGGCAATTGAGTGTAACCTTCAAAATATAATGAATGAATTGTGTGGCCTCACAGGGGTGTGGGGGTGGGTGGAGGAGGTGGAAGATTTAGGGGAAATGTCAGACTTGAGTGGGAGCTAAGAGCCTGTGATTGCCTTCATTTGCTTCGTGCAGCTGAGAAGAGCAACCGAATGGAGCTGGGGATACAGTGAAAGAAGTGGGGGAATCACAGACTTTCTCTCTCTCTTAATTAAATGTTTCTTGTGTTTTACTTCCTGGCCTTGACTGATAACTTCTTTTCCCCTCCTTATATCAAAGCAGCTTGACGTTGTCTACAGGGGGTAGTGGGGGGGGGGGTCACAGATTTTCTTATGGTTATAATGGAAATATTTCCTGTTTGCAGATACAAATGTGTTTGTCCAAGGCAAAGGCTGTGCTTGTCAAGGATTTGCTTGGCTGGGGCTCCCCTCGCTGGGAGTAGTTATTTACTCTTAATTAGCCCTAAATACAGTCGAGCAGAGTCAAGGCCGTATTTGAAAACCATCATTGCTGCCTCAAATCTGACTGCAGTGGGAAAGAGTGACTGACAGTGATTAAAAAGGCCGTTGATGGGCACATATTAGACTTCATCATCAATAACGAAATCCAATGAGAGGGACAACATGTATTTTATGTTCCCATAAACACAGATTTAGTCCAAGGAAGCCCACATAATAGGGCTTGTGGCATGGGCTGAATTGCTCTGAATTTAATTTAGAACAACATAAAAGATCCAATATCAGCTGCAGGGCAGCAGCCCAACTTCAGCTTGGGGGAGGCATCTGTTATGAGAATGAAAGCAATCTCTGCAGTTTGCACTGAGTCCCTTCCACTCGGGAAGGGCCTCATAAACAGTGAAAGCGATCTCATCTTCCCCGAGTGACAGCACAACCCACCTCCTTAGCTGCCCCATTGTCCTCTTTAAAACACCTTCTGCCAGACGGACGTGTTCTCTCTCTCTCTCTCCCTCCCCTACCGCCCACCTCTCTCTCTCTCTCACACACACACACAGACATAAACACACTGTCACAGAGCCAGAATTTCCCACCTATCAGACTGATTTGGGTAAATTTCTCTGGGGACCGTGGAAGGAAATGGTTTGCTTCTCCTGGGGGTAGAGGGCACTCGACGGTCGGAGCTCATCTTTTCATTCTTTTCTGCCTTCCAGGAGGTGAGTCTCCTCTCGAGGCTAACTCATTCATACTTGATTTCTGCTGTAGCCTTGGCATTGGCCAGCACTGTAACGCCTTTTGAAACTTGCTCCAAGTCTATACTGGGTCACCTCTGTAGATGCCAGGTCACATCTCCAGGTCACATGTCCAGAGAGTTCTCTGGTCATTGCCACGTGTCTGTACTGGCTCCACCCCTCCCATAATTTTCTGCCCAGACAGATGACCAGAGGAAGTACCTCTTCCTTTCACTCCCAAAGGAATGTCCACTTGTCCTGTTCTGCTAATGGTAACCATCCTTCCTAGCACCCCCCCCCCTTACCCGTATAATGAATACAAACCCTACCCTTCCAGTTTCTGGCACCCTCTATCTGGAAGGAGAGAAAGAACCTGCTATTATTTAAATCTACCCTCATTTCTATTAGATCTCTATTCAGGAAGCTGATGTCATCCCGCAAACCTTCCTTCCCTTGAGGGGTGAGCAGCACCTCCCAAGGCTCTGTGGCTCTGCCAATCATATGTCCCTGAGAGCTGCTGCCTGGTGACAACAGTGTCTTGGAAGGTGAGTCTCCAGACTCAGGCAGGGTGCTGAGAGAAAGATGGGAAAGGGGGGAGGGGACAATTTCTTCACCACGGTTTGTAAACACTGGTAAATTCCATATACGATTTTCAGTGCTTGAGCCACAAACATTAAAGCAAGAAGAAAGTGAGAAAAAAGCAGCCAAGTGTACAACACAAATCTTATTGAGCAGAAGGAACAAAAGCCATAGTCTCCAGTGGAAAAGGCTTTCTTATTTTGGATTATTATTTTCGTTGTTGATGTGGTCGTTAAAGCCTGCTCTTTCTATTTGCTCCGCCTAATTTCTACCTGCGAGAGCTGTGTGTGGAGATTTTAGCTAAACCTGACACAATGCAAGAATAACTAGAGTCCGTGCTTCCCCAGGTCAACACAGGAATGACACACGCAGTACCGTCCCTGCTGTGTGCAACAGCCTCTGCGAGGCTCTCTCGGCTCTCAGGGAAATGAGCAAGATGCTCTTTGTGAAGTTCATGCTGATTATGCCAAATGTGACTACAGGAAATCTCACTCCCTTCCACTGTTCTGTGCATAATCTCTGGTGGATAAGAAGAAGGCTGCAAATGGCCTAACGCACACAGCCACTCTAATTCCAGGCAGTGAAGTGTTTGACAAGACCCTTTGGAGAAATTACACACCGAAATATGTGACTTAGGTGTGAGCCAAAGCAGTTGAGGAAAGGACAGTTTGGCAGTTACTAAGGGAAAACGTTTCCAGAACATAGTTACCTGGTCTCAGCTGGCAAAGAGCGGCCCCGAAGGACTTCACTAGGCTGTGGTTGAAAGAAAGCTAGCTGCGTGTCCTGATAAAGATTACTGTGTGAGCTCTCCAACTTGTCAGGTTTCAAACCCAGCGCATCCGGTTACCTAATGTCTGTGACAACGATGTGAGCGGACAGTGCTCTGTGGTAGAATCCAGAGCTGTGGATCCCAACGTCAAGGCTCATGATTGGGTACTACCCTCGCCTTTTTTCCATTTATTCATTCCACAAATGTTGCTTGTCAACTTACTGTCTTACAGACATCCTGCTAGGCATTGCAGATGAACCAGTGAGCAAGAGCAGAGGGAAGCAGCCCTCACAGAGCTGACAGGAGCCGGCTGGAGAGAAAACAAGTACCTTATCACGTGCTCATCATCGTGACGGACAATACACAGAGCAAGACCAGAGACACGGGGAAGTGACAGCCCGGTGAACGGAGTTACGGTGGCCTTCACTTGTGACAAGCACCGCGCTAAGCATTGGTAGACACTTTCTCAGTCTAGTCATTGGTACAACAACACCCAGAGAAGTTATATATTAGCTGGGTGTGGCTTAGGCAAGTCAGGAAGTACCGGATTCCTAAGTTGAAGCCAGACTGACTGACCATCCTTCCAGTGAATAGGAAACTCAACTGGAAACAGCAATAGCTTCCCATATTGGTGATAGCTATGTGCAGGTATGACATGGGATGGTTTGCATTACTGAAGAGATATCTACTTAGCTCCTGAATAAAAACTCTTCTCTGTCTGTCTGTCTGTCTGTGTCTGTCTGTCTGTCTGTCTGTCTCTCTGTGTGTGTGTCTCTCTCTCTGTCTCTCTCTCTCTCTCTCTCTCTCTCACACACACACACGTACAGACACCTATCTTAGAATATTCTTTGCTTCTGATAACATATCCTCTCTATTTGGCATGTGACAAATCCTGGAAAATAAGACCCCCCTGTCTTGCTTCATTTCGGTTTGCACCAATAGGCATCAATGTCCCGATCCACTTCCCCAGCGTCCTCTCTACCACAGCTGCCCTCACCCACACCATTCTCCCATACTAGCCTCCTACCATTTGCTAAATATGTCATTCAGCCATCAACCTACCGGGGTGGGGGTGGGGATTCAACTTACTCTTCCCTCTGCCTAGAACACTTGCTCCCATGGACCCTCAAACCAGCCCTGCCATCTCCTTAAAGGGATACCTCCCCTGAGTGGCAGAGAGAAAGCAGCACTTGACCCGGCTATCCCATCCTTTGCAGTCTCCCTCACATGGCTTCATTTCTCTGTACAGCTCTTATCACCGCCTGACATATTTTACATGGTTTTTAAATTGTCTGCCTTTCCCTATTAGAAGCTGAGTTTTCGCATCCCTCTGTCTCCCCAGCAACTAGGACAATGACTGGCAAATGATAGACATTCAATAAATAATTTTAAGTTAAATTATTAAATTATAAACAATACATCTTATTAAAAAGAACTGTACAACCTTGAAGAACCTTGCCAGTCTAACACAGAAAAAAAATGCACCATACAGCATAGGCTTCTAAGCAAGGCTAATAGCATTTAATAGAATAACAATTCCTTTGAGACAGATAAAATAGGAAGCTATTTCTTCGGCTCTTGTTATCAGAGAGTCATTGCAAGGTAGATTTCAGTATTGTTTAGGGACAGAAATCTTTAGCTCTAGCGTGTTGCTGGGTGGTTTTTGAAATGGCACTGAGGCAAAAATAAAATTTGTTTATAGATGAAACACAGGTGGATGGAGAATGATGGTGGAATCTAAGATTACCCTTTTGGACTTGGTGAGTTTGAATAGCCTAGCAGACATCCACAGGAGGATGACAAAGGTTAAGGTAAAGCTTTGGCACTGGACTTTGGAACCATCAGGATAAATATGATGTTCAAGCCCTACAACAGGATGAAACCTTATGATAGAGCCTCGATGTACAGACGTCCACATCCTGATTCCGAATGGCTTTGCCTGCAGTGGTTTCAATGGCTTTAGTCTCTTCTGTTTCTGTCTTTATTTGATTTCTCTGGAATCCCGCTACCAGCTCTTGGGAAGTTTTATCTTACCAGACGCTTGTGTGCTGCTAGCCTCACATCGACCCTACCTCTGAACCTTCCAGATGAGACACTGAGCACAGAGGGAAGAGACAATCCCTCTCTTCTGCTCAGATCTGAATATATGATCACTGAGTTGGAAATCAGAAGACACAGTAGTTTTGTATTGCTCAGTTTCAGGATAAATTTTTTTTTCTACTCATAGTTGCTTGTACTTCTCTCTTGAGGCATGCTCTTTGGTTTTCTTGAGCCAATGTGTAAAAAAGCTGGCTGCTGTAAAGATTCCATATTAGTGAGCTCCAATGGAGAGACCACACAGCTCTTTTGAGAGATGGCCAAGGAACTGCAGCTGTTCCAGCATTTGTATGTTTTGATTCTGTCTAGTATTTACCACCAGGCATGGAAATGAAAAAGCCTTCTGATCATTCTGGTCTCCAGTCTCAAGCTGCCCCGCTGGCTTTGCTAAGCTTGGTGGGAGAATTATTGTTGCTTCAAACAAGAAAGTTCATATCACACACTTTGATGGGCAGCATTAGGTGACTGCAGCATCCGGGAGATGCAAGAATTACTGTGCACTGCAGTGGAAGAAGGGTGGAGAGAAGGTGAGAAAATAGAAACAACGTGTGGAGTTGGTCAATAGTTGGTGGAGATGGACTGGGGAGTGGTATGAGGAAGATGTGGACCTATGGTTTCTAAAATGGGAGATATTAAAATATATTTGTGGAGTATTCGGAATGCTTCTTTAAAGAGGAGTCATTGATTTATGAGATCCGCGAGTGCTGAATCAAATGAGCAATGCCTTTCAGAAGCTGGAACAGTAGTTGCGAGGCTGCCCTTTCCCTACACGAGGAGAAAAGAAAAGCATGACCATGGCTTTACAGATTTATTGGTGGGAAGATCATTTCCTCTGTCTTAGTCTGTTGGAACAAAATCAGGGACTAGATGGCTTAATGATCAGCAATTTCTCTTCCCCCAGTTTTGGAGACTAGGAATCCAAGATGAAGATGTTAGCGTGCCTGAGGTCTGATAAAGGATCCTCTATGGGATGTCTTCTTGTTTCGTCCTCATTTGTCGGGGAGACAGGGAGAAATTTCTTCCTCCTTGCTTGGGGACTCGGGCTCCATTGAGTGAGACCCCTATCACCTCCAGAAACTTCGATGGGTCTCAGGGAGCACTTTATTCAATGAGCCAGTCCATCAGCTTTTTATGTAACTTGTATCCAACATCATCTACTGTCTTAACTAAAGTAACAGGGCTTGGATGGATGGGCCAGTGGTTAGCAGTACTTACTGCAATGAGGACCCAAATTTGATTTGGTGTCCTATGTTGGATGTTCTCAACTGTTTGTAACTACAGCTTCAGGGGCCTGATGCCCTCTTCTGGATTCTGCAGGATTGCTTCACATGCACACAAACACACCCTACCTATGCACATCATTAAAAACAAAAGCAAAATCTTTAAACATAGTTTTAAAAATAAAAGGAAAGTGACAAGATCACCCTTTCAAACTTCTTCATCCTGCAAGCTCAGCCAAAGACAATTAACTTTTTGTAATCTTCCAAATTAATCAATTATCCAACCTTTAGAATTTTGAGGTTGCACTATCCAGTAAAACTTTACGTGATGATGGGAATTTAGATCTGTGACATACAATATGTAGGTCACCCAGTCCCATGTGCTTCTAAAGATCTCCAAATACATTTTTATTTTACTCATCCTAATTGATATAAATGGTCAGTGAGTGCCCCATTAAGCAGCACAGCAACATAAATCGGTTCAATTTCTTGATTACTGGAACTTAGAGGGGGCAGAGGCAGGACTGGAGGAAAGGTAGGGGCCTGGTATAGTCATCTTTAAAAGCAGCAACGTAAGAAACCCTAGACAGTCCTCAGTACACGGTCTCTTGATGGCCAAACAGTTGTTTGGTTGGCACAGAGAAAAGCCTTTAACTAGATGGAATCAGGTTCAGAAGTTTCTCCTGAAAGACATATCATGGTGTCCTAAATCTAAGAATTTTAATAAGTCAGAACTAGTAGAGACAGGCTGGAATAAATGATAAGGAAAGCTCTTGGTTGGTGGTCTTACGAGAACTGCGGATATTCTGGAGAAGTTTCCGAAGGTATAGAATAATCTGACCTTCATGGTTTGGTGGAAGCTTTGGGGGTGGGAGAGCGATAAGGTAGAAAGGGTTACTGAAGAGCCCCAGCTTTTGTGCAGAACATATCCAGGGAGCAGACTACAAGCAAGGGGAAGTGTAAAGAAATCAAATCCGCTAATGGCCATCAACGGCCAGAGATGAACGAGTAACGGGAATTGAATGGAAACCCTCCTCTCTGTTTTGAAATTAGACTGAACCCCGATGTCAACCTTTACTAAGAGAAAAAAAATAGACCTGAAAAGTCCTTTTAAAAATTCTTGCAGTTTCCCATGCACTACTAAAAAATGACTTCAGTGACTCTTCTCTTAGGAACCACTGTTAAACACCACAGAAATGACTGAAAACCTATTGGAAGCCCCTGAAATGCAGCTGTAGTTCACTTACATGAAAAATCTCTCTTTGTTTCTTGGTGTTAGACTTCAACTAAGTCGCTGACCTGAGCCTGAGCTCCCCCACCTCCTGTCTGCGGAGTCTTTGCCCATATACCTTGATGACCCTTTGCAAGGACAAAGACAGGACCTGCTCCAGCTGTGACGGAACTAGGGCCAGGGAGCTGACTCCAGATGCCCTTACTGAGGTTTCCTGCTGCTCTTATATATCTTGTTTTGGATGGGTTGGAAACCATGAATTTAAAAGCCTACTAACACATAATTTCCGTGTTTGGGACATAACCTAAAATGCGATTGCTTTATTGAGATATCACATACTCATATCCACTTACTGGTAGACTGTGTGACTTCGGATGTTTCTGAAAGAACCAATAGAATGACAAAGACTGAGCAGCTACATGAATCTTCTCTGCTGGGACCAGGAGTTTTCTCAGGGAAGCTCTTTGCATGACCGACACAAGCTGTGCCACATCAGTGTGTTTAAAGCTCTCTTCAGGTTACACACACTAGATTCAAAGTGAGGCCCAACCTCGAGGTGAAAATGCAGGGGTTTATACGCCACCTGCCTGCTGCAATGTCATATGCCACAGAATGCACAGTGTAATTTGATGTTGAGAAAGGGTGGGGTGTTTGTAATGGCAGCAACATCTATCATGGATACTGCAAACTCCACAGTCCTTTTTAAGAGAATATTTTCTCACAAATTGAATTAATAGTTTTCTTCAGTTGGTTGGCTCTCTTTCCTCCTCCTCATCCTAATGCCATTGTTTGGAATCTGTCTTCCTTAGTAACAAGAGAAGACTGAGTCCCAAGGTAGCAAGAAGCCTCAGTGTTTAGTGCCCTTGATGAGCCATGAAGGTGCCATGCTGAGGGAACCTGCCAGGGAAAGCCTGGAAAATACTTTTCTGTAACAATGACCACCATGGAAAATGGGTGAGCCACTGCGGATATCAGTGACCACGACTGCAGAAGACAGAACAGACTTCCAGTGTGCAAAATGTTTATAAACTTGTTTATTCACTGTTGTCTATAAATTCTTGGTCCAAGTGTGGTCCATTCACTGTGACATCACTCCTCAAATCCCCACCCCTCTCAGACCTCTCTTAAGGTGGAATGAGTAGATTATTTGCTCTTCTTTCTTTAATTCGTTTCTCTATTTGAGTGTTTTTAAATAATTCACACACTCATTCATTTATCCTCCTAACAAGTATTGACCAAGCTTTAAGCATTGACTGCTCTTGTGGAGACCCTCAGTGAACAAAAATAGAAAACTGTGTCTATATTCTGGTGAAGAAAAAGAACCATGAATTTGAATTGAGCAAATAAAAATATCAACACGACGTTTTTCAAAGCTATAGAAAGATGAAGGCTGGGTACTGTCATGTGTGTGTGTGTGTGTGTGTGTGTGTGTGTGTATGGTCGCTGGTGAAGTTTGTCCTGAGGTTGGGTCCTTGGAAGACAATACTGAATAAAGTAAAGAACAAAGAAAATGCCAGAAAAGTTCTTCAAGATTATACAAGATCTCTCCAAGGACCAGAACAGCGTGTCTAGAGCAGAAGAAGATGGGGAGCAGGGAGCACAGAGAGTGGTTATGTTAGGGAGTAGCTGGGAGTCATTACTGGGACCTTTGTAGACTTGGAAGCCACTTGGGCATTTTGAATAGGGAAGCTCGTGACTCTGAGTTTGTGGTGAGGGCATGCGCTGTACTCTGGCATGGGGTGTGACTTACGGCCTCTTTCCTAGTGAACCAACTTCTGTTCTCTTGGGCTGAACTTTAATAGTTCATGTGCTTTATCTTGGCTCATGGTGTCTGAGGCTTCCAGGAATTCAAACTTTTTTCTGGATCTCAAATATCTCCTGGTATTACCTCGGAACTCACTGTTCCTGGTTTTCTGTTAACTCGTGTTCATTTCCTACTCCCAATATGTTAGTGTTAATATGAAAATATGGCTTCTCTCTCTCTCTCTCTCTCTCTCTCTCTCTCTTTCTCTCTCTCTCTCTCTCTCTCTCTGTCGTTCTCTGAGTGTGTGTGTGTGTTTCACTGCACATGTATTAATTGCACCCACACTGCATGTAAGGTCTGAATTAGGAACAAGGAGCATACACTTGTCAACTTAAGTTGACCTGGCAATTCAAGAATTTACAGTGCAATGCAGTTTCCCACTTGTTTCACACACGCAGGCTTTATTCCTTATAAATTCTCAGTCTCCTAGATAAGAGTAACTTAATACACTTAGTATTAATTCATTGAGAAGTTACGCAGTGAAATGCTACTGCACATTCAACATGTCATGCTTTCCTTTGTATTAGTACATGACTTCTGCATCGCATTAAGACATAACAGTAAATGCACAGCTAAAACCCATCATCCGTTCTATTGTGTGAGAGGGAGGTGGAAACGTACAACCCTCTCATGGTAACTCCCCACTCAGGTGTTGCATTAGTTGTTTTTCTTGTTGCCTTGACTGATTACCTGACAGGAAGCCACCTCAAACAGGAATGGTGGCATCTGAGTTACAGTTGAGAGAGGGACTCAGTCCGTTATGGTGCAGAAGGCATAGTGACTGGCAAGGACTGCAGCTGGTTGTGTTTTGTCCATAGTCAGGAAGCAGAGAACAGATGGGAAGAGAGGCCTGGGCTGCAAAACCTGGAGGCCTGTCCCTAGAGACTCACTTCTGTCAGGAATATTTCACCCCCTGAAGGCTCACATCCTTCCCAAACAGCACCACCACCTGGGCACCAAGTGGTCAAACGCATGAGCTTGTGGGGCTATATCAGACTCAAACCACAGCTGATGTTTCAGTCTGTTCGGTGTTGTAAGATTAGAATATCAGGGTGTGATTTATAAGGAAAATGAATGCATGTCTCACAGGCCTGGATGTTCAAGAGCAGGGTGCCAGCATCCAGCAAAGGCCTTCATGCTATGCTACCCACGCAGAAAGAGAGAAAAGGAGAGAGAACAAGAGAGGCCCCATTTGCTTTCATAAGAAGCCCACTTCTATGACAGCAACATCAATCAGCTAATCACCTCTTATCAGGCTCCACTTCCCAGCAGTGTCACATAGGGGTTGTGTCACAGACCTTTGAATGCTGAGAGAAACAACCAGACTGATGCACCATGCTACACCCATGGGTCTGAGGAGGCCAGGCTAGACCAGAATACAGTTTAACCCTAAACTCTGCTCTGACAATAAGGAAGAGCTCTAGGATAGAAATACGGTTAGAACTTAAATAACAAAATCTCAGACTCGAAGAATGTCCTACAACAAATGCACACTTCCTGGAAGGGTCAGTGTGATAAGAACCTAGGAGTGACTAGGCTCTTGAATGAGTTCCAGCAATCACCAAAAGGAATGTCTACATAACTCGAAGGTCCCTGTGAAAATTGCAAGTGCATAGTCCCTCACTCAGAAATGTATTCGGACATTCAAGACATGAGAGGAAAGCACTCAGCCAAGCACAAGCCCTGCATGACCTGGGAAAGCAGCCCTGCCATAGGCCGAGAGCCTGCATTTCCATTAGCACAGCACAAAGCATCCTGCAGCCTCGAGCCGCGATGGTGGCGTCTACAACGCACCGCAGATTCTTCTTTACGTCAATCTCACATTTAACCTCTATGGCTGTTGCTCCCATTCTGCAGACGTACTCACTAGTAGAAGATTAGAAAGACTATGCAGCCAGGACCAGATGCCATGGACTTTGACTTCTGAATGCAGAACCATAACTCCTACTGTGGCTCCGTTTCTCATACTGTTTGTCTTGTTTCGAGGATTAAATGAGAACAGGTAGGCCGAGTGTTATTTCAAATTGTATATATGGAGTCCCTTCTGTGTGCCAGACATTGTGTTAAAAATTATACTCGTCACTGTAATGGCTGCTATATGGGTATATATTTCATTAGCACGGATTAAGAAACAGAGATACTTGGTAACTCCTCCGAGATCTAGTAAGTGAGTTACTGAGCCCAGATTTAGGCTGAAGGGTTAAGTAGAAGATGCAGAAAAATGTGTATAAGCCAAGCATGATGCTGCAGGCCTGAAATTCCAGCACTTGGGAGGCATAAGGAAGAGGATCACAAGGTCAAGGCTGCACAGGGTTGTGCAGGGAATTAATCTCAATGACAGAAAAGGAGGGACCCTGGCTATTGTACAGATATAAGTTGTATATTTATTATGTGATAAGAATATTTTGTGGCCCTTGTGGGTGAATTGTAAAGGCATTTTGTTGAAAACGTTTCTTTTATAATGGAAAGAGAATAAAAGATTATAGTCAGAAGGACGTAAAAGCAGCCTCTTAAGTGATATTTACATTTTATGGAAAAGGTAGGAGCCATTTTCTTTTCTGAGTCTGCAATCCGAGTCTTTACTTTTTTATGATTCTGAAAATCGATTCCCTAGCAGGATATAAACAAGGAAGTGTCTTCCCCACCGTGCACCAAGGTTTCCTCCATTTTCTTGCTAATTAAAACTTGTCAACAGGGTGATCTTTAATCTTCGTCGGTTACCAACTGCCCTCCCTGTGCTGGACAAAAGTAACACACTGTGCAGACTCTCTTGCCAAAGGAAAGCCTGAAGCGAAAGAGGCTTGGACACAGAGACGGGTGTCACAGGTGACGGTTAGTTCCTTGTGAAAACTTACAACATCAATTGTTCCCATCTCCTTCCAAGACGTGAGAGCTACATGATTCACCAAGACATGGAGCAAACACCAGATCCCACGGTCGCTTTTGCTTTCATTCCCATTAGAGAGCCACGGTGGCTCCTAGAGATAATAGGATCGCCCCCTGCTAATACCAGGAACGGATCAAGTTGCTCTTTATGCTGCTACATGAAGCTCTGAAAGAAACCCATCAAAATGATTATGTGCATTCAGCAAGGGTGGTGGAAAACCTCTTAATTTTCTATGGGTCTAGCACAGAGGAATCCAGTGATCAGTATCTGGGAATACAGTGGTGGAGAAGCAGGTTCGTAATACTCTCCACAGGAGCAAAAAAACCTGTTACAAGTCGAACAGAGAAATCCTTTTACCATGGCTTTGAGCTGGAGAAACAGGGCTGCGAGCTGCTTCATGCTGCAGCTAAGGGACCTGTGATGAGGATAAAGATGGGGAAGGACTTGGCTGTTGTCTAGAGGATTGCTGAGTTCATTCCCTGGCAGGAACACAAACCAAGCAAGACAGAACACCAAGCCACGGAGAAAGGAAAATAACAACTTTACACATTTGTGATACGAGAATCCTAAGGCTGGAAGTTCACCAAGCAGACTCTGGCTTGAGTATTTTAAAGTTGCATCCTCCTTTTTCCCACAGTGACCATCTGGGTCCCCACCCCTGAGCTTTTCTGCTGTTTTTTCTCACTGGGCCTTCTGCCGCAAGCCACCGTCTCAGTGAGCCTGCCTTGGTCTTCCCCGTCTGACTATGTTCCTCTACTAACCTTACCTCAGATCCAATGTCTTACGCAATTTTCTTAATTTTCACAATTTTTTCATCTAATTAGAACCTTATTTAATATTTTCATATCAGCCCCCACCCATGCTCAAAAATCACTCGCAATGTTAATTTTGCCCGTTATCCTCATGATTCAACTGATAACACAAGGTCTCTCGTACTGTGAACTTTAACCCTCACAGTGTATATACCCAGCCTCCACATAGTCCATTCAATTCAGATTCAATTCGATCGAAAAGTTGAATCTGCCATGCCTTCCTTGAATCTGACCTGGTGTTGGTCAACTGCTTTGGCAAACTGGATTTGGTAGAAATGCCATTCTGAGACATTCAAGGGGCGTTCAGAAGAAGCCTTACATCTCTTGCCCAGATTTCTGGGAATAGCCTGGGAGCTCTGAGATACCATGTCAGAATTCCAACTACCATGTAACAACAAAGTACACCGCCTTCAGGGACTCCGGTGACTGGCATCCCAGCCGACACACCAGACATGGGCTTCCATATTAGTGTTTGCAGAACCTCCTGCCTACTATGGGATTATGGCTGAATGAGTTTTGGTGTCCACGAAATATAGAAGTCCCAGAAAGATTATGTTGCCCATGTTCAAGATTGTGAACAATAATAAAATGGTGATTTAAGTTAGTAAGTTTTGAAGTAAAATATCACAAAACAGTGAAAAGAGGAGCAGCGACCAATTATATCTTTGAGAAAATTTTGGTTTCATTCTATATTTATAAAACCCATCGGAAATTATCAACATGTAATTGATTTCATATTTTCAGATGAGAAAAGCGGAGTCCAAAGAGCCAAGTAGGATTTCATCACTCCCTTGCATTTTTCTTTTCTCTCTTTAATCTGGACAGGCTTCCAAATAAATTAGAAAGGTTATTAAGTTTTATTCATACCCATCAATAATACAAGCACAACTTGACTATCTGGGGAAAAAATGAAGTGAAAAAGTTTTACCTGCTTTATCTTCTGCCCCACTGCCTGATGATCAATGGGTTGTTGGTGAATAGAGAACGGATGGATGGATGGGTTAAATATCTTCTCCTTCACTAAATGCAAATTTTTGCATAAAGATGGCTTGCTGTGATAATTAAACTTGATTTTCAACTTGATTGTATCGAGAAATGCCTAAAAGATAGTAAGGGATCGGGAGAAAATTCGATGGTGAATCCTCTGATGTGACGAATGGGCTGTCTCCTTGATATGCCTAACGACATCAAGAATGGCAGTGTTGGGGGGCAGTGAAAGAGGTGGGGCCTTGTTGTTGGAAGCAGGCTGTTGAGGATGTGTCCTTTTGGGATGTCTCTTCTTGATCTCTTCTAAAATAGAGTAGTCACCATGTGTGGGCTGCCTTGCTCCATCAAGTCTGCTATTCAGTGATGGACTGATACCTCCGAAATCCTGAACCAAAGCAAACGGTTCCTCCTTCTATGTTGTTCTCAGACCAAGGTCTCAGCCATGCAGAAACAGCTAAGGCATATGTATTTTGCTTCACTTCTTTATTTTCATAATTAATTCACCTCAGCCACAGCCTTTTCACACATGATTCCCAGGGGACGGGTTAGAATACCAGATTTGTGTCTTCTGCGTGACTCCATGACACAACTTTCTGGAGGCCAAATGGCCTGCCCCTGCCACGATCCAAACTCTTAAAGAGAAAGGAGAAAGTGCTTTTTCCTAAGTGGCTGAACCTTTCTGAAGTCTGTACCACGTTTGCTTGTCAGTGGTACCTCTTGCCTGGATACCCTGCTAGTCCAGAGTGAGCCAAATAAACATTTTTTCTCAGGGAGTATACTCATTATTCATTCTTGGTTTGTACCACTTTTGAATCTAATTATTTGCTTGGAAGAGTCAAAGGTAACTGTATGAGGAGGTTGTCCTGATGACAGATCAAACAGTGCCCTGTCTCTGGATGCACCTTCAATCTAGAGGCCACCTTCCTACTAGAAGCACAAACCACTCTGAGTTTTATTTCTTCACGGCACTCAGTCCTTAGGAAATCGACGAACATATAAGAAAGGAACCCAACTGCGGATGTAGCTCAGTGGTAGAGAGCTTACTCTCTCTCTCTCTCTTCTCTCTCTCTCTCTCTCTCTCTCTCTCTCTCTCTCTCTCTCTCTCTCTGTCTCTCTCTCTCTCAGACACACACACACACTCACACACAAACACACACACACCAGCACAAAATTTGTTAGTTACTAAGCAAGGAAGGCCTTTCTCTCAAGTCATCGTCAAAGCTCACACCCATCTAGGCCATAATGCGTAGCACAGAGTCACTTGGGAAACAGCAGCACTTACAGCCTATGGAAGAAAGTTAGGTTTAGAGGCCAGGGGAGAGACAGGTTTTTTTGGTTGGACCTCATTGACTGGGGTATCTATCTCTCTGAAGAAAAAGCCTCTTGACCTTCTGACCTCTTGAGCCCCTAGGACGACAGGGATGCTGCAGCTGTTGCCTCTTCTGGGCTTTTCCCCAAGAAGCGTAGCTCTGAAAGCCTGCTGTGAAGAGCCAGGGAGCTCTTATCCAAGAAGGATGGGATTGCAGCTTCTCAGGGAGACAGGCCCCGGACCCTGTCTCTTAGCGAAATGACTGAACCGCAGCCAAACCACAAAAGTCAACCACTAAAATAGCTTCAGACAAGTCCTAAAAATAAATAAATAAATAATGTGATGAAAGGGATATTGGAATCCTTAGAGCCCAGCCCCCAGCCCCAAGAGTGTTCCACTGCCAACGGAAGGCCTAAGATAGCACAGCCGGGAGGTCAGGCCAAGCTCAACAACCAAACCCAGGTAGGACCTCAGCCAAATAAATACCAGATACAGAGGCCAGCCAGTGAGGACGGCTCTTCATATATCAGATGAGTATCTACTGAGACCACGAGCCAGTACCGCGTTCTATGCCAGTGTACTTGGTTCCTGGCCTTATGGAACTTACAGTCTTATGAAGAAAACGATCCCATGAGCAGTGGTACTTATAATTATGATAAGAATAGGAATATTATGTGATCATTTATGAAAAGAGGAATTGGTTCAGTCAGGGAATTTATGTGAGACAGCTTAGCATAAGCAAAAAGTTGAGTTAAGTTCTTAGAAAAGCTGATTGCCGGTCACCTTGACAGTGAATAAAAATGGAAGCGTCCTGGCAGGACGAACTGCGCATGCCATGGCCTCAGACAGAAGATGTTGAGCGAGAGGTGGGTGATGACTAAGAACTGGGAGGCAGAGGGAGACTGTGTAGTCTTGAAACCACTTTTACAAGTCAAGTCTTCAGGACTCCCAGATGGGAAGATACTGTAGAGAACACAATCAGATTGTTTGAAAAGATCAGGTGACTTGCACACTGGCATCAGCTGCTACTTCACCCAGGGAAGCAGCCAGGACCAGTTATTCATAGGGAATTCTAGCCCTATGCTTGAATTACGGGCATCAGCTCCTGTCCACAATGAATCTCACAGGTCTCAAGTATCTACTGTCTTCCATATCTCCTGGTACTTCCTGTATAGTCTGCATTTCTGAATTCTGACCAGGCAAGTCCTTTCTAATTCTAAAATCTTCACTCTGGCTTCTGGCCTTCAAGTGAAACCCAGCTGGTCCTTGAAAATAGAGCATTAAGCTGCATTCCGTTTTCACTTCCAGCCTCATGAATTACCAGTCCAGGAAGATGAAATCTTCCTTACAGCCCAATGATACTTTTAGTTGCTTGTCCCCAGCCCTCTTGGAAAATTACCCATTCTTTCCCAATTGAAAATGATCTTTATTCAGCACAAATACGTAGGGTAGTTCTTCCAAGAGGATGTCGAGCTAAGAAGAAGATCCGGCATAGCGAATACCAAGGAAGGGAGAAGAGATCTGGAGGCTGGGGACAGCTCACCAGGAGAAGATGGAGAATGTTGATGAAAGAAACTGCTTGTGTTTTCTAAGGATCATCCCACAGAATGAGTATAAGCTCCAAACATGAAGAAGAACAAGAATTTTTTTTTTTTTTACTTCCTCGAGGAGTTCACCCGAGACGGGTTCTGAATGAAGTGGACCTCCCGAAATAGGGATGTGAGCTGAAAGGAGCAGCCGTTGGAAGGGCTTAGTGACAAAGGCTCAAAAGAGACTATATAAATGTCATGAGATTCCTATTCAACCTCTTATACTCAGCATCTGCCTTGTACCAACCAGAGAGTAAAAACCTCAAATCTTAAGGAGACCAATTAGTCCTCTTTGCTGTACTAGAAGCCCCAAGTGAGAACAACTAAGACTACCAAGTAACATTAATGTCCCCATAAAATAATGATCAATGGTCCCCTGCTTAGCAAAGAAAATCTCCCAATGTCCTGGCCATCCGTCTTCTCTCAGCTCTCCAAAATCCCCACTTCACACATTGCCTTTCCTTAAGCTTAGGATTTCTATCAATCACCTTCTTTCTTTGTGGATGGCCTCATCTCATACTTCACAGAGAAAGAAAAAAACTCCAAGATACAAGCAGAGCTTCAAAGCGCTGGCCTGAGCTGCCTTCTTCCTTCCTTCCTGTGTCAATGACAGAGGGGGGGGGGGTGCGCTTTGGAGGTGGAGCCCATGATCCCTTCACTGCCCTCTTCAAGGTCATTGCTATCACACTTGCTATGCCCTTGGTCTGTCTCTACTAATATCATCCTATCATCAAAGACCTCTGAGCTTTCAAAAGCAAATGAAAAGAACAGCAAACTTCAAAGGTGATGCTTCCGAACTATACCCAGTTATGATGTCTATCTACTTTTGTTTGCCGAGCTGATCTCTCAATCTCCTTAGAACTTAAACCTGCTATGATTAGGCATCAAGCCACACACCTGATGCACACACACACACACACACACACACACACACACACACACAGCGAATTCTATAAGAATAGTCCCAATGAAAGTTCACCTTTTGTCGTCTTCAACATAGCAGTCCTCCCTCCTTAATTCATTCAACAAATGTTTGCTGGATTGTCACTTTGTCCAGGGGAGCAGCTAGGACCAGTTATTCATGAGGAATTTAAGCTCCATGCTTGGATTATGGACATCAGTTCCTGTCCACAGTGAACTTAACAGGACTCATGTGTCTGCTGTTTATGGGACTATTCTGGGTGCGTGGACCCTCATTGCTTTTTTCATGGAGATTACATTATTAAAACGTGTCATACTGACACAAATGCCACCCCAAGCTCTCGGTAATCATACAATATCCATGGTCATTCTGCAGAATCCTTTGCTGGTTTGTTCCCTTCTATTCATCCTTCAGAAGTTGCGCTGCTCCAAGGAATCACGGACGGGCCTCCTTCTTTCCATACTTTATGTCGCTCCCGGGCTCCACCATGAATGCTAGCCACTCTCATTTCTGTGTCAAGCTCCGAGTCTAGCATGTCTTAGATCCCTATATTTAAACGCCTTCTCTGCATCCCACGGACTGCCTCATCAGCACATCCTTCTCCACATGTTCAAAATGGATCCTGTCATCTTCCCAGAAACGGCTCCTCCCACTGTGGTTCGCATTGCAGTAAATGACATGCCCAATCAATCCCTGTGGTTACCCTGTGAGAACCAACACCACCAGATGGATGCTGCTACGAGCTCCCGCCACAACTTCCTCTGCACACACAAGCGCACAATCAGCGAGTTCTATTTCTTTGTTTCCCAGATGGATGCATAAGTCTAGTCTCCCCTCTATGCCTCTGCTGCCACTAGCCTAGTCCAAGCCAGCACCCTTTGCTACCTGTCCAGTTGCATGGCAGCTAGGCCTCTTTGCCAAAGACAGACTACATGAGAAACTCTCTCCCTTTGTCTCACGCTGAGGTAGGGGTGGAGTGAAATTATGTCTCCAGACAGCCTTTGAGGAGTGGAAACATCTTGTTTATGAAGTCAGGACCCTCCACTTCAGTACTGTCTACAGGTGACCTTTGCTCACACTGTGGCCCATGATAAAGGCTTTTTTTTTTTTTGGTCCTTGTTAATGACAATTTCCTTTTCTGCTTTGGATGTCACTTTAGCCTCTGTCCCAGAGGTAACTATACTCCCAAATCCTGTGAAAGCCTTGACTCAAAACCTTTGGTATTATATTAGATCCGAAGAAGGGTGTGATGCTGAGTCCTGACCATACAGAATCAGGTATGCGCCTTGTCGTCCATTCCCAGGGTGAGCATCCTCGCCATCCAGCCTTCCAGAATGCTGCCCTAGAAACGCCCCCGATACTGCTCTTCTTTCTCCATCTGCATCTCTACTTTCTGAAACTTCTGTCTCCCCACTTTCCCGGGTACCCTGTTTTACCCCAGAAGCTGCCAAGTCCCATCCTCCGTTGTCGGTGTACTTTGAAGCCTTCGGGGTCTGTGATGAATCAAGTCCCTTGCCTTCTTTGTTCTGGGAATTGGGAAAGGCCAGTCTCTATTTCCTGGAGTTGGAAGGAAGAACATCTGGCTTGCATTTCCTAGTTTGCTTTGTAAAATCTACCAAACAGATCAACACAGAACCTCAAAACAAGCAAAGGAAGAAGAAAGCTTTTGTGCAATGAAGGTTAATTTTGACCCCAAACCTTGCAGCTTTTCTCTGTCTCTATTTCTCCTTTGAGCATCGTGATGAGTTTATTTTTGCTGTGAAATCTTTGTCTTACTCCCGACTCCTGGCTACTTAACAAAGCTTCTTCCCTTTTCTGTACCAGAAAAGTAGAGTCAATCCCTCAGGCCCAGGAGAGTCCATCCATGAGGTCATAGTTCTTTCTTGTGTCAGTCAATCAATAGTTTTTTTCCTAATTCCCCAAATCCCGCCACTCAGGTTCTACCATCTTCTTGGGTGGATCGTCTTCCTCTAGCTTCAGTTTAAAGCATGTTCGTTGATGTTTCCCTTCTCTCCCCAGGATTCTCCTCCCACTGACTACACTCTCAGCATATTCTCTATAAAACACTGCAAATGGGTCAGTGAGCATTGACTTCACATAATTATTCTGTGGCTGCTTAGTACACATTTCTTCAATTCAATTGTAGTCTCTGTGAGGACAGGGCCTCTGTCTTCTTCCCTTGTGTCTCAGTGGTCACGCACAGCAGTTGTAGGTGAGTACTAAATGCCTACCAAACACTTTCTGTAAATGAGTTCATTTGTTCTTCACGCTTTTGTAAGGGGGGCCTGCATATAAGGGAGAAGAAACAAGAACCAAATAGAAGGCAGTATGCTCAGGATTGCACTATTACTATGGAAGAGTTGGGAAACATCACCAAAATGTTGTCCTTTATATATGAAATATACCTACCTATGACTTCAGGAAACTTGATTCCTGGGGGCTGGAAAGATGTCTCAGAGGTTAAGAACACAAGATGCTCTTGCAGAGTTCAGTTACCAGCACTCACATGGCAGCTTACAACCAGCTATGACTCCAGTTCCAAGGAATCGGACTCCCTTTCTCCCTTTGGGCACTAGACTTATGCATGGTCCACATATATTTATACAGTCACATGTTCATATACATACAATGATAAATAAATCTTTAAAATCCCTATTTCATAATGTCAAAATAAAGACCTGATAGTGAATAAGTGCAACGACAGAGTTCTTCAGTGCAATGATGAACTTCAGATGTTTCCATCTCTAAATAAATTGTGCTCTCTTGAAATCAGTCTTCTTTTAATGCATATTGTCTCCCTCCCTCCATTCTTTTCTCCTTCTCTCTGTCCCTTTCTCCCTCCCTCCCTCTCTTGAGACTTGAGGTCCATTTTTATTTGCTGCTGTGTCCTATTATTTTGGAAATAAGCTAACAATAATTTGTCGGAATAAAAATATTTACATCCATACGGAACCAAGATGAACTTTTCTCAGTGGTGAAATGTTAATGGGTTACACTGTGATTTTCAGTTGGCATCTTTTTATAATTTGGAGACCCCCTGACATGCTGTATGCTGTTTGGAGATACTCCTGACACACTATGTACAGTTTAGGGACCCTCTGACACACTGTGTGCAGTTTGGGGATACTCCTGACACGCTGTGTGTTGTTTGGGGATACTCCTGACACACTATGTACAGTTTGGGGACGCCCTGACACACTGTGTACAGTTTTCTATGAAGAGGATGCGGTAAGAACCAGTGTACTGACTCCCAGGAATCTAGGTGTTTCTGACTTGAATTAATCACTGGCTCTGAAGACTCATTGTGTCAGGTCACCACGCCTCTGCCAACTCTAGAGAAGATAGGGTGGACTCAGCCACTTCTGTTGGATATTTTTATAATAGAGATGAGATTCGCCAAGTCCTTCCATAGAAATAGATGATAAAAACCATGGCATTGGGCCAGACTGCCAAGAGACTGAATGTTTTTTTTATTTCCTTTTCTAAGGAGTTCTACGTCCCACGGTGTGCTTGGACTAAAGCACTGTCTTTAAATAGTAGTCACTCATAAAAGCTCTGTACTGTCTCATCCCCTTCATTCAGCGTCTCATCCCTTCATTGATGTAAGAAAGGTACTGATGCCCTGCTCAGAGGATGTCAAGGATCCCGGGGAGTTCTGAGCATCCCTTTCCTATGAAGAGGATGTTGTTTAGAGTAATGACGCAAGGACGATGCTGGAGTGTTTTGTAAAAAGGACATCTCAGGGGAGAGAAGTAAGCAATGGAAGGCAGCCCTCATGTGGGGTAAGGGACATGGCCAAAGACAGCAGAGCTGGAACTTTAAGAGCAAGGCCACACTATGTTTGCGCTTGAAGGAAGAGAGTTCCATGGAACTCTTTTGATAGTAGAAAAGGAAATGGAAGAAGATACATTTTCTAAAAACCAGGCTCTTAGATACACTCGTAAAGTTCTAAATCTTTTTAGGAGCAATAATTCAGTTGGGGCAGGTGTTTTGACCCCTTTCCTCAAGTGAGTAAGCAATAAATCATGTTTTGGGAGTGAGGGGTGGATTATCATATCGCTTTCCTATGAATATTATAAGCGTCAGCTCCACTGTGTTGTCTTGCAATAGAGTCTCAGATCCCTCCCCTCATCGCCACTGGACGAGTAGGGGCTTCTTTTTACAGAAGACTGTCTGGAAACCCCTAATACTCACTAGATTAGAATCTCTAGGGTCACTCTCCAGGATTTTGTTTAAATTTTCCATGCTATGCACACCTAACCTATATCTGGGATCTGGAAGTGACAACAGGTACTGCCTGTCCTGAGCTGACCCAATAAGTCCTGGAGTTCACGCTTATCAAACCAGGGCCCCTGATATGCTTACCTCATTGTTACCTGTTAACACCGGCTGGTTTGCTAGAGATGAACCGCAGCTCACACCAAGGGCCTCGTGTTCGCTTCGCCTTCCCTCCTGTACAGTTGACATTCTCTGTCCAAGCGGGTGCTGTGGGCTGTATGAATTCATCCAAATTTGTAAATTGAAGGATAATCACAAATTATTATTTATCACTGGGAGAGGAGTTGGGAGGTAATTAGATCAGGGAGGTAAGACCCTAGAAAAGAGGTCCTTAGTCTAGAGGTGCCTTACCCCTTACACCAAGAGAGAACAGCACGCTCAGGGGCTGTGGGTGTATCTGCAGATGGATTTCAAGCGGCTCCCAAGTCACCAGTCACTTGGCTTGGACTTCCCAGCCTCCAGAATGTGGGACGTGTATAAGAAGGGACTGTGTGTAAGCGATGCGGTGTATCAAACAAATAGGCTTCGCTATTGAGCTGTAGCAGCCCTGAAGACTTAACCCAGAAACCCTGCTCACATGTCTGTTGGATTAAAATGAAACTTACAGAATGCTTTTTACATTACTGATGTTTGTTTTTGGGGTCTCATCAAATATGGGTATAAAGTTATTGAACTCTCCCACTGTAAGCCTCATTATCACTCTGTGCTTGTTTCAATATAGGAAGATAATCCTGTTCAAAGCAACAAAAAATTTAGATTCTTCTTTAGTTGTTTTTTTCTCAGCATGCTGATATGCTTAGAATTAAAAATCTGTGACCTAAATAAAAGATAAAATAAAACTAAGTTTCATTTGCAGCACAAATAGGCAAGGAAAGGAACTTAAGTAAAGGCCACCATGGACATTCTAACACTTCCGTGGCCATAGATTTCATCTCTGTTAACTGTCTTTCATTTCCACCCCTTCTGGCCTTCGTTCTGCAGTGTGGACGTTTGTTTTCTTACAGTATTGTTTGAGTGGGGTTTCCTCTCGTTGAACAACCTGAGCAGCCTCTGTCTTAGTTAAAGCTGCTACCTCCCAGCTGGGCTTTCCAGCGAGGCTTCACTAATTAGCTCACAAAGACTCATTAGAGGACAGCCGGGCTCGTTTGAGCTTTTATCTGGTTCCCATGGTCAAGGCAGGCAGCAGCGGACACGTTGTCATCTGCTGTGTAGAAGAGAGAAATCCTGACACTGTACGTTTCAGGCCCTGTGTCTCCTAGCATCGTGCAGATGTGCTCTGGGGGACAGGAGGACAGTTGACAAACAGAATTAAACACCTGCTGAGAGGGACCCTGATGGGAGAAAGCAATAATGGCATTCAATAGAGTGTTGACAAACTGCACCAGTGGAGAAGTTTTGCACAAGAAATTCCACTCAAGGCACACGGTAGAGCTTCTCAGCATCCTCTCCGCTTGTTGTTCATGCCAACCCTGCTACCCTGATACCCAGTTCCTTTTTCACCTCACTTTCCCACTCCCACTGCATCTCCCATTAATCAAGCCTTTGTCCTGTATTCTCCATCCCTGTTTGATTTTGAGAACATGAGTCTCTCCAGCAAAATGTGAGTGAATTTATAGGTTATTGTGAAAATCGGCTCTTGTTTACGAAAGTCTAGCTTTCCACAGTGGTTGGTAGGAGAATGCTCGGTTCCATCTGCCAAACGTCAAAGGAGGCTTAAGACACAGACTAGAGCAGCAACCAGTTAGCAAAAGTGTAGTGGCCCACAAGAGAATGTAGAGAGAAAACAAGAGATGGTGAGGAAGGAACAAAAATGATCAAAATATGTTACACACAATTATTAAAATATTCAAAGAAATCTATTGTATCATACACTTCACATAAGATATAAAAGAAAAAGCCATGTCCCCAAATCCACTTCCAGCAAACGGGTAACTCTGGAAGGATCCCTTTGGTGTCTGCTTGGAGCAGTCTATTATAATAACCTCAAGGGGTAAGCCAAAGATGAACCCAGAGCTCCCTCTTAACTGAGCAAAGCAGACAGACTCATTGCTCTTGTGGGGCTCACAGGCACCCGGAAATTTCTTCTTGCAGCCCCTTCTTTTCCACCACTCCACAGTGACTGTGATGGCAGCTAAGCCAGCGATGCCTGACTTTTTCCCAGCAGAGGCAGAAGGAAGCTTGGTGCTTACTCCGTTCAGATCTGCCAAGTCTTGACTTTATATTCTCAACAGCTTGGCCCTTCCTTTCACTTACATAACTGGAAAATTAGTCATTAATGAGATTTAAGGCACCTCTCCGTGGCTACTTCGCTGTATGTATGAAACTAATACCTTTAACCTCCAAGTAATTCATTTTAGCTCTGAAGCAATTTATCAGTTCTTCCTAGAGGACGCCAACACATAAATAGATTCCACCCTTCCCCTTCCTCCTGTTTGCCTCCTTCATAATTCTAATGACATTATAATAATAGCTGCTTCTTAATTTAAAAATTGTGTTTTTAAAATAGTCACCCATGCCCCCAACCATTCAGAATTTAAAATGCTGGTGTTAATGAATGACCACAGTAATTTCTAATCCATCTTGCCTGACTTTGTGGGAAGGTGTGCTTCAGAGAGTATATGTCTAGCTCTACTCCCGTCAACCCCACCCCAACCTTGAAGCCAGTAACATTGAGTCTGATGCCTCATCCTTCCACTCTGCGGACATTCCCTGAGAGCATTTCATGAAACAGTAGCTTGGTATTGTTAATTAGACCTCTTGTGGTTTGATGTCATTTGTCTTCATGATGGCCCGCGGGTTCTGAACCTAAGGGAGGTTGTGCAAAGACGAGACGCTATCGTCTTTAAAAAGTCAATCTTATTACTCCTGGAAGTGCCTTTGTTAGTTTAAATTAATAATGAGCTTTGGCGCAATCACATGCTATAACTCCAAAAGAAAGTCCAGTGAAGACATTAGGCTTTCTGAGGTGGTTAATCTTCCCTGGCAACGCGGCTGCATTAAGACTCACCTAGCAGATGAAAAGCGCCCCTGGGTGTGTCTGTGAAGGCTGCTCCTGAGACTATGAGATCACCATGGTTCGACTGTGGTGAGTGGATCAGTCCCTTGATAGAATCAGAGTAAGATGGCCTTCCTCGGAGGAGATGAGAGGTAGGAGGGGGATCGATGGAGAACTGGTCACTGGGGACATGTTTTGTGGAGCTCGGTCTTGTCTTGGCCTTTGTCTGTCCTCCCTTTCTCTGACTCCTGTCTCCCAGGAAGTAAAGAGCAGCCCCCCCACACTCTTCTACCCCTGTGGTGTTCTGCCCGAGCACCGGGGACCAGCCAGCCATGGAGTGATCACTTTGAATCCATGGGCTCAGATCAGATTTTTCTTCATGAAATTATTCTTTCAAGCCTTGAAATCCAAGGGACTGGAGAGATGGCTCAGCAGTTAAGGGCACCTGTTGATCTTGCAGAGGACCCGGGTTCAGTCTCTAGCACTCACATGATGGCTCCCAACCACCCATAACTTCAGCTCTAAGGGATCCAGTAATGTCTTCAGGCACCAGACAAACACATGGTTCACAGATATACATACAATCAAAACACTCAAACACATTAAAAAAATGAAATAAACAAATAAAGAACAATATGAGAATAGTTCTTGCAAACATTTTTGGTTACAGGACTGAGAAAAGTAACATGGCTTCTTAGTCATTATTCAGTTTCTACTTTGCTCTACCTCTGTATAACATATCTGACTCACAGTATGAAGTAAATAACTCAGTATTTAACTGGTACCAAGATAGAACCGGCAAGAAACAACTCTTCTATATTTGATTCATGAAGAAAACTTCATCATGATCATAACCTGCAGTATAAGAGTCCATAGACCATATGGTAATGGAGAAAAGCTTCCTGAGAAAGAAATCCCAAATTTAGAATTAAAATGAGATCTAGGACCATGAAAGTCTCACTTAGAATGGCCCCTGAGTCCTTGGAGCACTGCTAGCCATTGTCACAAGCTTCCAGGACACTGTCACATTTCACACAACATTTATCCATTTCTTCTTTACACGAGCTCGCTTTTCTGACCTCTCCTTAGCAGAGCAGAGCCATTTAGATGCTGCTTAGGGCAACACTGTTCCTTGAGTCACTCCTTGCCCTATTAACAGGGCAGAAGTCTTTGGTTGGATACCGGCTTGAGCAAAGAGGAGGTATATTGCAAGCATGATGGGGTCACAACCTCAAATGCGACTAAATAAGAACCTACAGGTTGCTGGGGGACTTAGAATCTCGCACTAGAAGGCACCACTTTTATTCTGTGTGTTTAAGGTTTTACCCCATTCAAGTAATAAAACTCACACTATGAATCTGCACCTGAAGCACATGTCTGTTGGTGATTGAGGTCAAAGAGATGGGACTGACCCCATAGTAATTCTGTGGTCTTTTCCATCCATGGATCGCCTCATTCAGGAAGGCATGATCTGTGGCCAATAAAAAGCAGCAGCAGATGATGCTGAATGAGCAGCTGATGGTGACTAACATTGACAGTATCTTTAGCATCTTTCCGGGACCACTGCATTTGGTTTTGGTCTGTTATCGTCAAAGTCTTACAAGGCTGAAGTGTAGTTTTTACCGCTATAACCGTTGAACAGAGGAAGAGGCAATTAGAACAGTTGGATAGACTGTCCAAATTCACGAACTCGGTGAACAGCAGAATCAGAATCTGAATCCACACCAGCTGACCTTAGTCATTCAACTCTCCAGACACCCTAGCCCTGCCAAATTCCCGGCTTCCCCTTTTCTCCCTCTGCTTTTTCTTCCCCCTCTGTAGACTGATGCAGATGTAAAGGTCAGACACTGAACTGAAAGGAATTCTCTGGAAGCCTTTTTGCCCTGGCTCCAAGTCCGGGCGCTTCCATGTGCTCTTTCTGGGTGTCTCCCAGCAGGAACTGTGGCTATTCCTTTTCTTCTCAACTGTTGCCGTCTCTTGGACTGAACTGAGAGCACAGTTAGATTTCCTGGCTTCCGTGCAGAAAGTATTTCTTCAAATCCCTCACCAACCAGACACCCCTCCTTGCTAGGAAAAGGCCCGCTGACTGACAAAAAGCAATTTTGTTAATACTTTTTTTAAAAACCCAAAACCATCATGTATGAAGAAAATAAAGAAGGAAAACACAGTAACACATTGAAATCTGTTTAAAAATGATGAATCACTAACATTTTATCAGATTACTGTCCCGCCCAGGGGCTGCAAACCTGCTAAGACATAATTTAGCTCTCGACTGTAAACGGCTAGATGCTTCCCTCTTGATTTCATATCTGTGGGGCATCAATACCTAGTCCAAAGGCCAGCCCTTGTGCATGGCTCCCCCGCCCCCAATGCTCTCCAAGGAAGGTAAGCAGGACTTCTCCCTCATTGAAGCCCTTACACAGAGACAGCGTGGCTTGTTCTCCTTTGTTGCCCTCCAAAGGATAGCGATGAGTTCTTCAGCACAGCAACTGTGGCTTGCCGGTCTCTATTTTCCTTCCTAAAATGCCTGCCACAAACTTGGTCTCCCATGAATATTAATTCCATGGATCTCACTGGCTCCCTGTTAGATCTTCTAGTCTGTTTTGTGCTTCCTGCCTTAGGGCCTGTGCATTGTTCTGTCTGAGCAAACATGCTGAACTCAGTGGAGCACTTTCTGCATAAAACAGTCCCACCGCTCCCTTCTTCTCTGCCTCCTCCAGGCCACTGTGCAGAGCTATTCTGACACCATCAGCAAGAAAAAACTCAGGGAAGTTGTGCAAGTTTTTTCTTAGATGGTAGATGAATTGTTTCTCTTTCGGAGACCTGGGGAGAGTAAGTCACTGAGTGAAACTCACAAATCTCAAAACCTATAGAGCCTGCACCCCGCTGTTTAAAGTCAAGACTCTCCTTCCTTCTTTGCTAAGACGTTTGCTGAGAAAAATCTCACATCTTGAAAAAGGTTGTGTTTGAAACATCAGTGCAGTTAGAAGATCTTTAAGCACACCCAGCCAGGAACTTGCTAAGGGAACTTCGTGTCCTTTTTCAGTACCTACAGTGCACCAGGCAAAACTGCCGGCTGTGTTTGGCCCTGATTTTCCGTTGCTCCTTAGGCTACAATTCCAGTTATTTTCTCACTGACAAGATACCGGACAGGGAGCCACTGACGTGGGGGAAGGTTTCTTTCCACCTACCTATTAAGATAGGATGTAGTCCACCACGGAGGAAAGGCATGCAAGAGAAGCACATGTAACCAGGAAGCAGGGAAAAGACAGCAATGGAGTTAGGCTAAACAAAACGTCCAGGCCCTCCCCACTGACTCATTTCCTCTGACGAGGATCCACGTCCTAAAAGTTTCTCAATCTTCCCAAAGAGTGCCACTAGCTGGGGAAAAACTGTTCACACATATTGGCCTGTGTGGACATTTCATGTTCAAATCAGAGCAATTCCCTGCCATTTCATGCCATTGGGTTTGTGCACACTCTGCTTCAGCTCACCATGCCCAGGCACAAGCTCATACCTGCATCTCACCCTCCATGAAGCTTTACATGTATAAATCTTGCATTGGCTTCAGGAACTGTGATCAGTAGTATATAAACTTGAATTGCTGAACACTGGGTTCTGTGCAGCATGCTATGGATCTATGGAAATGGTCTCTGCTCTCAAAAAAGGTAATAAATATTTACAGGAAGTGCTTCTAGACCGTTAGATCTGCTCCCACCATGAGGACACCTATGGGTCTTGAGGTTGTTCCTGTGTGCTTGGGTCCTCAGGGACATTTGGTTATTTTTCACACAGGCTCCCTAGCACGCTGTACCGCCGAATCTTGTCTATAGAGAGAGACTCGACACTGAATGCGCCAGCCCCTGGCTTTGCACTTCTCAACTCCAGGATGGTAAGAACCAGTTGTCATTGCGCCACGCAGTCTGTGACATCTTATTATGACATCCCAATCCAAGACACACAGCGTCTGATCTCCAGTCTCCCTCTGTCTGTTGTGGGCTCATGTCATATACTGTATGTCCTCACTTGAATCCCCTGGAACAAATCCCCAAAGCCTCCTGCCTTCCTTGTGTTCTACAGAATTTCCTTTACCTCCCCACTCTAGGAGAAAGTCCTCTAATCTCAGAAAGTGACAGGAATTATAACTCAGATTTTTACATTTGCTTTTTATTTGTTTGTTTTTCAAGACAAGTTTTGCTGTGTAACAGTCCTGACTATACTGGAACTTGCTTTGTAGACTTTTTTTTTTTTTGATGGAGCCTGGCCTCGAACTCACAGAGATCCACCTGCTTCTGCCTCCAACTGCTAGGATTAAAGGCATGCACCACCACTGCCCGGCTTTATTTATTTATTTTTATAGTGTGTTTTTTAACAAGTTCAACACTCACACAGTGCAGTCTGATGACTCTCCCCCTATGCCGTCTTATCTCATCCCCATACCAGTCACATGTTGCACACCCCCCCCCCAGTCCCTTTTCCAGATTCATGAATTTTGGGTATGTTTTCTGACCATGGATCATTTTGGAGCTACTTACTGGATCATGATGAGCTTACCGGTGGTAGACAACTGGAGAAAACAGCTCAGCTATCCCCAGAATATATCAATAGCAAACAGTTCAGCAGTGAGGGGTCATAATCCCTGAGTTTCTCCTGGCTCCTTGCCTGGCTATTTACTGGCCCATTTTGGGGGTGGCCCAGGCTTGTGTGGGTGCAGTGCACGCAACTGTAGTTGGTGTAAGTTCATGATTGCAACTGGTACATCTTGCCTAGAAGATGGGATTTTGTAGCCCTTCTCCTTGTCTTCTTGCTCTTAAATACTTTCCACCTTTTCTTCCACTACGCTCTCCAGACCTTAAAGGAGATGGTACAGATGCATTGTTCAGGTTAAGCCCTCAGATATCACGTGTGCTGGCTCTTTGATCATCCATGAGTCTCTGTAGTCGCTGTCGCTCACTGGAAAGCAGGGTTTCTCTGATCAAGGCCAAGATCAAGTAGCATCTGCCTGAATATTTAGAGGACTTTGACACTGGGCTAATTTAGCTGAACAACAGTATTTTGATCCCCCTAGGGCCCGTGATGGAAGCCTGATCTCTGGGAGAGAATGCATACCTCCTACTGTGAACTCTGCTAACTCAGCTTTCTTTTGTTGAAAGTGCTAGCTTGTGATGGTGATGTCCAAACAGGGAAGCAGTAAGTTGTAGGCAGACAAGAGGAAGCCAGTCTAAGACGGTATTAAAGAACATCCCTAGCAATAGCCACTAATTACGTCTTAGTGTTTACAATAAGGCTCTTGAGTTCATTAGCACAATACACCGTTTAGTGAGCAAAATTACCCCCCCCACACACACTGTGTTTAAAAAAATGCAGCAGAGGCAAAGTTGACTGAAGTATGCCAGGCATGTGGTACAGTGTCTATAGTTGCTGTGTTTAGGAGACTGAGACAGGAGGATTACAAATTTGAAAATGGTCTGGGATACATTCCAATACTTTCAAACATAAAATTAAAATTATATATATTCTACCCACAAAATTACCCAGAAACCACAGAGCCTGAAGAGGCAAGTGTCTAGTGGGAACCCAGGCTATCTGGCCACAGACTCCAGTTTTCATAGAGTCATCCTTCCAAGCAGCACCTAGACACTGCCTTCCTGGTTCTTCCAGCCTCACCTTGACACAGAGCAGCTGGCTGTAGCACCACACTGACAGCCCACAGGTGGATCACAGCAGCACAGAATAAGGGAGACCTAAAAAAAAACTGATGGGCAAAGACAAACGAACAACCACAAGTCTGTGGTTCTAAAAACCACACACCGAGGCCATTCTTCGGGGAAGTGATGTGGGAGCCGCTTGCTGTCTCCTCCTGTCACATAAAAATTGTGTAGACAGGAAATTTCTAACACACCCTGGGAGAAGCAAGCAACTGTTTTGCTCACAGATCTCTAAATCTTTCTGTGTCCAGAAATGTAGCCAAGCAGAGCAGCCCACACCGGTCTGCAGAAATCTCCCCAGAACAAACACATTTACATCTATTCCATAAACTAACAAATTTCCTTTCCAGGCAGGGATGTGAGTTAGCCTCTCTGCTGGGCTGAGAGTGGTCCTGCCAACTGGCTATTTTTAGCAAGCCAGTGGGCTGGGGTTCACCAGCTAATTCTCTTTTTGCTCTTGATCTTTTGCTGTCTTTTCCCTCCATCCTGGGGACTCTGTTTACATAATCAGCAGTTTGAACTGAAAATCTTGAGGGCCTCCAGCAGGGAAAATCAGTTTTGAGTGTTTTTAAAGCTCTGTTCTTGATAGCATTGATGCTTGCTCATCAAGAAGAACATTAAGGTAATAATAAAGGTTTTCAAGAGACCTCAAAGTGTTTTGACTGCATAAAAATTGGTTGTTAAGAGCAGGGAACCATGGAAACATAAAGATGGGGGAAATCTTGGCATGTTTTAAATCAATACTGTTGTGTTCATTCAATATCTATATTCAAGTGGTGGCAACTTAACACTCTGGGGACGTTTGCTCACCAGTGTGCTACATACTGGAAAGAAAGCGCTTTCTCTGAGCACACGGACTTCTTAAAAGAGTGACACATTCATGTAAACAAATCATCTAAAGACACAATATAGGCAGAGTTGGGACAAATACGTCCAATACCAGCAGACACAGGGTATTACCAGGAGAGTGGCATCTCAAGTTATACCTGAATTGTGTCTACCCAAATCCTAATGCTGGGACCTCAGAATGTAGTTGTATTTAGAGAGAAGGTCTTGAGAGGAGTGATGAAGATTAAATAAGGTCATTAAAGCAGATGAGTCCTTCTAGAATATGGTCAGTGTCTTTAATAGGGGAGGAAATTAGGAGACAGACGAGCAGAGTGGAAAGACCACTTGGCGATGTAGAAAGACCGCCATCTTCAAGCCAAGGAGAGACTCTGCTGACGCCATCTTCTGGGGCTTTCCATCTCTAAAATATTTTTAAATAAACTTCTTTTATTTGGGCCACTTACTGATGTTTGGTTATAGCATGCTAGCATACATCTGCATGAGTTCAAGAGGTCCGGTGGCCCACAAAGATGTCTCAGAGAAAGAGGGATAGGATAGGCAAAGTCACTGTAGTAACAGGTATTCCTGGCAAGAAGGACAGAAAGTTTTCATTTGCACCAAACGAAATGGCAGGTAGGAATCTGACCTTTTGACATACAGAAATGCCACCCTAATGCGGTTCAACCTAATATTCCTAGAAGCTGAAGAGAGTGTGGCTGTCACTGGGTGATGGGTACTGGCAGAAGTGATGAAGCGTCTGTTTCTGCTCAGTGAGTGGAGTTGTATTTTCTCTTGGACCATCAGTTTTCTATTCTACAAAGGGAAGAGAAGCTCCTTGTGTCTGCCTTACAGGATTATTGAGAGTATTAAAGTAGCTGGTGCCTGGCCTTGCTTAGCACAGAGCTGTGACATATCTCAAATCTCTATAAATGTGAGGAAAACTTGGGGCCTCTCTGGGTTTTGAACAGTACGAGCTAAATCAAAATAACAGGAAAGGGACTATTAAAAGAACATAGATACTTTACAGAGTACAAAGCAAAAACATAGGTCGGTGGTTCTCAACTGAGGAGATTCGGCTCCCCAAGGAGGGTTTGGCAATGTCTAGAGGGATTTGTGGTTGACATAGTTAAGGTGCTGCAATTGACATATACTGAACAGAGACCTGAGTGCTATTCACCCCCTACAGTGGACAAGACAACCCCCATCAAAGGGTTGCCTGACTCCAAACATCAGGAGCACTGCACTGAAGAAGTCCAGACCAGAGCCAGACATGCAGGTGGCCCACAAAAAGATACCTATCTGTGTGCTCTGGCCACACGACTTCTAAATCTCACTTCCAAATCTTACTCTCCTATCCCTCTTTAGCAGATTAGGATCATACCTTTACAACTCACAACCCTCCTAGTATCCTGAAATGAATCCGTTAGCCCTTGGTTTCAACCCCTTCTCTCTTGTTTCACGTGTTTTCCACTGTCCCACCACTTACTTAAGTTAGATTATGAGATAGTAGGCTTCCATATGGCTTTTCATACCAGCTTTCTTGAGTTAGCCCTCCCTTTGTTGGGAGCCATGCTAAAGGATAGAGAATAATAAATTATAGGTGAAATGAAAACAGTCAGGAGGAATACCAGGGTGGAAAGGCTTAAGCAGAGAGAGGCTTGGGTGGAGGAGAGAGATTGGCGAGGAAAAACCTGTTAAAATAGCTGGTTTGTTTTCAATCTGAGAAGGACAGTGCATGAATACCGTTCTTTCTCTACGGTTGCGTTGCTCAATCCCCGCTCCACCATTCTGTAGCTTAAACACAGAAGGCTCAGCCACATACAGATGGTGAAGATGGTGAAGCTCTCACATCCCAAGGAGAAGCAGATGAGGAAAGAATTGTCATTGACACAGTCTGAGCTATGTGCCCACCCTGGTTCAGTCAGCTGTGACGGGACCAACCTATCCAAGATGGCAGCCTCTTCCTCCTCATTCCGTCAAGGGCTCCAGGCAATTCCACCCCAGATCTTTGAAAGACCATACATTGTCTAGTTTGTGAGCTTTTGTTGATTCTAGCTGTATTAGAAGAGATAGACTCCAACTGCTTCTCACTAAGTTAAAAGTAAATGCTGGGCTAATTTTTACTTGTGTTGGTATTCTAATTTGGCAGAAACAGGGGAGGCTGTCCTCTTTCACAGAGCGGGTTCAAATCAATCTGTAGTCTTGGGTTTGCCTTGAGCCCTCTTTCCTTCCTAATGAGGCTTACAATATAAATGCAGAATTTTTTGTATTTTTATGAGTTCTTGGAGAATTTTGTGCAATTACTTTGATCAAAGTCACTCCCTTCCTCATCTCCTCCTCTCAGATCCAACTTCCTTTCCCTACCCAGCCAACTTTGTATTCTGTTATTTTTCTAAAAACCAAGTTTAGTTGGCACCACTCATACACTCTTAAATTTGTAGCCTTCCCCCAGAGTGTGGTCAGCCTGCTGGGGTCGAAGCCTAATTTGCCCACCGCTTCTTTCCTGGAAGTGGCATGTCCTGCCCACTTCCTCTCTTCATGCTAGGCCTTTCTGAGGCCTGAGTCTGTGCAGGACTTGGGCACACCGTCACCAATGCTATCAACTTGTGTGTGCCATTCCCCCGCCGTGTCTAGAAAAGTGTCTTACAATATATTAAAGGAATAAATAAAAGATGGTTCCTTGACTGATGAGTCCCAAGTGTCAAGTTTTTAAAAATGATTCAACATTTCTTAAAGCGTCAGGTGCGAATGCAACATTATAGTCTTCTTCCTGTGTCCTTCTGTCCCCAGGCTCACAGGAAAAGCTCAGACCCAAAGGCAGAGCCCGAGGTTCAGATCTGATCTCCAAAGCAGATGCCTCCCTTCACCTGCTGAGCATCCATTTATTCACCCATTGAAGGCTTCTCTTTCTCAACCTCCCAGAGCTGGAGTGGATGACTAGTTAAAATGACACCTGTGAAATCTCCTAGCTTCAAGAAGTGAGGTCGCAATAACCGAGAGATACGTCCCTTCTGTGTCCTGTGTTCCTAGATGAACTCTCCAGTTATAAGTCAAGATTCCACGACAAACCTGCAACACAGACCCATCGTCATAGAGACCAGATACCCCTGTGCATAACATTCCTTGACTCGGGTTCCCGTTCAAGACTAGGGTATTGAGGCGACAGTGTAGACAGTGGCCTCCGAGGCACCATAGCCTTTGCTTCTGGAGTCCAAACAATCAAGTTTGCAGCCCAGTATTGCTTGCCCTAGCTATAGGCACGCAAATCACTTCCTCTTCCTTCCTGCAATAGGCGGATGATGACGGCAGGGGCTGCTGGGATTTTTGTGAGGTATGAATGAGGTTCATGAAAACACTCAGCTTAGCAAGTGCTTGTTACTTGGGAAACATTTGGTAACAGGCTGGCTTAGCCCTTTTATTACTTTCTGCATATAGGTCACCGGAGGTTAGTTTGATAATTCAGAAAAGCATAAAAGGAAGACTGCTCCATTTGATAAGGAAACCAGGAGGATGGTGATACAGACTTCTTAGTCTCAGAGTGTATTCCATGTGCAAATGCCTTTCTCTTGCAGCTGAAATGACCCCTGCTTTTCTTTAGCTGGTGCTCATGGAGTTCCAGAACATTCTATCAGGTGTCACAGATCTCACTTAACGCTGTGTCTTCCTCTTTCTGAGAAAAGCTCTTATGTGTGGTTTCTTTAGATCTGTTCTTAATAGGGATGTTGGAGCCTGTCTGGGAACATGTGACCAGTTCCCTTATAAGCTCAAACCAGCCACCTCAAGCACATGGTGTGAAAACTTCATCAGGGCTCTCTACCCTGCTTACCCTAAAATAGGTCTCAGCGAGACCACTGTTTCAGGAAACTATTTAAAGGAGAAAGAGTGCTTTAGAAGGGTGACAATCTACAATTATAGTGTGCCGATTAAAAACAGTAGTCGTGCCGGGCAGTGGTGGTGCACGCCTTTAATCCCAGCACTCGGGAGGCAGAGGCAGGCAGATCTCTGTGAGTTCGAGGCCAGCCTGGTCTACAAGAGCTAGTTACAGGACAGGCACCAAAGCTAGAGAGAAACCCTGTCTCGAAAAACCAAAACCAAACCAAAACAACAATATCAAAAAAACAATAGTCATGAAAACATAATAGCAGGGCAGGTAAGTTTAAGAAGTCAACAGTCAGTTTACAAAATAGCCACATAGGGCTGGATACGGAGCTCAGACTGTAGTGTGCTTACAGCAGAAACCCTGGGCTCAACAGTCAGTTTACAAAATAGCCACATAGGGCTGGATATGGAGCTCAGACTGTAGTGTGCTTACAGCAGAAACCCTGGGCTCAACAGTCAGTTTACAAAATAGCCACATAGGGCTGGATATGGAGCTCAGACTGTAGTGTGCTTACAGCAGAAACCCTGGGCTCAACAGTCAGTTTACAAAATAGCCACATAGGGCTGGATATGGAGCCCAGACTGTAGTGTGCTTACAGCAGAAACCCTGGGCTTGATCTCTAGCACAGATAAACCCTCGTTGCCAACTGGAGAGGGGCTCTGCAGTGAAGAGCATGCGCTGCTCATGCAAAGTCTGATTCCTGGAACCTCTGACAGGAGGCTCACACCTTCCTGTAACTCCAGTTCCAGGGGTGCAAATACCCTCTTTTGGAGTCCAAGGGCATTTGCACTCACATGTGCAATATGTGTACATACATATGTACACATACATACACACATATATACACAATTTAAAAATTAAATTAAACTTAAAAATAAATAAACCCACAACTGACTGTGGTGACAAGAGGATCAAAAGTTCAAGATCATATTTGACTGTGGAGTGAATTCAAGGCCAGTCAGGGGTATGAGAGATCCTGTAAAATAAACAAGACAAAAGCAAAAGGTCAAATAGATTCCATTCAAAACCAAAGGAGAATTCTGGGTGATAGTGGTGGCTGGCCTAGGTTTGGTTTTTGCTTTTATTTGTCTGTAGCTTTGTATTTTGAAAGCGTTTTAGCTTTAAGACAGTTGCAAATAAGGAAATCCCCATGTGCCTCCTCCCCCAGTATTAACATACTTCCTAGCTACCTTATGATACTAGAAAATAAGGAATTGACATTAGCAGAAAACAGCTGATGAATACACAGCTGCAAAAATAAGTTTCTTATTTTTTGCTGGAAGATGAGGGCTGCACTTTCCTGTGCAATAAGGATAAGTGTTTTGAAGGCAGTTATGAATTATAGTGGTTTCTGTGGTGATATTTTGTTTGTGCTTTAACAAATAAACCTTGCCTGAAGACCATAGTGCGGAGCTAGCCACACTAGTTAGCCATAGAGGCCAGGCAGTGGTGGCACACACCTTTAGTCCCAGCACTAGGGAGGTGGAGATGGGACGTGATATGGCTGTGCAGAGAGAGGAATTTAAGGGAGGAGACAGGAACACAGGACTCGGTCTGAGGTTTCATAGAAATGGCATTCAGTCTGAGGACTTGTAGAAACAGGATACCCCATTTGGTCTGAGGATTTCGTAGTGGGTAAGAACTAGTGGCTGGCTGCTTTGCTTCTCTGATCTCTCAGCTTTCACCCCCTAATATCTGACTCCGGGATTTTATTATTAAGACCAATTAGAATTCACACCACTGGTTTCTGTAGAATAGAATAAGTGTCTAGAATGCAGTTATGAGTTAAACTGGCTTAGGAAAGTGACCTCCTCTAGGGTCCAAGGCTTCGCCATCCACGGGTGGCTCTACTTGATCTGATGTGGATGATCACGAGTACTCACGTCTGTCGAAACTCCATCATACTGAACACTTAGTGGATGCACGGGTTATTGTATGCCACACCTCAGATTGAAACGTAACAGAGTGATAGCCCATTTGTGCACGTCTGGAAGTTGAAGGTTGGCTTGAGTATCTTCTATTGCTCTTCACGTTTTTTTTTTAATGGCTGGGCCTCTCACCTAAAATGCAGCTCACTTTTTGTTGTTCTGTCTAGACTAGCTTGACAGACAGCCCAAGGATCAGCCTATCTCCAACTCCTTCCCTATGCACTGGGGTTCCAGGTAGACACCACCATGCCCAGTTTTTATGTGGGTTCTGGGAATCCAAACTGAGGACATCATGCGTATACTGCAAGCCATTGACCCACTGAGCCGTCTCCCTATCCTGGTTGTTTTCTGAATTCAAGTTCTTTAGAGTAAGACAAAAAGTTAGTCCTGCGTAGTTACCAAGTTTTATTTTGAGATCATTTTGGCCCATGGATGTGAACTGAGCTCTAAACCAGTAAATCTGTATGACTCCTACTTCAACCGCCTTAAAAGATACAGCTTCTGCCTTTTGGCAGGGTTCAGGGTCCATCAGACTATAACATGACCAAGAACACAATGCCACATCTTCATGGTGTTCGAACTGTCCACTCATGTTGCCGAGGATGCCAAAGCAAACACAGAGAGGCAAGCTGTAGGATATCGCAGTTTTTATAAACACAGCTCGACTAGTAAATAAATCATATATGTACAACCTCTAGCCTAAGACAATTCAAGTTCAAGTGCATATGTAACGTATTAACGTGTAGCCCTTTCTGAAAGAGTCAGGAAGTGATTAATATATTAAATATTTGTTGAGTTTTTAAACCTTCTCAAATAAAAGCTATTGATTAGTTCTTTCGGGCTAGGGTGCCATGAAAACATAGCTGAGATGCTAACGGTGACGTGCCAAGAAAGTCTGAAGAACCCTTGGCATGCCCCTTTCTGACATACACGTAAACAGACCCAAGCAGGCGTATCCTGAGCCGTGTTGGATATGCAGGATCTTCGCAGCACACACATTGAAGAATGATTGAAGGCATGAAAAGACAGCACTTCTCTGGCTTGCCTTCACGTTCTGGAAATTAAGTTCAAGTTAGTCATCTCACTGCTGAGCCTCCTTGGTAATTAACTCACTTCCAGCTTTCCACTGGATGGGCTGCAGAGAAGGGGGCAGGACTCAATAGAGGCCTTTGAGACGGTTGGTGTGCCACTCTTGGGTGGGAAGGAGACCTTTACCAAGCAATTAGATGTGACCAGAATGGAAGGCAGGAGTCTGAGGGAGGTGCTGGCTTCTGAGAGAGAGAGGGCTGGGAGCTTGTGAAAGAGCCAGGGGATGTGTATTCATAGTCAGCTGATGGGCTGATCCAAATAAGATATGAGATTAGAATCAGCTGGCAGGCAGCAGATCAGGACATCTGGGATCAGATCCCCAGTCCACGACACAGTCTTCCTGTGTCCCTGGCTCCCCCATCTCCTCATCTGAGGAATGACAAGATAGCAATTGGCCACTGTTTCTACAGCATAGGCTACATATGGACGGCAGGCTGGGCGTGAATTCTGGACCTATTATATATTTAATATCCTGACCCTCAAAGAAGGGATTCACACCCAGTCAAAGCTTTATTGTGTGTAAAATATGAGTGATGAGATTTTTATAGTGCTAATGTGTATGCATGATGTCTGCGTGTATGTTTACGTGTACACTAGTGCATGGGGTGATAAACCCATGCATGAACATGCAGAGGTCAGAGCAGGACCCTGGTTTCCCCTACGGCTTTCAATCTTATTACCTTGAGACTGGGTGACCCCTTAACAGGAAGCTTTCTGTTCCAGCTAGGCTGGTTGACCAGTAAGGTTGGACTACGTCTATCTCTGACTCCCAGGTCACATGCATCCATGTCCAGCTTTTTATATAGGGGCTGAGGATTTGAACTCACATCCTGATGCTTGCTGGTGTGACTCTCGGGGCCACAACTCTGAAGAAAACTGACCCCCCCCCCTCGCCCAGCAGCTATCAGTTGCCATGAGTTGTCAGGTAGGGTTCATGAAACTGCATTCATACTTGAATTTTGTTCAAGTCTTGTGCATGCAGAGACAGGGTGGCAAATACATACTATTTAATGTTAACACTCATCCATAGTGGTGGATTCAGAACCTTCTGAAACCTTGAGTCTTTATGGTCACTCTTTCCACTGAAAGAAAAACAACTCTGATCAAAAATGGGAGTAGCATTTGGGTATAGACATAACTATTTTTTAGTTATTTTTTATTGTTTCTGTTGAGCTATATATTTTTCTCCACCTCCCTCCCCTCCTATCCCTTCCCCTTCTACCCTCTCCTGTGGTCCCCATGCTACCAATTTACTCAGGAGATCTTGTATTTTTATACTTCCCATGTACATTCGATCAATGTATGTCTCTCTTAGGGTCCTCCTTGTTGCCTAGGTTCTCTGGGATTGTGAATTGCAGGCTGGTTATTCTTTGCTTTATATCTAAAAGCCACTTAGGAGGGAGTATATATTATATTTGTCTTTCTGGGTTTGAGTTACCTCTTTCAATATGTTTTCTAGATCTATCCGTTTGCCTACATATTTCAAGATGTCATTGTTTTTTTCTACTGTATAGTACTCTATTGTGTAAATGGACCACATTTTCCTTTTACACTCTTCGGCAGAGGGGCATTTAAGTTGTTTCCAGGTTTTGGCTATGGCAAACAATGCTACAATGAACATAGTTAAGCACATGTCCTTGTGGTAGAATTGAGCATCATTTAAGTATATATCCAAAAGTGGTATTGCTGGGTTTTGAGGTAGGTTGTTTCTTAATTTTCTGAGAAAACGCCATACTAATTTCCAAGTGGCTGTACCAGTTTGCACTCCCACCAGCAATGGAGGAGTATTCCCCTTACCCCATGTCCTCTCCAGCATAAGCTGTCATCAGTGTTTTTGATCTTGACCATTCTTACAGGTATAAGATGGGACCTCAGACTTGTTTTGATTTGCATTTCTCTGATGGCTAAGGATGTTGAGCATTTCTTTAAGTATCTTTCAGCCATTTTAGATTCTTTTGTTGAGAGTTCTCTGTTTAGGTCTGCACCCCATATTTTTATTGGATTATTTGTTCTTTTGATGATCAGTTCTTGAATTCTTTGTATATTTTGGAGATCAGCACTCTGTCCGACATGGGGTTGGTGAAGATCTTTTCTCATTCTGTAGGCTTCCATTTTTTCTTGTTGACCATGTCCTTTGCTTTACAGAAGCTTCTCAGTTTCAGGAGGTCCCATTTATTAACTGTTTCTCTCAGTGTCTGTGCTACTGGGGTATTCCAATTTTTGTTTGTCTTTTTCTCCATTTCTTTGAGGAAATTTTTAATTTCCTCTTTAAGAGTCTCAAATATTCTCCTAAAGTTATAGGTCATTTTCTTCTGATTCGTCTATATTGGGGTGTTCAAGTCTTTTTTGTTGTAGGGCCACTAGTTTTTGTTGGTGTTGAGTGTGTCGACCCATCTTTTTCTCTGATTGGTATAGTTGCTGTTGTGTCCCTGCTGATCAGTCTTTCAAGTGCCAATGGATCCAGATGGTTGGTTGCTCCTTATGGTGCAGTCAGGACCACACTTCCAGTAACCCTGAGGTCACTCTGTGATCCCGGAGGTCACTCAGTTCTCCCCGGGGTTGCTCTGCAATCCCAGAGGTCATTCAGGCCTGCTCCTACAGAGGTTGCTTGCTTGGGGCTCCTCACATTGAGGTTGCTGCCTCATGCAGAGGTCTCTGGCTTAGGCCTGCTCTTGTGGTGGTTGCTCCCTTGTACCTGTTCTTTTGTACCTGCTCCAGCAGAGGTTGCTAGCTCAGGCCTGTTCCCGCAGATGTCCCTGGATTAGGCTTGCTCCAGAGGAAGTCCCTGGCTTGGACCTGGTCCTACAGAGGTCTCTGGCTCAGGCCTGCTCCCTCAGCAGTCACTCCCTTGTCAGACATAAATATTTTAAGAAAGTCTGATGTTATGTCAAATTAGCTAAATGACAATATTCAATTCCCACGAGGGCCTATTACCCTTTCTGCTATGGGTTTTTGACCAGGTATATAGTAGAAAGAATGGATTTTCTTCCATAGATTAGGTCAGTTCCCCAATCCAACTAGAGAGCAACTGGTGATTCCTCCACAGTAGTAGTGCCCCTATGGTACAAAAAGACACATCTTGCTTGTCAGGTTGTTTTCACTCTTCATAGGGTTCACAGCTGGATAAGACCATTGCTAGGGCCCTTTCCTCCCTAGTAACCCACATGACACTTTCTGGACCAATGCAATCCAGCTGGCAGAGAGGAAGCTTCAAGTTTCAGCTTGATTTTTCTATACTATGCGACCAAAACATGGTGTGTGGTCTATATTGTGCTGGGGAGCCTCTGGGGCCTCCTTGACCACCAAGTATATCACCCCTCAAATTGGAGTTTTGTGAATGGCCCACAGCTCATAGGAACAGCTTCTCTATTCCAGCAGGGTATCTTCATTACAACTTTGCTACACCCCCTCATTTGGGTTCCACTTCCTTGTCATTTTGTCTCCCTTATCCCCACCTCTTCCCTGTTTAAGTCTTTCTACTCCCAATATTTACCTCTCCTGGTTTTATATGTACCAATGTTTGCCCAAGTGCCTGCTTTCACTTCTGTAGCTGGGGACAGAATTTCAGGCAGCACTTTATTGTGAATAGTTTCTAAGCCATTAAAAATTCTTCTCAATACCTTTTTATTGCTGAAGAGGTTTAAGTGGGTTTATAAAAAGCTAGATTCATGTATGAGCTCATAGGTTCGCAATATGCACAAGACATGCACGGGATTTAAACCACACAAAAATCCCAGCACTAAGAAGGGAAAGCAGACAGAGTCCCACCCCTAACCAAGAAGCTATTTGCAATTGATACCTACTAGGAAAGGAAAAAGTCACTTCTCCAATGGGATGTTACTAGGTGTTTCAACTGCACTCCAGGGAAAGTTCCATGCACAGGAGTAGCTGATCAACCTGAAATAGACTCCGTGAGTTTTTGGGGGAGAGCGGGAGTGGAGATGGGGAAATTGATGTCTCGTTTTGTTCTGTTTTAGTATTTTTTTTACTGTTTTTGTTTTGTTTTGTTTTTATTTTTCAAGACAAGGTTTCTCTGTAGCTTTGCAGCTTCTCCTAGAACTAGCTTTGTAGACCAGGCTGGCCTCAAACTCACAGATATCTGCCTGCCTCTGCTTCCTGAGTGCTTGGATTAAAGGTGTGCACCACCACCACCCAGATTGATTTTCATTTTTTTTGTTATATTTTTGTTGGGAATTAAGAGGTAGGATGAATTGAGGAGGAACTGGGAAAGGTTAAACATGATCAAAACATCATTGGAAAAAGAATTTAAATTTTTTTAAAAAAGCAAGAAACACACAAAAAAAGTTACTTCAAAATCCCCTATTACTGGATACTTGGTTTGAGCCACTCTCTCTGACTTGAAAGCCATGCACATTTTTTAGAAACATGAGTTTCTGCTTCCCAAGCTGCTGTGTGGCAATGCCTCAGGACTGCCTGGGGGTTGACTGTTTTTCCAGCATCTCTAAATGTCAAAAGAGACCAAATATGGGCCTGTTATTCTCATTGTACGGCAGGGAAAACTGGGAACAGGGCTTTAAAGAGTGTGTAAGTGTGAGTGTAAGCGCTGGAGATGGGTCCAGGACGAAGGCCTGTTGATTTCTCTAGGGCTTGACTCCATCCCGTTTCCTTCCATGTGTGAGACTATTTTCTTAGACTGAATCTCTAAACATAGGAGTTATAAAGCAAAGGGTGTGCAACACTTTACATTATTTATCCAAAAAAAAAAACTTATAAAAGGCAAGACACTTTTGGCAACTTCATCAAGCTTGAATCAAGACTCTTAAAGATTTAATTTGGTTCCAAAGTGCCTTTCAAAACTCCGCGCTATAATCTTTGGCATGAAGGCCATATTCAAATTACAGAAAAAAAATGAGTTCCTTGTTTATGTAGATCATAAATTCTCTGCCAAGGCACAAATGTAAATCTAAGAGGTCTCGAATTACAGAATGAGCGGTTAGGATTCACGGCATCACGCGCCGAGCCCTCTGCTTCTGGTGAGTCGTGACCAATCTTTGATGAGTAATTCAGACCTGAGGTTGTTCACATGAAAAAAGGGGCTCCCTCCAGCGAGACTTCAGGAGCGGAGTTGGCGTTTTGGACAGGATGCTCATATTCCTCAGCAGAATGTCGTTTCTTGATAAGTGGGGAAGTATTTTTGTCAGAGAATCTGCTGTTCTGGGGGAACAACCAGTTTGATTAAAGCCATAACTTTGGTATTAAATAAGGATTTAAAAAAACACGCTTTTTTGGCATGTTTGCTATGAGCAATTTTGGTTTAATGATTATACAGTACCAATCTTAAGTGAGTAAAAAAAAAACATACGTTGTGATGTTTTAGATTTTAAAAATACTCTTCTATTTTGATAGAAAAAATGGGAATGCTTTCTGGTGGTACAGAAATTAGAATTGAGCGTTTGAACTACTACATCATGGACATGTTTATTTCCCTGTCAGGAAGTCTTTCTTCTGTGGGTAGAGGGGGCAGGGAGAAAGGGCTAACTAATAGTAAGGATGTTTGAGATGATCCTCCTCCCTAAAGCCAGAGGTGTGGTTTAGAAGGGTCTTCTTTCTATGTATTGCTTTCATTGGTTAAATAAAGAGACTGCCTTGGCCTTTTGACAGGACAGCAGCTTAGCTAGGCGGAGTAGACAGAACAGAATGCTGGGAGAAAGGAGGCAGAGGCAGAAAGCCGCCCACCACGAAGCTGCCAGGTCAGACACGCTGAATATTTCCAGGTAAGCCACAAGCTCATAGTGACACACAGATTATTAGAAATGGGTTAGATCAAGATGTAAGAGTTAGCCAAGAAGAGGCTAGAACTAATGGGCCAGGCAGTGTTTAAATGAATACAGTTTCCGTGTAATTAAATTGGGTGTAAGCTAGCCAGGCGGCCAGGCGCTGGGAATGCAGCCCTCTGCTCCTCCTTACAACAGAGGTGAGGGATATTTCCCACTGAGTTGTTGGGCAGGGGTGTCCTGGAGATTTCCAAAATATAAGCCTACTGTCATTGCTCATGGCTGCTCACTAGAACTCAAGGTTAAGTTCTAGCTGCTGAAGACACCTCACATGTGGTTTACAGGACAGGGAAATCAAGTTAGTACTGGCCAAGAAGCTTCCTCCCTGCTGACTAGCTCTCGTAGCGCAGGGAGTTGCTATGCAGACTGCTGGGAGGAAATTTTCATCAATAATCTTACTCAGGCAAGAGCCCTGTGAGCTACAGTAATGACCAGAGTGGTAAGATATGCCTATGAGTGCAATAACAGCATGAATATTATAAAGGTAACATTCTGGTTAATAATCCATTTCCTGATTGGATTTTATGTCCCGTCTACAAGAAAAAAACAAAAACAAAAAAAAACAAAACAACCCAAAAAAAACAAAAGCAAATGCCTATTGTAAATCTGCCGAAGAACCCATGGGGCTGGGAACTCACAGGACCCCAGGGTGAACCCTACTGCTATTCTTTTCCTAAAGAGACATAGTATTAAATGCTCTTAAAATTCATATCTCCATACCCACAGATTAATGTGGCTCTCCGACCTCATCTGAGAAGTTTCTTTGTGCAGTGGAAAGCAGATAAGGCATAAACACACCGGTCAAAGTGCGGAGAATAAATGTCTGTGGCGTGCTCAACCACACATGGGACATCTATGTGACCCCACTCCATTATTCTCCAAGAACACCGCCTTTTGGCGGGAATTATGGAGCAGCAAGGGAAAAGGAAATCACGTGCTAGAGGGGAGCAATCCCTCACGCTTGCCCTAGGAGGGGGCACGAGACCTGGGAATGCTAAGAAAGCTGGGTCTAGTCTTTTGCAGAAGTGAAGTCATTCTCCCATGGTCCTGGAGGAAGGCAGAGTTTCATCTTGGTGCACATAAAAAGATTGACCTCTTACCTACTGATGAGAGCTTCCTGCTGCTCTCACCTTTAAGTGAAAGTGTGAGAGATGTTACTCAACAGTGGGAGTGTGGTACATACCGAGACCAGTGATACACAGTGTGCTCGTTTGGGCTGTTAGGAAGCTGCTGGCGAAAAACGTAACGAGAAAGCATTAGCCTAGATTTGTGGTTTTCTTCAGCGGCATCCAGCTTCTCTGTACAGGTTTTCGAAAGAATGAACGGCAATTAACTGATGTGGGTGGGGAGTGGGGGCGGGATTAAACAAACACACGATCCAAGAAAGGAACAAGGGAGCCACCAGGCTATACCAAGATTAGTATAATCTTGTATGTAATGTATAATAATGATGTAATGTTCCCCGTGGCTAAGCAGAGTAAAGAGCGTATGAAGAGGCTGGATAATGAGGGGAATGTGGAATGACCACTGATTACAAACCATTACAGTCTAACGCCCTCAAATAATGTTAAATCCTAAACGCTGTGTGCAGTCTGTGATACCTTCTGTGGCTAGACAGGGTTTACAGAAGTGATTGATGATCTCAAGGTGAGGAGTTGTCTTGCTTTATCCGTGTGGTCCTTATTCCATCCCAATGATTCTTAGAAGGGATGCAGAAGATCAAAGTCAGAGAAGGCTACATGATAACAATAGCAGAAAGTAAAGCCACACTCTTTGAAGCTGGAGCCACGAGTCATGGAATTCTACAGTCATGGGAAACTGAGAACAGCAACAAAGGATTTACTCCTCAGAACCTCTGGAAGGAACTACACTTGCTGCCACCTTGATGTGAACTGACTGTAGACTTCTGTCTTCCGAGAATGTGGAAAACAGGTTGCGTTGCTTGAAGCTGTGGAATTTGTGATAATAGCAATAGAAAGTAGCACAGCCCCAGAAGGATTGAGGGTTGACTGGAGCTGAGATAGCTATCACGGGGCCTGAGTTCAGAAGCTGGCGGCGGGGGCAGCTGTAGTCATAGAGGAAAATTCTCCAGTGTGTGAAAGTGCAATGGTTGACCTTCATCGTCAGCTTAACTGGGTTTGGAGTCACCTAGGAGACATCCCTCTGAACACATCTGCGAGAATGTGTTCACGGAGACTTGACTAAGGAGGGACAACTCATTCTGCATGTGGGTAGCGCCATCCCACAGAGTATAAGGAGAGAGGGGAGAGGAGGACAGCTGAGTTGGGTAGCGCCATGCCAGAAAATATAAGGAGAGAGGAGGACAGCCGAGTTCTAGCGCTCATCTTTGTGATTCTCGACTACAATGAGGCTAGCCATCCATCACCACGTCTTTCCTGCCATGATTGACTGTATTAGCTAGCACCATGTGCCAGAATAAATCCCTCCTTCTGTAAGTCTCCTTCCTCAGTTGATTTATTAGAACAACAGCAGTAACTGACAAGACCAAGACCATGGCTATACAAGATACTGACAGTCATTGGAGGAATGGGCCTCAGAGGTGAGAGGTTAGAACAACTATTGGAAGGAGTTGTGAAACCCTCAAGAGTCATCCTGGACATGGCATGAGAAAAAGGGACACTAATCCTGGAGCTAAAGCCTTCTAGGAACAAAAGTGAGTGATGTGGGGTCTGTGCATCACCTAGAGGCCCAGCAAGCCACTCAGTCTGAGGCAAACAGCTAACAACTGGAAGGGCGGAAGAGAAGCTGGGAAGAGCAGTTTGGAAGAATAATAAGGAACAAAGGTATTTCCCAACTCCAGCCCCATGGGCTAGCCTCTGAGTACTGTGGTAGGTGGAACAGTCTACAACTTGAGGGGTGCAAAGGAAAGCTATGCCCCAAGCAAACCATAACTGAGATTATGGGGTAAGAGAGTGACGGCAAATCATGGGAGAGATTTTTCCCAATGCCAAATCTCGAGTCACCAGTGCCATTTAGGAAGGGTTTGCTTGGGATAGGCGTGGGAGATGGGTGCACAGAAGTGCATTTGGCTAGAATTTGAAAGATGAAGCAGGATCCGAGCTCATCACAGCTTGTCAATGGAGGACTGATATCCCCGTGGCTTCCCTCGATGCAGGTGGTGGAGTGCTAACAGATGTCAGGAGATGGTAGGGACTACTGAAGTCCCCAGGAAGGTCTAGTACCTGCCAACCCATGGCAAAAGAAGGGGAAAGGGTGCCATGTGTAAGCAAGCCTTGAGAGTGAATTATCTTGGTAGAAAGGGGTACTTTTGAATATAGTAATCTGATTTATATAGTAGAGAGAAACCCAGCTTGCTCTGCCTTGCTTTCACATTAACAGGGCCAGGCATCCATTCCCCAAACTCCACAAAGGTGTTCAGACTTCCAACAACTATGACGCAGGCCACAGCCTGATCATGCAATAAGCCCAAGTGCCATCTTTCGAAATCCTTGCTTTTGTCTGGCCAACACCAGGAAGCTTTAAGACTAGAGTGTCTATCAAGAGGCTGTACTTCAACCTGCAGGTCCGGCAGATTAGACTTATGTTCAATACGCTCATGAAACAACAGTTTTATCTATAAATGGAGAGGGTTGGTGGGAAGAGTGGATCATGGGGAGACACTCTAGTGATTTATGGAGTTGCTTGAGTTAAAATAAAAAAACCTTCCCATGGGACTGACATTTTAAAGGATGAGTTTCAAATGTTTGGCGCTCAGAGTGGAGTCATCAGGAAAGTGCATTGCTAAAGAGCCTTGAGCTGCCAAGAGAGGTCATGAGTGGAGTGGAGAAAAAAATAATCTGTGGACGTACAGGGATTGGAGAAGCCAATGGGGTAAGAAGGAAGAAGTGTCTTCTCATTGCCTGTTATTCACTAAGACTCATGCTCAACAGCTGACATCAATTTGGGATTGCTGTAATTGTCTTCAGGGATTTAAGCTGGTCTTCTCACCATGTTAGAGGTCTGATGTGGTATATTATCTGCACATCTGCTTCATTCAGAATGGTGTGTCATGAACCAAGAAATATTGTTGGAAGCAACCGCCCCATGAGGTCTGAAGACGTTTTCCCATAAACAAAACACTGAACATTTTTTTGTTGCAACACCTGTAGAGTCCTTGGCACCCGGTAATCAATTCAATCTGATTACTGAAGGGTATGGGAGGAAGGCTTTAAAGATCTCCTAGAAACCATGGTCCTCACTTGAGGAGATGTTTAATTTCTGGCTCCAGTCCCCAGCACACAGAAACTATGAGGGCTGTCACTCCCATGAACTGGGTAAGCTAAGTTCACTATTGTCCTTTAAAAGGTAGACTCGGAACGTCCCTTTAAGTTCTGGCATTCTGAGATCTAAAGCAAACCTCCTGGTACCACAGATTATAATGTGAATCTTTAAAGTAAGTGGAGTTTGCCATTGAATGACCTATCTCCTGGCTCCCCCTCTAAGAGGAAACAATCACGCAGGCACCTGACTCATCTTTTCCTCATCTCCTGGAGGTTCTTGCCATAACTGGCAACTGCCACTTTGCTGAAAAGAGCATAGTTTCACAATTACTGTATTTGAAAATACTCTAATGGAAATGTTTCAGAATGACTGGCTTTGTTCTAGTTTATAGTCTCATCTTTGGTCGTCAGATTTAAAAAAAAATACCAAGCATGTCTGTCTTAGTCATTGCAATTGATTTCCTCCAACATAAGCATTGAGTTTCTTAGCCTATGGACTCTTAATAAGAGCAGCAACTCACTCTACAAGGAAACACAGTGGAAGAAAGCTTAGGACCCATGTGACTCCCCAGTAATACACGGAGTGACTAGTGCCTCCCGGGACATCTACTAACCAGCTAGCTTTGCAAGTGACTGCTCTCTTGGCCTAAGTAAACTTGAGAGTGTTTGGAGGGGAGAGGAGGCTGGTACTGAAGATGAATAAAGGAAGAAGTTGATTCCCAGGGATGGCCAGTGGTATAGAGAGCCATGTTCAGCACACCTGGAAGGTTGAATACATGTCTTAGACACCCGTCCAGAGAGATGAAAGAAGATCAGAGTGGACCTCTTGTGTTTCTCTGTTCACCTAAGTCAGTCGAATTGATTGGCTGTATAAAGAGAATAAGCACTTTAGGGAAGCACATTAAACAAGCATTCTTGTATGAATGTATGGTCAACTACTGAACAAGAGAGTGTTCCGCTCGACCAGGTTGCGGAGGTGGTGGGATTGGTTGTGTTCAGATGACAAAGGGTTTGTCCTTTCCATACAAGAAGGAGATTGCTGAGGTTGTTTCTTCCATAGTCCATGCCTACCTTCAGATCAGAATGAGAAGTCACCAAGATTTGAGGCACGGACAAACACCCCCCCACACACACATGACATATGGGTGTGTGTGTGTGTGTGTGTGTGTGTGTGTGTGTGTGTGTATTTCCCCAAATCAACCAGATCTGGAAACTACTAAAGATCCCTGTTCTAGGAGATGACTTAAAGACAAGGAGAGGGGACAGGAAGTGCCATCTTCCTACTATAGAACAATGCAGAGAAACCCACTTGACCTCCTCTCTGTTCCCCCTCGTCATTTTTCCCCTAGGGCAAGTTGAGGGGGGCTGTGTGAAAGACCTCTGGTTGACCTTTATCAAGACTATCTATTGGGGGGGGTGGTCAGACCAAATAAAGTTATCCCACTTGACCCTCTGTGACCTTTGGGAATTCCCAGCTTCATTAGGTTTCAGTTCCCACATCAACAGTACTCTCTAATTAGCTGCCGTGGGCCCAGGCCAGTCCAGGGGTGGACGCTGCTTATAACCTCCAGACAAGAATTATATATTTATATATGAAATTAGACAGCAGAAAGGATGCTGTTGAAGTAATCAAGAGGGAAATCGTGATAGACTGAACTAGATAAGGGAAAGAAGATGGAGAAGAAGGGATATTCATGTCAAAGAATGAAATGAGGAGCTTAGAGTTTGGAAGACTGAAGAAAGAGGGAAGGGAGCATCTTGGAGGAACTTGGTTGTCTAGCAAACACTTGAGACGATGGTGTTGTCAATCACTGAGACAGCAAGTATCCTATGTATGAGAAGTGAGTTTTCAGAGGAAAGTTATTGGGGGTGGGCAACAGAGGGTGTTGGGTCTATGGTGATCCTAGAGGGGAAGTCAGGAAAACAGTTGATTTCACTGTCTGCACCTCCAGTGCCAGGTCTCGCCTGGAAGATGGTGGTGGCACCGTAAGTATGAGTCAGAGCTGAAATCATGACTGTGGGTGTACTAAATCATACAGCTAGACCTGACCGAGTGACAGGAGGGGCAACGCAAAACCAGGGCCCAGAAGAGACTTTCAGAAAGGCAGGGACGGGGCTAGCAAGATAGGCTTGGTAAAAAGTGTTTGTTTTCCCTTCAGAGGACCAGAGTTCAGTGCCCAGAACCCAGATCAGGCAGCTGACAACTATCTCCAAGTCCAACTACAGAAGATCTGATGATCTTTCATGGCCTCCACAGATGCTTACACTTGTGTGTATGTGTGTGTGTGGCACACACACTAATGTGCGGATGAGCACTTGTGCACACAACTTAAAAATCTTACAAAAAAAATAAAAGTAGGTAGATAAATGTGCAAGGTGGAAAGACATCATGGATGCCAGAGGCTGGGACAGCTCAGGAGAGAGACTGTGAATGGGGTGTGGGCGCCAGAGGCTGGGACAGCGCGGTAGAGAGCCTGGGACTAGGGCTGTGGATGCCAGAGGCTGGGACAGTGCGGTAGAGAGCCTGGGACTAGGGCTGTGAATTCCAGAGGCTGGGACAGCGCGGTAGAGAGCCTGGGACTAGGGTGATTTGGCAAAACAGCACAGTGTCTAATAAAACCTGAAAACGACTTCTAGATCCTGAATTGGGGATCTCATCAGAGACTCCACTGATGACTGTTTCTCAAGAGTGAGAAGTGGCCCTGGTTTGAAGTGGGGTATGAAGTAGAGATGCTTGATTTGAATGTCTGTGTGGAGTTTGCATGGCCAGTAGAGTGGAGCTATAGGGCTGTTCCTGGCCACTTTAGAATGTGAAGGAAGGCTTTGCTGGTTTTGTGTTTTCTATCAAATATATCAAAGATATTTCTGTGTTCTTTCCTAGCTATGAGAGGAAAGACAAAAGGAAAAAAAAGAAGAAAAGAGAAAGAAAGAAACAGCTCTAACATCAAGTTTTTTAGCAAAGTGAGGGACAGGGAGTCTTTTTTACTTTTAATGACTACTAATTTTTGTTTTATGTACATTGGTGGTGTTTTTCTGCATGTATGTCAGTGTGACCGTGTTAGATTTCCTGGAGCTGGAGCTCCAGACTGTTGTGAGCTCTCATGTGGCTGCTGGGAATTGAACCTGAGTCCTCTGGAAGAGCAGACTGAGCTATCTCCCCAGCCCGGCAGGGAGTCTTTCCACTGCTCGGATAATGGGAAAGAACACTGGTCTTTGGAATTGTTTCTGGGAGTAAAGAATGGTGGGGAAAATGGGGTGGCTAATAAAAAACCACTTTAAGAAAAGAAACAAAGACTTAATAAAACTCTCTGTGAGATTAAAGTCCTGCTTTGCTACCCTAAGTCTGGAACTGAATATTCTTCATGAGTGTCTTTCTACCTTAATTGCCAAATAGTCTTTGTGTGGACCCCATCACTGAATGCTGTCTGATCATAGCACACTGTGGGACATTGTGAAGCCCCCAACTCTTAAAAGAGTTTTCTACGATTCTCACTGCCATCTGTGTTTGCTGTCTCCAGGTACGTTGTTCTTCCTGCCCAATCAGAATTTTCTCTCCTTCCTTCATACCTCAACCCTCCCCTAACTGATGACCCAACCGTCAGAACTAAAACCTCCTGCCAAATGGCCCACAGGAGCTGAAACCTCCTACCCCTTGCTGTGTGAGTGAACGTTTATGGAAATGAAACCTCCCGCTATCGGAAGTTTTTGAAGCTTCTAGCTTGAGCTGGAGACTTGACTACAGCCTTAGGAGAACCCCATATCCAGAGACTTGCTGATGGCATTCTAAAGACCTAACTACAGAAACTTGAATGAGTGAGTGTACTTGAGGCACTGTGCTCTGAGGAGTGTGACATTCATCACTAGACACTTAATACAGGCATCTCCCTCTTTACCCTGGTGCCTCTGGAAGAAGTAGTGCCGAGAGAATGAACGTTAAGCTCTTTTATTAGAATGGGTCCCCGGCAAGCGGACAGCAAACACCAGCAGCCTTCATGCTGCCAGCCAAGTACTGTTTTAGGCATCGAGGACATAGGGATACGCTAGGCAGCACCCTGACGTTCTCACAGGAGGATGAACACATTCACGCTGGCCCTAAGAGCTGTCCAGAATATAAAAGACTCTGTGTGGAGAAGATCGGGGCAAGGCAGTGATAACACGGGGAAACGTTGACCAAATTCTGACCAGAATGCAGAGGAGAAAATGACCTGTGTGTTTTTAAGGATGGGAAGAGGCCTGCGATGAAGAAGCAGCAGACTGAAGGGAGGCGTGTCACAAAGTCGCGCTCTCTGCTTCCTTCTTGTAGTGGTTGGGTCGATGGTGCCTGAGCCTGCATCCTTGATCTGACCTCCATATCCTCTCTCTCCCTCTCTGCACAAGACCAGTCAAGTCTGAAGTGGAAAGTGACAGGTGCCTAACAAATTTTTAAAAAATGAATGCTTCATTGTGGAGAAATTTGGCCTCAGAATAACTTGCAATTAAATGGCACTCAATTTTTTATTTTTCTTGCTCTCTTGGGAACCTCTTGGAAACAGGGAGAATTCAGCACTAGATTTTAAAAATGTTATTAAAATTCAGCCCCGGTGCTCACAGACAGACCAACCACTATGTGCAATAGGCATGTGACTGAAGAAACCCATGAATGTCAGCCTGGAGCAAAGGGCATAAAGAGAAACAAGAGACTGCGGTTTATTTCCTCCTCGTCTTGTCACCAAGCAAACCTCCACAGGGCATTCCCGGGCTTCTGCAATCCTGTGTGCATTCCCTTAGACCCCTGTGTTCTGAGGAGTTTGCTATGAGGCAGTAGTCAACTACTACCATAAGATCCCAACTTGATCCACACTCCTCCCTAGAAGAAACAAGGCTGATCTTAACAAACATTGAGTTACGCTTAATGCTGAATGTGTTCCAGAACATTCTTGTATACTGTAGAGTTCTCTTGAGGAGACATGACAGGACCATCCTCATTCACAGCGTCTCCAGTGTTCACTGGGAAAGCAAGAGGAAGTCAGTTTCCTTTCTGGGTAAAACAGCCCAAACCCTCTGGTGTGAGGATAGTTAAGTAACTGAAACAAGGTATTTCAAAGTAGACAAAGTCGAGAAGTTTCCAGAACGCAAGGCACGTCTGGTAATAACAGGAAGCAAAGGTGGAGAAGTAATTGCTGGGTTCCCATTAACCACACAGTAGATCCTCCTGAGCTTGAATGGGGGGGACCAGAGAATTATTGCTCGGCATGAATCAGAAGGAAGAAAAATAGCACTGGATTCCTGAAAGGGCAATGGGTGGGTGGCAGAACTAGAGGAAGAAACGAGGCGGGAGAAGACTCCTGTGATCTCTGTCTTCGGCGTCATTCTGGGGCAGAAAGTCAGACAGCCTCAGAGATTAGAAATAGAATAAGGATCACCTCAGGAGAGTTATTGGAGAAATAGCTCTCTCCCGGAGAACTTCTCAGCCAAATAAACACGGGCAGATTTTTAAAATATTCTAAAAATGAATTGGTCTCATTACATGAGTTGGAATCCCTGCTTAAAGAAAGCAAGGGTCTTGGGGAAAGTTTCTTGTTGCCTTGGGTTGGCCCCCTGTTTTCTACTTAATGCTTTCATTTGTGTGGGAATCTGATCTCACAGGGGGCTCTGGTTAAATTAGGTGCAGGTCAAAACCTGCATCCCTTTTATCTGATGCTAACCGAGTTGAGAAGGCAGAAAAACACAGAAGGGGGAAAGTTAGGAGGCAGGGTTTGAGCCTCTGTTGTACACAGCAAACATCAGTGTGGTGCTGAGTGAGTGCTAACGGAAGCTAGTCACTTAAAAATCATGAATATACAAAAGAGAAAGTCACGGTAACAGCAGTTTACAATTTTAGTTTTGTTTTTCTACACTTCTGTTTCATCTTCTCGCTTTCTATCTCCAACGCAAACTGAAAGCCCCTTCATTCCTCACAGCTAAAGTAGGGTGAGCGCTACTCTATCTGAGCTTGCGTATTTTCTAAAACTCCCTAGGTCATATTGACATGAGACCACTGAAGTTTTGTGTCTAGCATTTACTCGACCTACTGAATAAGAACCGTCAAGGTAAGTGTGTTAGTCTACTCAGATTCTCTGGCGGTTTGAATGAGACTTCCCATATTCTGGGGTATTTGAATATTTGGTCCCTAGCTGGTGGCTGTTTTAAGACTTAGAATGCTCGGCCTTGCTAGAAGAAGTATGCCCCTGGAGACAGTCTTTGAGATTTTTGCCATTTCCAATGTTCTCTTTCTGCTATGCTCCTGTATTTTGAGATGTGAGCCACAAGATCTTTGACCTGCTGACAGCATTATAGACCCTAGCCCCCTGGAACCATATGCTGTTTTATTGTAGCAACAGCAAAGCAACTAAGCCAGATTCTCTAACAAATGCAACACTTAATGACATTGTGGTCAACCATGGGCTGCATATACAAAGTGGACCCATACTATCTAATGACAACTTAGACATCTTAGTGTATGCAATTAGGCTCATGACTTCCACCCAAGGATGACATTTCTCTGATGAGACAGCTCATGAGATGTCCACAGCAGGGAGTGACAAATGACCATAAAGTGGCTGGCTTATACACAGCAGGGATTGATCTCTCACACTTCTAGAGCCTGGGAAGTCCAAAACTAATGCACAGGTAGAGCCAGCATCTGGTTCATAGGTGGTGTCCTATAGCTATGTGTTCTTACAGTAGAAAGAACAAGACTGCTTTCTGGAACCTTTTTCATGAGAGCACTAACCCCACTGATAAGGGTTCCATTCTCATGACCAAATCATCTTCCCAAGGACTAGAATTCCTGATCCTATCACCTTATCTATTAATATTTCAACATATAAATTTAAGAAAATGGAAGAGCACACATGTTTAAGCCAGACCAGTTGGGTGGGTGTTGTGATCAGCTGCCCTCACTCCCCCTGACTGGCAGGGGAACTTCCTTGTGGTCTGTAATTGACAAGGATGTTTGTCTTCTTTCTGGCCGGTGGGTCTCCACAGAAGGAGTAGAGGTATAAAAGGTTGCTGGGAAAAATAAAGGTTGCTCTTCTTCCACCTGAAAAGAAGCCTCTGTGTCTCAAACCCGGCACCCTCCCGCCAGTCTCGGCTATCCAGGCTGCGCTGGCCGCAGCAGATGGGGAAATTTTTGAAAATTTCTTCACATGTTTTTGATGTAAACAAAGCCTTGTGTTTTGTCTGCTTGTGGTATGATGGTCCACAAATCGGTGCCCAGATAGGATGAGGTTATGATTGATAAGGCTAGAGGAAGAAGAAGGTCACATGTGGTAAACAAGGCTTTGCTAGAAGCGAGAAGAAGGGACCTATTTTCCAGGATCTATAGATGATAAGAAGAGATGGCAGAGGAGGAGAGCCAAACAAAACAAAGATGTCTTCCCTCTTAAGGGAAACCTTGAGACCATGGGATACTCAGAAGGAACGTGTGTCTTTCGGGGACTGTGGGATCTGGAGCATCCTTAACAGTCATTTTAAAGGTAAGGGAAGCATCGCTGGCAGAATGAAATTTGTCTTCAGAAGGTGGAAGGGACCCATCAGGGGGCACAATTCAGACAGGCTGTTTATAGCTGTCAGGGCTAGAAAGAGCCAAGAAAAGACTTTCAGAAAACTATTTTGACAGAAAGAAAAATAGGAAGATGGAAAGCCTATTCACCACCATTAGGAGTGAAATGGCAGAGAAAATTGCCTCCGAGAAGCACCTTAGGCCAGTCAGGGTGGGCTGGAGAGGGGAGGCTGCTTTTAAGAGATAAGCTGGAGCAAACACTACAGGAGAGAGGCTGCCCTGCAGCCCGAAGCCCTGAACAAGCACAAAGTCTGTCCTGGGCATCGGCCAGAAGAGCCTAGGTTTGGGTACCGAAGGGCAGCCAAATGCCTGCTCAGTTGGGACTTGAGACTGCTTTGCTTTACATCCCCTAGGTCAGACAGGACCATCTGGGCCCTCTGGTTGTCTTGTCATTGGCTACATGGTGGACATGAAAACTACTTCCAGAAGCAGGAGAGATGGAAGCTGTTTTAGCAACACCATACACACACACACACACACCTATTAATAATGGCCCCAAACACAAAATGAGCAGCAGTTCAAATATGCCAAGGAGAAGGCCGTAAAGTACTTTCTCTAAGTGCAAAGGTAAAAGTTACTCATAGATATAGACAGAGGAAATCCACCATGTCAGCTTAGGGCTATCCTTCATTTCAGGCCTGCACCACGGGGCTTAGAACACACCCACTTCAGATAAGGATGCACTGCTGGGCATTGGACAGTCATTTTATTTTAGGTTCTCACTAAGCATGCTTTTCAGAACACAGCAGCCAGAGGCCTAGTGTAGCTACAGTCAGAGATCTGAAAGACTTATTTACCCTCAAGTCTGCCAAGATGTCCTGGATATTGATGGACCCAGTAGCCTCTCTGACATTAAGATGATACAACCTTTTCATATTATCAAAATGTTATAAAGGATATCCTTGTACTTAAAATTATTTTTAACATTTAAGACATTCGAAAAAAATCTTAGCAGTGTAAAAGATAAGTTACACAAGTAGGCACTAAGTAAAAGTCAGCCTGCAAAGGGGCCAGTGGTACAGCTCAGTTCACAGAGAGCTTATCTGCAAGAACCAAGGTCCTGGAACTAATCCCCAGAGTTACGAAAAGAAACCAACACCTTTAACCTAGTGTGGTGGTGCACACCCGTAGTCCCAACACACAGGAAGCGGAGGCAGGAGGATCAGGGGCTCAAGGTCCTTCTGAGTTACCTAGTGAGTTAAAGTCTGCCCACAGTACAGGAGGCCTATCTCCAAAAACAAACCAAAGCAATTGTCAGAGCCAGGGAGACGGCTTGCTGCCAAGTCTGACGACCTGAGTATAATCTTCAGGGCAGACCTGGTGGAAGAGTTGACTTCCACAGGTTGTCTCCTGTCTGCCACATGCTGTGGTATGTGTGTGCACGCCATGGCACACTTGCGCCTGTGCACACATAGACACCCACAATTAATCAAAATAAGAAATAATTCTATATACTGGTTGTGAGCTTATAATTTTTATTTGCGATTGTAACACAATTAATAAAAACCCAAAGACAGAACCTGGGGTTCAACCTGAAGGTCAGAAAAGCAAAGCAGCCAGTCACTGGCTCTTACCTCTACCTCCGTCCAAAATGGCCATCCTGCCTCCAGGAATCTCAGAATGAGACTGTGACTGAGAGCTGTCTGCTCCCATTTTATATTCCACTCTAGTGCTGGGATTAAAGGCGTGCACCACTACTACCTAGTTTTTACAGCAAACTAGTTTGGCTACTGGAATTAAAGGTGTGTGTCACCACTGCCTGGTTTGTAAGGCTTACCAGGGTGGCTGTTTTATTCTCTGAACTTCAGGCAAGCTTTATTCATGTCTCTATATCTGATCACAGTAGAGGAAGTGCCTATTTCCTTATATCTAACGAATATTGACGACAGTCTAGGAAAGTCATTGCCAATTTGAAAAGTGAAAAATGTTGGCTCCATTTACATCACAGCTCTGTCCGTTTATATATTTTTATCATAAATTAAGCATTCATAGTGTCCTATGCCAAGTTTTTGGGTAGAGGTGTTAAAATTTTATTAATAGGCAGATTTGTTTCATGATTTACTTTAAAAAGCATTGTATGTAATACTCATAAAACACAAACTCTTAGGCCATATAATGGTGGAACATGCCCGTAATCCCAGCACTCAGGAGAGAGGCAGTCAGAGCTCTGTGAGTTTGAGGCCAGCCTGGTCTACAGAGTGAGTTCCAGCACAGCCAGAGCTGTTATACAGAGAAACATTGCCTCGAAAAAACAATAAATAAATACTCTTTATATACTGCATGCCATTTGATCCACCCTATTACAAGAGTGGCGCCCGACGTGATGGACTAAACCCACTTAAAAAACCTGAGAAGGCTTAAAAATAAGGGAGAGAGAGTTTAACACAGATTTTTTGCTGTTTGTTGGTGGCTTGCTGTAGAGAGATTTCCTGATTCGGCAACAGCAGCAGAAAAAACGCTGTGTCGTTTTAAAGCGCAGCTTCTTGGGGCTGTGCTGCCAGCGTGAACTCTGGCTTTAAAGCATTTCAATGGCTTTTATGGGACTGGATGCTTGTGTTCCCACTTGGGATCGAAAGGAGAGTGCTCTAAGACCATGCTGATGGCTCAGTGCTCCCCGCCGAATCAGGGTTAGGCAGGCAGAAGGGCATGGCGTGTTTTCAGACTGCGCAGTGCTCTGCCTGTCAGATTTGGCTGTAACTTGGATGAAAAGAATTTCTGTGCTGCACGCTCAGTCTCAGAATTAAAGTGCTGAGTGCCGCTCCTACCTGGCAGCCCCAGAGCTAGAACAAAATGGTACGTCCTCCATTTTGAAATTTTCCTGACTCAGCAGCAGAAAAAAACTGGCTGTTTTAAAATGCTGGCTTTCTGGGCCATCCTGCCAGGGCAAACTCTGACTGTTTGAGGCAGGAGGGCCGGCAACAGAGAGAGGACTTGTGTGTTGTCTGTGGACATAATGCTGCAACTTACTTGCTGGCAGGGACCTTGAAATGCCATGGAGTTGTGGCAGTAAACATGGCTACAGCCACTACCTCAGCCATGAGGCTGGAAAGCTAAGGAATGGACTGGATCTAGCTGGCAAAGCCACGGCTTTAATCCTACTGATATTGCTTGCTAAATTAAAGACTCATGTGGTCAGAAAAACAGAGAGAGATACAGTAAAGAGAGCGTCAAAGACAAAGAAAATGTTTAAATGGTTTACAGTATGTTGAAAATATATGCAGACTAAAAGTTGAAGTTCTTAAAGTAAAAAACAAAATAAAAAAGGAAGAGAGTTGTTATGTGTGGTAGTACACACTTTTAATCCCAACATTTGGGAGGCAGAGGGAGATTGACCTCTGTGACTTGAAGGTGTGGTAGCACACGCCTTTAATCCCAGTGCCTAGAAGGTGGAGGCAAACAGATCTCTGTGAGTTCAAGGTGTAGTAGCGCACACCTTTAATCCCAATGCCTGGGGGCAGAGCCAGGCAGATCTCTGAGAGTTCAAGGACAGCCTGGTCTACAGAGTTATTCCAGGTCAAATATACAGAGAACCTGTCTCAAAAAGCAAAAAATAAAAGTGAAAATAAACAAAATAGAGGTTAAAATAAAGCACACAAAGATGGAAAATAAACAGAGAATTTTGATACTGTATGCTATTATGCTCTGTTTGAATTGTTTGAATGCTGAGAAAAGAGCAACAGCTGCTAAAAGATATTTGTTTATAAATGCTGCTGAACTAATCCAACATAGATACTTTGAAAATGCCTTGACTTTGAAATTTGGATCTAAGGACATGATGCTTTGGAAAGGAGTTTCTTATTTTGTCTTCACAGAGGATGAGACCCTGTTCATTTCTTCTATTCCAATATGGTATGATGGACCATGCCCTCCTGAAGGGTTGCTATGAACATCTTCAGAAAATTGCTTCGCTCAACTGCCAACTGAGATGAAACTAGCACACAGGTTATACCATGAAAGACCTAATTAACGATGCCCCCATTCAGCAGGAAGCAGTTTGGAGAGAAAAAACTGCGCCCATGTTCCCAAATATGGTTTATAAACATTCTTTTACATTTAAAGGGGGATATAATATAGATATGAATAAATTTGCATTAATATAGATTTTGCTTTATTGATAGATATTTAAGGTCAATTTTGTTATATGTATTTTTGATCTTTATTAAGGTATTGTGATTGTGTAGTTCATTTAAAAATGTAATGTATATAGGTTGTTAATGGATAATCATTAATAATAGTCAAGCTTGTAGTCATGTTAGTTAGATTTTCTAGATATATAGATATATAATTCAATTAGATCGGCATTCTTCATATCTTTCAAAGACTATCCGGAAGCAGAAAGCCAGGAATCAAACTATGATATTTTGAATATGAGATGTCCCCACAGAGAATCACTAATTTGGAAGGTTCTGGAAATGCTAAGGAGGGAAGGGTCTTACCTGAGGAAGTAACTGGATGCGTGGCTTTAAATGTTACTTCCCACTCCACAATCCCTTTCTTCTGTGCTCTCTGCTTCCTGCACTGTGAGGCAAACAGCCTCCTCTTCCTCCATACGTCTCCATCACCATGATGCTCTGCCTCCCCTGAGTCACAGAACCAAGATGCTATACTGAAATCTCTGGAAGAGTTTGCTGGAATAAATGCGCCCTTCCTTTAAATTGTTCATGTTAGGAATTCTGCCAAGTAATGACAAAGCTAATTATATAGTAACCCAGCTCAGCTAGCTCCAGAAGCTTGTGAGCTCTTGAATTTGTGATAGATCCCTTGCTATATTCATATATATATACATAATCTCCTTACTTGTCTTTTCTTCATGATGATGTTATTTAAATAATACTTTTTCCTGTTCGGTAGGATGTTTCCTATAGGGAACACCTGCACTTAGGAGTCCTGATTTTTCACATTGCTCCACGTATTCATATTGCCAGCCTCCTTAGCCTTATTCTCCCAGGGAAAGATGAGTGTGCTGTCCTTTCTGCAGCCCCACAACACAGGACAATCAGGCACGATAGGGAGTCAAGTCAAAGCAGGAACTCAGTTTATTACTGTGAACATCAGCTTATATAGGTTAAGTGACATCCTGTAACGTGGGGTTACCTCCAGCCAATGAGAGATAGCCAAGTCCTCCCTCTAGTTGGAGAGGTGTCTACCCAGTTTTTGCTGTCTCAACTCAGTTCCCTCAAATTTGAGCCAGGCTTTTCTCTGTCCTACAGGCCTCGAGGTTCAGGCCCTGAGATAATTTTGACCCAACATCTCCCCTTTTTTGATTTATATCCCACCCCCTACCCCAGTCACCAAGCCAGAATAGCCCACTAGGGAGAGAGTACAGGTCAGGGCCACCCCTCTCCAGAGTTTCAGCCTGGATACCCTCAAAATGAGAGTTCATCCATGGGTGAGATGTATCGAGCCTATCATAATGTACTCGAAGGGCCATGAGTTTCTCCTGTTGTATCTGGCTTTGGAATGCTTGTTTCAGCCTTTGGAGATTGCATGGGTCAAAAAGACAGATCAATAAACAAATAGTCATTGGCCCAATTAGGGAAGAGATGAATGAGGTAAGCCATGGCAACCAATTAGACCAGGTCATAGGGGGTCCTTGACTTAAACGAATCAATATCTTTTCTTAACTCATCTAGGATTCTTGTTAACTACCCCAGAATAGACCACATAGAAGCAACATTTTTTACCAAGTGCCCTACAAATTCCTCCCTGTTTCTTAAACAGCAAGTCCAAGCCTCTCCCATTTTGTAAGATTACCCTCGTTAAGGAATCCAAAGACTTTTGTAAATAAAGTCATGCAGTCTCTGTCTTTTCTAATTATGTTCAGCCCACTCTGCTCACACCCCCAGGAAGAACAATAGCAATCAGGAGCCACCTTGCAGTTTTTAACAGTGGAGGCAGTCCGGTTGCTTTCTGGGCGTACATAAAAGAGTGTCTGCAGGAGGGCATGTCTCCTGAGGACATGAGAACACCCAGGTTCATTAGGGTAAGATGCCTAGATCAGGTGCACCCCTGAGAGCCTCCACATTCAGGTCTTCCTTTGATCCCCAGAATCCAGTCTCCCATGTCACAGAGGTCAAACATCAGGCCAGGCCACCACATCCAGAGTGTTGTTATCTGAGAACTCTGGTTTAGAATCCCTCCAGTGCCAGCTCTCGACAAAATCCATGTCATCTTCTGTGGTTGGTGGGGGCCTGGACCTCTATCCCCATGGGAAGAGTTAACATGATTACTGCTGGGAGGGCCATCTCAAATAGATACACAGGCAACACTTTCCTCAAAGGTCAGTCTCCCTTGGGCAGTGGTTATTATTCTTCTCTTTTGTTTGAATTTAAGGGTTGTACACCATAATCTCTTTCTTTCTATATTGGTCATTTTGGTCTTCCATATTGTCCTGAGGGGAGGGGAAAATTTTTAAGTTACAAGCTGGTAGCCATATAGGCATTTCTCCTCTGTTTGGGAAGACACATCCATATCCTTAGCCCCGTGTCTACAAGAGATCTGCTCCCCCCCCCTTGGAATCTATTTTGTTTATCTGATTTTTGAAAATTTAAAACACTGACGGTTAATGCCTTTTGCAGTTGTAGATGTGAGGAGACTTCTCCCCCTTTTTATTTTATAAGGACCTCTTTGAGATACTGGTGATGTCTTTAAACAATCGCTTGACCCTGAGGGTTGTATGGGATCCCAGTGGTATGGGATATATTCCATCTCTGGAAGAATTCTTTTAATGTTTTACTTATAAAACAGGAGCCATTGTCGGTCTTGACCTGTTGTGGTAGTTCCCACGTAACAAAACATTGTAAGAAGTGGCTTTTGGCATGGGTTGTCTTTTCTCCAGCATGTCAGACACTTAGAGTACGTGTCTATAGTTACAAACATATATTTTAATTTGCCAAATAGAAGTTAATGTGTTACATCTGTTTGCCAGGTGATATTGGGTCCTAGCCCTCTTAGGTTCACCCCCGGCCGTTGTAAAAAGCAGGGAGGTGTGGAGAAACTGTTGGCAAGTCTCTTTAGTTCTGCTGTGGGGATCTGGGGGTTTAGGTATTTGAGTCCTCCCCAGTTGACATGAGTTAAGTCATGCATTTGGGTTGCACTTTGTATGGGCAGAATTGAGACCTCTATGAGACAGGCCCCTGAAGCTGCAGCATCCACAGCAACATTCCCTTGGGAAATGAGGCCAGGGAGGTTTTGGTGTCCTCTGAGATGATGACTATATATGGTTTCTTTTCTACCTTCTAAGAGCAATCCGAGTTGTATCATCAAGGCAGAAATGGGATTAGCATCCAATCTGATATAGGCATAGGGTAAGTGTGGCAGTGGGTTCATCACATAAGAGCTGTCTGAATAGAGGTTGCAGGGTTCTGGGGCCTCCTGTAGGGCAATATATGCAGCCACCATTTCCTTATATTGACTTGATCCCCCACAAGGGAGAATTTTGGTAATCTTTGTCTTGGTCCCCCCTGCAGGAGAAACTACAAAGGTGGTTCCATTCTTCCCGCCATATGTGCAAACAGTGAATGCTTGGGGCAGTGGCCTAGAAGAAAAGACTAAGGGGACTCTCCAGTGTAGTTCTTGATATAGCTTCACTAACCGGACTCCCCAAAGTGGGTGTCCAGGATCCCCAGAAATCCCTCCAAAGCAAGGCTCAATCAAGAACAATGTCTGGCTGCCAATTCTAAATCCTTAATTTTAAATGGAATTACTAATTTAGGAGAATTTTTTCCATAATGTTGGAGGGACGTGTCTCTGATTTTTATTATATCAATTATTTGATCAACTAGAAAATACACTCTGGGAGTGCCCCCCAGGGTGGTGTGCTCCACCATTTTAGTGGTTGTGACTGCTGAACAATAGCAGCCAGCATGGTCTTTTTTCCCTAGTAATATCCAGCCTTGGATTGGAATATCAGGATTATATTTCGCCAAAAAAGCCTGAGCTCTCATTGACTAATTCATTGAGTGCCTGACGGCCCTCAGGGAGCAAGGAAATGATCTCATAAAGTTGCTTCCCCCTTTTAGGAGATCATATAACACATCTAGTCTCAGTCTCTATAGGCAACCAGGGCCTTGACTTACTCAGTTCATTTCCCCCAATATGTTTTGTAGCCCCGATAAAGTGACAGGCTCAGACAGGATTAATTAGGGTCCATTCACTTTGGCTTGAGTGAGTGTTAACTGGGATCCCAGTATAGGAAATGGGAGTACCTTTTGTGTTTGTTTGGGGCCATTTTTAAAGACATGTTGTTGGAGGATATCAACAATAAGTCATTACCCAGGCAGTTAAACCTGATTCCTCCAAATACCCAATGATTAGATCATCCATATAAACATATAGGAGGGCATTTTCTTTGTCAAAATAAGGAGAGAGGATACTATACAAATATTGTTGGCAAAAGTCTGGACTATTGGCCATCCCCTGTGGGAGAATAGCCCATTCATACCTCTCATCAGGTCTAGAGGAGTTAACTGTAGGAATGGAAAAGGTGAACTTTTAGCGCTCCTCCTCATGAAGAGGAATTGAGCAGAAACAGTCTTTTAGATCAATTACAGTGAGATGAAACTGGGAGGGGACTGCTGGGACTCAAGGTAGGCCCCTTAAAGGGGCCCCTACTAGCTCCATATGGGCACTGACTGCTCGTATGTCCTGTAACATTCTCCAGATCCCAGTAGGCTTACGTATCACAAACACAGGGCTGTTCCAGGGACTCATCGAGGGCCTTACCATCCTTCTTTAAGCACATTTCTGGTGATTTCCTTGAGCATCTTAAGTTTAAATTCAGGTAATGGCCACTGCTCCACCCATACTGACTTACCAGGTGCCCACCTAATCAGGGAGTGGGGGACCCTAGGGGCTGTGGCCTCTACTTTTGGAGGTGAATCCAGGTGTTGGGGGTCTGCCTGATGACACCTTGCTCAGTTTTATCATCACAAAAAGCTAGGTGGTCAGTGGTAATAACAGCATCCATTTGCCCTAAACAAATCTTGTCCCAGGAGGTTTACAGACAACCCTGGGAGGATCAGAGGCCTGCACTTTCCTTTGTCTCTGTCCGGCCCCACCCAAGTGTATATTCATTTCCTCCTGTCAAGGATGGAGCTGCTTATTCGTCCCATTTTATCCTCTCCAGAGCGGCTGAGGGCTTAAGGAGGCAACCACTCCTTGTCACAGACAATATCTACTTTCTTTTTTGTCTTTGCCTCTGTCTGTCGTATTCCTTTTCCCTGGGACCACTCTTCAGTACATTGCAACCATTTTTGTTCTTTCCCCTCATCTGTCTCCTTTTCTCCTGTTCTTTTGGTTAATTGGTTACTTTTGGATTCTTCATACCTCTCCGGATCTTTGATATTTTCCTTACCTGCTGTTGGGGAAGGCAGAACAGTGGGGTGGAAACATGCCTTAAGGGCTGTGATAGCTGGATATAATCCCAATGGTGGGGGTATATTCAAGTGTTTTTCCCTTTCTCTGGCCAGAGTCTCTGCCTGGTTTCATGTGTCACATGAGAAAAGATTCCCGGTGGGTACCCAAGGGGCCAGGGTAATTATATCCTCCCATACCTGGATTGCATTGTGGTCTGACAATTCTAGGCCTTGGGAGAGTAGCATATATCTCAGTGCCTTAAGTGTTAGGTCATTTTTGTGTGAAGTTGCATTACCCATCATGGGGTCCCACTCACCTTTACTGACCGCTTTGCCCTGGAACCAGTCACCCCACGTTGGGTGCCAGTGGCCAGGCCTCCTTAGCTTTATTCCCCAGGGAAAGGTGAGTGCACTATCTGCCTGTTTTGCAGTCCCACAATGCAGGACAATCAGATCCACAGCCCCACCATGCAGGACAATCAGAAGTGATAGGGAGTCAAGTCAAAACAGGAACTCAGTTTATTACTGTGAGCATCAGCTTATATAGGTTAAGTGACATCGTGTGATGTGGGGGTACCTCCAGCCAATGAGAGGCAGCCAAGTCCTCCCTCTGGTTGGAGGGGCATCCAACTAGATTTTGCTGACTCATCCTCAGTTTCCTCAAACTCGAGCCAGGCTTTTCTCTGTCCTACAGGCCTCGAGGTTTAGGTCCTGAGGTAATTTTGGCCCAACATCCATATAACACTGAATGCAATCAACACACACAGTCCTATAGCATGGACTTCCTTAGACACTGGAACATTAGGCTCTGCTGACATAGCAGACTCACTTTCCTCCCTGAAGGGCTTAGGGGTTTAGTATGTTGGTTCCTCTTCCCAGATCTGAGCCCGGCTATGCCTGGACAAAGTGCAGCTGCTTCCCCATACTGTTGTTTCGTTGGTGACTGGGGAAGTAAATGCCTCAGCTCATCACAGAGTCGGGTTGACCCCATTACCATTTTTAAAGACTAAATATTTATTTAAATGTTGCCTCGGCTTTCTGCACTGGGGATCTTTTCCTGATTTTGGACAACCCCTTGCAATCTCATCTCACACCTTTTACATCTTCCTTGCTGCATGCCAGCCTTTCCAGCTTTGGCCAATGTCCGTTTCCTCTCCCATTGCCCCTCCAGAATCATAATCTGCCCTTCATGGAAACCTTGCCTCACCCATTTCTTTCGGGTCTCTGACCACACACCCATGGAGTTCTTATCCTTACACAACTGACTTGCTGAAGTTGAAAGGGTAATAAAGAGTAAATTCATCTCTGGCCAAATGCAGCCATGGTCTGTGTGCTCTTTAAAACAACCTATCGTGTTACCAAAGCAGGATGTGATTCATCTCCACAGAGGCATCCTCCCAGTTACACACATCCCTAAAAGAAAGCCTGGGTCAGAGACAGCAGAGCTGCAAACCACACTACGAAAGGAGCATTTCCCCAGGGAACGCACCCTCTACAAAGGCATAGCCTTCCACCTTGGCATTGTTTAAAATCTACCTTTTATTTCTTGAATGCCTTTCAGATTTTAATACTCTGAGTGCTTACGGTGGTCTAGGTAGAAAGAGATATTCGGGATGTAAAACTTCTGACAAGTTTGATCGCTTCACAGCCTGATGATAAAAGAACACCGATGGCTGAAAGGAGAAGTTTGCCAGAATTTAGAGAAAGATGTGTGTATGGGGATATGTATTCTGCCCCAAACAAACAGCATCACATAGTCACATAGTGCTTGAGCACAGTGGGCTTTCATTAATTCTTTACTCTGAGCAGAGAATTGTGGAAGTCATGGGGACCACGTGAGGTTAATGGATAAAGACCTCATATTTCAGGAAGCTGACTTAAAAAGGAGAGGTTTAATGAACTTCACTGGGAGTCTTGGGGGCTTTCCTCAGCTCTGCGCTATGATTCAGCAAAGAAATTCGATAAAGAGAATAACTTCAGATAAACTCAAGAGTTCATCTGAAGCCTTATGTAATTTTCATTTACATAATTACTTTTTGAATGCCGTGTTCTAGCTTGCAAGATTTCAAGGCTGTGTGCCTGTATACAAATGTTTCTTTCTCTTCGTTATTATTTCAGATAAACCCAGATTGACTGAATAGGCTAATTTCCTGGGTCTCACTTATCCTTAACTATCTGCTACCACCAAAACTAAGTGTGTTCTAAGGTACATACATCCAACACACTAATGTTAGCGGCAGGGCACTTTACAAACTATTTGATTGTATTTAACCCCCCCCCACCATAGCTCAGTTTGAAAGCCTCCATCCAGCTAAGCTCAAATCCATTTGTGCTCTCTTACATGACTTAGAAAACAATGGATTGTTGACCATCAGTTCTGTAATTTGGGGAAGAATTGATGTCCTTGGTAGCACAAATAAACAGAAAACCGGCCATTTTCAAAGGAGGTACCACATTCTATACTGTGTTTTAAAAGCGTTGATGTCTAGTTTTAAAAGGGTCTTCTCTGATTTTTTTTAAATTGATGACTCTCAGGAGGAGCAAATAATCCTCAATGATAGCCTCTGAAGTGGTTCAATCACCTACTTTCAAGTGGCTATTGTTGGCCCAGAGTCTTTCAAAGGAAAGCCAATTGTGTTCAGACCTTTTCTAGTTGTAAGAACTTTGATGTAACACTCATTTTTTTTTCATTAGGCTGTGTACTTCCAGCATTGTTTAACATTGGTAAAGTCAAGAACTATACCTCTTTTTTTTTCTTTCCTTTTTTTCCCTCTCCCTGAATTGTATGTTTTTATGTTTTCCCTAGTTCTCTAAAGATTATCTCCTACAAAGCATTTATTAAAAGCCTTGACCCTGGAAATTTCTCATACACTTAATCTAAAATTACTTTTATGAAGTAGCCATCTTTCTAGGCAATTAGGGAGCCATTCAGTCGCTCCTTGAATTTAGTCACCCAGAAACACTTAGAGCTAGAGTCCCACATGGGGCCGCACTGCCAATGTCACTGCCTGCAGAATATTTTGTTGGAATTTTATATTTTCAAATTAGAGGCATTAACTCTCCAGAACATCACAGTCAGGTATTCTGGTATGAACCTCAATCAGTAGCATGCCCTTTGTTAATTCTTTTGTATTATTAGAGATTAATGTTATTGAGAGACACAGAAAGATGAGTTTGTGTAATCAGCAAGGGATCTCCATGAAGCCACAGTGCGATGCATCCCTGCTCGCTTCTCTCAGCTCCATTTACCTGTCACATCAAGTTTATTGCACTTAGGAAGACCTGCTCCAGGGCTCTGGATGGTCAGTAAGCAAAAGGTTAAATGACAGATGCCTCATCCTCACGGACTCCATGTTCACAGTCTGTTACTATCATCATGCTGTGGACACGGAGAATTAGCATCAGGACCTACCATCAGAGTCTTCCTATGCTAGGAGTACTAGACACGCCTGTGTGAAACTCTATACAGCAGAGTTGGGATTATCTATCAAGTGGTTTCTAGATGACCAACAGTTCCTACAGTGACTTGACTTAATGATGAACTTTTGGCTTTTGGTTTTAGTTGTATTGATTACGATCATTTTTATTCATTATCCCCCAAATAAGTGTTTGAGCACAAAAGGAAATCTTGATGAAGGAATACTATGATAACACTCAAAGTACAGATATATAGGAAGATGACTGACATGACATTGTCTAATGCCTTGATAGTTTCAACAGTTTCTCTCCTCCTCCGTACCACGGGGCGGGCGGGGGGAGGTTGACTCATTGCTTTGAAAATCCCACTAAGCATCTTGTATTTCCTCAAGTAGAACAGACAAAAGATATGAAAAATAGAATCATGGGTTATGAAAATTTTTATCTGACCCAAGAAAACAGATTGGCATTGTCTTTTCCAGCACGAAGCATATATGTTGTTTATACACTGTTGTTATTCTTCAGTTAGTATTTATTTTTGAATTTTCTATCACCAGGTTCTGGCAAAAGAGGGCTCAAGAGTTTGGGAGCTCAAAAGACAATTCCTGTTATTTTCTATCTTGTGAACTGATTTACATATTTTAATAATTGTTTTTATAAATCACTTCCTGGAATTTGGGATGTTGCACTATAGGGTTCCAGTATTTCATTTATTTTAAAACTTAGGTTTTTATGGTTCAACCACATTTTCTAATTATAAATCTCCCAGGTCTTCTGTAGAGTCAGCCAATGACACATTCGGTTTGCGTTGAGTGGTACAAAATGCTTTTTAAACTAGTCAACAAAATCTCAGTTGTGTTTAGCAATTTCAATTCAAAAGGAAAAGTCCTCCTATTACCACCTTATTGTGACAACCATGAGCCGTATCTGAAACATTCTAGCCCTTTTACCTCAATCGTCAATGCCTAGCTTTATTACATCTCTTACTGTGTTCTGTCTGTCATCCCCCGCCCCACCTCTTACTTTCGGACTGTTTATTAGGACAGTTTCCCTGTTAAATTTAGGAGCTTGGGGCTCAGGGTTACATTATTCAAGATGACTCACAAGAAGGAAAGCGGATCCAGAAATAACCATCCCTGCTGCCCTGGGCAAGCCACTTTGCTTTGTAAAATTCAGGAAAAAAAAAAAAACAAAAAACAAGATGAAAGCTTTCTAAAGTTGGTACAAAGACGAAAGTCATGAAATCCTCTCTCACTAGAGATGCGGGTCCTCAGGGTGCTGTGGAGTGGGGGTGGGAACGGGAGGGGATTGGAATAGGTGAGGTCCTACTTTCCTAGGATGTGATTCTCACTGGAGATACTTGGTAAATTACTGGCAGCCCACTTGATAAACTGAGAGCCAGATTGTTGAGAAAAGAAACAATTCTTCCCTCCCCTGGCAGGCTAGTGCGTTGCATCAGAAGCAAATTATATCATTACCTCCTGTCTTAGATAAACATTATGTAGGCAAGCAGTTCCCTGAGACCTTGTAATTTCTGGTATTCTTGGGCTCACAAAACATGTTTTCACTGTGGCATCTTGAAATTCTTCAATGGAGAATAGTTTTATGTAAGAGCCTGAGTAACCCCCCACTCCTACTACAGTTGCCATGGTGAAGTGACTTAACTCTGCTTGGTGGACAGCCAGGCCAGGCTGGTGTACCTGCCTGATGCTGGCCCCTAGTCCTGTAGTTTCTTCTGGAAATCGAGAAGACAATGTGTGTGTGTCTTTTCCACCACAGCCAATGATGGTTTTGGAAGGAAGATGCCTCTTTGCAGTGATTGGCTGTTAAGTGGTACATGGCCTTTCCCAAGCAAGGCTCTAGATGCGGAACCTTACTTCTCTCACCAGGGAAGCTGGAGATGCCCTCTTCCCTGTGCAGCCAGGTTGAACTGAAATTTTTCTTTCTATTCTTGTCCCTTTAGAGCAGAGTTTCTCAGCCTCCCAAATGCTAAGACCCCTTAATACAGTTCCTCATGTTGTGAAGCCCCCCAATCATAAAATTATTTCATTGCTATTTCATAGCCATAATTTTGCTGCTGTTATGAATCACAACATAAATATCTGATATGCAGGGTATCTAATATGAGACCTCAAAAGGGGTCACAACCCACAGGTTGAGAACCACTGCTTTAGACTCCAGAGCATTGCTTTTCAAGCTGGTGTGTACAAATCATCCAGGACTTTTGGTGAGGTGCTCTCTTGTGCAGTCTGCAATGTGTCTAAACTCTGTCTACCCCAAGGTTGCAAAAGCTGCTGATGTTTCTGGCTGATCACTGCCCTTTGCATAAAATTCCTCCTTTAATCCAGCACTGTGGGGCAGAAGCAGGTAGATCTCTGGGTTCGAGGCCAGCCTGGACTACAGAGCAAGCTTCAGGACAGCCAGGGTTGCACAGAGACAAAATAACATCAAGAACAACAAACAAACAACAGCAGTTCCGGATTTGCAGGGATATACACAGCAATCAGTTGTTGCACTTAGAAATGCGGCATCACGGGCTGGAGAGATGGCTCAGAGGTTAAGAGCACTGGCTGCTCTTCCAGAGGTCCTGAGTTCAATTCCCAGCAACCACATGGTGGCTCACAACCATCTGTAATGAGATCTGGCACCCGCCTCTGGCATGCGGGTATACATGGAGGCTGAATGTTGTATACACAATAAATAAATAAATAAATAAATAAATACACTATTTATTATGTGGCTTTATTGATTGACCTACAGTTGTTTTCTATTTGTGTTCTAAGGTTCCCTTTTCGCCAGTTACATCGTCTTCTTAATTTATTTGAAGAATGCTGATACTATCCCATCAGTCAGCCTGCAACTTTAAAATACTCATTTTAAGCCAGGCGCCTTCAATCCCAGCACTCAAGGAGGCAGAGGCAGGTGGATCTCTGTGAGATTGAGGTTAGCCTGGTCTACAGAGTGAGTTCCAGGACAGCTAGAGCTACATGGAGAAACCCTGTCTCAAATAACAAAAATAAAAACAAAACATTTGTTTTTTTTTAATTTAATTAAAATATAGTAACATCATTTCCTGCCTCCTTTTCTTCCTCCTACCTCCCTCATGTCTGTCTCTTCTCAAATTCATGGCCTCCTCTACTTTAAATATTGTTTTTAATATATACATATAAACAAATAAACATAAATAACCTTTATTTGGAGGACATATTATGCTGAAGTCACTGTGCTACTCAGTTATGAGGCAAGGAGCAGAAGAAATATTGTTTTATTTTGTTTTTCTTCTATGTAGGCTCACATTTACAATGCACTAAGCATTTTCTTGGTAATTGATATATTCTACTTTGTTTAATTTTATATCCACCCTTTTTTTACTATATTAGTATTACTATGATTATCCCTCTTTTAAAGTTCAAGAATATGGGAACAGATTTCTTGTTTGAGACACAGAATTATAGCAATACTAAATCTGGTGAGTAGGCTCCGCGGGTAAGGGTGTTTGTCTCAAATCTAATGGTCTGAATTCAATCACCAGAACGCACATGATGGAAACAGAGCACTGACTCCTATAGTTGACCTTCATAAACACCATGGAATGAACATACATGCATGCACGCATGCGCGCGTACACACATACCACGCAGCAAATAGATACACACATTTATAAATAAATGCTAAACTATTTTAAATATTGATGCTAGTAAATAGTGGGACAGATATTGAACTCAGAAAGCCAAGCTTAGACACCTACATTTTCAAACAGTCTTCTGAGTATGACTGTCTTGTGAAAAAGTGAGTCCTTGGAAAGGAGTTCCACAGGTAGCATCGGAGGCTGGAGAATAGCCTGTCCTGTGGGCAGAGATACCAACAGTTCTATTCCTGTGCTTGGACAGAGAAAGTGAGATCCTAACCCTCAATATGGCATTTGGAGCTCAAAGCTTTGAGGAGTAACGAGATGATGAAGGTGGACTCCTCACCAGTAACGCTAGTGCCCTCAGAAGAGGCCAAAGGTTAACTCTCCTCTCTATTATATTCCATCTGTGGATACAAGAAACCCACAGGCTGCAACCTGTATCAGGGTTTTCATCAGAATCCAGCCCTGCTGGCAGTCTTACCACATTTTACACAGAGAAACTGAGGGTCCCCAAGGTTTGCAACCCAAAGTGGCTGTGCTAATTTGCTTTCCATTGCTGTGCTAAAACACCCAAGATAATCAACTTAATGGCTGAAAGATTTATTTTCAGATGCTGAAGTCAGTGGTCAGTGGGCTCCTTTTCTTCTTTTTCCAATCACCAAATATGCCCAGAGGTTGGTGTGTGTGTGTGTGTGTGTGTGTGTGTGTGTGTGTGTGTGTGAGAGAGAGAGAGAGAGAGAGAGAGAGAGAGAGAGAGAGAGAGAGGTGGGGGCGAGAGCTACAGGTATGTCTGTGAACCATATTCATGCCTAGTGCCTACAGGTCCTAGATAAGGACCCTGGATCCCTGGTACTTGAGTTACAGCAGTTCTAAGGCACCATGTGGGGCAACAAGAGATGTTAAATGATGAACCATCTCTCTAGCCCCTCGTTTTCTTCAGAGCCTGTGGCAAGGTGGACATCATGTAGTACAGAACTGCTTGTCTCTGATGGACCAGGAAGCAGAGGGGAAGGCTCTTCCCCTAAATCGGGCTGAGTGGAGACATGAGTTTCTGAATTCACAGGAAGATTCCAAGGTCATGATCGAGCCACGAGACTTTCAGGTAACGAACAAAGATGACGGTAGTCCCCTCCCTTGATAATCCAAATAGGCATTCCAATTATTATTGAATACGAAAACACAGCAGTTCCAGAAAGCTTAGAAAACCATGCAGCACCTTCCCGAGAGTATAAACTGATGAAGTAGTCTGGTTTGTCATTGTCCGCTGTCACCCTCGAGAATGTTTTCCTCTACTCTTGGCTATTGTCACCCCTGGAAGTTACCCCAACTGTGCTCCATAATAAACTCTGTCTTCTGTACCTATACAGTGTGCCCCACCTTGGCTCTTCCAGTGGGGGATATAGGAACTGGGGAGCTGAGAGAAAGCCAGAGCAAAATCCTGGTAAACCCTCTGGGCCCTCATGATCCAATCACCTCCCAGGGTCTCCATTTCTGAACACTCCTACATGGAGTTGAGTCCTCAACACATGAGCTTTGGGATGGCATTTAGACTGCAAGCCATAGAGTGACCCAATCAATAATGAAGGGGAGAGTTGGCCCACTAACGTCGCTCAACACCACATTGCTAAGCACTGCACTGACTGAGACATTGATTACAGAGAGGAGGACAAAGCAAGGGCTGTTTTCTCTCTCCTCTTGACTCCAATCATTTTTCCTACATGCTTACATCCCATGTTGTGTTAAAGCGATGTTTTAATGAACCCGGAACCTGTGGTGACTGGAATGTAATGTATACTCTCTGGTTTAGTGAATGACTGAATGATTGAAACCCCACAAGAAGTCATCAGTACTTTAAAAAGACTCTGAAGTTATTTGCTCTGAGAGAACACATCCCATATTCCTAAAAACAAAGCTAGCAATAAGACAGTAAATAGTATCAGAATACGGTCGAAGGGAATTTTTTCCGACAGAGATACATCCCCATGGAGGGTGTCTTGTTATTTCCCAGGCTTCTCACTTTTCACAATCACATTGCATCTTCCTGTGCTTGTCATGAATCCCATGAAGATGGAGTTTACAGGAAATGCCCAGGGTCTGTAAAGGTGCCTGTGATGGCAACCGTTCATTTTCTTCCTCCGCTTTTGCCTTCTTCTACGTCTGATCTGCCTTCCCATGCAGAAAAGTGAAAATAATTTTTCGTGTGTGAGATATTGAACTGTGAGGTGACTGTTGGCGGCATCAACTCTCATCCATTTTAAAAGTCGTCCTCCTGATCAGAATCAGAGTTGATGAAAACTTTGAGTTTCTTTTTACTGCAATCAAGACAACTTGGCAACAAAGGGCCAAGTTTAGCACAGAATGGAAAATTAGGCTATTTGTTCACGCGAGAGAAAGCATAGTTTAGACAGAGCTATCTCAGCTCAAACATCCTTCTGTGTTTAACCCCAAGGGAAGCAATGGAAACCGCATTTACAGTGAATCTTGTCCACTTGGATTGGACCATCAAATTGGCTGGAGTATGCATGATTCAAGCTTCAACCTTGAGCCGTGGCAGGAAGGCTGTGTCTCCTGGAGAGGAAAGAACACACAAAGAAAAGCAAATGCGTTTGTGTGCAGCACCTACCAGTGGTTCTCGACTATACCCATGCTGTGACCCATTAATACATTTCTGGATGTGGTGGCAACCCCTAGCCAAAAAATTATTTACATTGCTGCTTCATAAATGTAATTTTGTTACTGTTATTACGTTATGAATCATAACGTAAATATCTGACATGTGACCCCCCCTATGAAAAGGTCATTTGGCCCTCCAAGGTTGAGAACGACTTACTGACAAAATGGTAATTTGCTTATGAGAGGCCTAAGGGAACCAGAAAAACCCAACTTTCCACATATCTTCCTTCGTCTTAAGATAGCTGAGGCCTCTTGAAGGACCTATGCTTTCAGGTATGTTCCTCAGTAGCCTAACATAGGGCCGATGCACTGGTTGAGGAATGCCTGGAAACCCTACTTCTGTCTCCCAGTAGAACACAGCATTGTACCTTTACAAAGCTCAAACACTCACCTGTATAAGATGCCTGAATGGGATGAGAATTTTCTTTCCCTCTGTCCTTCCATCCTTCAACCATACTTCCTCTGAGATCTTATAACACACCATGTTCTCTGCCATCAGAGTGTGGGCCAATTAGACTGAGGTCCTGATCTGCCATGCTCACCCTCAGGTCCCAGCACATACTACAGTGCGGAGCAGCGAGCAGATGCTCAGGGAGTGTTCTAGAATCGGTGAATGTCCAACAAGCACAAGAGGTCATGCGCCGAGCATCTACTCATTTCAGCCAGTGGTAAGGGAACTACTGGCCTGGTCTGTTCCAGTGCCTGTCTGAATCTGACTCACGAGCACAGCAGATTTATTCACACCTGATTCACAGTAGTAAGCACACCGGGGGTTCTCTAATTGAAGACTTAGGGTGAAGTTTAAAGCCACCAATGGAAGTCGACAATGACCCTACCCTTATCAAGTATAGAATCTCAAGTTTTAAATATAGTCACATGTAACAAGATATTAAGATTTAGGCCTTTTCTTCTTCACCAACACTGGTATTCAGTGTAGCCAGGGGGATCACGACTGCTGTATGGGCTCCATAGGTGTTTTTATTCTTGAGTTCCCAGTTGCTTCTGTCTTTCAGGAGCTCTCTTTTGAGCTAGTATTCTTACTACGGTCAGAGTGTGTAGGGAGGGAACCCTACTAGGCTGCTGGATTCTGAGAAGGACATCTATGCTCCTGTACGGAGAGGCCTAGCTTTGTGGAAACCCTGCCCTTCTTGACCATCACATTAAACATCCTCACTGCAGCTTCCCATCGGGTGCGCCCTGCTTGTTCTTCCTCACATCCCCACTAGTGCCTTCGAGCACCCAGAAACAAACTCACACTATCCTATCGTTTAGAATCAGATCAAAGCACCAGTCATTCAGACACTTCCGTGGAAAAGTCTTCTATGGGCCAAAGAATTTCGAAAGATCCACCAATTCCCTCCTGGAATACTCCCACTACACAGTAACCTGATAGTATAACAAATAAGAGACTTATTTTTTTTTCAACTTAGAATTTGCCACCTTCAAACTCTTATTCCTACATAACACCTTAACACCTTGATAAACATTGGTTCGGATCAGAGAACACATGGGAAAAGCATGGGAAGGTATGAATCCAAGGCTTCTTGATTGGCCACTTTCTTCTAGCCTGGTAATAGGTCTACATTACTTTATATACAAATTCATCATTTCACGCAGCATATTTTTCATTGCCATTTTAACGACATATTTATGTGGAATATTGTTCTCATTTTGTTTCCATCATGGTAATAAAATACCCTGGAAAAAGAAAAGGCAGCTTAGAAGAAAAGAGGAATAATTTCAGTTTACATTTCCAGTTTACAGTCCATCGCTGTGGGCCAACTTCTAGCCACATCATCTCCACAGGCAAGAGCAAAGAGAAATAAAGCCATAATGCTCAGTTGGCTGTGCTTAGATTTATTTTTACAAGCTTTCACAGTTCAGAGCATGTTGCCTAAGGAATGGTGCCACCCACAGTGGTCTTGATCTTCCCACATCAGCTAACTTTATTAAGACAACGGATTGTTTGATTATCTTGATGGTAGATAGGTGCATAAATTTAACGTGATGCTTCACAGCTTCAGTTCTGAATTACAATTCAAACACTATACAAACTCATTAAGTTGCATCGTCTTTGGGTTTGCTTAGTTTGGGTTGCAATGTTTTATTTAATTTCCAAGTTTATTTTTATAATGAAGTAAAAAATAAAAACGACGATCCACTACAGACATGCCCACCGGCAAGTCCAGTGTAGACAATCCTTCCCTGAGACTCTCACCTCAGATGATTTTAGCCTGTGCCAAGTTGACAGCTGAGCTAAGCATCACACAGGTGAAACAACCTAAAGACAAAAATGTATGGAGTCACTTTAGTAGAAGAGATAATCAAAAGGAGATTCTGCAGACAGAGTACCCACCAATGACATGGAATGAATAGTAGTGATAAGGTAAGCCCTGTGCTATGAAAGCGCCACTAACGAAGTCCTTTACACTGCAAGTGACTCTACAGTTTGCAAAGCATCTATACATATGCCATGAAGTTTTATTTTCATAGCCAACAGGACAGGTAGGCGAGGCTTCTTTTCTTATAAAGAAATACAAAGGACTGGGAAAGTTCAGAGCTTTTCCCCACTGTCTACATAGCTTTTATATTGTGCATTGGAATTGGAACTAGTTCTTATTATTTTATATCCCATTTTCCCTACTCAGGGCAAGGTTGTTATATGACTGATGAAGAGAAAAACTCAAATGGACAGGGAGTAAAATTTGAGAATAACTTGATTTAGGTCATTCATTTCACAATCACCGTGGTCCCACACTGAGAGTCCATGCAGGGAGATTCATACAAAGAGCGGCATTCTCCTCAGATCCAGGCTGTGTATGCCTTAGCCCTGCTTCTGCTAGGCACAGTCTCTCTCAGCTGAGCCTAGGTAGGCATTTGAGAATGTAAAGAACCCAGTACAGTGACATTTCATTTGTATTTTAATAAATAAAGCTTGCCTGAAGATCAGAGAGTAAAATGGCCACACTGGTCAGTCATACATACCAGGCTGTGGTGGCACACACCTTTAATCCCAGTAGCTACACTAGTTAGCTATAGAAGTCGGGCAGTAGTGGTACACGCCTTTAATCCCAGCACTAGAGAGGAACGTAAGATGGGAGGAGACAGCTCTCAGTTACAGTCTCATGCTGAGATTCCTGGAGGCAAGATCGCCATTTTGGTTTGAGGTAGAGGTAAGAGCTGCCTGCTTTGCTTTTCGGATCATCAGGTTGAACCCTGATATCTGTCTCAGGGATTTTATTATTCGTGCTACAACCCACTGTGTTTGGGGCTAAGTTTCGCATTGCCTGGAATTCCATCAGAGTAGGTACTACAACCATGAAACACCTGGAGAGTGACCAGACCACAGACACAGACAGTGTGTCTGCGCAGTGATCTCTGTATGGTAGAGGGGAGACCGAGATTATCCTGGGTATTGACGACAAAGTCACTTTGACACCATGAAAATTAAAAGTCAGTATAGGCGAGGGGAAGATCTGCTTCGCAAGCATAGAGGCAAGCCTGGAGAACTCAGAAGGAACTTCAAGGGCCCCAATTAATCGTGATGATGGAACCTCAATTAACCCAGTAGTAAATGGAATGCATCTCCTTTCTCTCGTGAGTCTCTTTCTTGGAATTTCTTTTGTGTATGTGCAATTTCCCCGAACACAAGGCTTTGTGGTAAACATGAAAAAGTGGCTGGTGCCACTGTCTATTGCAGGAAATGCAGCAGGAACCCAAACCTCACCCTGAAAAGAGAAAAAACAGCTGCCTCTCTGAGTTCCTGTCCCCAAACACCCAGGCTTCTTCTGCTTTTGTTTCTTGCCCAGAAAAATGAAAGATGAGCTTTTAACATTGTGACTGCTTGAGGAGAAATAAATCTTTCTCTTTATTAGTCCTACCCAGATGTCTTTGTTCACCTCTGACCATAGCTGAAGGCAGCAGCTCCATCTTTCCTGAGACTTCCACGCATCCCGGCAACTCCTTAACAGGACTGCTAAGTTAATTCCCCTACTGCTAAAACTTGAATCCTGAATGCTCCCCCCAAAAGGTCATGTATTAAGGGTTTGGTCTCCCGGATGTTAGCACTGGGAGGCATTGGATCTTTATGAGGAGGAGCCTGTTGGAAGGTCATTGGGATGATTGTGAGAACCTGGACCCTCCTTTTTCCTTTTGCTTCGTAGGTATGAAATGAGCAGTTTTCTATAATGTACCTTTCCTCCATTTTAGCTTCTTCACCGTGGGTGGACAGCAAAAAGAACAACTGAGAGGCTGTCAAGAAGACTCAGTGGGTCAGTGTGCTTTCTTTGCAAGCCTGATGACCTGAGTTCAAGTCCCAAACCTCATGGCAGAGGAGAAAAAGGTTTCCTCTAACCCCCGTATCTCCAAACGGCACTCAGGGGGCTGAATTCATGTACACTTGTCATAAATACACAGATTACTACTAATAACTATAATTGATAGTAATAATAATAATAAATTTTTAAAGACCAACTGAGGGCGCTGGAGAGATGGCCGAGCAGTTAAGAGCACTTGTTGCTTCTACAGTATAGCTCCATTCAATCCCCCACACCCATGTCATAGCTCACAACCATCTGAAACTCTAGATTCAGGGAAATCCATCACCTTCTTCTGGTCCCCACAAGCCAGGGATGAGCTTGCCACACATACTTACATGTAGGCAGTTATACCCATAAATAAAAATAAATAAGTCTATCATTAACGAAATGATCAACTAGGGCTTCCAAATACGTGCGTCAAAATAACCCTTTTCTTTTTATAAGGTGATTTTTGTCTTGCATCTCACTGTAATAACAGAAAGCCAATTGATATCCTGCCTTCCTCCCATATTCTGTAATGCAAGGGGAGACCTATACATCCACCAGAGCATGCCTGCTCATGCTTCCACCTGTGGAAGGCCAAAAATTCTTAGCAGCACATTTTGCCCTTAATTTCCATATCTAATTTGCTCACCCTGTACGTCAGACTCACTGAGTTCTTTGCCTCGATAAAACAGGTCAGCTTTGTTCTCTCCCTCTTCCGCAGTGTGCCTTAAGATGCTGCTGCACTCTGAAAGACTGTCCCCATAGGCTCCTGTGACTGTAGATGGTTGTTTGTTCTTCTCGCGACCACCTCCTCTGTAACAGGACTGAAAGCAACTGTGACATTGTCAGCAGCTTTCTTTTGTCTCCTTTCCCCATGGCCCAATTTTTGGGCTTAGATAAACTGCAGGATTCATGGTGCCATCCCATTAAATCCTGTAATCATCGTCCCACTTTTCCCATTGATTATATGAGCCAGTTATGTATTGTTCTAACTAACAGGATACCAGTAGCAAGGACTAGATAATTTATAGACAAAACATGCATGACTTACTGTTCTAAGCTGGGTGGTCCAAGATCAAGGGAGTCAACATTCGTCAAGGGACTTCAGGCTATGTCAGCCCATGGCAGAGAGTGGAAGGATATAAGAACTTTAAAGCAAGCAGGGAGTAGAACTCACAGCCTCCAGCCCTTTTGTAATTGACATTGATCCGTGCTTGATGGTAGAAGTCTCATGGCCTCAGGAGTTCTCGGAGGTTCTGCTTCTCAGTACCACGCTGGGATTAAGTTTCCAGCAAATGTTCTTTGGTAGTCACATTTAAATTATGCCACCACTCAACACGTATTACACAATTATTTACTGTGTCTGAGAGATATTGAATGCTCAAGGGGGAACAAAATGAGCATCCAGTTTACCACGTAGTGGAAAAACTCAACGAAGCATTGCCTATAGACTAAAGGCGTCAACTGTGTTACTCAGTATTGGGGGGGGGGAGAATTATATGACTGCCTAAAACTCTAGAACGGGGACTCCTGAGTAGGTGACAATTGTAAAGTATGGATGGACTTTGACGAAGTGAGGAGGAGAGAAAGTGTTCTCAGGTGGTCTTGCTTCATTTACTTTTATTTAAGTTCTTATGCATAGAGGTGCAAACCGCGTTTGTCAGAAAACTGAGACATGTTGAGTAATATTTTTTAAGTGTTTATTTTATTTTTAATATATGTATATACATAATGTATAATTATGAGCATATGTGCACATGTGTGCAGATGCTCATGAAGGTCAGAAGAAGGTTTTAAATCCCCTGGTTCTGAAGTTGCAGGTAAGATTGTGAAATAGATGCTGGGAACTCAAATCAGGTCCTCTGCAAAACCTACATACTCTTGACCACGGAGCCGTCTGTCTAGCCCTGTGAGGAGAGATTTTAAATGGTGCATGATATTATTGAGACAGGCTCTAAGAATGGCCTGGTTCCTCTACGTGACCCATGTGAGAAAGTCTGAAAGGTTCTGCTCTTTGAACCCGCGGCCATCCCTCTTCGCTTACCACCCTAGAAGAAGAAAAGCTGCATAGTGATCCACTCGGAAAGACTGCCACCAAAGGACAGGCCAATAGAAAGTCAGTAAGAAGACAGCCTCTTAGAAGTGGGGGCCAAAAGTCCGAAGCCAGACTGTCTAAAAAACAAAGGCAACATTGGGAAAGAGGAAAGGAAGTAAAGATGAAAAAGAGACTCGTGGCAAGACAGTTCTGGCCATAGAAAAATGAGGAGTCATGTTCTTTAGTTTGGTCAAGAGCCAGGAAGAAAAAAATCCACAGCTACCGGGGGTCAAAGGAAACCTGAACCTTGGGATTCTGCTTGAGTAAAAGTCTGTTTGTTTTCCCAACCCAAAGCTGTTGGCGTCCAAAGCCTCAGGGTTGTTTGTCACTGCTGAGAACCCTGGGCACTGAGGGAGGGATTTCCATAGAGAATGGATCTCAGTCCTAGGACTCAAGCTGAGAGCACTCTGTGTGAAGAGCTTCCTCTAAGGGAAACTTGGGAAATGGTTGTTTATATCTTTAATGATAAAAAATGGTGTTATTGTTACCCTGGTCTCATTAAGTCATTCTCTCTTTCATTTTTCTAACTCACAGGCAGATTCCTAATAAATTTTCTTTTTTCCACTTAAACCTCTAAAGTCATGCCAGGAACAGACACATAACTGGTACCTCCTAGGAGAGACCTGGAAAAGTATGAAAGAATGAGTCTCCACTGGCTTACCCAAAGCCTCGTCACTATTGTAACTGCCTCCAATAGAAAGGGCTGGGGCTGGTGGATGCTCCAAGTATCTGCCCCTTCATGTGGCTCTGGACCAAGACTAACCTGAAAATTCTTATTTGACTTTTTATACAGACCCCAATACCTCCCAGAAACGAAGATATGTATCATTTGCTGCCTTACGTTCTTAAGTGTCTCTGGGACTTTATAAAACCTCCATTTTATCAAGAAAATTCAAATGAAAAAGACAGTGAGAACCAGAAAGTGAAAGTCCCATGGACAACCAGGAATCATGGGTTAGTTTCATGACTGGTATATTCATATTTTCAGAAGAAATATGTGTCTCTAAGTCCTTTTTAGAAGCAATAGGATAGAAAATATTACTTGCTTTGGAATTGGACAGACTTTGGTTAAAATGCTAAGCCTTCTACTACCTCAAGAACTTTTTCTGAATTTATTTATTGTGTGTGTATGTGTGTGTGTGTGTATGTGTGTGTGTTTGTGATAGAGAGAGAGAGAGAGATCACATGCATGCCTATATGTGTCCATGTCCATGTGTACATGTATGTATATAGTCTAGAGAACACCATCAGGTGTGTGTGTGTGCAGGTCCATGTGTACATGTATGTATATAGTCCAGAGAACACCATCAGGTGCTGTTCCTCAGATACTGTTCATCTTTTTAAAAATACTGTCTCCCTCTAGCTTTGCCCTCACTCAGTAGGCTAGCGGGCTAGCCAGCAAGCTCCATGGATCCACTTAGCTCCAGCCACCATGCCCAGATTCTCTATATGGGGTCTAGGGATTAACCCAGGCCCTCATGCTGGCCTGGCAGGAGCTTTCCCAGTGGCGCTACCTCCCTGGCCCCATTGAGCAAAGTTCAGAATGAGTCTGTACCTCGGTCCTCATTTATTCCAATTTTGCATCGGCCATATGTGAATTAGCTTAAAAGATTGTTTAGGCAATCACAAAACCAGCTGCCAGTGTTAATTGTTGTTTATTTTGATTTCTCCCAACTTCTTTTCATTTGCCTTCCCAACTCTGCCATTGACTAGGCCAAGCTAAAAAGCAGGCATTTTTTTCCAGCTGAAAAAGAGGTCCTGGGAAACTGATATTAAAGAAAATGATGCCATGGGAACTCAGAGTAAGGGATGTGAGGAGCAGAGTCATCGAGGACGTTTGTGAATTTAATATCCACCAAGTCTTCATTCATGAGGCATCTGCCAAGCTCCCAGGCACTGTTCCGGGTGCACAGAATGAACAGGATACACAAGCAACATCAGGAGTCTGTCCTTGCACTGATATTTCTGCAGACAGACAGGCAATAGCCTGCGAGTGGGCAAAGGAAGAAACAATACACCACGTTAGAAGGTGCCAGATATAATGAAAGACACACAGGGTGGGATAAGCAAAGAGTCAAGCTGAGAGAGGAGACACGCAATTTATAAGCTGAAGCAACAGTGCTCAGGCCCTGAGTGGAAAAAAATATTCTCATATCTGAAGAACTTGAACATTCAGGAGGGGAAAATATCACAGCTAGTTTTCTGTCATTTCAGTTCTGAACTGAGTCTCACTTCAAGTCTCAAAGCCCAAATCAGCTTAAGCCCTTGTTAAGGATGAACACAGATGTGTCCTTAACCAATGCCTACCTCATTAATAGACACTCATTCACATCTAAGCTACTAGTAAGCAGCAGTTGGGGGTCTTGAGAGAAGAGGATTTTGAGTCTGAGGTCCACCAGGTCTACACAGTGAACCCAAGACCTGCCTGAGCTACACAAAGCCCCGTCTTAACACAACTGAAACAAACAAACAAGCCAGGTCAGCTTGAGTTATGTTGGTGAATGAGTGATAAGCAAATGAGAACTCTCCCCTGAGAAACTGTAGCTTAATTTATCCCGACATGTTGAATTCCTTCTATCTTCCAAGACAGGGGGGTCACCCTTATTTTATTTAGACTGATCATTTTCCTCTACCACAAGTAAGTACTGGGACAAAGGCCATGTTTCAGGAATGTGGCCAAACAAAACCTCAAAACTCCAGTAAGCAGAATTTTACAGAAATATCTCCCATCATAAGAGATTGGACCAGGATCATTTCTCAAAAATGTGATTAATAGCTACTGTTCATTCCTTTGTATGGAAGTTCTTCTGAGGTAGCCATGTCTACCCCCTTTGTCCCCAACCTGGAGTCCCAGAATGGCCTTGGGCAGATAGCAGCTAGTAAGTGTCTGCTCAGCTCTGTTCTAGCTAACAGAGGGAAACCGTGAGCAGGTAGCTTTGGTGGAAAACAACCTAACACCAGCTGCAAGCCTTGAGGTTGTAGTTCTCATGGGCGGTGACAACTAAGGTCCAGGTGTCTGATGATGGTGCAAAGGGGTCACTGGGGAGAGCACGGATGAGACATGATTTGCATCGTAGCATTCTTTGAAACTAAAAAAAGCGATCCAACCCTTTCCTAGCAGCAAGGCCTGCTCAGTGCTTCGCCATGTATGTCCTTCAAATGGCTTCTTGCTCAAACGTCTGGGACTCTGCCAACTGCGTCAAGAGGTACTCATCAGTTGTAACATCTGGTTCATGGGCAGGATGCAGGCTGGAGGGATATTGTGTTGAACCTGTAAGGAATTTTTGTTTTTGATTTTGATGCTCAGAAAGACTTCCAGAGAATTCTTGAAAAAATATTTTTGGACTACAACCGATCAAAATGCATAGTTGTGGAGCCCAGTCCCAAAAGATGTAACTACGGTATAGCTCCAACACCTAGGTCTCAGGGATCATTGAAGAAGCAGAGGCAGAAGGACTCGAAAAGCTAGAGGAACAGGTTGGTTGCTGTGAAATTGGACCTAGGAAAGTCAGAGGCTACAAACATAAAGTCTCACCAATGTGACTGTCTAAACATGAGTCGAACAAGGCAACAGCAGGCACGCCAAAGTGGATGGAAGAAAGACCACGAGGCCTCGACCCTACACAAAGAGCTACAGGCAACTCTAAGGAATGCTGAGAGCTGAAGAATTAGTCTTCCAAGAAAGAGCACAATTGGTTGAGATCCAATACCAAATGATCAGCCCTGAAAACATACATATACAAGCAATATACAGAGTGAGAAGGTTGTGCTTATGTACGAGAGAGAGAGAGAGAGAGAGAGGCCATAAGTCTGAGAGCAAGGGGATACATGGCAGGGTTTAGAGGAAAGAAAGTAGGAAGGGAAAAGTGGTGTCATTAAATTAAATAAATTTTAACATTCTGGGAAAAATAGTTTTCAGCTTTAAAAAATGAAAACTTCTTAGAAAAACCTTGAGACCCAGCCCCCCTCTTGTGTGTGTGTGTGTATGTGTGTGTATGTGTATGTGTGTGTGTGTGTGTGTGTAAGAGAGAGAGAGAGAGCAAGAGAGAGAGAGTGTGTGTGCATGTGTGAGTGTGCCTGTGTGTGTGCGCGCGCGTGTGTTTGCGTGCGCAGGCTCATGTGTTACAGATGGTTTATTTGTTTAGTTATTGTTGCTCTGTTTTGAGATGGGGTCTCTCAGTGGCTTGGACCTCACCAGGCCAACGGGGCTGGAGTCTCAAGAACCCTGTGTCTCTTACTCCTCAGTGCAAAGATTACAAGCATGTGCCACCATGCCCACTTTGCGTTTTGTTTGGTTTATGTGGGTTATGGGAATCAAACTTGTTTCCTCTTGTTGTAAGGCCAGCACTTTTTGACTGAGCCATCTCCCCAGCCTCCAACTTATTTAGACAGATCAAGAGATCTACGATGCCAACAAGAAGGATCCATGTCCACACAGTCAGAGCCCATCTGTCACAGGAATTCCATCTGTCCTTGTTGACTTAATCTCTACCTGTTTTCCTGCTTGGACTTTAGAAGTCTTTTTGAAATTAAATCAGAACGCATTAAGTTGATAACAATGTCATTCTCATGACTTCAGCACAGAGAGAAACAGCCATCATTTACCGGGTGCTCGTGTGCCCCCTGTCCACCACTCTGCCCTCTTCTCATCTTTGATCTCAGAGAGGGACGTCCTATCAATGTCGACAGATTAGGAGAGGTAGATAGATTGAGATTAAAAAAGGTCATGCAACTAATGAACGGCAGTGGCATGCAGGTGGCAAAAAAGAGTGGCCCTGGCAGCTCGGAGATGGTCTCCAAATCTTAGTACGCCCCTTTTAGATCCGCTAGATGTTCTGTTGACAGCATCTTCAGTCTGGTGGTCCTTCTCTGGGTGATGTGTCTGTTTTCGTTCTACTTTCTCCATTTTTCCCTAGTATATGAACCTTACACCTATAGATAGGCATCACACTAGACAAGGGAGCTTGCCCGGTCTGTATGACATGATGGATATGCACGCCATGATGACCAGATCACATGTTTATTCACCTCTCATAACTATCATGCTTCCTTCAAGAACAGAGAAACTGGACGCTGGTTCTGGCTGCTGTTGAAGAGAATGAGCCAGAACTTGTTCTGTGGCATAAAATATCAGAAATGTCGATGACATGGCTGCCAGCAAGACCACACACTCTTAAACTTAGATTTAACCTGCACTGTGACCAAAGCTATGTGCTAAGCCCCAGCCTCTCATATTTATCTCAGAACCCCTTTTTAGTCTTTGCTCCTCAGCCAGGCAGTGATTCCCAGCCTCCTCCAAGGCCTCAGCTCTGGCCAAACTTGGACTCCTCTCAAGTGACAGCTCCCCGGGCCGTGTGTCGTCCTGTCTGCTTCCTGTGCACTAAGTGTCAGCGCCCCTTCCTGGTGGCTCCTTCATTCACCAGGCCTGAAGGCTAACACATCACCCTTATTAACAAAATGAACCACTTACATGTTATTTATTTTAGTTCAGAATTTTCCCATTTTAAGGATGATTTCTTTGTGTTGTTTTGTCAGGTTTGGGGTTTTTTTATTATTATTATTATTTGTATAATGAAGTCCAGGCTGAAGACACTGTGGAGTCCCTGAGGCACAGCCTCTGAGCTCTGGAATTTTCCTTAAGCCCTAGCCAGCCACACCCTCAGCTTCCTGTGGGCCCTGACCAAGAGCCCCTCCAGCTGCTTCTGAACGCCTCTTCCTAAGGCTCCACCACTTGGCCTTTCTGGGAACCATGAAACCCAAGTTTCACTGTCAGGTCCTTAGTCTGCTTGAGATCATTTCCTATCTTTGTTTTCTAGGATTTCATAATGTAAACGGATCACTTTGCAGGGGAGGCGCAATTGACAACTGTAGAAATGCAAATCTTCTGGAAGAAAAGAGAATCTCTGACACGACTTCTGTAACATGGTATTTGCCTCACCCTTGACGTAATTTCTTTTCCCTTAAGCACAGTCTACTTACTGTCACTGCCATGGACTCAATGTTTGTGTCTTCTCCAAATTCATATGTTGAACTCCTAGCTGCAGGGTAAAGGCATTTGGAAGGTCAACATCAGGTCAGGTGGTATATTAGCTACTATTCTCATTGCTACCATCAAAACCAGCTTAATAAATGAAGAATGTGTTTTGGCTTGTAGTTTGAAGGGTTAGTCAATCCTGACAGGAAAGTCCCAGAAGCAGGAACACAAGTCAACTGGTCACATTGCATCTGCGGTCCGGAAGCAGAGAGCAATGGATGCTGTTGTGCAGTTGGCCTCTCTTTTTTATTTGCATCAGGATTCCAGGTAGTGGTATGGTGCTGCCCATATCTAGGGTGGGTCTTCCCATCTCAGTTGGCCTAATCTAGAGAGTCCCGCACTGATATGTCAAAGATTGTACTTCTTGCTGTTTCTAGATTTTTGTGAAGTTGACAGGGGGATAAGATTCTTATGATGGGAGTTTCTTTCTAAGAGTAACAGAAGGGTTAATTTGGGCTACATAGCAAGACTCTGGAGCGAGATGAGAGAGGAGAGGAGAGGAGAGGAGAGGAGAGGAGAGGAGAGGAGAGGAGAGGAGAGGAGAGGAGAGGAGAGGAGAGGAGAGGGAGCTTCGTCTGTGCATGTGAGGAGACAGGAAGGCAAATCACCTTCCATCACCCAAAGGAAAGCCCATCTCAGGAAGAGAATCTTCACCTTGGGCTTGCAGCTCCCAGAACTATGAGGACTAATTGCCTGTTGTTGACTGAGCTACCAAAAGGAAGACTCATTCATAGAAAATCCTGTGACTTTTACCACACAAACGCAGGGATCTTTGTTTTTTACTCAGTGACCCAGCCCAAGTGCTTAGCACTTAATCTGCGCTCGATAAAAAGTTCACTCAAGGGAGGAAAGAGCTTGCTATTTAAGAACCATCTTTATGGACTGGAAGCCCATTGATAAAGCCTTTTAAAGATAAGCATTTCAGTGGTCTAAGCCATACCAGTTCTCCTGACAACAAGAAATAAGAGTGTCTTCTCAACCTAAGTCACTGTGTGAATCTGGGTTGCTTCGGGGTCTCTCCTACTCTTCATTTTAGTGAATTTCACATAACCAAGGTGTCTCTAAGAAGAAAGAACAAGCATTCAAAAAGTAAGGCGCTCATGTGGAATCTAAATGTTAACTTGTCCTTAACTCAGAGAGCAGAATTCCTCTGAATGTTTACTATGAAAGTTTTAGTAAATGGTTACAGGAGATGTATAAATAACAAGACATATTATTTGCTTCCTAGTGAGAATTTCAAGCCATGCCTGACAATGTTTTCTCTGAGAAAAGTTTTCTTTCTGTCTTCCAAAAGGACAATGTTTTATTGTTTATGTTTAAAGAGAAATGTGTGCTTAACACCATTATGCTTGCAATATCTAGTACACAATAGGTAATCAATCTTTGTTCTATGACTGGATTTAGTGATTGTTTGGTGGCTCATGGCTTCATATTTTGAGAATCAAATTTGCTTAGTAGCCTGTAATATTGGTATACAAATGCCATGGAGCTACAGTCTGTTTCTGGTTCGTAGTACGTCACTGTTTTTCCACGAAAAGCAAAAAGGTTCAGCCTACTTCAGCTCGTTTTAAAGCAAGAGGGCTTTTCTCTTGAGACTTACAGAAGATGGATCTGACTTCTGAGAATGTTTTCTGAGAACAGTGGATGGGGTTGTGTTAAACAGGGTTGACAAGCTTGTTTGTTCTTAAGGACTCTGCTGTTTGAAGCAGACCCTAGAAGTCTGTATTTTTACATATACACTCTGAGGTGTAATTTTGAAAAAATTGGCCAAGATTGCCTTTGCATGAAGATATATCATGGAATCTTTAGTGTGCGCTACAGTCCCTCTCATTAAGAGGTAGACTCTCTCTCCCTACCCTTGAGTGTAGGCTGGCTTTGTGACTCGCACAGATCAACAGACATGGCAGAAGTCACACTGGAACAATTCTAATCCTGGTCTGTAAAGTTCTGACTTTCGTGAGTTCTTTCATTTTCTGCCACTATGTGTTTGGATTTGATCTTCACCTGCTTTTTTGTTAAATACTTGGTTCCCAGTGGTTAGCACTACTTTGTGAGGTACTAGGAATGTAGGAGCTAGGGTCTAGCTAAAGGAAGGAAGTTACTGAAAGAGTGTCTTTGAAGGTTCCTACTACTTCCTAGTGCCAACCCCCCATCTTCTCTGTATACCACAAAGGAGAGAGAGAGAGAAAAGAGAGAAATGATAGATAGATAGATAGATAGATAGATAGATAGATAGATAGATAGACAGACAGACTAAGCCACATTCCTGCCCCCATAACCTTCGACTTCACCATGAGTTTTTAGAATCAGGGAGCCAAGGGCCATGAACTAAAATATCTGAACCCATGAGCGAAAATAAATATTTGTTCCTTTGTATTTTTCTCTCAAATACTTTGATCGCAGCTTTGCAACAGTAATTACTACCTGTAAGCAAGCTCAATCTAGATGATCAGAATGTTGTAAAAACCTATCACCCAGACGATGGCTAATCTACCAATAGACATTTTGGGTGAGACTATCCAAATCTGCTGGAGAGCTGACCACAGACACACAAAGATACACAAGCCAAGCCAAGCTAAGCCAAGCTGAGCTACTGAGCCAGCAGAACCAGCATTGGCTCAAATATCTGGATGGAATAAGAGACTAATAAGTACTGCACATCTTAATTCCTGCAATCAAACAGATTATGATTTTAGCGTTAGCCAAGAAGATCTGCACTTTTACATGAATAAAGACATATATCTGAATTCTAATCTTCATAAATCCTTTCAGTTCGACTCTTCTATCAATTAATACAAGTAGAAATATAACGTAGGAGATTCTTATATTAATTACAGATATTTTTTTTTAAGTTCACCAAAGAACACCAAAAATTGCACCAAGAACTGTGACTTTCTGAAAAGACAGTGGGTTAGGTTATGGAAATAACCAACAGCCCTTAAAACCATGATCTATAGGCACCACATACTGTCTCGATACCCTGAATTTCAGTTCACTCATTCTCACAAATGAAGAACAAAACGCTGCCATATAAATGAATGGGGGTTTTTAATGTTTCCATGCCTGGAGTAATAGGCTAAGGTATATTAGTGATTTTTCAAGGAGTATGATTTGAGAGCCCTGAAATAGGTGCTGAATTCTTTGGTTTTCTAGCGGTAGATATTTTTTGGGTTTCCTCTTTTCTTTTGCCGAGTAGCAACACTGCGTTTTAGCATTAATGATTAATGTCTATTGCTGATGTTTCCAGATTAATGCCTAGATGACTGGACAGGAAATCCTGTTCCAGTCCACAGGCAAGTTGCTTTAGCTCCTTATTAATCACGAAAGCATAAGCTGCACAGAGTCCCTGCTGCAAATGAGAGAGATAAATCCAGTCATATTGATAATTTTAAATTCACCTCCAGGCAAGCTAGGAAGCCTACACAAAAGTGTTATAGCAAAAGGCTTGTCTGGAAGAAGAGCCGAATTCAGGTTGTTTGGAGGCTGAAAAACAAGCTCCAGTGATCCTTATGAACCGACAACAACAAGGAGCTATTTGCGTTCAATTAGCACATTGATTAGAGGTTTAACAAGTGCATACATTTTCCTTTTATCAGCTAGTAGGTTTTCTTATTGGAAGAAAAAAATCCAGGCATAGTCTTACTTACTATACAGCTCACAACATTTTGAAATAAAAAGAAGATGCCACAGTAAACCGATTTAAGAAGAAGTTCCCGCTTTAAATCAATGTTGCTTGACCACTAAAAGAATCATATTACGTTTCGTTTTACATGAACTAGGTTCTGAGATGACAAGTGTATATTCTTTGAGAAATTCTTTAACCACCCAAGAAATGAATGAAATGAGCTAGGCATGTCTCCGAAGTGTAGCTTTTGTGCTTTGTAAAGTCTTTGCAAGGACACAATGGTTTCCTTTTATCCCTATTGCAGATGGAAGAACTTGGGTTCAGAGACTTCAACCTACTAAGTGTGAAGGTTTCACAGGTGAGAGTCAATCAGTACCTACATTTAAAGTAACTTTAAGGTAATTAAAAAGACCTACCTCTCACCTTCTTGTGCCTCTATCATTTTTATTTCAAAGGCATGAGAAAATATATAAACTTACAACTCAGAATATATATATAATATTTTAGATATTTTTACTTATATTAAGTAAAATCACATTTAAAACCTTGGCTTGGTAGCCCACACCTTTAATCCCAGCATTCAGGAGGCATAAGCAAGCAGATATATATAAATTTGAGGCCAGACTGGTCTACAAAGAGAGTTCCAGGACAGTCAGAGTTACACAGACAAATCCTGTCTTGAAAATTAAATAAATAAATATATAAATAAAACCTTCTATTGATGGCGAAGAAATGCAAAGTGGGTAGAGGCGCTGTGAGAGATCTCTGTGAACCTCTGGCTTAGACTAAATTGAGATTCGCGAACAAGTGGGACAGAGATGCTCTTCCCGGGAAAGCATAGATTGGGGGATTATAGGTTCCACTCAGGATGATCCAAGGGACCAAGTGTGGAATAGCGACTCAGGAGAGCCTGTGCCGCCATGTTAACCCAGTCTTCCTCCAGGTGCCAGTCCACAGGTGCTCGCTCTCTCAGTAAGGAGAATTATTTGTAAAAGCGAAGAGAAGCCTTGGGCTGTAGGCTTCCAGGGCAGGGCCTGCTCTAACATGTTCAAGACTCTGGGCTATATCCCCAGCACCACTAGAAAATCTCTGAAGGGAAGATTCAAGAGAACTATAGCTTTTATTGTGCGAGACTGTGTGGCCCCAAAACATTAGAATTTCCCAGAAATGAAGGAAGGGTCGCCCTCCCCCCTTTTACTCCAATTAGACAATTTTGACAATAAAGCAGCACTACCCTTTCTACAGAATGGTTTTTCCTAGAAACCCTTCTGAAAGCACCCGTTCTTTTCTTCATTATTTTTAAATTCTTCCATATAATATATTTTGGTGGTATTCTTTTCCCTTTAACTCTGCCCAGCTTCTCCCCCACTGACTTAACCACCTATATTCACCTAACTAGATCCTCTCTCTTTCTCTCTCTCTCAAAGAAAAAATTAAATCAAATAGACAATAAAAAAAATGACTAAAACAGAACGTGTCTTAGTTAAGGTTTCTATTGCTGTGAAGAAACACCATGACCACAGCAGCTCTTGTAAAGGAAAACATCTAATTGTGGTGGCTCACTTACAGTTCAGAGATTTAGTCCATTCTCATGGCAGCACATGACAGCGTGCAGGCAGACATGGTGCCGGAGAGGTAGCTGAGAGTTCTGCTTCTTGCTCAGGGAACAGAAAGTGTCTCTCTCATGGGGCATGGTTTGAGCATATATGAGACCTCAAAGCCTACCTACACAGTAACACACTTCCTCCAACAAGACCACACCTACTTCAACAAGGCCACCCCTCCTAAAAGCGCCACTCCCTTTGGGGACCATTTTATTTTCCAAGCTCCCACAAAACAAAAGCACACAAAAATTATGGAGTCCATTTTGAGTTGGCCAACTACTCTCGAACATGGTGCTTGCCCTGAAGGATGGTTGATACACCCAGCATCACTCCATTGATGGCTGATAGACCCAGCATCATTCCATTGATGGCTGATAGACCCAACATCACTCCACTGATGGCTGATAGACCCAACATCACTCCATTGATGGCTGACACACCCAGCATCACTCCATTGACGGTTGATAGACCCAGCATTGCTCCATTGACGGTTGATACACCCAGCATCGCTCCATTGATGGTTGATACACCCAGCATCACTCCATTGACGGTTGATACACCCAGCATCGCTCCATTGACGGTTGATACACCCAGCATCATTCCATTGATGGTTGATACACCCAGCATCACTCCATTGACGGTTGATACACCCAGCATCGCTCCATTGATGGTTGATACATCCAGCATCGCTCCATTGACGGTTGATACACCCAGCATCGCTCCATTGATGGTCGATACACCCAGCATCACTCCATTGACGGTTGATACACCCAGCATCGCTCCATTGACGGTTGATACATCCAGCATCGCTCCATTGACGGTTGATACACCCAGCATCGCTCCATTGACGGTTGATACACCCAGCATTGCTCCATTGATGGTCGATACACCCAGCATCACTCCATTGACGGTTGATACACCCAGCATTGCTCCATTGATGGTTGATACACCCAGCATTGCTCCATTGACGGTTGATACACCCAGCATCACTCCATTGACGGTTGATACACCCAGCATCACTCCATTGATGGTTGATACACCCAGCATCACTCCATTGATGGTTGATACACCCAGCATCGCTCCATTGACTGTTGATACATCCAGCATCACTCCATTGATGGTTGATACACCCAGCATCACTCCAGTGCAGGAGACTGCTTTTCCCTTTCTCATCATGTATTAATTACAATTGTTTTCTTGGTTGGGGTGAAACTGTATGTCTACTTCCCCTTTACCATGCTGGAATTTTATGTGGTTTGAACTTCCACCAGCTTTATTATATGCTCTTACAGTCTCTGTGAGCTCATACGTGCATTAGCCCTGTTGTATCTGAAATATACAGTGCCCTTTGAGTCATCCACCTGTCTCCTCTTCTGCATAGATCATTGAGCCCTGTTAAAGGTAATTTTCTGGTCATATTTTAAACTTCAGGTTCATTATAAATATTAACACTTATAACTCTTTGCTTCAATTCCCTAGTGCAAGTTTTGGTTGCTTGTTCAGACTTCCCTGCAGGAAGGTGAGATTGTGATATTACACACAGATAGTTAGTCAGTTTCCCCCAAATTATGTTGAATGTTTTTGTATTATGAGCAATTATCTTTTCTTCAGTTGGTAATAGGAAACTTGTTCTGTTTTGGTGATTTTTTTTATAAACTTTACTTTTTGATACAATGAGTAACCATTGTGGTGAATGAGGCAGAGCTCAGGTAGCCTAGGCCGGCCTACAGTGCCCTGCAGAGCTAAGAATGACCTTGAACTCTGTTCCTTCGGCCTTCTCTCAGGTGCTGAGATTACAGATGTGTGCAGATGTGTGCAGTGCTCAGCGACCAACACTTTAAAGAGAGTCTTAATCTCTGCTAGCATCAACTCCTTCTTAATCTTCTCTTAAAAAGATTTCTGCTGTATCAATTGTTCATTGCTGCATTAAAAAAATTCCCACATAGTCAGTGGCTAACAGATTTATGTCCTCTGTTTCCAGGTCAGGAGATTCACAAGGACAAACCGGTTTCAGAGTGTGAGAGGGGGGAATTCTCCTCAGACACGGGGGGGGGGGGGAGGGGGGCAGTCATCTTCCGAGTTCACAGTCTTTTACAGAATCCATTTGCTGTGGTTGTAACCTACCGGTTTCCTTGTTAGCTGTCACATGGGGACTAATTTCAGCTCCTGGAAGCCACCAGCGTTGCTACTGGCAGGTTATAGCATGACCGATGACCGCCTTGCAGACCAACAGCAACATATCGTCTCTTCCTTTTTATTTTCCTGTGAAGGATCCTCTGCTTAGGTCAGCTGGGCAAGGATAGTCACCCTGTTAATTAACTCAAAATCAACAAATTAGTAACACAGACATGAATGTGATATTCACCATATCCCAGGCTTTACCCCAGGCTGACGAGAAAATGAAAATATGTCTACCAGGGGAGCCGCAGTTTTGAGTCCATTTTCAAACCTTATTGCCTGCCTTCCTCGCATTGGTGGTTAATTTTATGTCTCAACCGGACTGAGCTAGAGGGTACACAGATATTGGGTCACATGTTATCTTTATTGTGTCTCGAGGGTGCTTCTGGAGATCAGCACTTGGATTGATCAACTGCGCAGAGCAGATTTTCCTCCTGGAATGAGTTTCATTCACTCATTAAAGTCCAGAGAGGAACAAAAAGCGCCAGTCTGAGGAGCTACTGCTGCCTCTGAGATGGATGCTGATTTCATCTTGCCTTTGACCTCAGGAGAAAGCATTACCTCTTTCCGGGTTTCTAGTGTATTGGATCTCAGACACCCTTCGCTGTCTTAGGTCTCCAGTTTGCCAACTTCATGCTGGAACTTGTCAGCTTCCACCATTGTATAAAGCATCTTTGCAAAGATGGGTTTGTGAAATGTTTGTTAGTTCTGATTCTCTGGAGGATGCGGACTAAATCAGATTTTGGTGCCAAGACTGTTTCAAGATGAACCAATTTTAAGGATAATTTGTACAAATTTATTTGAGAATTTCTGCAATTGGCTCTCTAATGAGATTCAAAATGCTAACGAACTATTTTCTTTAGTTAAGAGAACATTGACAGACATGGCCTGGCATCAGAGAGGCAGAAAATGTTGTCATTGGGTACTTTTAATCAACTACTTACAAGAATCTGGGATAGTATGCATATAAACTTTAGCGCTTTTTTTAAAACTAATGAATATAATGAGGTTAGATGACTATTCTAAATGTCACTAGACAAAGTGACAAAGGAACGGATGTACCGAGATCCAAATGCTCAAATTACTTGAAAATTTCTTCATGGGCTTAAAGTGCCTTTTTCTTTGAGCCTGGGTCTCCCAGACTGGGTTTTATCTTGTAATTCTCCTCCGTCTACCTCCCGAGAGGAAGGATTAAAGCATGCCACAATGACCAGCTTTGAAGTCCACTCTTACCTTTTGAAACCACAAAGATGGGACTGCAGAAAATCACAGACAGACGCTCATCCTTTAAATCGGTCCACAACAACATAAACTGAATGTTCAATCTTGCAGTATATCGACTGTATGAGTGGGGAATGAGTCAGGAGGAATAGAACCTTGAACACTGTAAGAAGCTGTGTAGACATGGCACCTATCACACACAGCAGGATCAAAGCACCCGCCAGAATATTCCGATGTAGGTTTGTGGTATTGTCATGTCGATGAGGTATTCCTAGGAGCAAAATAGATAGGAAACTTCTCAAAGTTTTATTTAAACAGTATAAGTAGACTAGATTAGGGTAAGTGCGTAAGAAGTGAACTTGAACAACAGCAGAAATAAACAGAGTTTGGCCTTTCAATTTCTGGATTTGAGCCAGCTAGCTTACAGATTTAGCATCCTCTGAATGTAAACGAGGCCAAATCTTCTTGAGAAAACACCCCAATCTGCTGCCAAAAATATTTACTCTTACTCTCTTACTCTTAGTCTTCCCTAACGGACCTATGACTTTTTCCAGAATCTCTCTGCGTTAAGGGAGAAAATGTCAGGTCTGTGTGGATTACTGGACAGTATTTCTGAACTGACGCGTATTTCAAGATACCCACAAATGCTAGGGTTTGGCTATGAGTTAGAGTAAAAAGTTATGGAAGAAAATCTATCTCAGATCTGCATCACAGTCCCCAAACTCAACCCATGGTTATTCCTCCAGATCTACAAAGTATAATTGAGATGAACAGACTCAGCAACTGATACAACCCCCATAATGAGTCCCTGGCCTGTGAATCTGGTGTCATTATGGTTAGAAAAGAGGGATGGAAATGACTGGAAGTGTCTCTACTTAGAAAAAAATTATTATTATATATCAAGGACAAAACTGTATGCTAGGGGGGCTACAGTGACTACGGACTTGAGGGACAAAAGAACAGTGACTCCCACCACAAATGCATTCAGTTGTAGGGAAAATAATTAGATCTCAGAGAATAGCAGATCCTCCAGGTGGTGACTAGAATTCCAGTTCCTGAACCAGGAGTGGTTTCATTGCTTGAGTGAATTAATACATTATTACTGCATTGCAAGCTATTAATAGCAAATGCCTTCTGCTCCATCCATGACAATAAGAGCCATCTGAGGCTGTGGGCTCTCCATTGTCTTGGTACTATGTCATCAACACCTTACCTCAAGGATATAGAAATAGTTTAATCTTTTGCCATAATTTAGTTTGCAGGGTCCCAACTAAACTTTCCTTCCTGGAGCTACCACACTGGTCTATTATGCTGAAGAATGATGCTGATTGAACCCAATGAGCCTGGGACAGCTTCTATTCCAGTTGTACTGATAAAGCATATGTATGTCAGAGAGCTAGAAATAAATTCAACTAAAATTCAGGGAGCTTCTAGCTCAGTGCAACTTTGAGTGGTTTCATGGTATGAGTCATATTAAGAAGGAGATCTTTCCTAAGGTGATGAGGAAGCTGTTGAATCTGTGCTTTTGATGCACAGAAGGAAAACACCATGCCTAGAGGACCTGTGTAGATTTTGGATGCAAGATATTTATCTCGTGGAAAGTTGCTTTTGCCCATTTACTTAGAGCCCTGAAAAACGGCTATGCGGAGACGAGAATAAGAGAAAACTCTAACATAGGTTCACAGCGTTGAAGAAATTGCTCTATCATGTGAGCCACTTGACCCAGGAGATCCAATAGTGTTTGAAGATAGGGACGCTTTTTGAAGTCTTTGGCAAATGCTTATCCAAAGAAGAAAGGGCTCGTAGGATTTTAGGGCAAAGTTCCGCCATTCTCCATATTAACTGCTCTCCTTTTGAGACATAGCTCTTAGAAGTTCTTATCCGTAGACCACGAGGTTCTCTTGCAACTTGAACTTTCCATCATGTATTAGATTTATCCAATACAATCATCTTAGTTGAGTTTTTGTTGCTGTGAAGGGACACCGCAACAAATGAGAAAAACATTTCATGGGGGCTGGCTTACAGTCTCCGAAGTTTAGTCCATTACTGTCATGGCAGGAAGCATGGAAGTGTGCAGACAGACCCGATGCTGGAGAAGGAGCTGAGAGTTCTACATCTGGATCAGCAGGCGGCAGGAAGAGTGAATGAAACTGGGCCTGGCTTGAGCATCTAAGACCTCGGTACCCCCACTTCATGCAACAGTGACATACCTCCTCCAACAAGACCACACCACTCCCCCAAGGCCACACCTCCGAATAGTGTCACTCCCTATGAGCCTATGGGGACCATTTTCAAACCACCACAACAATAGAACATAACTGGTTGGGCGTGATCAAATCCTGAAGGCGTGAGGAAGTTGCACATAGAAGTAGCACACATCACCACGTCACACTGCTATTGCACTGGCTTATCCCTCCCAGCTTGCCCCTGTGGGTTCACAGAGAGTCCTCTGTCACCAGCAGACTGAGACTATTTAGCCCAGTTTATATACGGGTCCCTGCAATATGTAGACACCATACAAGAGTGTATAGTTGGAGCATTATAGCCCCTTTCTGCTGAAGGGAAAACCTCCCCATGGGCAGAATTTGCAGTGCACTTGGCTTTCCACTTCACTTAGAAGTAGAAAAAGCCAATGTATAATTATCTACTAATTCACGGATTGTTGACATTGATTTTGTTGGATGGTCAACTTTTTAAGAGGAGAATTGGTAACAAAAAAATCTGCAGAAGAGAAATATTAATAAAAAAACACTCTGGATGTCTTTAAAGTAGTTTATAGTTCCAAGTTATATTCCTGTCATGGCATCTTCAGTCAGGCCAGAGGGGAGTGAATGCCTGACTAGAGTCCATCTGGTTTTCTCCCTTTTATACAGCTCAGGATCCTGGGTCCAGAGAATGGTCCTATCCACACTTAAGGTGATGTCATCAAGATAATTCCCTCGTTGTTTGACACCCTGCTCAGGGAGACATGAACAAATGTCTACCCACCCCAGACAGGGGACTGATGACAGAGCAAGTGTAAATACCACTGAAGCCCAACTAGGTAAATCAATGAGTTTTGTTGGGCTACTAACAGAAGCAGAAATGACTCAGATGACTCAATGACCAAACGGCATGAGTGACAGCTTGTAAAAACTGGAAACCTGGAGCACACTGCATGCCCTGCAGCAGCTCAACAGGTTGGAGAGTGTCCCGCTTCCAGGCAGCTCAGCTGGTATGAGGGACTGCTTATTTATGCCTGAGGACTTGAACGAACTGGTCAGTGTCAGTGACTTCCTGAAGCCTTTAATTGTTCACTTCCTGAGTTTAAGGAGCTTCCTGCAGGCTGGGATGTTTCAACTCCCCTTAAAGCATCCTGTTGCTTCACCTTTGTTTTAACATCTTGTGTCTTAAGGAGCTTACCTACCTGCAATTTTGGAAGACACTGCTACAAGCATGCCCAGAGGTCCATCCCCCTTCAAGTTGATAGTTAACACTAACAATAATGAAAGATAGATAGATAGATAGATAGATAGATAGATAGATAGATAGATAGATAGATAGATAGATAGATATAGGGCAATAAGTATATATAATATATATTGTAATATATAGTAATATATATATTGGTAGTTAGATAGGTGATGCAATTGTGATTAATACACTTGTCTTTATGATTTTCCAAATAACTTCAGAAGATTTTGAAAATGTTTCTTAACTTGTTCATGAGGCAAATATCTTATTGAAGCTTAGTGTACATATAGACAACTATACAGATTACAAATGCATACTTATAGTTTTACAAAATTCATACTTCCTTCACTGATATCCAGAACCCTTAAATACCCCCTTCCAGCCTTTATACCCCAAGAATAATGATGAACAAAACCTCCATTTTGTCCTCCATCTTTATCTTGTGTCTTGTGTCAGCTATTTCCTGTAAAACATTCCAGTCCTCAGAAATGACTAAGGGCAAAAGTAACAGGGTAGCCATCTGGAAAGTACAGATAACCGCAGAATGTCCCCACCTGAAAGTCAGCTGATAAGAAAACTTGACAATGAACAGGTGAGGTTCGAAATAAAATTTTCTAAAAAGTCCCTAGACACAAGCCAATCAGGATTGAACCCATCACCCCACACCCTGCTAATGTAACTTTTCTGGGTTTTGCCTTTAAATAATGCCCTCTAAAAGGGCAGGGTACCTCCTCTTGCCCCTGCTGCCACAGTTGCTTTGAAGAGGTCCCTGCCAGCTTGCATTGTGCATACAATAAACCTTGCTTTTGCATGTTGGTGAGTCAGTCTCCCTGGTAATCTCTTGGGGTTCCCACGGACTGGGCATAACAGACAAGTTATTTGCAACCACATCATAACACCACAAATGGGATTGCCTGGTTTTGAACTTTACATAAGTAGAGTTATACAATATTAGGTCTAAAGCCCTTTTCCTATAATCCACTATTCCCTATCTGCACAACTTACTGTTCTGGCTGATTTCTATCCTCTGCTCTCTCGAGTTCTCTGCCTCTCCTGTTGTTCTCTATCTTCCTCCTCCATTATTCTCTCCCACTCTCCCATTTACCAAGCCCTGGCCATGTCTAGTCTGCTTTTCTCTCTGTTCTGGACTTCTCCAAATGCCTCTGACTCTTCTCTCTCTGATCTCTAAAATCTTCCCACATACTATGTTTTCAGATTACACACATAATACTTGATTTTTGTATCTGTCTTACTGGAGACAATGAAGGGACTCTGGCCAGTTTGAGTGTGGCAAGCATGGCTCTGGCAGGCCTTTCCCTTTTCTTCCATTCCCTCAGCCTTGCTAAAATACCGTTAGATTACATTCCTAAAGCTAGTGACCAAGGTCTACTTAGCGACCAAGGTCTACTCCCTTATTTAGTCACTTCCTTCTCCTGAGGCTGAACACCAATATCCAGCTATCAAAGTATTGAAGTTCAGCAATTAAAAACCCCCTTTGACTCACCTAATTAACATGACCAATTAAAATTAAACACCCTATCCTAACAAAGAATTTCTCATTTTACCTTTATAAACCATCATTTGCCAATGGGTTAAGTCTGTCTCCTTTCTATCCAGAGGCAGTTCTTTGCCATCATCCCCCTGCCCCTTTTCTCATGTTCTCTTCCCCTTCTCCCTGGTTCTTTATCTCCTGTCTTTGTCTTTTTATCCCCTGCCCTCTGTCCCTGTGTGGTAAATAAATATCCTTTGTGCTGAGAACTTGGTCTTGGAGGTCCTAAGCCATTCACTACTTTTTCTTTCAGACAACATGCTCAGGAAGTTCTTATTCCATAAGATGTAGCATGTAGTTGCTCATTCTGATTGTTGTATAGTACCCTACAGCAACCTTTCCTACATTCTGATAGCTTATTTTCAGTGTGTGTGTGTGTGTGTGTGTGTGTGTGTGTGTGTGTATTCGCTGGAGATTAGACTCAGTGCCTCACAAATGCCAGGCAATCACTATTCCTCTGAGCTATACCTTTAGTGTTTTTTTTCTTTTTCTTCAAATTTTATTTTTATATTATATGCATTGGTGTTTTGCCTACATATAGGAAGGTGTAAAATCCCCTGGAACTGGAGTTACTGACAGTTGTTAGCTGCACTTGCTGGGAATTGAACCCATGCCCTCTGGAAGAGCAGTCAGTGCTCTTAATATCTGAACCATCTCTCTAGCCCCAGGGTGCTTATTTCTTGCTTTTGACCATAAAAAATTCTTCTGCCATGAGCATTCATGGATGTGCTTTGGCAGAGATATACCTAGGAATCTTTTAATTGAAGTACTCATTAATGGTATTATGTAACTTTGGCCAGAGTCAAACACCTATTTTCTATGCTCCAAGAATATGAAAGATCTGTCAATTGATGAAAACGCACTTCCTCACTTGCCTAGAGTTGAAATGAAGATAAAAGAAATTCTGACTCATCTTTCCCAGCCAGGGTTGCACCCTCTTGCCAAAGCACTGAGTGTAAGTACAAGGCCTTTGCTTCCCCTTATTTCTCACAAATGTTCAATGTGCTTAGCCATTACTGTTCCCAATATACTCTTTAGACTGGATTGCTGGCCAAGTCTTATTCATTCACCTTTGGGCACTTCACATTTACTTTGTACATAGACTGGAGGGCTCCAAGCAGAACTTTGGGATTTTGGGGAGACTTCTTCTTTATTGATTACTTTTTGAAATGACATTTCCTCTTGAGCCATTCTTTTGTTTTCAACCTTAATTCACATTTTTTTAAAAAAAAATCTGCATCCAAAATACTCAATAAAATAGTGGCAAACTGAGTCCAAGAACACATCAGAAAAATCATCCATCATGACCAAGTCAGCTTCATCCCAAAGATGCGGGGATGGTTCAACATACAAAAATCTGTCAATGTAATCCAACATATAAACAAACTAAAAAATAAAAACCACATGATCATCTCATTGAATGCCGAAAAAGCCTTCAACAAAATAAAACACCCCTTTATGATAAAGATTTTGGAGAGCAGGGATACAAGAAACATACCTAAACATTATTAAGGCAACATACAGCAAGCCAACAGCCAACATCAAGTTAAATGGAAAGAAACTTAAAACAATCCCACTAAAATCAGGAACAAGACAAGGTTGTCCATGCTCTCCATATCTATTCAATATAGTTCTTGGGGTCCTAGTTAGAGCAATAAGACAACAAAAAGGAGATCAAGGGGATACAAATCAGAAAAGAAGTCAAACTCTCACTATTTGCTGATGATATGATAGTTTATATAAACTCCCCAAAAATTATACCAAGGAGCTTCTGTAACTCATAAACACTTTCAGTAATGTAGCAGGATACAAGATTAACTCAAAAAAAATTAGTAGCCCTCCTTTACATAGATGATAAATGAGCCAAAAAAAATCAGGGAAACATCACCCTTCACAATAGGCAAAAATAGCATAAAATATCCCAGAGTAACTCTAACCAAACAAGTGGAAGGCTTGTATGACAAGAGCTTTAAATCTTTGATGAAAGAAATTGAAGAAGAACCAGAAAATGGAAAGATCTCCCATGCTCTTAGGTAGGCAGAATTAACATAGCAAAAATGACAATCAGACCCAAAACAATCTACAGATTCAATGCAATACCCATCAAAATCCAAGCAAAATTCTTTATAGACCTCAAAAGATCAATACTCAACGTTATATAAAAAATTAAAAACCAAGAATATCCAAAACAATCCAGTATAATAATGAACTTCTAGAGGCAACACAATCCCTAACTTCAAACTCTACTACAGAGTTACAGTACTGAAAACAGCCTGGCATTGGCATAAAAACAGACAGGATGACCAATGGAATTGGATCAAAGACCTGGATATCAATCCAGACACGTACAAACACCTAATTTTTGAAAAAGAAGCATATATATATATATATATATATATATATATATATATATATATATAGTAAAAAATATAAAAAATGTAAAAAACAAATGGTACTGGCATAACTGGATATCAACATGTAGGAGAATAAAAATAGATTCATATCTATCACCATACACAAAACTCAAGTCCAAATGGATCAAAGACCTCAACAAACACCAACCACACTGAACATCATAGAAGAGAAAGTAAAAAGAATACTTGAACACATTGGCGCAGGAGACCACTTCCTAAATATAACCCCAGTATCACAGATACTAAGGAAAACAATTAATAAAGGGAACCTCCCAAAACTGAGAAGCTTCTGAAAAACAAAGGACACAGTCAACAAGACAAAACAGCAACCTACAGAATGGGAAAAGATCTTTACCAACCCCATATTAGACAGAGATCTGATCTCCAAAATATAGAAAGAACTCAAGAAGCTGGTCATCAAAACAACAAATAATCCAATAAAAAATGGGATACAGACCTAAACATAGAACTCTCAATAGTCAAATCTAGAATGGCTGAAAGACACTTAAGGAAATGCTCAACATCCTTAGCCATCAGAGAAATACAAATCAAAACAACTCTGAGATTTCATCTTACACCTGTAAGAATGGCCAAGATCAAAAACACTGATGACAACTTATGCTGGAGAGGAACTTCCACTCCTGCATTGCTGGTGGGAGTGCAAACTGGTACAGCCATTTTGGATATCAGTATGGTGATTTCCCAGAAAATTAGGAAATAACCTTCCTCAAGACCCAACAATACCGCTGTTGAGTATATACCCAAAGGGTGCTCAATCATACCACAAGGACATGTGCTCAACTATGTTCATAGCAGCATTATTTGTAATAGACAGAACCTAAAAACAACCTAAATACCCCCAATGAATGGATAAAGAAAATGTGTTACATTACACAATGGAATACAGCGGGAAAAAAATAATGACATATTGAAATTTACAGGCAAATGGATGGATCTAGAAAACATCCTACTGACTGAGGTAACCCAGACACAGAAAGACAAATATAATATGTACTCATTCATAAGTGGCTTTTAGACATAAAACAAAAAAAAAACCAGCCTACAGTCCACAACCTCATAGAACCTTAAGAACAAAGAGGACCCTAAGAGAGACATACATGAATCTAATCTACATGAGAAATAAAAAAGGACAAGATCTTCTGAGTAAATTGGGAGCATAGGGATCATGGGAAAGAGTAGCAAGGTAGAGGAGAGTGAGGGAGGGGGAGCATATAAAATATATAGCTCAATAAAAACAAGAAAGGAAGAAAGGAAGGAAGGAAGGAAGGAAGGAAGGAAGGAAGGAAGGAAGGAAAAAGAAAAAAAGAAAGAAAGATGTTTCCCTAGGAAATACTGCACTAATTGGTTGTCCAATACAATATGCTCATCCCTAAGAAGCATACATACAAGCAACACTATACAAACTGAGCAGGTTATATTTAATAGGGTGTGTGTGTGTGTGTGTGTGTGTGTGTATGTGTGTGTGTGTGTGTGTGTGTGTATAAACATGTATGCCTGTTACAACAATTAATGAAAAATGAGGCTATTTGTTTCAAAGAGATCATGGAGGTATATGTGGGAGGGTTTAGAGGGAGGAAAGGGAAAATAGTGCAATTATAATCTCAAAAAATTAAAGAAATATTTCTAAAAGCAAAAATAATCTGCATCCATAAAATCTTAGATATATGTCTTACTATGTCAAAAAATTCCTTTGGGACAAATAGTCATCAAAGTGTACCATGAATTGACCAAATAGTCTGCCTTAACCGGAAAAAGTATCAAGTGGATTGATTGTATAGGGCTGACGTCTTTTGTGTTCACACTGATGATCTGAACTGGTTCTGTAAATCTTCATTAGAATAACACCTGCTAAGGTGCCTGATCCTGGCAGCGTCCAGCCTTGGTGAGAGACATGTTTTAGAATAAATGAGCCCATTCGAACTCTCTACAGGGAGATAGGTATGTGTCCATTGCCACCTAATCTTCTGTACTCTGTAACCTGTGTACACTCTTTCCTGTGCAACAGGAATCCCCAGTAGCAGTTAAAGGCAATGGGAGAACTAGCCCTACAAAGAATCAGGTGACAGCCTGAGTTGCCCATTGATCCTATGGCTTCCATTAAGCTCCCCAACTTTAGATATTCTAGACAGAATAGTATACAACACTTGGTGTTTTCTGATGAAGCAGGCACTCTGGCATCCAAAGTTCATTCCCACTCCACTGTCCTACCTGCAAGCATTGCCAGCTTCTCCATTCTGCAGTTTGATCAATCGTCTCTCTGTGGAACAGATGGCAGCTTCCCTCAACTAAAACTCCCCATTCTAGGAGCAATTCCAATAAAGCTCCAGAATCTGGGTGAGTAGGATGTTGGTGGAGATGGGGAGGTTAGCAACCATCATTATGAAAGGACAGTGGTCTCTGACTTCCTATCTTTTTGCCCCTTCTTGGATGCATTTGCCTCCATCCCATGTCTGCTGAGGCCACAGCCATACAGATGCAAATTAGGTAAGCTCAGGGGAGCAGCCTGGCCCACACTTTTTGTAGGATATCTAAAATGTTTGAGTTTTATAACAATTGATTTGTCATTTCTTTTTTGTCAGCAACTTAAAAATAGTATGAAAATTTTCAGGTGATGAAAGGAATTTTATAATCACATCATTTCAGCTATAAATGCTATGAAGATCTAGAAAAGTATGACAGTGATGAGGAACCAGTTAAAGTAGGGTGAAGAGCAGCCCGAGGAAGAGGCATATGAGCATATATCACCAGAATGATGGCAATCACGGAGCCCTTCAGAAGGCTGGAAGAACATTTCACACAAACAAATACTGTATACAGAAATGTTGATATAGAAGAAAGCTTGACTTGTTCAGGAGAATGAGAAAAAACCCATGCTCTTTACAATAAACATTTTGAAATACACCTGTTGCCTAGACACTGTCAAGGTTACACTCCCCACCTTCAGTCTACCACTCAAAAGGTCCACCCATTCATTAATGAGAATGCATGGCAAGACTTCTTCTCATAATGAAAAGGAAGGATAGGAGATAGGGAAATCACTCTAGAAAAGAATGTTCTAGAAGCAAATTCTGTGTAAATATATAGTTATATCTTTGACTTGGACGTCACTAATGTAAAAATCATTCGTATCCATTTCTCTGTGCTATATATTCATATAAACACAAACTTCAGTTAATTATCATCTGCCACTGTCCAGACATGCTATAAAATGAGGTAAGTAATTGAATTAAAAAGGTCCTGGTACCCAGGAGACAGCCATCTATAACTCTGGTCATGATAATCAAGAATATTTTAGAGAATAAGATGAACTAGACACAGAAAAATGTTTCTTGGTGTGGGTGCTGCCAGCAACAAAGTAAACACCATTGCATTGTTTTGAAAGAGAAATTATTAAAATGCATCTAGGATTAAGTCATGGTAAAACTGAAATTAATCTCATAGTACTCGTTCCTAGACATGGACTACAAAATACTATGTTTCTTATAAAAGGTTAAAATTTCACGTTAAAAAATGAAGAAGCCACTCAAACTTTCCTTCCCAGAGTGGAGCATGACCAGGATACTTTGCTTTAGCCTCAGCTGCTCTGAGTACGAGTCCCAGACAAATGGGTTTCTCCTCCGAAAGTCGTACTTTTACACAGGACGTCAAAGCTGAACTCTGTGCAAGCAAGCAGTGTGATGTACCTCAGCAGAACAGTGCAGCCGTGGAGGCTCTCTACCTTGGCTACTATAGCCCTCAAGAGACTCCATGACCTACAAGGTCTTCTCTGTGCTTGGCTGATTTCTATTTTACACCTGGGAGCTCTTTCTTCAATGGGGCTCATAGTCAGTTCATTGTAGTGGGGCAATGCATGGCTCTAAGCCATTCCCGTCAACCCATCCAGTCACTGGCAAGACATGTGTGTCAGTTTGATAAAATGGGGCTCAGCCCCAGTCACTTGGTCAGCTCTTTTAAAACAGTGACAACCATCAAGTTGCGACATATCTATATAATTCTAAGGCCTCCCTAACATCATCCTTCATGACACCATTTACCCCACTTGCATGATCCCTAACATTGTCAGTGGTGTGGATTTTTTTTCTCCCGTGATCGGATTATGCTATACCTTAAGATAGGACAATTGTCCAGATGAACGTGACCTAAGATCGTGAGCCGTTTTTGGTGTTCTCCAGTAGTTACCAAAGTCAGTCATGTGGGCTGGAGGATTGGATGCATCTGGTGAAGATGGGAGAAACCACATGTCAATGAATCAGGAAGGACAGAGAGAATGAGAGCAGTCCCTGGCAGACAACCTGAGAGAAATGCAACCTCGCTTTTGCAACTGTATGGCATGGAATTATGTCCGTGTTCTAACTGACTTGATGGTTGATCCTTCCCTCAGAGCCCACAGGCAAGAAGACTATTTGGGTGATCATTTGACTCTAGTTTTGAGACATTAAGAAGGACACTATCATGTCTAGACATCTGATCTATAGAGTTATGAGCGCTAAGAAACATTTTTTAAACTCCAAAGGTCTATGGTACAGTAGAAATGTAATACACAGCATCAGTAAATTCTCTGTGTGTCTCTATCTGTCTCTCTATCTTTGTCTGTATCTGTCTGTGTCTGTGTCCTGAGTCATCAAATGAAGTGTGTGATCCCAGGATGGGTCCTGGGATAACCAGCTTAGTAGCAGTCCCTGAATTATCAGCAATGCATTATTTAAAATTGTATATGTTCCCCTAAACCCATGTCATCCAATTCTGTGATATGTGAGTGGTATATATGTATTGAAGATATAGAATGTAGCCCGTGTTCTTTATATGTGACCCTGATTTATCTAAAAACAAATGAAAAGGGCACCCTATGATGATGACATCTGAGACAGAATAAAGAAGACAGAGAAGAGAAATGGAAGGAAGGGGAGAGAAAGAAGATAGGAGGATGGAAGGAAGGGGAAAGAGAATGATAATGTAGTATTTCAGCTATCTATTAATACATTTAAGAATAATTCTAAAACAATGGTTTGGTAAGTAGCTACTTTATTTTCCTCTAATATGATAGATGAAATGGTCCAGCTTTTCCTTCCCGTTTCTGTTATCTTGGACTACAGATATCAAAGAGACTTTAGCTGGACTGTGAGTTCAAGATGATCCGGTCACAGGACTAACAACGGTACCAACTGCTCTCGGGATGCTTAGCAAGGACCATTGATCACAGTCTGTAGCTCTCTGTGTGATGTCATTATGCACCTCGTGTTCTTCTCAGCATGACTGCTGGGTATCGAGAAGCAGAACTCATCCATTTTCCTTAGGTATGGGTCCAGAAACATGAAAAATGCCACATTCTCTGTATCATAATGGACAGAGTCCACCATAAGAATCATTCTGATTCAGGAGAAGGAGGCAGAAGTTCTGCCTCTTGAAGTAAAAAGAGAGGTACACAAACAGGTTGGGGAAGAAGTGATGGAGACATCACTAAAAGCAGCATTGAAGGAGGTTCTCTATATGTCACTACCACCACCTTCTGCTGCTTCTTGACACAGAAGCCATGACCTTCTAAAGCTAGATCAGACGATATCATCCTCCCTCTGGGGCTTCTTGACACAGAAGCCATGACCTTCTAAAGCTAGATCAGACCATATCATCCTCCCTCTGGGGTGTCACAATACTCTACAGGGGAGGTCTATGTCCTGCTCCTGTAACTGAGCCTCTCTGAGCCCAACCTCAGGCCCTCCTTGTGATACAATGACTCTCTGAATTTTAAACTTGGTTCTCCTAGCTGCTCCCCAAACCTTCCAGACACATTCCTATCTCAAAGATTTTGTCTTTACTCTTTTCCCTCCTATCTGTCTCGAATGTGCTCAGCAGGTAACCCCAAGGTTTCTTCCCTCAAATCAAACACCAGGAAAGCTGATTTGACTACCCTAGACAAAACAGCAACCCTCATCACCTCACCGTCAGGTGCCACGCTGCTGAGTCCTTCCAAAGCTCGCATGCTGAAGGAAGTTCAAACCCCTTAAGTGGATGGGTTTTTTTGGAGTAAGAAAATAATTAAAATTAAATGAGCTTCTAAGAGTAAAGCCCCTTACCTGGTAGGATTGATGTCTCTATAAGAAGAGACAGTGGCAGAGCCAGAGAGCGTTCTCTCCCTCTTTCCCTACCCTCTATTTCTCTTCCCACCCTCTTCCATTTTCCCATCCCTTGTGTGAGCACACTGCAGAAAACCATCTACAAACCAGGAAGAAAGTTCTTTCTGGGAAGGAAATGCATCGGTTTCCTTACCTTGGACTTCCAGCCTCTAGAACAATGAGAGAAAGAATTTCCATTGTTGCAGCCCCACCAGCAACCTCTGTCCACCTCCCTTGGTGGATTTTCTCCACTCCCCATATCATCAGCTGCGTGATTCCACATTATCTACTATTTGTGTTTTTGCTGGTACCTCCTCACCCAACTATGGGCTCCATGAGGAGAAACTTTATTTTAATCATTGCTGTTTCTATAACCTCTAAAAGACACCATCAATACATATTTGATAGGAGAGCTGAATGAATGAGAAAAACTAGGGGTAATTTTGTGCATTCACTAATAAAGAGAGAGCACTGTTCCTTCTCTGGCTGGAAGATGAGCAAAAGCAGAGCATGTTTTAGAGGAAGGTCAGAGAAAATACCGCAGGAATAACAACGTAAGCCCTCTAAGAAGAGAGCAGAACAGGAAGAACTGGTGCAAGGATGGGCTTGATTTTTAAAAGGGCACAGATGGGAACTTTGCTGGGGTGGGCATGTTTCTTCTTTGAGTTTCTCATAGCCACTGCCTTGTATTCAAGTGCCGCTTGTCCCAAGGAACCTGTCAGTGCAGCTTAGACTAGGGACACGAATCCACTGGGGAGGAGTTCAGCTCTCATTACAGATCTGTGATGTGTATTTGTGAATCTGTAGCAACACTAAAGCTCTATCTCAGAGCATCTTCCAAGAGCTCTGGGATTTGTTTCCACAGCAAGTTTGCTGAAGGTACCCACAGGGCATTACATCATGAGTCTGAGCCAGAATATTTTCATGGTAGATCATTAACCCTTTACGTGGATCTTTATAACTATATACTATGCAGGGTTCACCCTCCTATTTCTTACAGGCAGACTACCCACTCTCTTGCCTAATAACTGAAAAAAAAAACAGCAACAGTAAAAGAGTTCACTGATCGGGAAACTGAGACCGAAAAAATTGTGTGCAGTTAGAGCCTGGAATCGTGAAAGGAAGAATCGCAATGAATTGTCAGGAAATTCAAAGTAACGGTCTGCTTTTGTGTGGCAGTTTCAACTGTTTAACAGCAAGTAAATAAAAGCTATCACTGGAGAGAGAGTGCATGATAGGGGCTGGGGGCAGCTCGCTGAGTAAAGGATTTGCTATGCATGCCTATGGGGCCAGAGTTTGGACCCTAAGCACCCAGGTAAATGCCAGGCGGGCACAGCAGCCTTCCTGTAATCCCAGCTCTTAGAAGGTAGAAACAGGACCCTCAGAGCAAGTGGGAAACCATGCCTCAATGTAAGACCATGTAAGGCGGAGAATAATCAAAGAAACTACATGATCTCAACCCGCGGTCTCTGCATTGATGGTTTCACATATGGGTGCATAACTATATAGATGCAGACACAACTAACTTGGTGTTAAAGCAACCAAAATGTGTTCTCTCATAGATTCAGAGAGCAGAAATCCAAAGTCAGGGCATCAGTAAAGTCTTCAGGCTACTGGGAGAACTTGTCAGTGATCCTTGATGCTCCGTGGCTTATGGGCACAACTGTCCAGTATACCTCTGTATACACATGGCCTAATCTCTCTCTTTCTTTGTTCCTTCCTTCATTCCTTTCTCTCTCTCTCCTCTTTTTTTCTCTCTCTGTCTGTCTCATCTCTCTGTCTCTGACTTATCTCTCTATGTCTCTTTCTTGGTCAGTGTGTGTGTGTGTGTGTTCTCCCTTCTGCCACTTATAATGGCCCCTTCTTCAGACCAAGAGTCCACTCAGGTCCAGGATGATCTCATCTGGGCATCCTTAACCTTCATCATACCTCCAAAGACTCTTATTCCAAATATAATTATATTATGAGAGCCCAGGGATTCGGGATTGGACACATTTTTTGGAGGACTCTTAATTGTTCCCTAATTGCTCTGTCCGTAGTCTGCATCGAATAGATACAGTTACTGATCTCCATTTGCTATTGAAGTACAGATAGGATGGGTGGCAAGAAGCCTGCTCTAGACCCCAGTGTGCCCTCTTCCACCAACAGCCTGCTTTCATTCTTTCCCCAATCTTCTTCTCAATTTATCTAGACAAATTACAATTATAATCGAGAGATTCCCACAGATCGCAGTTGCCCTCTCCAAAACCACTTGTTCCTCAGACATCTGTATTTCTACAAATTTATAGTTAGTTACAGAGGTGCTGCAAAGAACATGGGCTTTAGATCCAAATCCTAGTGCACATGGCTCATGTGACCTCGGGAGAAGTAGCCACCCTCTCTGAGGCTCCATCTGTTTGTCTGTAGAGAAAGACTTGCCATAGAATGAATGCCTTCTATGTGAAGCTCCCAGCTCAGTGTCTTGCTCCCGATCTACAGGAGGAGGAAAGTCAACGCTAGCAGTGCTATTGCTCTTCTGGGAAACACCTCATATCTGTGCTGTGTAATCCATACACGACACAATAACAAACTTTGCAGAAACTTTCCCGAAGACAAAGAAAAGACATCATGACTCTCAGAGAAGCCACAAGTGGATTTTCCTATTTTGAAATTCTGAGCAGAAGAAAATTTAGAGATGTCCTTGGATAAGAACACATGGATCAGAGCTCTTTTTGGGTCTAGAAAGGTATGCACATTTACCATTACTGATGATGGGAGATTCATCCTAATTTAATATATCCTTCTAAAGGAAAATATCTGCCCACAACAACCTTCTCGCCTCTTCCTGCTTGCATCAGCTCCCTGACTATTCTTTTAAATGGTCTTCTTATTTCCCATATGATGGCTAATCATCCAGCCACTCTTTAGTGGTCTTCCATTATTTTGAGTTGTAGCATTTTGGTTTGGCAAAAAAAAAAAAAAAAAAAAAATCTGCAGGTCTAACTCAGCCATAAAAAATTCATGTCCTGTCGAATTCAAAATGAACTCTTGGGGTTTTCCGGCACAGTTTGACTGCTGGTCACAATGAGGTTCGGAGAGCACTACAGGGTTCCTTTGGAGTTTTCTGAGCCATGAAAAGAATTGATAAAGACCAGGCTTGTTTAGATGATAAATACATTTCCTTCCCTACTAATTTCACAGGAAGGACAAATTTGCATATTGTTTATAAAATAAAGCTCATAGATTGTCATCCGGAATCATAAATCATGTTGAGAAGCCAATTACTCTACTCCCTGATTTTACTAGATAACGAAATGCCACTCCTTTCTAGCACCATCTTAGCTGCACACACTTGAGTGTGTGTGTGTATGATGTGTGTGTATGCACACGTATTTGTGTAGGTACCTGTCTACAAGTACAGGCACATGAAGGTCAGAGGTCTACCTTGGGGGTCATTCCTCAAGCCCTATCACCGTTTGGGTGTGTGTGTAGAGACCCAGTCTGAAACACGTCAAATAGGCTAGGTTGGCTGGCCAATGAGTTCCAGAGGACAGTCTGTCTAGTGCCCCCAGCACTAGGGTAACAAGGATATGCTACCATGTCCAGCTTTTTTTTACATGGCTTTTGGAGATTGAACTGTGTCCTCATGGTTGCTATTTCTTAACTCTTGCATCTATTTTTAAACCAAGGTATGTGTCACCCACCAGCAGCCTCTGTGACTAATAAACTTTATTTAGATAATGTAGTGTAAGTTTTTGTTCTTTTCAGGGGTGCTTTCCGATTCAAAACAGTCCCTACCAATCTGTGTCCTGCTTCTTCCGTTAATACTGTTGCTTGGTTCCCAAACTCGTGTGAACTGGTTATCAATGAAAAAATTTAGCAGTTTAACTGGAAAATACCCAGGAGTGTTGGCTAACAGGTCCAGTGAGGGTTACTAACAACTCCTGTAGGCACACCCTGTGAAGTGGGCTTTGTCGTTCTGACTCACAGATTGGACTCCAATCTTACCCAGCTAGTTAACTGTCTGGCTGGTTCCAAGAACCACAGGCTAAATTTCATTAAGTTGTGACATTTCAATATTTCCTAAATGATGGCATTTTGGTATTGTGCTGCAAAAAATAACAGAGACAGTGTACTCAGAATTTTCCCTGGCTGAAATGTTTAATTTTTTAATTAATCATTTTAAATAAACATTCATCCGGCCCAATAAACCCAGACTGAAGTTAAAAATGTATCTAAGAACTTGTTTAAATGGCATAGCCAACACCAAACACACATTTAAGTCTTTCCCCATTAGGTTTGGCCAATAAATCCTACAGATCTTCCCTAACTACAGGTACCTTTCTGTTAGCATTTGTGCTGACCAGTGAAAAACACTTAGGACTCTCTGAGCTTCTCTGATGCCTTTTCAAAGACTGTTGGTCAGATTGATGCCCCTGAAGCATTTTAGAACTCCTCTGGAGTCTTTTTGGTCAGATAGATCTTCCACAGACTAAAGTTTTGCTGCTCAAACACATTGGGCCAATTTTGAATACAGAAATAGATAGAGAGACAGATAGACAGACAAACACACACATAGAGTATAGTATGCATATATGTATATTATCTAACATGTGTATGTATTATATATTAAATTATATTAAATATATATAAATCATATATTAAAATAGCCCAAATCCTGCAGTTCTGTATATACTGTAGGTTCATGGGTCTTTAGCATGTTCTGAGAAGAACTAGAAAGTATACCTTATTTTCTAAACTCATTTATCTATTCAATTCTTTGTGCACAAAACATCTCTTTGTTCGTACTCCAAGGCACATACTTAGAGAAAGGCTACTAGCAGTTCCTGGGCAGAATCTGTGACAAATGCCGGATACTTGAGCATCGGCCCAGTGACTAAGCCACCTCAAATGATTACCAGACTTTCATGAGACCTTGACCGCATTTCAGAACCGCTATAAACCACTGATTTTTCATCCACTAAGCAACTAGCTTAAGTTTTCTTACACTCCGAGTAGTCTCCGATTTGCCCCCGAGATTTCTAATATTGTATTCATTTATTTCGTCAAAAGACCAAAGTGAAAGTTAGAAAAATGTTTTATGAAATAGAATTCCAGGGATTCCACATCAAGCTGACTACAAAGATTCAGTTACAGCTCCATGGCAGGAGACTTGTGATTTCCCCAAGAACTCTGTATTTTCTAAAAGTAGCATTCAAATCTTTATGTGTTAAAACTGACAGTTGGATTTTTATTCACTAGGATCTCTTGTAGAGTACTCCTGGAGCCCTTGGGTCTTAGTTTCTGAAGAAGCTGAGAGCCACTTAATGACTTGGCTATTCAGTCCCTTAACACTAGGAGAAGAAGAAGATCTGAAGTTAGGATCTCCATGGGCTATCAATTTATCCACATGGTAATGTCTTCCTTTGCCACAGTAAAAAGCATAGACAGCAGTCTTGAGACTAACCCCTCTCCTCTCCCATGAGTCTTCCCCTTCTAGAATTGAATTCTGACATCTCATCTCTAGGCACATCAATGGCCTGGTCATACCAACCCCAGCATGTTCTTCTGATGGTTCAGAAAAAAGTGGAAACTGTTTCTACACATCATAAACCAGGCCACCACCAGCCCTGGAAGTATAGGACCCTGAAACCTAAGGAAGAAAAGATATGCATATTTCTATTTGTTTCTTAACCTTTGAAGAATGGATTTGTGAGTTTGTTTGCTTATTGTTGTTTTGCTTTTGATTTGTTTGTGTTTTGGTCATGGATGAGAACAGAAAATTGTCTGGAAAATTGCAATTAGGTAATGAAGTTGTAATGCATTAAAAATGAAAATTAATTACCATTGAGCAACACATTTAGCACTTTGGTCTCAGCCCAGAGACAGCCATGAGTTTTGACTTTTCTTCTGGGTGACAATCTACTCGAGGATCCAACATTTTCTGTTGTGTATTTTGATGACTCTAGAGATCGACCTGGAAGTTCCTCAAGAGAAATGACAACCCCTCTGGGTAGGTGGAAAGACCACCTGATGGGTCTATATCTTATTTTTTCTGGCAAGGTTCGATGGAAATGAAAAACAAAATAAAACAAAAGTGTTAATCCACATCCTTTAGCTGTAAAAGATGAAAACTCAACTCAAACCAGTCCTTAAGCAAAAATGCTCTGTATTTGGCTGGGAAGTCTAAGCTGGACACATGTTTTCTATTTAGTAAGATCTGAGACCAGGTCTAATTTCTGTGCCTGTCTCTCTCTTTCTCTCTCTGTGTGGGGGGCTAGTATATTGCAAGAGAACTTTGCAATGTACCAGTCTACTGGGTCAGTGAATAGAACTATGAGCCACCTTAGGAATGAGCACTCAGTGACAGGAAGTCTTGGCCAATGATGGGTGGTCACCGATTTTGAGTTGAGTATTTTTTTCTTCGCATTCTGACTTGTCCTTTGCCTGGGGCCTCTGCCTGGACCTTCTGCTGCCTGCTGGTAGGTTACCCTCTCTCCATCCTGATCTCCTCCACAGACAGGCTCTAGAGTCCCATCTATTATGAGAGGACACTCACCAGTCACTGCCTGTCTCAGAGCCCTGTTGGCTGCCCTTGGGGAGCAAACTCAGTAGAAAGCATGTTTGTGTATGACTGTTGGCCCCAGACTCTTCACCCAGTGGAGATGGGGATCCACCTCATTAGTTACTGCCCATCCAACAGCTAGTACAGGGTCTGCTCTGTATACAAAGGGAAAACCGGAAAGTGAAATAAACCAAAAGAAAGAGAAAACCTGTACTTCCTTGGTCCTTCATTAGGCTGAGAAAAGCAAGCTGAGGCTTAACCTTCCTGGCTCACAGAATGTGACAGAAATTGGGAATGTATTGAGCTGGAATTGGGAATATGAGGCCAGGGACTTGGCTTCATAGACTTCACCAGTTCTTCCCACTTTCCCCAAAACATTTTGATGGTATCATATATGACTGAAAACAGCATACCCTTAAACAAATATTCATGGTGTTGTCTATGACAGTCTCTCAATTTGTGAAGAGAGAACACATTGTCTTTGTTTCTGCCCTTAACATATACTCTATATTGCCTGCTATCTACAGATTTTCTATCATATAGATAGATAGTAGATAGATAGATAGATAGATAGATAGATAGATAGATAGATAGGTAGATAGGTAGATAGATAGATAGAATGTAGCATATATAAGAAATACAATGCATATAAAACAAATGCATCTCTAATACATTTATAGAAGATCCTGGATTGCGAGAAAATGGATTTGTCTTGGTTAGAAGCAAAAATAGGGCAGGCAAGTCACACAATACACTGGCTATACCTTCACGAGTCTATGGCAGTGATTCTCAACCCTATGGGGGTCAAACAACCTTTTCATAGTAGTCACATATCAGATATTTACACCACAATTCATAATAGTAGCAAAATTACAGTTATGAAGTAGCAATGTAATAATTTTATGGTTGGGGAGTCACCATAACATGAGGAACTGTATTATAGGTTTGCAGCATTGGGAAGGTTGAGAACCACTGGTCTACAGAGTTAGAAACAGAGAAGTCAGAAGACACAAGGAGGGAAGAACCAGGAGAGGGACAGCCGACCACTTCATCCTGATGAGTTCTAAGGGTGGGGATGGAAATAAACACCCGTGCCTGGGGTAGATGAATCAGAAGTTTATGCAGTTACTCACAAGTAGAAATGTTTCTTTTTCCCTTTGCTCTTACTGAGGTTTGACTCTGAGGTCTTAGTAAATTCAAGCTTAACCACTGTACCTTGGCTGAAACGGATGTTTCGATAACCATGCGGAATTCAGCTGTCTAAAAAACTCTGCCCCTTCTAATACACACTCTGTTCTTTACCTGTTTCCACCCAGTTCTCAAAACAGAGAAGCACTTTTAATCTCTCTCAGCACATGGCCACACACTGGTGGAGAAAGCCGTGTCTCCGCATGCTATGAAGAAAGGCGGCGTGTATGCCTGGCCACTTTGTGTGACTCTCATTTCTGAACCAGCCCGTCTCAGCTAATCAAGTCCAGAGCCCATGCTTAAGGTCATTGGCAGCTTGCCACCTTCACCTCCAACTCATCGGTTCTGTGCTGTGAACCATGGTTATGCTATTTGTCCATTAAATGTACAACTCCAGCTAAGGTAGGAAAATATTAGCAATTCTCTAAAAAAAATGTATAGGTCTTAAGTAAAATAGCTCACTTACTATTATACTCCCAGAAGTAACTGACAGAGTAAAAGATGATGAAATGAATAGCTAAGAACTAAAACATCTTAATACCCCCAAAGACTTGCTGATAGCACAGGCGCCCAGAGATTCCAATATGAATTTGCTTTACTGTAACACTTAGGAAAATAGCATCAATATGCTGCCTGCTCCAGGGGACAGTCATTTCCTTGAGCCCCAGTGAACTCCTTCTGTGGTCTTCCACTGAATCTCCACTTAGAGAACAATATCATAGAGATGTGATGCCTTTGTCTTCATCAGTGAGTCTGCCAAGAGAATTTCTAAACTTTTCAATACCTCTATTAGCCCAAAAGAACAACTTGATACTTTGGTAAATACTCGTATTCCTTCGAGAATTTGGAGATCTCTAACAGACCAAAAAGCTTTGAATTACTTTTATCATTCGTAACCATTCTGACATTTCAAATGGACCCCAATGCTTAATTTAATTTGTGTTGGGGGATTTCTACACTGACTGGCCATATTTTCTTTGTAAAGTGGTTTGGGAAATCATGACTACTGGAATTTAATTACACAGACATATTTTTCCAATAAGAACTTGTTCAATTTTGGTCATAGAGATGCCTCGGGTCAGAACAAGTGACTCTATGAAAACTAAGGTACATAAACCAGTTATGAACGCTCGATGTGAGGCTCAGATGTGGACAGACATTCACATTTTGTGCAGTCAGTTCTGTCACATAACTCTAGAACTAGAATGAACTTCTGACATCCTATGTCACAACTTCTGACATCCTGTTTTGCAGTGATAACCAGAAAGGTTGTAAATCTTAGTCATAGAGCTGCGTAATGGCGGGAACAAGGCAAAGTTCCAGACATTGACACTAAATAGAAGCATTATGCTTGCTTCCCTAGCCACCTCATGGAGTCTGTTCATTTGCTTGACACACATAAGGATTGGTTATGAAATAATTCAGACATATGCCCTGTCCTCATGAAGCTTTAGTCAAGTGAATGAGATAGGCTGTTATCATCATTGTCACTATTATCATCTTCACAAATATGCAAAATGGTTGTGTGTGTGTGTGTGTGTGTGTGTGTGTGTGTGTGTGTGTGTGTGATTAAAAGGGGATTTACTTAACTGGCTTGCTCAGTTGAATGGCCATCTGCACACAGAAGAGCCAGATAATTCATAGATTCTTAGTCCAAGAAACTGAAAGTCTCAAAACAAGAGAAACCAATGATGCAGCCTGGGTAAGAGACTGACTCCCAGGAAATGCCCTGTGAAGTCATTGGTGTGAGTCTTCATTGAAAGACTGAAGGGGCTAAGTTTGTCCAAACAGCAGCAATAATTGTTCTCCTCTGCAAGAGTAGAGCTTGCACACACCAACTGAATTTCTGTTAGGGGATCCATCCACAATCCCCTAACAATTAAATAGTGCTTTGTACTCTCAAGGTAAGCTTCTTCGTTCAGTTGCTCCCATACATGTCAATCCTTTCTGAAAACACACGCGTGTGCACACACACACATGCACACATATTTTACTAATCTCCTAGGCATCTCTCAATCCAGTCAAGTTGGCAATTCAGATTAACAATGACAGCCCATTTAGGAACAGCAGTTACCTACATCACAGTCATTTCCGCTTAGGTTCAGAGAGTTGCAGGATGAAGACGAGAAAGCCAGTGGGAGCATTCTGAAAGGCAGAGGGAGCAGCGGCTTGTAGGCACTTAGAGATAGTTTCAGGGCTGTTGAGTCTGAGGTCAGTCTAGGCTTTCTTTTGAGAAGGAATATGTTTATAATGTCTACCTGTTTGACCTCCATTTTCTCTGGTCATCTTTTTATTCTACTTGTATGATACGTCTTTTTTTGTTTTTTTGTTTTCAACTTTTTCTTCCAGCACTGGGGTTTGAACCAAGGGCATTAGACACACCAGGCAAATGTTCTTCAATTGAACTGTATCTTCAAATCTCTTTTTCTTTCTTTTTTTTTTTAACTTTGAGAAAGGGTCTCACTAAGTTACACATCTGGCCTTGAACTCTCTCTGTAGCCCAGGCATTCTTTGAACTTTTGATCCCCTTGCCTCAGTCTCCCACCAAACCTAGCACATGCAATGTTTCTTATGCCATAGGATAAAGCTCTTTCTATTATTTGGAATGAGATCATACCCCTACCCATCTTCTCCACTACTCACAGCATGAAGAGGCTTAGATTTTATTAGTAGCCCTGCTCCTTCCCAAATTAACCGAGGAAATCATAGAAACTAATATACTAAAGCATAGGGATCAGGAAATTAACTATTCATATAGTTCATGAGTTGATGAGCCTTCTATCTGCCCTCTCCATGATATGTACAGTGCAGTGAACTCAGATCTCCTTACTTTATACACTGAATAGATGTAGAGGAGAAACAGCATGTTCAGAAAGAGCCCTCCCTCACAGCCTGATGATTTGATGCTGCGGTGGCTTGAAGGAAAATGACCTTCAAAGGTTCATAGGGAGCAGCGCTATTAGGAGGTGTGACTTTGTTGGAGTGGGTGTGGTCTTGTTGGAGGACATTGTCACTGACAGTCTTTGTGTCTCAGATGCTTAAGCCAGGCCCAGTGTCACTGACTTTTCCTGCTTCCTGCCAATCCAGGAAGTAAAAGTCTTGGCTACCTCTCTAAGATCATGTCTACCTGCATGCTGCCTTGCTTCCTGCCATGATGACAATGGGCTAAATCTCAGAATTATAAGCCAGCCCAATTAAATGTTTTGTTGCATAATCATTACCATGGTCATGGTGTCTCTTCAGAGCCATGGGAACCCTAAGACAGAGCTATGCAAGCCTTTGAGCACATCTATATTTACTGGCCATTTTCAAATCTATCCCTCAAAAATATCCCTGGGCTCCGGCTGTTCATTTTCATTCAACTTTTTAACTCGTGCTTTTGGAGCACAGATAGTAATGTGTTCTCAGAGTTACAGGCCAAGCCATCCTCCGACTTTCTAGTGTCAGATCTCACACGCTAGGATAGAACATTTTGTATATAACATTAACATAAAGTCACTTTGTCTGCCTGACTTAGTAAATAACTTGACCCCTCCAGTAATCCAGGATCTGACTGCTGCCCTTTGCCTAAAGCTTGCTTGCTCTCCAGCCAGTTGGTTCAACTGAGAGGATACTAATGAAGCCAGGGCTATAGATTTATCTCCCCGCGGGACTAATTAGTTGCACACACAAGAAAAATTCTTCCAAATTTCCCTCCTAACTTGAGCCTCCTGTTTTAGAAGTGCTCTCACTAGGGGAAAGAACGGTGGTCTATGCCATCTCCTTTAAATGCTACAAAATCCCTCTTCTTCCCGGGAAGATTATTGCAAGAGGGCTCTATTCACTGCCAGCTCAGTTATTTAACTCTGAATTCCTCCTCCTTCCTGTCACCTCTTAAATAGCTCCTACTCAAAAGCAACAGCAATCCTGTTAACTTCCCTGAGGGAGGCCCATTCAGGGCCAATCCTTCTCTCCAGGGAAAGGAAGAGAACAAACTTCTTGGAAGACAAATGAGCCCCTTGTCAATGTCGTGCCTCCAGATCCTGCCTGAGACAGTTGAGGGTGAAAGCTTTCAGATAAGCTGCTTTTGGAGACATCTAGATCAGCTGATGGAAGCCATGGCTGTCATTCTCAGAATATTACTAGGGACAGCCAGAATTCAATGACTGGATGTTGAGCATTGATATAAAGATCCAGTCTTCTTGTCTTAAATCAAGAGAAACCCAGTATCTCTGAAGCCCTCCACATAATCAGATGAAAGCTTTGTTGAACTGCCCTGATATGACGTCACCCACTGAGGACACTTGTCACAGAGTAGTAAGTGACCAGACAGGGCTCTTTTTCACCATAAGAAGCTAGTAGTTTCTTCCGGTAGATATCAAAGATATATTTTAGTGTACATGGCTTTATCCTTCCTTCCCACTGTGCATCAAGCAACAGTCCTACCAAAAGGCTTACAGAACATCTAGTCCACTGACATCACATTGAATAAAGAACTCGCTTTATAACACAGAGGTATAATATTGATCACATGATCACAAAATATTGGTGTCACTCCTAACTGTATTGTGTATAAATGATTGACTTGACACAGTAATGGAGAGGACTTTTAAGAAGCAATTAAGGTTCCAACTTGGATATCGTTCCCTGACAAAAATCCCCTTCCTCCTAGATTTAACATAATGTCTCAAGCACCTACCACAATACATTGTTGGATCTTTAATATGTAGAGTACACATATTCAGAATTAAGCGTGTCTTAATCACTTTTTTATTGCTGTGCTAAGACACTATGACCCAAGAAAGTCAGAAGAAAAGTTTATTGGGAACTTGAAGTTTCAGAGGGTGAATCCATGACCATCACAGTAGCTTAGCAGCAGGCAGGCAGACAGGCATGGGGTTGGAGCAGGTGTCTGAGATATTACATCCTTAGGCAAAAGTAGAGGCAGAGAGAACTAACAAGGAACACCTTTCAAAACACTTTTGAAAACCTCAAGGCCCACTCCCAGTGATACATCTTCTCAACAAGGTCATAATACCTCCTGATCCTTCCTAAACAGTTCCATCAATGGGAACCTGTAGGGGTTGTCATTCAAGCCACCACAAAGGGTAGAAGAAATGCTCCTTCCTCCCTCAACATATAAATCATTATGCCTAGGGATGTATTTTGGTCCCTATAACTGCAACATAAATTTAAAGGTACTGGTTCCCAAAATGAACACTTTCACCAAATGTTTAAAGAAAATTCCATTTACTTTTAAGGTATTGGACTGTACCCAGATACTTTAGGCTTCTTTTGCCGACAAGAAGCAAAGTAAGCTGCCTTAATCTTGAAAGATATAATCATGACCATCAAGAGAAGTTGAGGCTTTGCTGCAAAGTGGAGAGGGGCGAGAATATGTTTAGAATCTATACGAGGCGTTGGACATCTATATTTCGGTGCTTTTGTGTCCAACATTGGTAGTGAGTAGGTAAATGTGGCAGCCATACATAGTCTAAGAAGGTCATATTACCCAGTGTTTAGGATTTGGGGGTTGAGTGTATAGACAGTACCTTAAGTAAATTTAGCTTGCAGACATTATAGCTAAGAATGAGGTAAATCTAGAAGGAATAAAATAAACTGCAGCTTCAACACCCATTAGGATGAGGCTTGTATTTCATCTCATTAACGTCTTTTCTTGTAAAAATCCCAAAGATCAATCAGATGTGTGGAAGAGTTGCTCCCACAGACTATTACAAGAAATCAAATAATAGATGCAAGAAGAGAATAGGGCAGACTCGTGATATTTTAAAGTGAGCCACCCAGATCCTTCCTCTCTCACACACACATAAATACTTGCAGTGTTGATAGGTGAAGGTTTGCCACTAGTTTGTCCTCCAGAAATTGCCCTATGTCAAGCAAAGTCACTGTGCAAACTGTCAAGTTCTTTTCTCATTGGTAGGGCACATCTACCAACTGTAAATGATGGGAACAACACAAGAAACCTGCTCCTTTGCCTCACACAGAAAAAATATAAAGCGATATTCTAGTTTCTGACCTTCCTCTGAAATGAGATAAACTTTCTTTGACTGTATCAGAGTCCAATTTTTCTCTCTTACCATTCCTTGATCATTCCCCCATGAATATTGATATTGGTAACATTCCAAACTGTACTCTCTATGTGCCCATCAGGCTCAGAGTCCATTTCTTGATGGCTATAAGGACCTTAGTACAGGAATATGTTATAAAAAGAGGTCTTTTTTATTTGTTTTTTTAAATGCTTATTTTAACTCATAGGTATGGGGATTTGTCTGCACACCACAGGTGTGCTTGCCAGAAGAGAGTGTCAAAGTCCCCGGCACTGAGGTAACAGATGGTTTTGAGCCACCATGTGGGAGCTGGGAATTGAACTTGGTTCCTCTGATAAAGAATTGATAAAATGGTAGATTATTAAATCTACTTTAATAAAAAAATAACTGTTAATCTCAAAACATTTTACATTGGTATAGATTTTGGTTTATTGATACAAATTTAATGTCAATTTTGTCATATTATATGTCTATTTCTGCTCCTGTTTAAGGTATTATATTTATACAGCTCATTTTAAAGTGTTATGTGTAGTTAAGAAATACAAATTAATAGTCATCTATAATAGTCAAACTTATAGCCATGTTAGCTAGGTTTTCTAAATATGCACAGATATATTTCAAATAGATAGGTAATCTTCAAGCACTTCAAGGACCTACATAATATGGCATTTAAAATGTTTTAAGAACTTGGACTTTTCTTGACAGTGAGACACATCTGCTCCTGGCAGCACCAATTACTTCAAGAGGATGATGCCATCAAAGAAACTCCTTCTGGAGTTTGCTTTAAATGTAGTGCTACTAACCATTTGGGCAAGAAATTGCTTTTGCCTGGACTGCTTGACAATTTGCCGTACATACTGGACATACAGAACTCACAGGAAAATGACTTCTGAACTTGCCTAAACAAGGTGGGACAGTCCTTCGGGGTTCCTGCTTCATGAAAGAGTCTGCCACACATTCTGCAGAACACAGAAGAAAGCGACTGATTAATTCTGCCAAAATAAGTGAGACAGTCTTTTCCTATTTCACTGAGAAATCTGCCAGATACTCTAGGCCTGTAGGCTGAAGATGGATGTCCCAACATTACAAAAGAACTTTGGGTGGCTGTGTGGGTATCAAGATGTCTCTGTCATTTTTAGAGCTTTGGAAGTTGCTTACAATGCACTTTCTGTTTACTTAGGTAATATTATATCCTTCTGGAGTCTTTGATGCAGTTAAAGACTGGATAGTTATAATGATAGTTTTCCTTGGTAATAATAAATGATAAATTCGATATGAGACTTTAGACTAACAAAGATAGGAGATGATAGGGTATTCTCTTTAATTTTGTAAAATACAAATAGAATAAATATTGTAACTGTATTTCTTGCTTAGTAACCATTGTATTATATGTAATTTTACTATGTTAAAATTAAAATGTTCCTTTTTAATTAGACAAAAAAGGGAAGATAATGTGGAATGCCTCTCTGTATACTGTGAATATGTTTTATTACCACTGATTAATAAAAAAATCTGCTTTGGCCTATGGCAGGGCAGAATATAGTTAGGCAGGAAAGACAAATTGAATACAAGGAGAAAGAAGGCAGAGCTAAGGGAGATGCAAGCAGCCGCCAGAGAAACAAGATATGTGGTCACAAGCCATGAGCCTCGTGGTAAACTATAAACTAATAGAAATGGGTTAATTTAAGTTGTAAGAGATAGTTAATAATAAGCCTGAGCTAATATACTGGACAGTACATAATTAATATCAAACCTCTGAGTGGGTTATTTTATTTTTTTATTGATTTTATTGAGCTATACATTTTTCTCTGCTCCCCTTCCTGCCTCTTCCCTCCCCTTCAATCCTCTCCCATGCTCCCAATTTACTCAGGAGATCTTGTCTTTTACTACTTCCCGTGTAGATTAGATCCTTGTATGCTTTTCTAGTGTCCTCATTGTTGTCTAGGTTCTCTGGGATTGTGAGTGGTTATTTTAAAAGCAGCTGCAGGATCAGGTGGGACAAGAAGCTTCATTTTACAGTCCTCTGCAAGAACCGCAATTGCTCTTAACCCCTGAGTCATCTCTCCAGCCCCTATCTGACAGAGATACTAAGGTCATGCCTTTGTATTCCTTTGGAGATAGTACAAATGTCAGCCTTCATTCTTAAGCCAGACAACTCCAATTCCCTACACTTTTGGTTCAGTGACACTATAGCACTGTGGGAGTCAAATGGGTATGTTTAATTAATAAATCCATTGTGACAAAGACCTTACCATGACACTTGGAATAATAAGTATTCATTAAGAGAAGTGTGTGCATATGATTTTATCTTCCACTGCAAACTTCCCTAAAGCAAACTCTGATCCAAGTATCTGGATACAGCTATCTTATTGGGAGGTGATCCTAGTTAAATATCTGTAGAGACGAGGGAAAGTCTACTATTTGGCCAATGAGAAGTGACTGCTGTGGTCATTTAGGGCTGAAACTCACTGGAGACCTTGAAAATACTAAGCATGACTCGCTTCTTTGCACCGCAGCACCGAAGAAAGAATCTGGAGAGAGACCCTGACCCCCAATCCTTAGCCACCAGATTCCTTTCCCCCAACCATGGCACTGAACACTATGTATTTTTAATCTGACTTACCTGCTATTTGAAAAGGAAATGGAGTTTAGCAGCCAGTAAAAACCTTCAGGTAGAAAGTGAGAGGGACCAAGAGGTAGAAGCCTCAAATGTCTTTGAAACTAATGGGAGTTGAGAAACTATGAGCAGGGCAAGGATAGGATTTTTTTTTTTTGATGTGTGCATTTGTCCAAAGCACAAAACACACAACCTTCTCAGAAGTTCGGTTTTCTTCATAAGCTTTCCTCTGCTCTTAATTCTCTCACAGTCTTATGGGGGTGGTGGAGGAGGCAGAGAAGGCTCATAGTAAGTGCAGGACCTCCCTGGGGCCAAATATTTACACGCCTTAACTGGAAAGTGTGGGAATAAACTTTTTGGAGAAGAGGTCTTCGAAGGTTCAATTGAGGACTCTGATATGATCATCTGAGTAGACCCTACACTCAATGTTGATAGTCCTGGTGAGAGTGAACTGGTAGGAACTTTGAGACAGAAGGAGAGATACATTGTGACCACAGGAACAGTATTTAGGTTGATGTGCTCCAAAGCCAAAGCTATCCTGGAGCTACTGGAAAAAGCAGAAGAGATCCCTAGTTGAACCCGGAAAGAAAAGCTGGTCCTGATGATCTTCGCATCTTTGGATATCTAGCCTCTAGTGCTGTCAGAAGGTAAATTTCTATTGCTTAAAGACTTTCAGATGGCAGTTTCCACAAAAGCCCTAAGCGATTTCTGAGGGCCTTGTTTCTGCCGTCTCCTCTGAGAATGCCAGCTGTCGTTACAGTGATTTAACTTTACTGGGCTAGCCTGAACACAGACCAATCCTGCCATAATCCATCTTAAAGGACCTATATGCACTAGTTTTTAGAACTCTCTTGAGATCCAGAGATCCTAGATCCGGGTCTCTTGGCTCCAGGCAACAGTAATACCCCACTGTGGTATCACATTTTCTGGCCCTTTCAAAAAAGTAAAAAAGTCTCTCCTGTTCTTTCTCAGACAGCTTTTAAAAATGGGTTATGTGAAAGCTGATTGATGATGCTGATTACTCGATCAGAAGCACGTTATAGCTCTTTCTTCAAATTAATGCACAAGTTGGCTGTTTATTCTACCAACATTTATCAGCTCCTGTGGTCTGCCAAGGATTTTTCTGGATGCTAAATTCTCAGAAGCAGGAATCCTGATGGAAAAGCAATGGTTGTCTTATCCAACGGACGTTTACTGAGGTCCACATTCCTGCTGGAGGCAAGGGCTCTGCATATGGCGTGTAAGAGTAAAGGTCTGCTTTGAGTCTGTCTACAGAGTCCCAGCTCGCCGGTCCTTTCCTTGGGAGTATTTGTATTCATACAACAATTCATTGCCCGAGGAAAATCACTGGATACTGGATGCGGAGTCTGAAATGCTCCCCCAACTCAGACACTCCTCACATCTTAGAGGATCGCATCTGGATGCTTAGAAGAGAGGACCACTCCCGTCTCTCACGGGTCAGCTAGTTCATCCTCCTCCAAAATGCCTGGCAGACTTTTCTGGCCCGAGTGATCCATCCACCTATGGTACTCTAGACCAAGCCGTCCATGTTGCCCCAACTGTCGCTGTTACTGCTTAATGTTTGCTAAGTGTTATCTTCACCTGCCTAGTGGGATTACACCCAGAAAGCTAAAACAGGTTCCTGATATGGTCCTATCGCAGCTAATGGTGATCAATAATTTGAAGAACTGAGTATTGAGTGCAATTGAATAGACCGTTGAATGAATGAATGAGTTAATGAACAAGTGAATGAATAAATGAATAAATCCTAACACTTCTGTGCTCAAAGCCTCCCACTGACTTCCCATTACCAATAAAGGAAAAGGCCAAAACCTGTCCCAGGGACCCCTGTGACCCAGCACCTGCTATCTTTCAACATCACCTTCGACCAGCTTTCTGTGGCTCATTCCCTGTCCCTTTTGCCTCTTGTACACACTGCATCTATTTCTTCCACAGGACTTAGCCAGGACTGCCAGAATCCACAAAGAAAATGATAGCACACCCAGGTCAGGTTGAAGTTTCTTTAAACTGGTGGTTTAAAACATCCAACAACCTCCTAGGTGATATGTATAATAAACATATATAAAAAGCATTTGTTTTTCCATGGTATTCAACTTGAATTGAATGCCCTATGTCCCAGGCCCTCCACATGGAACACCTTCAGTAGGAATCCCTGCCTGTCCCCCAGACCCTTGGTTCCCTCAGACAGCACCATCTTGAAGAGCTGTGTCCTTAGTTCTAAGTCTCTCAATAGCACACCACCATCTCTAGCTGTGACATCCTCTCCATTCCATTCCTCTGCTTCTTGGTGGCACTTTGGAGATAGTGCCTTTCCCGTGGGCTTGTGTTCATCATCTCCCACTCTCACGACAATTCCAGGTGAGCAAGGACCTGTAGCACTGGCTATGTGTTATGTTCCCAGGACTAGGAAACAGTAGCCTGGCTTGAGACAGGCCCTTCGATAAATAAAACGGAATCACATGTAATTTGCTTAATATGGTGATTCTTACAGAAAAATCAAGTCTTTTCAAGCAACTTCCCATTCTTGTTAATAGCACCAGTGTCCTTGAAGAGTAAGCCAGTAGCCTACTCTTTTTCTTAACATTTTGAGCCTGGTCTTTAGTAGCTGGATCACTATTCTAGCCCTCCACCCTTATTCTTGGCTTCATTTTGCACCGTCTTGGTTATCCATGGTTAACTATGATGCAAAAATATTATTTGTCTTGATCCTTTTGAGAGAAAGGGACCACTTTCACAAAACTTTTGTTACAATAATACAACTACGGTATAGTATGAAAAGTATACCATTAGCTATAATATGTAACTACATTATTATTGCTATTTTATTATTAGTTATTACCACTGTGATTCATTTACAAATTGAACTTTACTATAAACATGTATATGTAGAAATACATGGAGTCTATGAAGAGCTTGGTACTCTCTGCAGTTTTAAACACCCAGTGAGGACTTCACACATATCCCACATGGATAAAGGGGATGCCTGTATTCCCTCTCAGCTCTCCTGTTTCCCAACCATAACAAAGCTTTCAAAAAAAGATTTATTTTAATTGTGTGTGTGTGTAGGTATGTACGTGGGAGCGCAGTTGCCTGAGAAAGCTAGAAGAGAGTGTTGGATCACTTGGAACTGGAGCTACAGGTGGTTGTGAGCCACCTGATGTGGGTGCTGAGAACAGAACCTGGGTCCTCTGGCAGAGCAGGCAGTACTCTTAACCACTGAACCACCACCCCAGCCCAACAGAGCTTTTATACAACGAGGAAACAAATGCAATCAAAAGAGAATTCTCCTCAACTCTTTGACTTTTTGTCACTTACTTAGAAACCAAAGAAAATAAACATCTGGGTTTTCATCCTTATCCAGCAAAGAAGTCCAGCCCCACAAGGTCATGCCACTTGAATCAGAAGCTGCTTGACCTTGAGTTTTCCTTGCAATGTTGCAGGGCTGGTTTATCTGTAATTGACAGTTTAAGGGAGACAAAAAATAACGTTGGTAATTGAGGGGCTGACCTGTACTGTTCCAGCCTACATTCCACTTCTCCATTTGGCCCTTGCCCAAGAGTAGGGAGAGCAACTGTCCTCTGTTTTACTACAGCGGTCAGCTAGAAGAGAAATTGCAGCCACTGTACAATCTTTCAGAGGAGGCTCACTGCTTCCAGTTCTGTTTCTGAGATACTTGAGGGATGAGACACTGCATGGAAGCAACTATCAGGTAGAAGCCAGACTTGTGAGGAGCTGTCAGTAGGAAAGTTGATCTTAGTCTACTCAGTTGGTACCCAACAGCGAACGTTTGCCTTCTGAAACTTCATCTCCAACTACTGTTGGAGCTAGACAGGGATGGTCAGTCTGGATAATATGAGGTTATTGTGTGAAACTGTAGCTCTCCACAGTTACAGCGGTGAGGAATCCTTGAAACTTCTTTCTTTTGCTCCTTCTCCATCACTGCCTCTACATGAGGTTAGCTTATGTCCTTATCCAGGGGCTGACCATCATCTGGCCCCAGGTTCTGGAAGGGACTCTGGAGACATCACCAGTTACTACTCTTCATGTCCTCCATGTCCTCTTGCTTATTCAGAAATGATTGCTGATGCTCGAGGTTTCTGCCTCGACCAGGATCCTCCACCTGGCTTTCAAAGTCCTGCCTCAGCTGCCTTCTCCCTGTCTGATCAATGACCACCCCATCTCTTGTTCTGACCTTATCCTTTCTAGTCTGTATCCACCTCCGAGCACCTTTCAAGGTGCTCTTTGCTGTCTTTATCTCTTCAAAAGCTCGCTAGTGCTCAAGCTTGCTTTCCACCTAGACTGAACTTCCTCTTGGTCTTAATACTCCATACTCAACATTTGAATATACTTGCTGTGCTAATTCTATTTTTTTCTCACATCACTATCATCATTTTTATTCTTAAGTAGCATTATTAGTGATATTTTGTGTGTGTGTGTGTATATATATATATATATATATATATATATATATATATATATATATATATTATACTTTGCTGACCCCCTGCCATTGTCCTTTTCCACTCCCCCGCCATCTCCCTCTTATTGGTCCCTTTTTATCCCAGAAAATAGTCTTCCCTTCTGATTGTATATCACATATACTCTATCATCTTCCTTGCTTCCACTTCCCATTCCGCTTCTGCCTTTTCCTCTCCTCTCATCATCCCCTTTCTATTTCCCATGTCTTATACATAAGAAGACATTTAAAATGGTTCTACATATGATGAAAACATGCAGTGGATTCTGAGCTGGCTTATTTCTCTGTACACAATGATCCGCAGTTCCATCCATTGTAATTTCATTCCTTATACCTGATCAAAATTCCGTGGTATATAGCTACTACATTTTCTCATCCATTTGTCTGTTTATGGACAGTGAGGCTGCTCCATACTTTAGCTATTATGGATAGAACTTGATGCTTTTATTGATTCCTGGTTGTCTTTCCCCCTCAACTAAATTGCAAATGCCTTGAGATATGGAATAAAAATATGGAAAACAAAAACTGTATCTCATGACTGATTTCTTTTTAAATGGCCCCAACGGCACATTTAGTGCCCCACCTATGTTGATTGCTCTTCACTTAGTTTCCTCCTAATGGCAGTAAGAATAAAAGACGTCTCCTTTGGCTCAGTGGCTTCCTGGCACTGTATATTAAACAAGTGTATTGACCGAATCAGTACTATCTTGACACCAGCTCAGTAAAGAGCAGCCTACTGTGTCTTTTGAGGGATCTAAAGTAAGCATGTGCTTTATATTGATTCTACATTATCTCGATAGAAACGATTGTTCTGTTTTAGCACTAAAAACAAGTTGAGTCAGATAAGAAAATAAGTCCAAGTTCACGCAGTTGGTCAAGAGCACAGTCAGGCCGGTTGTGGTGGCTCCATAGTCCCAACATTTGGGAGGGAGAGGCAGGAAGTTCACTGCAAGTCTGAGGCCAGTCTGGTGGACATGGAGATTTCTAAACCATCCAGGGCTAAAAAGGGACAACCTGTGTCAAAGTAACAGCAACAAAAGTCATCAGGATTTGAATAGAGACTAGGCTGCCTACCACGCCCCAGAGAGGAGCTGTCAGAAGCATAGACAAATGGGCGGCATTTCCCACAAAGGAGTAGTCAATAAAATATCTCTTGGAATTTCTATGACAAGCTGAAAAAACCCTAAATTCACTAAGTCTTCAAAGAACACCACAAACGCCCAGCCCTTCAACAGGCTGAACCGGCTGGTGCTCGGGAGTGTGAAACATCTAAATATGATTGATTCTTCTCCTGAGGGGGGAAGAGGAATCAATGTTTTGCTTTTCCTCCAGTTTAGTAGAGCCTGTGTGTGTGTGTGTGTGTGTGTGTGTGTGTGTGTGTGTGTGTGTTAACTGACTTCCTTTAGAAATTTAAATGCTTAATTTAAATAAGTCCTGGGACTCCACATAGCTCCATCTTGCACAGCTGTGTTTAAAAATGCACGGCCCAGTAGCCAAAAAGTAACTTAATTGAAATTTTGTTCTTTGCCTGCATCGCTCATAGAATATCAAAAGGGATAAAATTCCTAAAAAGAAAGAACTCTGCCCCAAACCGTGTTTCCTCTCATCAGCATTTCTTCTCTGTACCAAAGTTGCATCCATACCTCTCTTGGGCCAAATCCCCACAATTCCTCTTGATGCCCTCTGCAGGAAGTCTTCCTCCCAAATACCTCTTTCTTGGTTCACCGCCCTACCCATCTTCTCATTTTACCTTACACCTAGGGGCCAGAATGTCAGCCTTTTTTCTGAGAAAGGGTTTCTCTGTAGCTTTGGAGCCTGTCCTGCCTCTGCCTCCCGAGTGCTGGGATTAAAGGCATGGGCCACCACCCCCCAGCAATGTCAGCCATTCTTAAGTGTGGGACTATACTAGGCTGTGTTGCATCTGTGTCTGGTCACTTTATAGTGCCTTGGGAGGAGACTCTGGATGAGGCTCTGTCTCTGTTGTCTCCAGCTCTCTGTCTCTCCCCTCCCTCTTCAAATGTAAAATATAGTTAGACTTTCTTTGAACCTCCAACTCTCAAATAAAGCCACAGAGAACTTCTTATTAAATATAAAAGCTTGGGTTTATCTTAGACTTGTTCCCAACTAGCTCTGATAATTTAAATTAACCCATTTATATTAATCTATATTCTATCTCATTACCTGTCCTCCGTACATAACGTTCAATTTCCTCTGCATCTCACTGGCGAATCCACTTTTTTCCCCAGAGTTCCTATCTCTGCCCAGAAGTCCCGCCTATTCTCTCCTGAATAGCTATTGGCCATTTGGCTCATTATTAAACCAATAAGAAGGTGCCTTGGCAGAGACACCTCTGCCTAGGGTACAAAAAGATTATCCCACAACAGTAAAGCAAAATTTTCTCCCTACCACTCACATGGCTACTGGTTGGAGCCTACTGTGTTGAAATAGGAGTGGCGGGGCTGCGTCCCCAGCATCCCCCGCCACCTGCACGGCTAGCTTTAGCTTATGCCCTGAAATAATTACACGGAAACTGTATTCTTTTAAACACCGCTTGGCCCCTTAGTAATAAATTGTTCGGAAGTTGGGGTAGATACCTCTGAGTCATTGCTGAAAGAATGACTTTGATCACATCCAAAGAGTCTGTCCCCTCTAGATCTGTCATAACTTGGGTTTGAAAAGGCAGTGCTATAACATGAGGCTGGTGACAAAGCGTCTGGTCATGAGTCAACAAACACATATCTCAAGACAAACTGTATCAGGAGATTATAAGCTATGTCACCATCTGGTGACTCCCCCAATATGCTGCAGCTCTCCGTGCTGATCTCATTAATGCCTTAGAGCAAGAAGAAACCGGTTCTTAATGAACACGTGGGGATTCTTCGGGAGAGTGTGACAGCCATACAAAGGACAATGGATTCGAGGATTTTTGAGGGTCCTTGGTTTATACAGCAGACATCCATTGCCACTAAACTAGCAAAAATGAACTTATTAGGCATAGAACGGCATGGGAAAACACCTTGCCGATCTTATTTCTCCAAGAAGCCAGGCAGGCAGGCCCAGGATGGCCCTTGCCATGTTTATCTCCTATGTCATAAATAAACCTTCCAGGAAGCCTAGTGCAATCTACGTTTTTGTATCACTGTTTCTGACTGTCTTTCAGTCTCTGTCTCTGTGTCCCTCCCTCCCTTCTCTGCCTTCCCCCCCTCTTTGAGACAGGGTTTCTCTGCTTAGCCTAGTCTGTCCTTGAACTCTCAGAATAGACCAGACTGCCTTCAAGCTTAGAGATCTGCCTACCTCCTGATTGCTAGGACTAAAGGTGTGCAGCACCATACCAGGTCAAGTTTTTGTAGTTTAGAAACTTGTTGTCCTCTAGTTGGATGACCTCTGGGCTCATATCTGGAAGCTAAACTGACTGCTTAAATATATATTTAAGTCAGTTTAGCTTCCAGAATATATATATTATTTTTAAGTGTGTGTGTGTGTGTGTGTGTGTGTGTGTGTGTGTGTGTGTTAGGCCACAGACATTGGATGCCCCTGGAGCTAGAGTGATAAGTAGTTATGACCTGCCCACCACAGGCATGTGAACTGAACTCAGGCCCTCTGCAAAAGCAATACATGCTCTTAACCACTGAGCCAGTTCTCCAATCCCTTGAACTGACTCTTTACTCCTATAATTTAATTTAAACATGTACTATCATTAGTGATGGAGAACAGTATGTCACTACCCCTTCTATAAATAGCTTTCATATGCTTGCAGACATTAAACCTGTTCCTGAGCTTGCTGTGAATCCAGGGGAACAATTAAAAAAACCTCCTCCATCAATTGTGTTTACTGAGATTTTTACAAGCTTTTCTGAAAGAAATGTCACCGGGCTGTCGGTCCTGGCAAGTCAAGGGTCTATTTGCTCTCTGTTGAGAGTAGACATGAAAAAAAAAAAAACAGGAAAATCATGTTGCTGTCACTCAGAGTCAACCCACCTTCCCATAAACATACATGCTTAGGCATGCTTTTTCACACAGATGCTAAAGGCTGCATTTCCCTGAAGAATGTCAAGGCATCTCTGCCTGGAGATAGGGTAGAGTCATGGCATCCTAGGTTGATGAAAAGAGACAGAAGTCCCAACAAAAAGGACTTGGGGCAAGGCAGGGTAACAGCCCCAGCTCTTGGACTAGATCTCAGCAAAATCATTTAATCATAAAATATACCAATGATACCAAGTAAAGTGTATATGTGTTACATCAATCAAGTGCTTTCCAGGCGTGATCTTATTGGATGTCTTATCCACCCAAGCTTTAGAGTTATTTTTCTTTGCTCTATATGAAGAAACTGGAGCTCAGAGGGTAAAGACGTTACATAATTACATTTACAGGAGGCATCTGAGTAGAGAAGGTGGTGTGGTTCCAGAGGCCAGGATGAAATCACTGCACTCTCAAGGACAATGAAATCCAACGTTGGAGGTGGAGAAAGAGTCCTCAGTCAGTTTGGGCAGTGTTGACAGAGATTTCTGTCCTGCCCAGTCCCACAGCCATTCAGTCCCAAAGAAATGTTCAGAGGTCTATACTAATCATAAACTGGTTGGTCTATTAGCTCAGGCTTCTTATTAACTCCTACATCCTACATTAACCCATAATTCTTGTCTGTGTCAGTCACATGGCTTGGTACCTTTAATCAGCAAGGCATTCTCATCTTGCTTCCTCTGTGTCTGGGTAATGACTGCAGACTGAATCCTTTTCACAGAATTCTCTTGTTCTGGTGACCCAGCCTCTACTTCCTGCCTGGTTGCACCCCGCCATACTTCCTACCTGGCTACTGGCCAATCAGCATTTTATTAAACCAATACAAGGCCATTGTCCCAAGCAGGGCAACTTCCTGGTTCCTGCAGTAAGGTGGAAGGGTAAAGCCCCAGGGAAGATATTGGGAATCTACCCAAACCTGCAGGGACTTGAATCTAGTCTCAAACCTCAGCAGGCTGAGATGTGCCCATTGTAAAGACAAGCACCCTGCTGTTAACTGCAGGTATTCAGGCAAAGCTCATGAGCCAATATAATAAATGAGCCTGTTATTCATGCAGCTGCCTCCAAACCATAGACCCAGGTTCCATGTCTCCTCCTAGGACAAGACTCAAAGAAAATCACCAGAAAGTCTATGTGCTCCTTAGGTACTCCCTCACTTAAAACTATAGCCCCATTCATACCCTGTGCCTAATCACTGTCCTTCCAGGATCCCAATGGTCCTCTATTGCCCAGTGGACCACAAGCCTAAAAATACATCCAGCCTCTTCCAATCTGCCCCTCTATCTCTCCAGTGACCTCAACCCTGTTGCTCCACCTATATCAATAGAAATATTGCATTAAGATGGATATTATTGATTCATGTTGGCTACAATGTCAACACAAAGATGTCCCTTCTCAGTCATCAAATTGGACCACTTGAATTCTGATGCCAGGTCAGATTAAACCCTATCTTGCCTAGTACTGGATGGCCCGCATCCTTAGGCAAGCTCCCTTAGATGGTGGCTCCCAATGGTTGCATCACTCTCTATAGCTCCAGTGCTGTCAGATTCGGTGTTTTCCTTGCCTTTCCTCGTTCTGTGGGTCTTGAAATTCTCAAAAAGTAGGTAGCTGATGGCAAAGCCGCTTGTTTTATTGATTGGCAACTGGCCTTAGGTAATGTGGGGCAGGCTGCAGTAAATATTCACACTGACTGACAGCACCCACCAGGGTGCAGAGGTCCACATGACTTCACACACGCAGGGCTGAGGAGCAAGAGGGCTGATATACGCCCCTCCACACTCCGTGCCCTTCCACTTCTCAGTGTCTGCAGCAAATGATTTGTTTCTGAGGCTCTGCCTGCCCCTGTTTCTGCCTCTGGCTCAATCTTCTCATTTTGAAATTGCATGCTCTCTGTCCATTGTTTTAGAAAAGTACAGGGATGGCCACCCTTTTCACAGGATAGACTTCATGTAATATGGGCTCCACTCTCCTCAGACACTGAGCTGGTTAAGCTGAGAGCTTCGCTCACTTGCAAGAATGTTGAACCACTACTTGTTAAGAATTAACCTCAGTCTGGCCAGGAGCCTTTGAAAGGTTGGATGAGAGACTCTGTCTTCACAGGCCTGGATGATTCTTCCATAAACAAGGCTATGAACCTCAGGACTGAGAATGAATTTGGGGGCATCATATCTACAATCAGGAGTCAATGGGTTGATACATGCCTGAATGTGCATTTTCCTGAAGAGAAGCTGCAGTTTAATAGGCCCTTTCTCTCATCCTTCCTGTCAGTACTTTGCCATTATGCTGTATTGTCATGGAAAGCTTTCCTACTGGTGATACTGACAACAAGAACCAGAATGTAGCAGAATGCAAAGTCATGACAGGAAAGATACTTTTTCCTAATTTTATCTTATGTGCTCGTGTGTTTAGCATTCACGTGTGCATGTGTACCACATGTGTGCCTGTCTCCCTCGGAGACCAGCAGAGGGCATCAGATCCCCTGGGGCTGGAGTTATAGATAGTTAAGAGATGCCGGGTAGGTGCTGGGAAGGAATCAAAGTCTCAATAAATTCTTTTAGCTCTGAATCTTCTTTCCAGTTCCTTAAGTGTTTTCTTTTATTATTTTTTCAACCATGTGTATATGTGTTTGTGTGTAGGTAGCCACAGCAGCACGGAGCTACCGAGGTTTGAGAGTCACCCACTGTGGTTGTCGTCATTGATGGTTCTTTAGGAATTCTGGATTTCCTTCATTGTTTCGCCATTATGTCATGGGTGAAGAAGGGCTAGGTAAGTTTACCATATAATTTAATTGCAGGTAAGTTCACCATGTAGTTCAATTACACGTTATAAACCTGCAAAGTGTATGCAAAGCATTTAAAACAGAATCTGCTATCTGGGTTTTGTTTTCTTACGGTTCTTCATGTTTCTGGTAGTAATAGAATAATAAAAAGGAAAACCACATCCCCTTTATTGAATGGTGGATTTTATTTTGAAGACTTATTTGATTTCATGTGTATGAGTATCTTGGTGCACGTATGTATGTGTATCATGTGTGTGCCTGATGCCCATAGAGGCCAGAAGAAAGCATCGGACACCCTGGAACTGGAATTACAAGGAGTTGTAAGTGCTGGGAACTGAACATGGGTCCTCTGCAAGAGCAGCAAGTGCCCTTAAGCACGGGAGCCATCTCTCTAGCCTCTTATTTTTTATTGTGTATTTCTTACTCTGATATAAATTCATTTAATATCAATCTTATGACTGGAAAAACTATATTGCAAATCATTATTACCAGAATAAAACATTGGGATTGGGGTTCTTAATTGGAATTAAAATATAGTTTAAAAGGAGTAGAGAATTTTATTTCTCATGCAAAGGCAACACCTTGTAGCTGTACCTTTCTGAAAGATAACCTCTAAGGTCATCTTGGGTAGCAAGGTTATACTGAGTGCTTTAAGAGCCAGACAAAAGAGGGTGGAGAGATGCAGCAGAGTTAAGAGCACTTTCTGCTCTTGCAGAGGACTTGGGTTCAATTACCAACTCACATGGCAACTCACAAGCAGCAGGAGATCCAGAGCCATCTTCTGACCTCCACGGGAACCAAAAATACACATGGTGCACATACATACATGCACCAAGATATTCATAAGATGAATACCTAAAACACACGTAAGATGAATAAATATAAAGAAGAAGAAGACTTGAAAATGGCTTACATCTTCCCTGCCTGAACCTACTCCCATTGTGTGAGTCAATTGCAAGGAATACTGGAAAATGCAGAGAAGCACCGGAGATCGCAGGAGTTGTAATAGTCTTTGGGAGTGATCCCTTTAAAAGTCACACACACACAATGATAAGATTGTATTTCCTTGATACTGATTTGCACTTATGCACTCTGCTAAGGCTAAGCTACGCCCTAAAGCATCTGAAGAGGAGAAAGTATGCTATCCTAGCCTACCATTACCACATCAAAGACCTTTGTTACATTTGTTCTTTTAGTAAGGATAGAGAGGACAATTCTTAACACAGCCTCCAGGATCTATCTGACATCACCGGAACTCTGACAACCTCTCAGTGTTGGATGCTCAGATTCCCTCTCTTCTAGATCTGACCACTCTCCTCTGCCCAACAGAGCAACTTCAGCTCCCCGTGATGCCTCCCGCCTGGGACTCGAGACCTGCCACTCTGAATTCCATACCCCCTACCTTGACGTAAAGCCTGGCTCACACATCACTAAGGGAAAACTCACCTTGATCATCAAGTCTGAGTTTCAGTCCTCACTCGCTCTCATGCAGCGCCTTCCATTTCCCTTCTTTACTACACACGTGTGTGCAACTTGTGGACCAACCTTACTTTTGCTACCACGTCTCAGCGAATATTTACTAAAACCCACGAGTAACCGAATTCTGGAAATTAATGACAGAATTGTCATGCCTGCTCAAGACTCAGCAGGATTGTGTGTTGAAAGAGACAGCTGAGAGGTGGAGGGACAGATTCCTGAACAGAATCCAGATTCTACTAGCAGAAAGGGGGTGGGAAGCCCAGATAAACACACCTGCTCTGCCTACTTGACAGCCAGTGTGCTGCAGGCTGTCCTAAGTTCTCATGGGGATACTGTCAAATTTTATCTGTGTGCATAATTTGGTATATGAATACCCATCTTGATATGTTAGGTAGGTATTAGCTAGAATATTTTTGAACTGATAATACTCTTGTGCTGTGGTACAGGGCATATTTTTCCATGAGCAGGAAGCAGGAGGCATGAAACTTCATCAAGGTGTGGGTGCTGGGATATAGGAAGACCTTTCCTATTAGCAAATCCAATTGTACATTCTGGACGCTAGAGACGTGGGGCTAAAGAGGTACCAAGATGTTTATTTCATAATGGTTCACTGTCATTGTCAGCTGGATCAGCTTCACAAACACCTAGTGCATTAGTGGTGCACACATTTGGGTGTGTCTATGAGAACATTCCTGAAAGGGTTGGTGATGGGGGGGGGGGACAGAGATCTGAGAGATCGGGGTCTGGCATCCCTGTCTTCTGAAGAAGACACCAGTGGAGCAGTGTCTGATAGAAACAGCTTAAGGAAGAAAAGTGGGACTGGGGCTCACAGTTTCAATCAATCAGGGCAGGGAAGACATTGTGGTGTAATGGGAACATATAGGAATCTCCCTGTCCCTAGTGGTCAACCTGGGACACATAGACTTATGAGCAAATTTAAATGGACTTAATAGTTACACATATATGTACATATTTGGGTTGGTTAACAATAAAAACCAAAGAAGAGATCGTGAATTTGGGAAGGAAGATGAGGAGGGGCTAGAGAGGGAAAGAAGGGAGCAGGATTAATGTAGATGCAATCCTAAAAAAAATAAAAGTTACTAAAATTCTTTTTAAATGATAGAGAATAGGAAGGGGGACATAGTGACTTTCAATGAAAAAGCACAGCAGATATGGCCAAGATGAACCACACTGACCTCATAGAGCCTTGAGACGATGTGAGCTGAAATGAGCAGCTCACCTCTGTGGTCTTCTTTTTTGAGTCCTGTAATCGCCACCTAGTTACGAAAAGCCCTAGACAATGAGAGATCTTCTACACAGCACAACTGTTGACCCATAACTGTCAAAATCATGAAAAAGAGAAAAAGGTTAAGAACTTGTCACAGCCTGTCACGGGCTAGAGGAGACTAAAGGAACACAGTGACTAAATGTAATGGGTACCTTTTATGGTAACCTAGAGTTGCAAAGACACATGGGTGATGTAGGAGGCAGAGAGACAGAAGGAAAGAAGGCAGAGTCAGGGAGATGTCCCCAGCCGCTGGAGAAGCAAGATGAGAGGTAATGCCACGGTCACGTGGCAAAATATAAAACTACAGAAATAGGTTAATTCAAGTTGTAAGAGCTAGTTAATAATAAGCCTGAGCTAATAGGTCAAACAGTTTGTAATTAATAGTAAGCCTCGGAGTGGTTATTCAGGAACTGGTGGGTGAGAAAGAAACCTCCAGTTACACATTGGGGGAAACACTGGTAAGTTCCAAGAAAGTCTGATGGAGTTTAGTTCCTGATGAGGTGACATGACTAATTCTAAACTGTAACAAATAAATGATTGACACTCCATATCATCCTTTCAACTTTGCTATAAGTCTAGAAATCATTTCAAAAGACAATTTTAAATTGCTGATTTAAAAAAAAAAAACCTGAGAACGAGTATTCTAAAATTTATGTTTAGGGCACTGCAGATGTGACTCAGCAATTAAGAGTTCAGTTCCCAGGACCCATGTTGTGCAACTCACAACCTCCTGTAAGTCCAACACAGGGAGCCTCTAACCTCCATGGGTTCCTGTACTATATACACATAACCCTCCCAACACATACCCCTGCACACACAGACATACATAGACATAATTAAATACATAACATATTTGTCCTTGTTCGAGGCAACAATATTAAATCTCTGAGTTGCCTGGGTTCCCCAAATGTTACCACTATCCTGCTTTTACTCCCTGGGTATAGCACTTTATGTTTGCGCCTAGGTATAATGTCATCAGTTCATCGCAGAGGACCTTGTGACATCATAACATAAACTTGATCTACTACTTGTTGTCGTAATAGTGCCATCTCCCCGAAGATCCATGGTGGATGCTTTCTAGATTTAGTGACAAGGACAGTCATGATTCTCTAAGTTGGCTTAGACCCTAGTCACCAGGAAGCTTAAAGTCAATTCTGCCACACACCTCTAAAAGACTTCAGACATTAAATACAGATCCTGCTGCTAGTTCCCATTCCAAGCTTGCTGTGAGCACCTCACCTTTCTCTTCCCTCTGCTCAGTCTCCACACACAGAAATGGGTCTCTCTCTCTCACTCTCTCTCTCTCTCTCTCTCTCTCTCTCTCTCTCTCTCTCTCACCTCAGTGCCCAGCTTGGCATCTGGAGTCTCACAGCTGCAATCCATGCATTGTTTATCACCCGCTGTGCACCCTTCAAACATTCAACAAAACACCAAGGATATTCAAACTTCAAAGCAATCTAATAGAGCAGCGGCTGTTTTCTTCGGCACGAGGGAGGAGAGCAACTGTCCACGCTGGGGAAAGAGGGAGTGGCAGAGCTTGGAACCCACAAAGTCTGACTCCGAAGCCAGGGTTACTAACCTTGGAATGCCAAATAGTTTGTAAATGCGAAGGCATGAATGAGAGAAAGTAATAGGTGGGAAGGAGGTGAAAGAGAGAGAGAGAGACAGAGAGAGAGAGAGAAAGGGGGAGATGGAAAGGAAGAGGGGGGAAGAAAAAGAGTTTAATGTAAATGTAAGATGGTGTTATCTGTTGTTGACAACCTCAGGATTTGAAATTTAAAAAAAAAAAGGTGAAAGGATCTATGTTCACCCCACTCAAAAACAATCTGCACCACTGAAAGACACATTGTTCACACTTTAGGGTTTGAGGCAATAAAAGATATCATTAAAATTCAAATATCACTTGAAGGGATAAATGAGTTAAAACTCATTTATCACCTTAGCTGGGCGGTCTTCTAGCAGAAGCCTCAATTTGGACAACATTTGATGGGTGGAAGGCTCAGCACTTCTCAAGGCTCTGAAGCTTGCATCAGTCTGGGGCTGCAGAAGAGGAAGCTCACAGCAGTGAGCGGTACTGGAAAGCTGAGGAAACTGGGCTGTGGGTAGGCGCCTCACCCACCTGGACCATCCCTGGTGAGGCAGCTGGTTGGTTCTACAGGGCATTGTGGACCAGTCAAGCAAAGACAAGAAATGGAACCAGAGCCTGAAACCCTTGCTCTACCACATTCTGTTGACTTCCTTTGCACACTCCCTCTCTTGTCCCGTTCTTTCAAACCATAGACTCTAAATGAGGTATAATAGCCTCAAAAGGCCCTGGTTCATCGAAAGGACTACTTCCGTTTATTGCACGTGATGTGGAACACTTAGGAGGCAGTGTAATCAGGAAGTCTAAGTTAGAATGATGGCCATAATAGCTGCTGATTGAGAGTTTTCTGGATTTTCTGTTTGTTTGTTTGTTTGTTTTTACATAATTTCATTCCAACTTCCCAGGGAGTCTGTGAGGTGGTAGGACTACTCCTTCAACACCAGATAATGGGAGGGTCAGAGGTACGTGGGGAATTGCCTAAGACTGCAGGCTAGTAAAGTAGAGAGTTTAGATATGAACACTGATCTATCTGGCTCCAGGCACAGGCTCTTATCTCATCACCCCATCTCTCCTTGGTTTACCTACATCCTAGGGCAGGTCAGTTGGTTTTTGGCCCCTAGCAAGTGAGATCAGCTTTTTTAAATGCTAGTGTTCCTACAGCTCAACTGAGCATTTTAACATCTGGCCCAGAGAAGCGATGCATGCTTTTCATCCCAGCAACCAGGAGGCAGAAGCGGGTGGGCCTCTGTGAATTCACCACCAGTCTGGTTTACATAATGAGTTCTAGGCCAGCCAGGTTATGCAGTGAGAACCCCCCCATCTCAAGGGAATAAGAAAAAGGTTGTGAATGTAGTAGGCATGTCAGGACCCAAGACGGCAAGTTTCTAAGGTTGATAGCCTAGGGAACACATCTTTAGAAACGGGGCATGGGTTTGGATTAGTATTCACAGGAACGCTGCATGTGCCGATGTCGAGAATGGATTCCCACGTGCATTCTTTAATGAGAGTCTCAAAGATGATCCTGCAGTCCCCTATGGAATCCACTTTAACATGGTAGGCTGGGTGATCTGTAAGGCCCCTTCCTCATTCTAGAAGTCTTTGAAGATATACTCAATGAGAAGATGTTAGAGATACAGCTACTCAATGACTCTCACTGGCATTCTTGGTGCTTAGTTGTTTATCCCTAAGCCCCTTGGGGCAAAAGTTTCTAAAGTAGACTGGAGAGAGCAGAAAAAGGTCCTTTGGATGACTCTTTATATGATAATTGCTTCAAAAGTCACCATGGCTTTCTATGGCTGGTATAACAAGAATTGGTTTCTATTCTTTAATAAGAACCAGTCTTTCCTGCGAGCTTCATAAATACGGGGTCAGTGTTACCCTCATTAAGGCCAAAATGCTGTTCAAGTAGTGCTTCTAAGTGGGAACAGGGTCCCTCCTCACCACTGAGACCCTCGTGGCCTGGAAAAGTAAGAACTGGTGTCAGCAGTGCCACAAGACAGCACAGATCACCCGTGCTCTGTGGCCAGCTAGAGCTGATTAACAGTCTGACCGTGAGAGACTGACTCATGATGATGACGACGAGTGTTCTGAACTCAACAGCTACCTTGGGAATTAGGTTGTCTTCTCCACGTGACCCGAGTGAACTTTGATGGTCCACGAGGTCTGCCCAAACATCTATATACAAACCGACATAGTTCGTAGAAAGCTTTTTTGGCCCGGCATGAAGTCAAGAACCTAAGAGGATAAATTCTTTGTTTCTGCAAGGAACTGAACATCTCATGGCGCTTGTCTTCATCACCCCTTCCCGTCTCTGACACCTGCCAACGGAGTCTGGGAAACCCGTAATAAATGCTATCATTTGTTGTTCTGCAAAGTTCCAGACATGGTAGGGGGTGTGCCAGGAGGGCTGGTGTGAGAGGTTAGAACAAAATCCCCTAGACTCGGTGACTTATGAGGAACAGAGATTTATCTCTCACAGTTCTTGAGACCGAGAAGTCTAAGAACAAGGGCCCAGATGAGTCTGTGTCTGGTGAGGCCCCATTTCCTGGCTCATAGACAGCCCTCTTCAGCTTCTCTCTATAGAGAGTCTATAGCTTCACAGAACAGAAGGATAAGGGTCTTCTGTGGGTCTCTTGTATAAAGGTACATAATTCCATTCACTGAGATAGATATGAATAATTTGCATTGGTATAAATCTTGATTTACTGATACAAGTTTAAGGTCAATTTTGTTATATGTATAGGTATTTCTGATCTTGATTAAGGTATTGTGATTGTGTAGTTCATTTAAAAATATAATGTATAATTAGAAAATATAGGTTGTTAATGGATAATCATCAATAATAGTCAAGCTTGTAGTCATGTTAGTTAGATTTTCTAGATATATAGAGATATATTTCAGTTAGATAGACATTCTTCAACTATTACTAAAGGAGGGAGGGCCTGCTTTTTGTCCCGGTCACCTGGCTAGCTTACACCCAAAATAATCACACAGAAACTGTATTCATTTAAACACTGACTGGTCCATTATCTCTAGCCTCTTATTGGCTAACTCTCACATATTAGTGTAACCCATCTTCATTAATGTGCATCACCACTTGACTGTGGCTTACTGGCATGAGTCTAACCAGCGTCTGTCTCGGGCAGGAGAACCATGGTGTTCTTCTTCCCAGCATCCAGTTCTGTCTTCCCTGCCTATCTAAGTTCTGCCCTATCAAAAGGACAAGGCAGTTTCTTTAATAACCAATGAAAGCAGCACAAATACGGAAGGACCTTCTACACCAATTCACAAAGACTTCTCATGTCCCAAAGACCTTACCTCTTAATACCATACATTGGTCACCAAGTTTCAGTCTGTGAACTTTAAAGAGACACAAACATTCAGACCATAGCAGGTGGTGTTGAACAGACCTAACAACAACTCGAGCTGGGCCAGGAAAGATGGCTGCGTATTTCAGGATGACCAATAATAACAATATACACTAAACACTTTGGATTTTACAGTACACTTCATCCAACCCTAGAAAGACGTTCTATTATTCTTCTTTTAAACTTAAGGAAACTGCAGCCCAGAGACATTAAATGGCTTCCAGGTGACCATGAGAAAATGACAGAAATGGACAGAAATCTAGGTCTATTGGATCCCAGTGTCTAATCTTTTGAGTTCTATCCGTCATTCAATGTTACAAAGGTGGAAAGACTTCAAATATAAAAAAAGGAACAAAAATATGCAGATAATACAGGTAGCAAGCCTTACTTGGTCTTGGTGTGGATATCCCCCTTTGGAACAGTGAAATTAATTGGATTGTCCATTTATTCAGTAATTACATAATAGCCTTCTGTAATAGCATTACTCTATAATAAAGTATTATCGTCTTCTCAGCTGAAGAAACTGCATGAACAAATGGAGATATCTGGAAGCAAACCCTTGCATTGAAGGCAGGATATGATTGAAAGCTCTAAGTAGCTGACGCTCAGAGCTATGGGACTGCTGACTAAGAAGCGATTAATACTGGCTGAGAAAGAAAAGCTGAAATGGCTTTTATGAGAGAAAGGTGGCAGATTGTGCCCCCATATGATCAAAGTAGCCCATTCCAGGCCATACATCTTCTTGAAATGTGATTTCGTGATTTACCTTATTATGAGCAGAATTCCTGGTCCCCCAAATTTGATATGTTGAAGCCCTACACTAACTAATGGGACTGTATTTGGAGACAGAAGATTTAAGAAGGTAACTGAGGCTCAATGAGGCCTTAATCGTGAGGCCTTACCCCCGAAACACTGGGACTGTGGCTTGCATGTGACATGGACCTTCCCCAGGATCATGGGCTTGCACACTGCTTCCTGTTGGTACAGGTCTGGGAGTCTTTGGTGGAACTTCCGGGGAAGGGAGCATGCTGGTGGAGCTGGGTCACTGAATATGGACCTGCGAGGGTTAGAACCAGCCCCCCTTCTAGCTTGAGAGCTATGCTTTCTACCTCGCTGAGATGTGAGAAGATTCTGATGGGTATTTCCATTGCCATGGACAGGGCTATGCCTTCCCTGCCATGGCTGACCGTGGGCCAAATGAAACATTTCCTAACTTACCTCATTTCTAGTCTCTCTCTCTTTCTCTCCATCTCTCCCTCTCTCTCCCCAACCTTTCTCTCCTCCTCCTCCTCCTCCTCCTCCTCATCATCATCCTTCTCTTCATCTCCCTCCCTTTCCCTCTCCCTTTCTCCACCTGTCTTCCTCTGTCAAGTGAAGACATAATGAGAAAGCAGCCATCTGCAGGGTACACAGTCCAGTAAAATCAGAACAGCTAACACCTTGTTCTTAGACTTCCAGCTCCCATAAATAAATGTTCACCGTCATGCCACTCAGACTATGGCATGAACTGGCAGATGGTTATGCCTCTCAGCAAGAGCTAGGTAGAGTCAGCTATTCCCCCTTTGCATCTTAGACAGCCCATGACCTGCTTCGAACTGTGGCAACAGAAGTAACACTGTATCACATCCAAGTCTCTAAGAGAACTTTCAGCTTTGGTTTTCACCATCTGGAGGTTTGAGCGATAACACAACGTCTAACTACTACTGTAAAAAAAAAAAAAAACACAGAAAAGAGAGGCTTTTGAGTCTGAAGTGTGACGGGATGGAAGAAGGAACAGGAAGATGAGAAACACTGACGATAGAAGACAGAGCTCCAGGCATCCCCGCCAAGGGGTCACACGGGTGAATGAAGCCACCTTCAACTTGCACCTGCAGCAGCATGGTCAGATAGCATGACGTAAATTAGCTACCAGCCATCCCAACTGAATTCTGCTGGGGCCAATACACAGACCTGTAAACAGGCAGATGACAGTTCTTATGTAAACTGTAGAGGTTTGGGCTAATTGGTAATGCAAGGCTAGGCTTCACAGGTGAGAAAGCGGTCATTCGGAATGGAGGAAATGGTTTGAACAATGTCACACTGATAAAAAAAAAAAACCAACGTAATATAACTAGAGATAAATAATGTTGATTGATAAGGCTTTTAAAAATATAGCAGGAAAATGAGAAGGTGATACTAGGAAGGTAGGCTAGGATAGACCGTGGGGACTTTCCCTGCACTTTTTATTCTGAGCAATTAGGATATGTGTTGTAGAATATTATCTTAACTAGGCAAAGATGGTTGCATTTGTTTATGCTGCATTTGTTTAATGGTGTAAGGATGTATGTTAGTTATGTAAAGGTGTGTTGTATTTGTTTCATCTTGCCTGCCTAAGGCACCTGATTAACCTAATAAAAAGTTGAACGGCCAATAGTTAGGCAGGAGAGGGATAGGTGGGACTGGTAGGCAGCAATAATAAGTAGGAGGAGAAATCTAGGCAAAATAGAAGAAGAAGGAGAATGAGGGAGAGAGGGACACACTCGGGACAAGAAGCTAGGCAGCTGCCAGACAGACAGACACAAGAAGTAGTGTAAGTAAGACATACAGAAGGAAAGAGAATTAAAAAGCCATGAGGCTAAAGGAAGATAAAGAGAAACAGGTTAATTTTAAGTTAAAGAAGAAAAGATCTAGCCAGAAACGAGCCTTAGCTTGGCCGAACACTCATAACTAGTAAGTCTCCACGTCATGATTTGGGAGCTGGCTGGTGGCCCTAAAGAAAAAGCCTGGTACCGATGAGCCACGTACTCTACTAAACCCTTTCGTGGATCAGTTGGTCATCACCGGAACCTATAAAATCCTATAGTTGTTCCACTTCCTGCAAGAAAAGGAAACAGGCTCAAAAATTAAGCTACCCTTGCTTAGTGATGAGACTAAGATCTGAGAGCAAGCATTCCACTTTGGGTTGTGAGCCTAGCTCTGAACTGCTGAGCCATCTCTCCTGCCCAACACAGGCTTTCTAACTCCAGAGTGTGTACCCATCACCTCTGCAGAGGATTGCCTATGCTAAGGGTTGGACTGCAGGGACAAGAAGGGAACTATCTGAGCTGATAACAGAGACAACACTTTAAGAAGATCCTGGGAGCTGTAAGAGTAGGAAAAGTGGCTTGGTGTGATCTGCGTGTTAAGTAGTAGGGGTGTGAACTTGTTTGGGAAAAGAATATGGAAAGGGGGATGAACAGTGGGATTTGGGAACGAAACAACACCAAGGACTAGGGGCCAAGGAGGAGCGCAAATTCTTTCTTTTCTTGATGGCTTCAGGCATTCCTGTTAGCAAGTATGTGAAGGCAAACTGGTTTGTGGAAGGCAATGACTCATCTTGATGGCCAGTTTAGGGGGGGATTTAGAGTCACCATGACAACAGGCTTCTAAGCAAGCCTATAAGAGATGGTCTAGATTAGGTTAACTGAGGTGCAAGGACCCATCCTTCCATGGGTTTAGGGCCCCAGGCTGAAGAATACAGAGAAAACTGTCTGAGCTCCAGCATTCATTGCTCTCCACTTCCTGACTGTGGATGCAGTGTGATCAGCTGCCTCAAGCTCCCATTGCCATGACTTCCTGGCTATGATGGCAGTAGCTTTGATTGAGCTAAAATAAACCCTTCATTTGCTTGCCTTTGCCAGAAGTTTATCGCAGTCACAAGATAAATAATAATGCACAGATAGAGCTGTCTCGTTTGCTTTTAGACTTGTTAGGTGGAGTGTGATGGTGAAATAGTACGTGAAGGTGCCTACTAGGCATTTGATGACATATATACATACACATATGTGTATATATATACATACACAGATATGTGTACATATACATACACACGTGTATATACACATACACATGTATATATGCCTGTCGCATATATACTCATGTATACATGCATGTGTATGTATATGTGCATATATATCTATATATGTACAAACACATATATACGTATGTGTATGTGTGTGTATATATATATATAGAGAGAAAAACCTCAGGACAGTGATATAGTCTACTTATAAGTACTGTTTTGGAATTTATCCAGAACTCACCAACTCACAGGTATCCAATGAGGTATCCCTGATTATACAACAGGAATAAATGTTCCTATAAAGTAAGAAGGGGTCATAGGAACATGTTTCCCAGCTTTTATTCAGAAGAGCAGAGACAAAGACAGTGCTGAGATTCAGATGAGAACTCACAATCTCATTAAGCAGGGATGAGCAGGCTCCTAGCTCCTCTTCCCAATCCTTGGAAGACTCAAAAGTACTGGGAGGGAATCCAGTTAACTTGGTTGCACGCCCACCCCTAAGCCAGGGGGAAGCAAGGGCAATCTGACTTCTATTCCCAACAAGATGGTACAGGAAGCAGGAGAAGTGCTTCACTAGGCAGAGAGATGGGAAGAATGGATAACGGCTGGCGACAAAACCATCAGTGTGCATCCCACTCTGGGAGAGTAGAAAACACAAAGCCAAGGGCAGTCAGTTTCACCTAAGCAAAGAGAACAATTTGATGAGGGAAAGACATGGGCAAGCAAAGGAACTAGAAGAGTTGCAAAAGACGGGCAAAGCACAAAAAAATTAATACTGCCAGAAGATCGTGCAGAATGATGAAAACCTACCGGGTTTACCAACGTTACTGGCATCTTTGGGAAGAGAAGGATGGAGTCAGAGCTGAGAAAGAGGGAGGGGAGACTGAAGTGGCTAGATTGAAGAAACTCATGGAAGTAGGCAGGCAGCATCCATTGAGCAGAGATTAAAGAAGCTGTAGGGTCCTTGAAGTGACAGGAACCACGATGATACTCAAAATGTACACCTTCTATTGTGTTTGGTGAGATGTTAAAGACAAGGCGATACCTAGCCTAGCACTTAGCAATGCCTGCGCTCTGAAGTTGTGGGTGAGAAGCAGACAACGAAAAAGAACAAATCGACTCTCAGGCTTAATCAGTTTCAGAAGCTACAGAAAGGAAATTGGATTTACTTGAAAGCCAACTTTAGAGGGAAATAAAACAACAAATGTCTTTTATAAGCTCAACAGGGACAAGGCAGTGCAACGGTCTCCGAAGGTAATTGTATAAGTAAGCTGTTCTAGCCGGCCTCCTTTTTCTGGGCTGGAACAGGCTTACAAAACAGGATTTGCATCCGTAATGGTGTGGAGCAAGCAGCTTTGGGATATAATATCTTTTAAATAGAGGGTAGACAGGAGAGAGGCAACTGTCACTCTCTTAGCATCATAATCTCTCAGTCTTCCAGACAAAACACCATCACCCAGTTGGAAGCTAAAGACAGTTTTTACTCAAACACAAGGTCACTTTATGTGGGTCCATGGGGGAGCAGTGGAGGTGGGGCCGGGGGATTCACATTTATTCCACGGCACTCAGCACTGGACCCCATCCAAGAGAGGAAACGAGACTAAATAGATCATTTGTTTTATTCTGTTTGGGAATTTCTTGCGTCTCTCCCGACTGCAGCTTGTGGACACAAAGCCAAACTCAGAGCCCTGGCTAGAGCTGGCTAAATGCCAGGTCACTTTTTATTTTTATTTATTTATTTTAAAGGAATAAATAGCTTGAAGCTGTAGCTGCAGATTAAGGCAAGCCACGCAATCAAAGAATGAAATGAAACCCTACGGTGAATGTGAAGTTGGGAAGAAAGGGCCAGGTCGGAGTTAAGGGATTTGCATTTCTCAGATGAAGTGGAGACAGAGAAGGCAAGGGCATACCACATGGAAGCGCATGTCTGTGAGAAATACACTTGCAACAAGGGTGGTCAGAGGCTGGGAGGAAGATCTGCAGCTTGAGCCCTCCAGCAGATGTAGGCACACACCTTCTCTGGCCCCTGGCAAAGTGCCTGGCAGTATGAATTGCATAGAAAGTGTACCCTGGGTTCTTGACACTGTCCTGCCTTGTGGGCATGAGGAAGTCAGGCCAACGCCAGCCACACACTCTCAGTAACAAACGTCGTTGGTCGTTGGTATTCCTGGCAGATCACACCGGCAGAATGAGGCTTTGTTTAGAAGCCTTTCCTCTGGGGGAAGTTCACAGTCCATCCCATCCAATGGCCAAGGAGAAAGAAGCACCCATGGCTGGGCTGACTTTAGTGTGTTAGTTAACTCTGCATCCTGTCCCATTTCAGAACCGAGAAGACAAGCACAGCATTGCTCAAAACCTTCCTTCGGCACTACAGTGGGGCGAATAGGGAAGTGAATGTCAGTCATAAAAATGTAAACAAAAGAGGCACATCCTAAAGACTGCTGAGTAATACATCTGACAGACGGAGAATCTAGACCAGTGGTTCTCAACCTTCCTAACACTGCCACCCTTTAATACAGTTCCTCGTGTCGTGGTGACCCCAACCAGAAAATTATTTTCATTGCTACTTCATAACTATAATTTTATGACTATTATGAATAGTAATGTAAATGTCTGATATGCAGGATATCTGATATACGACCCTTGTGAAAGGGCCATTGACCCCCAAACGGGTCATGACCCACAGGTTGAGAACTGCTGGTCTGGATCTTATTTATGCTCTAACTGGGAAGAGAGGAAACTGTGGAGACATTAGCTTCATTTCAAGACACTCAGATCCTTCCATGTCTGTGCATTTCTCTCAAAACAAAACCTTCAGGGAAACTTTAGAACTGCAAACAGTGTGTGAGATACGAACCACCGTACCCCTGTTAACCTCCTGAGAGCGGTATTACGAAATAGCTTTGCAAATGTCACCCCCGAGAAAGGCTGGGCAAAGTGTACAGGGTCTCCACCGCACACCTAAAACTACCTCAGTTAGCAGCGTCAGTTAGCAAAGCGGACACAGGGAGCCCTGCTTGTTTCTCTTCACCCGCAGTTCTAGTAGGTCTGTGTCTCTAGCAGTTTCTTATATACCCCCCTTCCACCCACAGCACTTGGGCTAATCCAGGGCCTTGTGCTACCACCTAGCTACCTAAGCTCCAGGATCCTGATGCCCTCATCTGCAAGGCAGCTCTTGGATTTTCGAACAGAGAGGGTCTTCTCTCAGGCCTGTCTTCTCTCACCTCCCCCACTAGACCCCATCTAAATTCTGCCTGTGCACAGCCCACCCTCCCAGGCAAACCAAGCAACAAGCCTGTCATTACCGCAGCTGAAAGGCTCCCTGTATCTGTGTATCCCATCTACACACATTTCTGAGCGATTGCTGAGTGTGGAACACCGCCCTGGGCCCAGGGGATGCCCTGGACTGGGAACCATATGAGGCTAGTCTCTCTCTGCTGCTCTCTGGTGACTGGTGATGTATCCTGGTGAGGGGCAGTATAAAGAAGTAATGCAGGGGCGGGTGGGGAGGGGGGATCAAATCACATGAGGTTTATGAAGAAACAGAGGGAAATGACCTTAACCCAGAAGTCAAAAAAGGCTTCCCAGAGGAAATAAGATTTGACTTGTAACCCCAAGAATGAGAGGGCCTTTTCTCAGGAGCACTTGTGACAGAGGGAAAAAGAAAAATGGGATTTGTAAACTGTTGTAACTGTAGGGAAACAAGAGGGGTTTTCTTTTTTTTGCGTGTGATTGCATTTTCTTATGGGGGGGGTGGAGTACAAACCTCCCATAGCATTTGTCCCTACAAGAGTAACTGTGAAACACACACACACACACACACACACACACACACACACACACGGGGTGGAGGTGGGGGTCTGGCATGGGCACAGCCGCACCAATGTGGCTCCGGAGTGGTTTGAGTTACTCTTAACAGTGGCTGCAGTTTATTTCAGGGCCTAGGGAGATTTACCACCAGGGGCCAAACGCGGGGCCTGCTGAGGAGGGTGTTGCACCAAAGACAACAGAAATTACCACAAAAGTTGGGTCCCCACAAACCTAACTTGAGCTGGCTGTTGAGAGGGCTGAAAAGGCAGAAACGGGAGACCCAGGCGAAACCATGGGGCAGGACAGCCATCTGTTGCTGGCCTCGGGTCTGCAGCAGTTTCCTGCCCCTAGGTCTCAGGAGCACAAGGTATAGGTTCAGAAGACCTGGATTCCCAGAGGTTTGAGAGTACCTCATGCTGTCACCACAAGCCGGCTGCCTGGATGTCCTTGCTTGTCTTGTGCCTAGGAGCCCCTCAGTCAGCTCATCCCCTAAGCAGAGATAAGTTGGCTCTGGGGCACCTGGACGGAGGACCTGTTCTAGACCTCCGCGTCCTGGCACGGAAATCCCCATCACCGGCAGGGTTGTACGCTGTCGCGGGGCACCCCTTCTCTCTCCGATGGGGCCCGGGGAGGGGGGAGGGCAGCCAAGACGACTCGTCCTGCGTCCCAGGGACACACCACTGGTTACGGTGTCGCCCACTCCACTCCCCCACACGCCCATCTGGTCGACCCACGTGCAGCTCGACCCCGGGTTGGCGCCGCACCTCGGGCCGGGCGCGTCTGGCCGGCGCTTTCTGGGGACCTGGACACCGCCCCCACCCTCGAGGGGACGGCGTCCGGCCGCCGCGGTCCGGCAGGGGGGGCGTCCTGGAGTCCCCTGCGGTGCAGGGGCGCTGCGGCCGGCTGCCACACAAAGGCGGCGGCGGGAAGGCGGGGCGGGGCGGGCCGGGGGCGGGGGAGGCAGGAAGGGGCGGGGGCGGCGGCGGCGGAGATAAAGCCCCCGCGCCGCCCGGTCGGCTAGTGCTGTGGTTGCACGGGAGCGCGGGCTGCACGCGTCCCCGCCGCTGCGCTGTCCTCCCTCCGGGCTCCGACCGCCACCTGGGGATCCAAGCGAGGGCGGGTGAGTACTGGCTGCGCGGTCCCCGCCACTGGGAGGAGAGCCGGGACCGTCCTCCGGGCTTCGCCGCGACCGGGCGCCGGGGCGGGAACTTTCTCGGGCCGCCGGAGCCACGACTGCGAGCGCGCCCGGATCTCGCGTCCCTATCCCCCGAGGCTTGGGACGTTCAGGTGTGCCCGAGACTGAGGGAACGCTCGCCGAGCTCGGCGAGACTGCGGTGGGTCCTGCAGGGCTGCAAACCGTGACCCTGAACCTGAGGCATCTGGGCACTCAGGGGTGTCACCGACCCCGCACTTTGCTTGTGCATGCCCGGGACAGGGACCGGGAGACCCGTTCTCACTTGTTACCTTTGCCTCCGCAGCTTGGAGGTGGGCAGCGACTTGGGGGACACTGGCCTTTGCAACAGGCTTATCCCTACTATACAGTAGCAGCTCTTTGCGATTTATTATTTATTTCCATCATCTGTAGACCAGGGTATTGCGAGGCCGCAGAGTGAGTCCAGGTAAGGTGAAAGTACTCAGAAATCCTGGGTGGAATTGGGTATTTAATTTGCCCCCAAGATGAGCCGCGGGAAAGCTGCTATTACATAAGACAGCACTCCACCTTCAGGTATTAGAGAAGGTACTGTTGAGGATTTTTAGTGTTTTAATGAACAAAACAGAATCTCCGCGTGTCTCTCTTGAGAAATCTCCAAACGCGGCTGGATCTTGCTTTGACTACTTTGCAAAGAACGTTCTTATATTTAGCATCAACATAAAAAGGTGTTTGAAGGTTTGACTTTCTCTTTCAAGCTGGGAAGCAGTTTACTTCTCTGAACTGTTCTAGAACAATTGATCTGATAATTTTGCGCCGTTGGAGATTTTATATTAGAATGGGAATACAGATAACTGGGAGAGATGTCAGCATTACTGATTTTGTGTATCTAAAGCACACTTAGAAACTGAAGGCGCTTTCAACATTTTCTGTGGCTCTGAAACAGTAATTATATGCCGTTTGCAACATTTGAGAAAAAAAAATCTCAGGAGACATTCAACCAATAACGCTTCTATCAACCCCCGGAGTTTTGACTGTTTTTCAAAATAGCGTTTGAAATTTTTTTTCAGGGAAGGGTGACTCCTGAAGGTCATGAGACGATGTCATCTTTCTTTCTTTAAAAGAATCCAAGCAGAAAATTTTTCCACCCCGCCCCCATGAACTTGACATATTAGCACAGTTTTTGAAAAGACAGGAATTACTGAATCGCCAAAGGATGTCAGTTTTCAGCTTCGCACATAGAGGGTTTGGCAGTAGTCAGAAACAGCCCAAGATGGAAGAGTTGGAAGTGAGACGGGGACCTGGCCAGGCTCCTGGCCCCGCTCCTTGTTGCTGCCCTCTTCCTGGAGTCCTTCTGTCACGAGGTTGGGGACGTCGGCCTTTTCTTCCTCCTGTGGTTGTGGTGCTGCAGGCTCACTTCCGTGGCTGTCTCAGGTCCAGCGGTTTCCACCCGCTCCCTTTACACAGTGCTTTAAACATGTTCAAGACTTGCCCTCACCTGGAGGCGCTCCTGCTCTGTCAGGAACCGGGAGGAGGCTGAAGCAGGGATGCCGTGAACCTGATCTACATAGTGTGCTCCAGGTCAGCCAGGGGTACATAGACAGACCTGTCCCAAAAACAACGTGAGTGCTCACACGCCTGCGCAAATACGTATACACACACACAAACACACACACGTGCACATGCGCACGCACTTACACACACACACACACACACACACACACACACACGCACACAAACGTGCCTGCACTCACACATTCCAGCGTCTTGAAACCTTAAGCTCCTCCTACTGTCCCAGGCTACAAACTTGCTCTTCCATTGTAGTCTTCAACACAGAGGGTTTTTCCATACGATCAGGTTCTACAGGTGGCACAATGGCCTATACCCCTGGGAAAGTAAAGGCCACCAGACTTGCTCCATGCGTTACTTCTGTGCCTCCTCTAAGCGTTTCCGTATTTACTCACACCTCTGTGCGGTCTCTCCAGGCCCCCGTGTGCCTTACATTTCCTTTCGACGCTTTTCACCTTTGCTAAATAGAGCAGGTCCTTGCGTTCCTGGGATTATCATTCTTATACTGGGGAGAAAAAGACAGGAAAGCATATCTGTGGTAAATACTGTGGGGGTAGAATGGCAGAGAAAATAATCAAGTTGAATTGGGAATTTGCAGAAGATAAGAGAAAAGGCTCCTTGTGTCAGTGACTAATGTCCCCAGCTGTGCCATGCATCCCAAGCCTTCCTCCGCTCAGGAATTGTACTCCTCTCTCTTACCTTCTGGTCATTCTCTCACTACGAAGCCCGCTCTGCTTCAGCAGGAACTTCGCAGTGCTCTAACTTCCCTTATTTTTGGCATTTCTGGTGATCACCAGATCACTCCATGATTCTTAAATTAGTTGCCATGTCCCAAGTCTCCCTTCAGACCCTGCAAGTCTCCCCAGAAGAGAAGAACCTAGAACTTCCTGTATGAGCCGTCTTCTGTGTGCCCAGAGGGCCTCTGCCATCTCCTGGGTGCCCAGCTGGCCTCTGCCGTCTTCTGTGTGCCCAGCGGGCCTCTGCCATCTCCTGGGTGCCCAGCTGGCCTCTGGCATTAGACACCAGGCGCTGTCTCCCATGGCTTTCTACAGCTTCCTCCCTTCTGGTTTTCTGGCTGTCATCTTTTCTGCTCATTGTGGTTTTCCAATACTCTGCCTCTCCCGAATTAATGCTGTCTGTTGAGCCTTTGGCTGGACCAATTTCCCAGTTTCACTTACCACCTTTATGAAGTGAGTTTTAGGTTCCCACCTGAGCTAAGAGTATTCTCTTACACTAGCTGCCAGCCTGGAGCTCTGAGACCGAGGTTATGTGTTTGCGTGTTGTGTGCAGCTATACATGTATGCGCTCACATGCATGTACTGTCCGGCTTGGTTTTATTGTTTGGGTTTGAGATAAGGTCTCTCACTGACTTGGAGCTCCACAGCAGACTAGGCTGGCCCATGAGCCTGAGGGATCCTCCAATATCTGCTTCCTCAGCCCTAGGATTCCGAGTACACACCACCCTGCTCTTTATTTTTGAATCTTAGTCCGGGGATTGAACTCACATACCTGTACCTAGGCTTGGGTGACAAGCACGGTATCGTCTAAGCCAGTGGTTCTCAACCTTCCTAATGCTGCGACCTTTTAATATAGTTCTGCATGCTGTGGTGACCCCATTGTGTTGCTACTTCATAACTGTAATTTTGCTACTGGTCTGAATCATAATACAAATATCTGCTGTGCAGGGTATCAGACATGCAACCCCCAGGTTGCGAACCCCCGATCTAAGCTATCTTATCAGCCCCTGACTTTAGCTTGTATGCCCACCCCATATGTCCTTCATTAGTCAAAGTTTATCTTTCTTTCTTAATGGCTACATAATTCCCCAAAGCATCCAAGTGGGAGCCTCCGGCAATTCCTAATTTCTGCATGTCCTGCTCTGACCAAGTCACAGTCCTGTTGGCTTCTCTGTGCTGTGAGATCCCATGAGTCTCCGATCTATTTGCTTGCCTCTCTTTTGCTTTAGTGTGTAGAAATAACAAAATGATGGCCAGTACACCACTTTCAGCTGGCGGACATATTTTGGCCTGAATAAAACATGCAGAAAGTTAACTGATACTGGGATTAGTTCTGGAGATTCGTATCTGGAGATGACCTTGGGTTGATTGTGTCTCTTAAAAGGCAGAGGACATGGCCCATCGTGAGGTTTACGCTCGATGTGGAAACCCTCGGCATGTGCTAAGGTCCTAGCAGTTGTCTAGCTGTGATGGAGGTTAAGCTTCCTGGTCCGTGTGGACCTGTGACCCCTCACTGACATCAGCTTTGTGGCTTCAGAGTTAGTGACTATGGACTGGGGCAGCTGTTGGAGTCTCAGGGGTTTACTGCAAGTTCCCTGCAGCAAGAACTTCACATTCTGGCTGTCTTCCGTGTTGTTGCTGTCTCAGATCATTGCAATTTCCCTACATCTGCCTGCATCCATCCTGACGTAATCCAGTGCCTCCCTCTGGATGTGGAGGTAACCGCCTCTCTGGAATGGCAGTTACCACACACGCACATACACACACACACACACACACACACACACACACACACACTCCAAGAGGAGATAGGGTTTGGTCAGCTCACCGCCACCCCAGGCAGTAGATTGGCATCTGTAAGTATGAAGACACAGTACCAGAGGCAGGCAGCTCCCCAAAGTCAGGCAGACCTTTCACTGTCTCAGCCCTGTGTCTGTGGAGCTTAGGGAACTTCCCATAGCGCACCGGGAACTCACTAGGCTGGTGGCTATCTGGTGGCCTGACCACATCTGTGTCCTCTTCTACCCTTCCTGTCTTCTGGACCTTTGTTTCTTCCACACTGGGCTCCATGGGGCCCACATATGAGGATGTTGCCCTCTTTCCTGTCTTGGTCGTCTTGCTGCACCTTTGTCTGTGGTTCCGTTCTTCCATGCTCACTGTCTGGACAGTTTCACCTTCTTCCAAGCCCAGGTCTAGTTATCTTCTGTTCCAAAAGCCATTCCTGATAACCACTGCTTCCAACCCTTGGTTGCCCACATGTGGTACACACACCGCGCGCACACACACACACACACACACACACACACACACACACACAGAGCATACACAATTCTGTCGTGGCAGCTACTGCCGTGTAGTCAAATGCTTTACCTGCCCTTGTTTTAATTTTATTTGCGACCTCATGGTATTTTAATAGATGTGTGAACTAAACCATCGCCACTTTTTAATAAGCCTGCTCCATATTGATTCTGTATAGAACAGGCCCTGTATTTCAGGCTTAAAGGAAAACTCCTTAACAGATACCTCAACTTCTAGCTATGGTACTTCTATTTTGAACATACGTTTTCATTCCTCTCTATGTGGATATGTGTGTCTGTGTGCTTTTGTGTGTGATAGTCAGAGGCCAACCTCAGATGTTCCTTAGGTGGCTACCACCTTGCTTTTGGGGAGTTTCTCATTGACTTGGAGCTCACCAATAAGGCTGCCTGAACAGAGAACCCCCTGGGATCCTATTGTCTCTACCTCCCTAACTGGGTTTATGAGTATAAGACACCATGCCTTTTTTTTTTTTTTTTTTTGAGCATGCGCTCTGGGTTCTTATGTTTGCAGGGCAAGGATTTTTATTTTCACATTTTTTTTAATGTTCTGAAACCGCATGTTTTGAGGTGAAACATTAGGGAACTCTGCCCGTGACTGCATGGATTTCCTCCTAACCTTTCTCAACCTATCACTGTCTTCTTCAAGAGCCACTGTCTGGGCTTTCCCTTTGCCTCTCATGGCTCGTGCAAGGAGGGGATGATGATGCATTGTGGACTGTCGTGTACTTCTGCTAGCCTTGGTGACGATGGTATGTACCTTCTCAGTGACATTGTTTCTCGTGTTTGCTTGTTTGTTTGTTTTGTTTTGTCGTGGAACTGGTTCCCTTCAACCAAATTTGGTTGAAAAGGACCCTGGACTGGAGAGGATCCGGGTTGTGTTGTTGACAGTCAAACCGTGTAGAACTCGGTTTCCTTCTATATACAGTGGATTTCACAGAAATAAATGACATCCGTGTGTCTTATTAAATGTCTTATAGATTTTTTAAAAAATTTATAGCTTCTTGGCTTTCCTTTCTAATCTAGCTCTCTCGTAAATATCAAGTCTGGGTGCCTTTATTCTTGAGTGCTTCATTCTGTGCTTACACACCATGAAGTTCCCGTCCATCTCTTGCTTTCATAATCCCGTGAAGTCCTTTAGCATTAGAACTCAGAAATAGCATCATGGGCCAAGGGGAAGATTTAGTTGATGCTTCTCCTCGGAGGCAGTTATGAAATTGTGAAATGAATTAGGACCCTGTGCTTGGATCTTCTTTGTGAGCCCATTCTCCATATATAAATGTTCCTAGTCCTTACTTCCGAACCATCTTTTTTCATGAATAGATTGCATGCCTGAGGTGGAAATTAATGTTGGTTAAAAAAAAAATTACCCTTGGGGACTAAATGGAGTCAAGTATAGTAAACCACGTCTTGAGGTTATTGCTTATCTGTATGTTCACAGTTTGTCTAAGGATGCTGAAAACTCACACGATGTTATTATTCTTTAGAGATCCAGTCTTCTACGGAGTAGCCTGGGTTTTCTCCATAGCCCACAAGGCCCTGCTTTATTTTACTGTTTGATTTCTAGGTCTGGATTTAAGCCCAGGCTGGAGAAGTCGGCAACCCTCGTGAAAGCTTTTTTTTTTTTTTGCTTTTTTTTTTGGCCAGGAATGGCCACCGAGCCTGAGCAATCTCCTGTTTCGTAATCCTGTTGGTGTATTTTGACAACCATATCCTCCATTTCATGTCTGAATCTCTCAGGGTTGGATGGACATTCTAGTTCACGATCATATCAGGAACACCCAGACCCTTGCTGCTATTTCACCCTGGCCTCTACCTCTACCTCAGAAGATAATCAGAGAATGGGAATTGACTGTGCCATTCTCGTCTTAGCAACTGGTCCTTAAAAGAAAGAAAATGCGCACAAAATTTTAACATTCATATTCTCCCTTTCTCTCTCTCTTTCTCTTTCTCTCTCTCTCTCTCTCAAAAGCTGCAGGCATTTCTTATTATAGCTGCAAACCTTGGTAGATACATTGGTTGTTATACCTTTGCCTTCATGCTCCCCGGCAACACCAAATGAGGATTTTGTTTACTAAAGGGATTTCCCTTGAAACCATACCAAAAATAGCATTAGGACCCTGCCACCTTACTGCCCATCCTCTGTAGAATGCCAACACATCTCGCTATAAGAAAAACAACCACCGGTTTTTAGCAAGAGAGTTTATAGCAAACACAAGACGCTCTCAACGAGTAAGGTGCAGCTGGGCTGTGTCTCTGTGTATGGGAAAACTCCTGTCCATCCTGAGTTTGAGCCCTAGCAACTACCAAAGGGGAGGTTTAAAAGCATGGAAGGTGAGTTCAAAGATAAGAGTCACCTTCCTTCCCAGAGGGCCTTGCAGGAATAATACAGACGCTTACTGGTTAATTTCATTTTATCAGTTTGGTTATTTTTTTTATTCATGTGTTAGTTTTCCTTCATATTCTGAATACGGCTCTACCTGAGAAATTCCTTCATTGAGGATTCAATCTCTGTTCCGATCATATAAAAAGCTATTAATACCTGCATTACCTTGTCCCTACAGTGCAGAGCCCTAATCAAAACAACTCCAGCAGGAACCTGTTCCCTAAGGGACTCTTTCCTTTTACTTACTGCCCCTGAGATCTGTCTCTGAAATTGGAACCAGAGACTGAGAGCCTCGGGGTTCACCTCTTTCCTTTGGTCTCTTGACTCTTCTTTTCCTGGAATACCATGACAACAGCTTGCTCCAGGCTTATCTCCCCAGAGCTGCACCATGAAGAAGGAAGAAGCTTTCTTGCCAATTCTAGTTGCGGGGACGACACTGGGAGGAAATCTGATTGGCTCAGTTCTGGTCATTTGCCTTTCTCTACACCAATGGCTGCAGTAGTTATGAGAATGGGGCTCTTATGAGTGGTCAGATCTGAGTCAGGTGTTCAGCGGTGTGGGTCAGGCTAGGGTAAGGTGTGCTTAGCATGTAAGTTGTCCTCGGGTGATGGAGGCTCTAGTGGGCTCCTTGAACTTGCTGCCTACCTCTAGAATAGGAGCTAATATTTCTTCCACTCACACAGTGGTGAAAGAAGAGTGGAAAAGCCGATGTGTCTGTGGTCAGACTGCCTGTATGTCATGGCAAAGTCAGGTCTAAGATTGTGAGCCATGAGCTGGTAGCACGGATCACAAAGACTTCTGTTACTTCTCAGCTGTGTTTATGTCTTCTCAAAATGAAAGTCTCCTGCCTTTTCGAGCACTGCCTTTTCTGTAGGGCATGGTAGCCCAAGTGTGTGAGGGAGGAATAGGCCGACATTTTTATGTGGTTTGAAGTACTATGTTTATATCATTTGGCCTCCCAATTTGTTCCTTAGACATGCCTTCCTTCCCCCACCCCAGACTGAAGTCTAAAATTAGTTCTGACCTTTGGATGGAGAATGCATTTGCACACAGTCCTAAGGACCAACTTAGCCTGAGCTGGATAAAATTCCACAGAACCAAGAATGAGTGTAACCTGATTATTTTAATTCAAGTCTACTTGGGATTTAAGTTTTTCTTTTTGCAAAGCTTATACTTTATTCAAAACTTGTCACTTCTGCATAACAGAGATTTCCCCTCCTTCCCTTCCTCTCTTGCTCTTTCTCATCTTGTTCCTCATTTTCCTTCTCCAGATTTGGAGCCTGGTAGGCTTTGGTTTGAATCTAGATTCTATCAGTTGCAAGCAGGATAACATAGCCAGGTTTCTCAGGTTTCCTAAGCCCCAACTTTGTCTGAGAGTTGAGCATGAAAATGACCACCTCTTGCATACTGTGAAGAGAGACTGGAGAATCTATCTTAGGTAGGTGCTATACATATGGTAGGAATCACTCTACTAGGACAAGGGATGGCCATGGTCATAGTTCTGGATCGTATTTGCCATAGTGGTAGAGGTGAGTGTTTGTCTTTCCCAAGATTCTTATTCTGTGTGTCTCAGACCTGGTGCATGTATCCTGAGTGGCTCCTCTTGCTAGCCGGTCTGCCCCATGGGCATTCTATGCATGCACCCCGAGCAAGTGCTGAGATTGCACGTAGACCACCTCTGCCCAAGGCTCTGGGGATCTGAACTCCGGTCCTCACGCTTCTGTGTCAAACACCTTACCCAGGATCATCTGCCCAACTCAGAAATTAAACTCGTTTAAAGATTTGCTGAATGTATTTAGAACACGAGTTCATTTAAGTATGATTGGATTCCCTAATTATACAAGAATTCTTAGAATGTTTAACTTGTAAGTCTTCCCACATCAGACCTGCGTTTTCTGCTGTAGTTGATAGAGTCGTCTTGGTGTGTTCCTGGAGCTTAGCCATTTGAGACTTTATGTGGTGCTCTGAGTGTGTGCCTCTACCTGACAAATGTAGATCTGACGATGGCATGGGAGATACCATGGGGTTTTGGTATGGTGGATCACATTATTAAAGGGTTTCCTTTCTAAAGACATCAATTTTCTTTATGAAATTAATTCACTAAGAGATTCACATCACTTTCTGCCAAGTCTGTTAGCTTCTTAAAATGGCAATTTAGAAGATTGGCCTATGATGCTCAGGTATTCATAATAAACTTATTCTTGTGCAACAAGGTGGTAAATTAGGAATATCAAAGTGTTGATCGTATAAATGTGAATTAATCCAGCATAGTCGAAGGACTGAAAGGAGTTTTTCCTATAGGTATGTGTCAGTTATTTGACTAAGATATCTTTGTGCAAGGAAAGTCCACCTTTTGTGTGTATGGTGGTTAAGTTACGCTTTCCTGCCCCTCTCTTCTCGTTCTAGTTGTATGTGTCTTTCCTGTCCTGTGATGACCCACAAGCCTATCTTAGCCTTCTGAGTTCCTTTTACTGTGCCTGGCATAGAGGAACTGAAAAGAAACTCCAAGGAGAAGAAAGAAATGAAAAATTCACAGATAGCCCTCTATCAAGTGCTGTTAGGCACATTTTATACTTGGTTGTGAAGAGTCCTAGCAACACTGATAGTAGGGTGGGAGTGGGCCAGAGTTTGTCATGAGAAATTATGGGATGCAGATGTGCAGAGTAGCTTGCACAGACGGACGTAGATGGAAGAGAGTCTGGAACCATGTGTTCCCACGGAGGAAACTTTTTTATTCTGAATCACTGTTTTCACTGGCCGAGCAACAAGGCAAGACGCCTGGGATAAAAAGGTCAGACATTGCTGGGCAGGGAATCACGTTGGGAGTCGGAAGAACTTGGGTTTAAATCCCAGCTGCACGTGCATTTGCGTGGGTAGCCATTGTCAAACATCTGCCTGTCTGTGCTCAATTCCCATGAGAGGCAGGGGAGTACACATGGTGAGGGTGTCCCCTCTTTGTTAGAGAGGGAGTGTGCTATCCCATTTCATGCCAAAGGAGCTAAGAAATGAAGGGACTTAAATCCACGTCAAGGTCAGGGCTGTGACACAATTCCCCCTTTCTGATCACTGCCCCCGGTTGCTCTTGGGATGTCAAGTCTGGGTACGGTTTTGCAGCAGACTGGCTTGCCTGCTTAAACCCTTGACTTGTAGACGGTCCTGTCCATTCTGTAGAAACATCTGGCCAACTCATGTCTCCTCCTGTCTGTATCCACTCCCATCATCCCAAAGAGGAACCTGTCTTAAAAGTAGAAGAGATTCTTCAAATTGACTCTTTGATGTGCCCGCCCATCCCATGATGTTCAGAAACTGAATGGTGGTCCTGTCTGTCACTGTGGTGAAATTCAACTTACGAGCTGGAATTTGAGTACTTACTCAGTAATAGTTACCTGGAGACACTCAGATGTATGGACAGAACAGGCATTGACCGTTGTGGTTCTCATCCACTCATGTTGAAAACATGTCTGTGTTCTGGGTACCCAAGAGCAGTGGCATGTCACAGTGGCAGATGGGAAGCGGCCACACAGGGCTCTAGTGCAGTGGTTCTCAACCTTCCTAATGCTGTGACTCCTTAATACCGTTCCTCGGGTTGCGGTGACCCCCTCCAACCATAAAATTATGTTCCTTGCTGCTTCGTAACTGTAATGTTGCTACTGTTCGAAATCATAAGGTAAATATATTATGCAGGATGTCATTTAACCCCCAAAGGGGCCCTGACCCACAGTTTGAGAACAGCTTCTCTAGAAGGTACAAAAGCATCAGTGAAGGGACTGGAGAGATGGCTCAGTAAAGTGTTTGCTGCACAAGTTCAAGGACTTGAGTTCGGATCCCCCCAGAGTTTGTGTAGAACCGGCAGTGTGCGTCTATCATCCCAGAGTTGGGGAGTCAAATAGGCAGGTCCTTGGGGCTAGCTGGCCACCTGTTCTAGCTGAAATGATTGAGATTCTGTGCCAAAACCTAAGATCGCAAGCAGGAGAGGAAGACACGTGACATTGCACAACTTCACACACGCACACACACAAATGCACGTGCTCAGTAGACAGTCAGTTTCCATGGAGTTGTTCCGTTCTTTGTCTTCTTTCACTGATGTGATCAGTGTTCCCTCACCAGAGCAGACTTGATCCTGTGACCTCCGTCCTGCCCCTGGTGCTTCACCGGGTCGGTCATAAGCTGCCAGCGTTAATGACGCTAATGAGGTGCTTAGCATGTCAGAGCCGTCAGGGGGGCTTGAATTTTTGAGATGGCTACACCAGAGTCTCTCCCGCCTATGTTTCTTATAAAAAGAATCAAAGACAGTAGTCCGTGATCTCGAGAGGCAGAAAAGCCACTGATGTCCCGATAAGCCGTGGCCTGGGAAGATTGTGCTGAATCCTCCAGGCAGTCTGCAGAAGCTTGTGGCTCTGTAGATGAAGAACCCAGAGTCCCCACCGAAAAATTACAGGTAAGTGACAAGATTTCGTCTGTGACGTGAGGACAGTGATAGCCAGCTCTTAGGCAGCTGCTGTCAGGGAGGCCTCACGTGAAGCCCTTCGGGCAGAGAAGTGACTTCAGTGTTGCAAGGATGTCTGTGAGGTAAGTCTGTGCACAGGTGAAGGGTGGGAACGTAGTCATAAATGTGGGTGTTTAGATGCCCTGTGGATAATAGTCTTTGTTTCTTTTACTTGTATGGCCACAAAATTCCATTTGCCATAAACTTCGGTTTTTGTGGATTTGTTTCAGCCAAAAATGGTTTATTTGGCTCAGAGGAGAAATTAGTTTGCACACCAAAGATGAAAGTCTTGGTGGATGACTTTGGAAAGTGTGGCCCACTGTTCATAGGAAGCGTGTACTTCCAGTATGTATGGTTACAAGAACACGCACATGCAGTGCTGTGTGCACGCTCAGGGGGATTGCACGATGGGCCAGGCCTAGAAGCAGCATGTATCATCTCCCCTGTTTTGCTAAGTATCCAATCTTAAATTCAATTGCGTCTTCAGCATAGCCCAAAAGATGTCATCCAGCTCTGGGGCCAGAATGATGAGGAAATGGATTAGCCGATATCCTAGATAGGGTTACTCTTGCTGTGATAAAACACCATGATCAGCCGGGCCATGGTGGCGCATGTCTTTAATCCCAGCACTCGGGAGGCAGAGGTAGAAGAATCTCTTGCCTGTTCAAGGCCAGCCTGGACAGGATCCAAAAACTACAGAAAAACCCTGTTTCAAACAGAACAAAACAAAAATCACCATGGCCAAAACAGCTTAGGAAGACAGGGTTTGTTTCAGCTTACTCTTCCAGACCACAGTCCATCGCTGAGGGAGATCAGGGCAGGAACTGAAACAGGAATCTAGAGGCAGGATGATGCAGAGGCCGTGGAGGAGTGCTGCTCACTGGCTTGCTCCCCATGGCTTGCTCAGTCTGCTTTTCTTATAGAACCCAGCACCACCTTCCCAGAAGTGGTCCCACCCATCATGGGCTGGGCTCTCCTCCATCAATCACTAATTAAGAAAATGCCCTACAGGCTTGTCTACAGGCTAAGCTTAAGAAGGCATCATCTCAGTTGGGGTCCCCTCCCCAGTCGATGGCTCTCTGATGGCTCTAGCCTGTGTCAAGTTGCCATAAAAATTAGCCAGCAAAGCTGAGGCCCCGTCTACTGTCAGAGGAAGAGACTATTAAAGGTCACTTTTTAGCATCTCCACAGTCAGTCCTTGGCCCTAGGGGTCATGGATAATTACATTTTTGCCTCTGAGGGCAATTTCACCGATGGTCCCTCAGGAACTTTCCATAGCAGCCGAGTGAACATTTCGTGCCTGTGACATGTCGCTTAGTAAGGAGATGTGGTATCTGGGAACATAGCTGACAACAGAAAGGATAGTAGGTACTGGAGGATGACCAAGGAGAGGCCAAAATAAATTGCTTCGTGGAAGGTGGGGGTTAGAAAGGCGAGTGCTATTTCTAGCTCACAGTACATGTGATTTCATGTCTTAGTCATAAAGTTTGTTTAGTCTGGTTAACCCAAACTTTTGAGGGTAGCGAGGATCTTCTCTGAGAAGAGAGGAGACTGAGTTTGTATGATAGGCATTCACACTGAGAAGGCCATTGATGGGAAGTACACCTTCTGGAAGAAAGGCCCTTTCTTGACCAGTGTGGAGAAGGGTGCTGGGTGTGCTGGAAATTCAGCTCTGCATCTGGGACCACAGTTAGGAGTGGCGTTTTCCTGAAGAAGCACTGTCAATGCCAGCCTTGAGGGAGACACACCCTACACGTTCCCTTATGCCTGTCTCTCTGGCTGGGTGACATGGCTGGGTTATATATCATCTGCACGTCTCATGTGTGATGTGACATGTCAACAACGCTGTGTCCCCTTTAAGGACTCTGCAAATCTCCAGTGAAACCACTCACTTTCTGCATTGTTGCAGAACATCATCTTCCTTTAGAACTTGCAGCTATGACAAGATCAGCCAGTCTGCCCACCCTACCCATTCCCTGGTACACTGTCCATTCCAGAGGCTAGATAAAGGGAGAAAGTGAACGTGAAGTTCTTGGTTTTTTTCTTTTCTTGTTTGATTATTTTATTTAGAAGCCCTTGCTCTTCTGCCGTAGCTTGGACGTGGCAGAGAGAAGTGGTAAGGAAGAGCTCTAGGGTTTATGTCATCTCATCTACCTCTGTTGTAGAGGATGGATGAAGGGTTGGCCCTCACTATAGAGCAGGGCACTGAGTCCCTGAGCAGGTGTGTGATCTAGGAAAGCAGGCAGAGATGAGGCAGCTGGTCTGTGCCCCACGTTTGTGTTGAGTGAACTTAGACTTCTTGTAGGAAATAGCTAAATGCCCCCCTCTTTTGGCTCCCTCCTAGATGCCTTCAGAAGGTGTCAGTGTCTACCATACCAAAGGAAGTTGAGGCAAACCAGGGGAGGAAACTGAATTTGGAGCCATGCTTCCTACCACCGTGGATTGTTTCTAAGCTTTGAAGAATCATTTTGGTTTCATGGTAGAAATGACTTGTAAATATAGAATTGTTATTTCTATTACTGTGATAAAACCCTACAACCAAGGGCCACTCCTCTTTGCTCACCCCCTTGCTTTATTGGGAAGTATTTCCAGATTCCTGCCTTTGGACACATATATATTTATTTATAGGTTTATTTTATTTTGGAAGATGGCTCATAGGGTTTGTTTCCACCACTTCCATGTTTGTAATACTTTCTTGGCAGCTAGTTTTGCTTGCTATAGCTCACCAGAAAGCTCTGCTTAGGAAGTTTGTCTGTACCAAACCTAGCAAGCCGGAGACTTGGTTAAGAGACCTGCCCCCCAAAAGAGGAGACTGAATATCACAGGGTCACATCTGTGGGTGCCATAGCTGACCTCACAGCAGCCATAGCAAGTGTAATATCAAATGCAAAACACTGGCTCCCTGTTTCCTGGAGGAATCCATTTTCAGTGTGATATCTCCAATGAATTCTGAGGACTTTTTTTTTTAACACCTGAATGTTTAGTTTCTACATGGATATTTTCTTCTCCATCTCTTTCTCTCTCGGCTTCTGTAGGACAGGCTCAGCTTTTGGTTATGTTCCTTGGGCTTGCCCTGAGGAAAAGATAATCAATATTCTCCGGCGCCAGGGGTTAAGAAAAGCAAGTGACCAAATGGTGCCACATTTTCCTTGCACATCAGAAAAAAAATGGTTGCTTAGATGGCATTTCCTGCTGGTGTTCACAGTGTGAAGTGTGGAATAAAAGCTCAGAGTTTGTCAGGATGCTCATTGTTAGTTAGAGTTAGACTAACAGTTCCAGCATCCCAGACAGATGACAGATAAACAGGGTCTTTCAGCTGAATAGCATACCCCATGGTGTGATGGCTCAAAGGCAGAGGCAGAAGGACTGCCATAATTTTAAGGTCAGCCTGACCTATTATAGAACCGCAGACACATCAGGGCATCTTAGCAAGACCTATCTCAAAATTCAGAACCAAACCAGAGCTCAGGAACAACAAATCTTGAGGGGTGGGTAAGGTTGTGCAAGTTGCCAGTAGTGGTGGTACATGCCTTTAGTCTCATCACAGAGACAGGTGAATCTGTAAGGTCATCCGGATATACATAGCAAACTCCAGGACAGGCAAGGATACATTTTTAAAAATGTGTGAGTTAGTGGCCCAGTTCATAGGACTGAAAACCTGAGGTAGTTCCATGTAGACTGTTCCCTAGCCAATAGGCAGAGCTCATCGAAAGTTATACACAACCACATCGCTTCCGTTCTTCTGCATCACTATAGATAATGTAAGAGGACAGGTTATTGAAATTTCTAGGTTGAGTTCTTTCATCTTAATTTCATCTCTCATTTTATAGACCAAAGATGAGGGTTCAAAGTGTGCCTGGAACTTTCATACCCTCGGTAGATGTATATTTGATGTCCCTTGTGTTTCCTGACTTTAGAGTAATGATTTTTGTTCTGTGCTGGTAGTTATGAGATACCAGTTGCTACCACTGTTGTTCCATCTTATCTGTTAAGGAGAGCAGTGCCCACCCCCACCCTTGCTCTCACGGTCTCCTACTTACTTGCTACTTTGTGGAACACGAATACTCAAACAGTGTAACCATTTATAAAGTCAAGTAGCTGCCTCCCTCGTTGGCCTGAAGCTCTTCTTACTACATGCCACTTTTTGTCTTTGTTTCTTTTCCTTTAAGGACGTCTGTCATTCATCTGAATGAAGGTCCTTGGTGTAGGACCTTGATAACTGCTTTGTTAACTGGGGAAGTGCACAAGCTACTTCAAAACCCGCACGGCTCTCAGAAATGGAAGGTGGTCACTTTTACACCCTTCTCCCATATAGCGTACATTAAATCTTCAGCCTCTGTCTTCATTCCCGTGGGTGTGATTGTCAACCACCCTGGTCTGGAATGTCCAAAGGGCTTTCGCATCTTGACTCCTAGTTCTGGGCACTCTCAAGAACTCGGTTGTGCCTCCGTAGTGAGTATGTTCTTATGACTGGAACCTTCCTCCTGTCAGGCATCCTGGCACCCTGCTGCCATCTTGAGCTTTCTTCTCTTTTCTTGTCACAGGTTTGAACCAGTCAAATCTATGGAATGTTTGTTTTCTCAAGAAAAAGAGCCTCCCCACCCCCCGCTTCAAGCCATTATTTTTAAAAGTCACTTGGAGCCTTAAAAACCTCCCATCATTAATTCACAGTGCTAAAATTTAGGAGTGTCTGGGGCTTCAGGCAAGCTATATTGAATTAAATGTGTAGGGCACTTTAAGACAGCATTTGATTGTACATTTAAAATAGGGAATGCAAATTGAAACTCCTCCTGGGTACTTTAAATCATGCATTATATGTGCAGTATTTTCAATTAGCTACGGAAAAGAATTCCTCACTACAGCTCTCTTTTTACAGCTGGGAATTGCCCAGAGAGCACAATTGACTATTTTATATAGGTAAGATTTGCTTAAATGACTTGGAGGGCATTTGCAATTGAACCAATAATTGAAACGATTGTTGCAGAGTGGCAGGTAGAACTAGGAAGTCATTCTGCATTCCAGAGGAGGTGCCGTGAGCTCAGTAGTGCCTTAGTTAGGGTGGGCTCCGTGGGGATTCATGGCAGCCTTCATATTTCAAACTTAGCTTTCGCCCCACCACAGAGAGAAGCATGATTGGCTGTGAGGTGGTGCTTTCACCAGAAACTTCCAGCTCTACAGTGTTGTCCGTTTTTGTTCTCTCTCTCTCTCTCTCTCTCTCTCTCTCTCTCTCTCTCTCTCTCTCTTTCCCCCCTCTCTCTCTTTCCCTCTCTCCCTCCCTCCTTCCTTTTTTTCCTTCCTTTTACTTTTTTTTATGTGCCAAACACAAATTAAAAGTCAGATGGGATAAAAGGAATGGAGTGCTGCCCCATGCCTTCCCATTGTTCATCATCTCACTTCAGACACCACCTAGAATATTGATGCAGAAAGTAAGTTGAATCTGTCGGAGTGGTCTAACCCACACCTTTATGGTTGTTCCATAGGCTTGGCTGGGAGTGGGGTAGGGCGTAACGAATATTCCTACTGAAATAAATGATGTTGTAAATGATTGTTCAGCCACACTGTATTGAAACCCATCATTATTCTGCTTCAAACGACGAATATGGGTTAATTAGGCATTTTGTGCCCAGAATGGGAATGCTGGCCATTTATTCCAAATTTTTTAATAGTGGTTGCCAATCAGGGTCATTCTTCCCTCTGTCTTCCAGGGATGTCTGATCATATCTCCAGGCATGTGGTTATCACAGCTGGGTGGAAGATGCAGCAAGCATCCCCTGGGTAACGCCTACAGATGCTGCTTAACAGCCCCTTCCAACCAAGACTCATCCAGTCCAGCACTCTCAGCTGTGTTAGACTGTGTGAAATGGCCCATGGTGCGCCTTTGAATTAAGTTGGTCTTCAGAGGCCTGACTACTTCTTTAATGCCTTCTTTATATAGTGAACCCCTGGGTATCCATGTGCCATCCTGGATGCTAGGGTACAGTGATGGACAGGGCAGATGAGAAACCAAGGGGAAACAACATGATGTATCTTTCATTTGAGAAGAACTTTCGCGTGGAAACCAAATGCTGAAAAGAAATCAGCAGGTTCGGTATATCTGGAGGAGGAAAGTTTGGTCCTGGCCAGATAGGGACTTATAGGCTGCAGGATGGACTTACCGTTGCTAACTAGAATGTTAAAGAGCCACTGGATAGGTTGGCGCAGGCCTTTTGCAAAAGGTCATGGTCCGCTTTCCTTCTCTCCGCAGGCAGAGAGCAGTGTAGGTGGTATCTCAGGTAAGGAACTCAGTGCTGCCTTCCAGAGAAGTTGGTGACTTATTCTGGGGACAAGGAGATGGAGATACTATCTGAGATGCGTTCAAGAGGCCGAATGAATTTGTTGATGATTCTAATGGGATAAAGGAAATGATAGTTCCCAGGCTTTTGGCTTGAATTCTTGGATGGGAAGTAGGTGGTGGGTGGTGCCAATTATTAAGATCTGGTAAATACTAGCAAGTTTAGTGGTGAGGACTAGCAAGTTTAGTAGTTAAAACTAGCAAGTTTAGTGCTTAGGACTAGCCACCTCCCTTCCTAGAATCTCCATGAAAGTTGCTGAGGGAATGTCTGTATCAGAAACACTGTGTTTTGGGGTCCACTTACAAACATTTAAGCCTTCTCTTCCAGATTGCCCATTTTCTGGGGTCACCCTAATGGGCTCTATAATATGGTGTCAGATTATTTGTAAGTGGTCCCTTTGGGTAGTGGTCCAGCATTTCCTCTTCCATGTTATTCTACCCATCTAAATAAACAAACAGTTCTGAGAGACAGCTTAAAATCCAGACGGCTACCGTTAAATCTGATGACCTCATGACCACTGAGACAGGGTTTGTCTGGTTGCCACACACCAAAACCTTCAACGTGGCTTGAGTCACGTTTCAACTGAAACAGGCACCCTGTTTCAATTTCGGCCTAATAGGAAAACACTCTCTATTCATGAGCTTGGCAACCTGACGCCCTATTCCCAAGCTGGCGTGGTGCTCCATGGTCGTTTCTAACCTTGTCCTAGGGACTGTTGATGGAGCAGTACAGCCTGCTGCTGCTCCCCTGGGAAAGACAAAGGCCTGTACGTTATCTTCGCTGGAGATCTGTACCCAGACACAGAGGTCCCTTTCTGTCACATCCTAGGCCTTTGCAGCCCTTACACTGAAGAAATATAGGAAATGGGTCAGCAATGGAAGAGAAAGACAAGCAACTAAATAAGGCAACTTCGTTTTGTTTTCAGGAGTCAGTTTGAGTCTTTTGTACTTGAGGTTAAGGTTAAGGCGGTCTGTAGTGGAGACCCTCAGAGAATGAGATCATCATCGTCTCTGTCTACGATGGTTATGGTTATACACAGTAGTGATGGCATAAGCCAGCATTGATAGAGGCCTTCAGAACTGGCCTAAGCTGGAGAGATGGATCAGCAGTGAAGTGGACAGGCTGCTCTTCCAGAGAATCCGATTCGATTCCCTGCACCCGCACAGCGGCTCACAACCAGCTGTAACTCCAGTGAGAGAGGATCCAGTGCCTTCTTTTTGGCCTCTGAGGGTACGTAGTACCCAAGTTGAAGGGGTAATGGAGGAAGATGGACACAGGTGTGAGAGAGTCTTCAGCTGCTCTCTAGTTTGGGCTCTGGTGGGTGTTGCCCGTGAGTTGGGTGTTCAGCAGGGTTTCCCACTCCAGGGTAACCCATGCCTTGCAAAGACTGCAAAGAGATGATGGAGTGAAAAGAGAAGAAACAAAACCACCAAGCTGTCTTAATGAATGACTTTCTGACCTCTTTCCCTGCTCCTTGGACTCTATGTACAGCTAATTCTCCAGTCTCCACTGGGGAGGGCGGGGCTTTCCTCAGGCTGCTATAGACCCTCTCTTTGTGCGTGTGCCTGGCTTCCTCTGGTGTATAGCCTACTTACTTTCAGAGCGTTTGTACTAAAGATAAGTAAAAAATGAATTAAAGTATTGCCTCAGTGGCATGATGGTTTGATTAAAGTCTTCTTCTCTAAAGCAGGACCTGCCCACCTCTCTGTTCTGTTGACACATTGGACTGTGTAGTTCCTCATCATTGGGAGCTTTTTGTGACACCCTGTGTCCCTGGTTTCTTCTCAGGATGCCACAGCTCTTTCCTCCTCACCTTTACATGTTTCTAAAGAACACAAATGTCTTTAGAGATGATGTCAAAGGGTCCCAAGGGGGGATGCTAATGATCCCGATTTGATCAGCAATTTGATAACCCTGTTACCCTGTTGAAACAGCGGACACACCTCCTCAGTGCCATTAGCACATGCTCATAAAAAGTGCTCACACGCAGGCAGGGTTCTCTTGTGGCTGCACAGCAGCAAGCCCAGGGCACTGCCTTAGTATTCGTGGAATAGAGGAGTGGATGGCTGTGCTTAATATCTAAAAATTCTGAATACTACCTGGCTTTAGGGGAGCCAAGAGGCTTCAGCTTGTGAAATTGAGCGCTGGCAGTCTGAAGAATCCCTCTCTGCATGGTCGAATGTGGGTTTCCCTGCCCACCACCCCCACTGTCTGAAATAGGAGCACAGGGGCCTTCAGGTTCCTGCCTGATTAAAGCCCACATCCTCTGTTGACGCTGTCAAAGCTGGGCCTCATGGCTCAGAGTAAGCCTCTCTGTGACATCTTTGTGGGGCTCGGATGTCCCCTACCAGTTTACTGGTTTGCTAAACAAGGCTTCCCTCCCCATGAAGTTAGAGCCCCACCCCCCTCATAGATACACACACACAGAGGGGGGGGGAGACTTTCACTTTTTAGAGTAATTTGACATGGGGTCATCTTGAGACCTAATTCAGAACTTATTGCCGAGTAGTCTGGCTTTGCTGGCTAGACAGACAGGTCCCCTCAGGTGGAAGAGGGACTAGAGTTGGGGTGGGGCCCAGAGTTGCTTTGCTCAGCGCGTCCTGGAAAGAAGTGGTTCCGAGAGTGCCAGGGAGTAAGTACGGAGGTGCGAAACATTACTCGGGGTGCATGTGAAGGGGAAGGATCTTCTCTCTGCGCTTGGCAGTTCCATTTCCCCCCGAACATGAATGATAGAGCAGCTTTGGCTTAATGAAAACAAGCAGCCGTGGGGAGAGAGCTGACTGCCGGTGGGAAGGAGGGCAGACCAAGGGCAGAGGATGGGATGCCATTCGGCTTCCCGCTGCAGCTCTTCGGAGGGTTTAGGGAAATAGCTGCCCAGTGACTCAGCCTGGTATTACCATCGCCCCATGCTTCCTGCAGGAAGCAGCAGCTCATTAGAATGTCTCCATCCCTGCTTCCGGCCTCTGAGTGTCTTCCACAGGCTGTGGCAGACTGGGGTTGACACATTGAACTAGCCAGCAGGCTGAAGGTATACGCCTTCCCTTCTAGGATGCACAGAAATAATTGGCTGGATTCCTTCCTCTTCCACACAGGCAAGTTTCAGGTTAAAAAAAAACAAAAAAACAATCCAGGGAGAATCATGCAAATTGGTGTCAACATTGCTGTAGCTTCGGCTGTAACTCAAAGGAAGGGAAGTCAGTGACATTGTGGTGTGACCTGCGCAGAGGAAGAGTGTGTGTCCTTCTGTGCATCAGAGCATAGGTTTTCATGGAGACCTGAGGCATGAGGGACAGGAGCTGACCCACACCCTGAGGCCTGAGGCATGGAGCCAACCCACACCCTGAAGTATGAGGTGCGGGAGCATACCCTGAGAGGCACCCATAAGGTGTTGTATCCCCTAGGCTCCACCCACTAGGTGGCATAGCACCACTTACCCAAGTAGTGTGACAAGCAGAAATGTCCCCTGGGGACAGAGTTGCCCTCACTCTGGACGAAAGCCACCTCCCTAGAGTAACAAACACTGTGTGCAGTTTGGCACTCTTGAAGGCTGTGGTCACTTGTTTGCTCCGAGTGTTTGTCGAGTTAAACCCAGGTAGGGGAACACAGTGTTTCTTTACCTTCTCCTTCATGGGCCTTTAAACTCCACCAAGGGGAGCGCCGTGGCATGTTAGCCAAGCGCACAGGATCTCAGTCTCAGCTCTCTGCCATGTATGAGCTGCGTAATATAGAAACGACTACTGCCTCCTCCTTATGTGGAGGATTAAATTGCATTTTCAATGTAAAATGTGGTGTCCGGCATTGAGTAGATGCCATGTTTGTTTAATCTGCTGTAGCGAAATGTCATTGGCTGATGAGCTTATTAATGACCGGAATTTATTTCTCACCGTTCTAGAGTCGGGGAAGTCTATGATTAAGACACTGGCCTAGGCAGTGGCTGTCAAGGGCTTGCTTTCTGTTTGCACGTGGTACAAACAGTTGTTTCTAGTTGTTTCGTCATGCATTACACTGGACTAGCCGTCTCTGAGGTCCCCTTGAGAATGACACTCATACCATCGTGAAACCCCTCTTTCAAGAACTAGTCATCTCTCAAAGATATGCATTTTGTTATTATTATCATTGTTATTGAGACAGAGTCCCACTGTTGGCTTGGAATTCACTATGTAGACGAAGCTGGCCTTGAGCTCATAGCGATGTGTCTGCCTCAGGAGTGCTGGTACTAAAGGCACATGGGCGTCACCGTGTCTAGCAAGAGCCAACTTCTGATAGCATCACCTTGCAGGCTACAACTTCAGTAAGTGAATTCCTGGAGGATGCATGTACTCAGACTGCAGCAGTGTGTTTCCAGTTAATGACGGCTATTATTCCCAACCACTTAAGGGTGCAGTCCATAGATGTTAAGCAAGTTAGAATTGAGGGAGAAGGATTTCATTGCTGCTGGCACACAGACCAGAAATGCAACAATTAACTGCCATTGAATTAACAATTTGTTTCATAAACATGTATTGAATTCCTTCCATAACCCAGGCACTGTGCTAAGGGCCTGGCATAAAAATATTAATTAATAATTACCTCTCTCGTTCAGTGTCTGTTATGGATGTGTAGAGACGTAGATAAAGTTGCCCATCAGAGTAGAGCCGTCTCTATTGATTGACAGAAGACCGTGTGTATAAGAAAGGAGCTTACTGTGTTATGTGTCCACATTTCTCTTTCCAGTGGATCCCACTTAATTACAGTTTTTCATGGTCTTCTGGTGCCTGCACTCTGCCGCTGTCTCTGCTCCCTTTCCACCCAGCGTTCGCCTTTCAGCTGATGTCGACTCCATGCTCCTGTCATTGTGTGTTTTTATAAGCAGAAAAAAAGATTGTGTTCTAAGTGTGGCGTTTCATTTCCGAAGCTCCGCAAATTACATATGCTGCGGAGCATGAACTCGTCACCAGAAACGGTTGTCTAACAGTAGCTCGGTGGTGTCCTTCAGTCTTTTTGCCCATGAGTTATAATTTTTGCATAGTTGATTATATCATCAATGGTCTTGTTGTCAATTAAAGTATATCTTTTCCAACCTAGGGAAGCTGAGGCACAGGATTGAGCATGTTTGAGTCCAGCTCAGGTTATATAGCGAAAGTGTTTCGGCAACAAAAAGAAATTATCCATAATTAATTATCCTGATTATCCAGAATCAATGACTGATCCATTACTGCTTGGTTCTCATAACAGCAAGTGACACAATTGGACGGATGCCATTAACTATTATTCAGTGTTGGGTGACATAGGTTGTGTGTGTTCTCCCAGAAGCAGCAAAGCGATTGGGTAAGGAAGCCCTTCTAGGCAAACCTAGCAGGGGAATGGGAAGAGAGGGTCTTATTAAAGGAAGAAGCTAAGCGAGAGATGCTATCAGGGCCAAGTCCCACTCCAGAGTTCATGGGCCTGCTGGAGAGTCATTTACAGCGAGACCAGGAGTCAATGGCCATTAGCCTTCTGGGAGGAAACAGTGTCTGTAAACACTTAAGGCCCAGGAAGAAAAGTGGGCTTTGCTTCCCACTGGCACTGGTCCAGAGGTAGCAGGTGCAAACAGTTAGCGAGGGTGCGCACAGAAGCTGGAGGGCAAGTGTGCTGAGCTGCTAAAAGGCTGCCCGTGGTGCCGCTTCGTTGGAGATTTAGATTGCAATTAAAATTGCCAGTTTAGCTACTTACTGCAATGATTTTGCTTCTGGAAATAAATAATCACTTTTGGGCACAGATCTTTTTTTATTCTCTTACAGTTAATTGATAAAGGGAGTGTGTTGTTTGTCACGTATATGCTTTTTTCTTAAAAAAAAAAATAAAAGAATATATCTTTCTTCCAGATTGGTTTTCAGAAATATTTTTTAAATCCATTTGTTGTTATAACTTTTGGCCTTCATAGTTTGCCTCAATCAACATCAATTTTAAGAGCACTGGGTTCTCATCAATAAGTAGAGGACCCAGAGACAGACTCAGTGTTATTGCACAGGATGCTTGAAGTTATGGTCTGGCTTTGAGTTTAGATTGTATGAACAATATCTCAATGGGAGATAAAAGAATCACAAATGTATTTTAGGCTCAGAGAGTAAAGGCACTTGCCACCAAGTCTCATGACCTGAGCACATGCCAGAAGAAACAAACTGATTCCCGTAAATGGCCCTCTGGTCTCCACGTGTGTATCATGGCACACCTTCCTTGCCCAGATAATTAAAATGTAAAAATAGTTTTAAAAATGTATCTTAATTATGATACAATTAAAAACAATTTCCTTTTTTATTAAAGCGTTTGTGAATCTATGGCTGTTTTGTATTCCCCAAAGTACAATATTTGTTGCATCTTTTTTAATGCAATGATATTATTTCTCTATTTTTAAGAAACCCTGTCTTGAAAAATAAAAGGGGGGGGGGCGAGCCACAGGTGAATACCATTGCAGTGCTGGAGACCTCTTGGTTGCTGGGTTAGGAAGTTCCTCATCTGAAGCGTTGCACACCGGAAGGCGTTGCCCCTTACCACTCTGTTTCTTGTTTAATCGTCTAAGGAAACTGTAAAGGCACACATGGAAGCAGTAGAGGAGAGAGCAAGCTCGGTGAAGAGGGTCACTCACTCTGCGTCTCCTGGTGAGTGGGTGGTAGGAGTTAGATTTGAACCTTAAGAAAATTGTGTCTGAAACCTTGAAGAAAGTAGGAGGAAAAATGTTCCTAATCTTGTATTTTTGGAAGTAGTAGACAGCTAACAAATCCCCACTGTCTTCTTCTTTAGCCTACCACCTGCCCCAAGAAAAATTTCAGTATGAAAAATATATGGGTAAAAGGCAGTGGGGTGCCAGAGTACACTTACAAATAAAACATATTCTTTTTCCTTTTAGCCATTGCTGCTGTAAGTTTCTATGGTTGAAAATGCCTTTCCTAAGCATTTTTTGGTTGTTTCTTGACCCAATTAATTAGTGTCATATATATCAAACATATATGCAAACCTTTTGGATTCAGGTAAAAAAAATATGAAGAACTTGAGAGAACTTAAACTTCTTGGCGGTAATCCAGAAAAACATTTTAAGGCCACGGCAATCCGTTGTGTTGCTTAGCTTCTAGATCACGGTTGTTAATAACCTTCCAGGTAGTAAGTTTTCCTTTCTTCAGGTTAGACTGTCTGTTGTCAACTATCTTATTCCGGTTCTATCAACTTCACACAAGACAGCGGAACACAGTTTTCAAATTCCAGTGGGTATTAGGATCACAGTTAAAAATAAAGCAACTTCAGATTTTTTTTTTTCTAAAAGAGCAAGAGGGTTATCAACTTGTGATATCTGGATATCTTGAATCAAATAAAATTATCCATATAACACAAGAAAGTCAGGACAGTGTGAACACTGGATGATTAGCATTTGAAGGAGTTACTGATTTTGCTAAGTGATAATGATATCACCTCTCTTGTTTGTTCCTCCTTAAGTTATAAAGATGCTGACCCCGAGGACGGTGACATACTTATCAGATGCACATCTTCATGTGTCCCAGCTTGCTTGCTCTTCTACTTTAGTTATCTTAAGGAAATGTGCTCTTATTTGGAAAACAAGGACAGCCCGAGGGATGTAATTTCAGGAATGGCTTGCAAAGGTTTCAAAATGTAGTTTTCTGACTTCTGTATTTAAGGCCAGCCTCTTCTTGGCTTCCTAATCTTCATGCCAGTTACTTGTGGATGAACCGTTACCACAGCTTTGCAGAGATCCTTAAGTCTTCATAGACCAACTCCTGAAGGGTGTCTGGAAGGCTGTTGTGAAAGGCTCTTGAGAGTTGGAAACTTTCTTCTGCTGGCAAAGATGTTGGCAGGAAATCTTTGGCCTGACAGTTGAGCGTTGCAGACCTGTGTAAAGAGTTTTCATTTATCCTTTGAAAAGCTAAAGCCTCTCCTCTGAGAAGTCCTCAGCGAAAGCTGTTGGGAGCTGAGGTCCTTCTCATGCAGTGTGATCTGCAGGTGTGTTCGGGCCAGCCATGTCCCCTTTGGAAGAGTGGGAACGGGGGTAGATCAATGAGGGAGCATCTAGGTTTGAGAAGAGGGACCTCAGAGCTTTCCCCATTGGCTGTCTGTTGGACTGGGAAGAAGAGAGAAACTGGGGTGGAATGGGGGTGGGGTGTGACCTTCCTGCAATACTGTCCCTTGCTCATTCCAGTTGCCTGGCATTATTGTGACTCCACTTTTTGTGATAGGCACAATTCAGGAGACTCACTGATTTTTACACATTAGTAGTCCACTTTGACCAGTCTCACCAATTTTTAATGTCAGCTGACTTCCCCGGTTTGGCCTCGTCTAATGAGCTCCTGTGGCTTTCTTGGCCCTGGGAGGCAAGGCAATTTCTGTTCAGGCAATCCACCTTTTAAGATTCTGTACACCCCAGAGAATGACATAAATAAATGTGGGCTCTTCGGTATCTCCGTCTTCCAGTATTGCTTCAGTTTACTTGGGATTCATGAGATGGGGGTGTCCAGATGCAATCTGTAAATAGTGTTTCATTCTAAAAGGGATCAGAAGTGACTGACTGTACTTGGGACAGGAAATGTACAGATGAACCTAAGGACATCTTGTCAGATCAGAAGCCAAGGAAGCCAAGGACACTACATGATCCAATTGAATGTTTCAGGAATCAGTTTTGAAACAACTTAATTTGAATCTCCAACAAGAATAATATTTACAGTGGATCAAGCGTCTAGAAAACGTTGAAAACATGAGTTTGTAACAGCGGGAGAAGAAGCAGACACTGTGGAGATCTGAATTGTTTGATAAAGTCATTCTGAATTGACAACTGTTCTAGCTTTTGTCCACCTTTCCCACACACACTGAAGCCCAGGGTAGTCCGCTAGGGAGGCTTTCTTGTCTCTATAGTCCTACTAATGAGTGCAGAAAACTTAGTTATAAGAGCACCTACCATTTTGGAACTCCTAATTAAAAGGAAAAGAAAAAGGCACTGATCACGGCATGAAAGCAGAACAGTTGACCAGCCTCCTGAGCCTAACGCCTTGGACAGGATTGTTACAAAACAGTCTGAACCTGAAGATTGAATCCACTGCGTTGCTTAGCTTCTAGATCACGGTTGTTAATAACCTTCCAGGTAGTAAGTTTTCCTTTCTTCAGGTTAGACTGTCTGTTGTCAACTATCTTATTCCGGTTCTATCAACTTCACACAAGACAGAGGAACAGTTTTCAAATTCCAGTGGGTATTAGGATCACAGTTAAAAATAAAGCAACTTCAGATTTTTTTTTTCTAAAAAAGCAAGAGGGTTATCAACTTGTGATGTCTGGATATCTTGAATCAAATAAAATTATCCATGTAACACAAGAAAGTCAGGACAGTGTGAACACTGGATGATTAGCATTTGAAGGAGTTACTGATTTTGCTAAGTGATAATGATATTGTGGGTCTATTTCCTAACTGGGGAGGGGGGACATATTAGAATGGTCCTGAATGCTTCTCTATGATGTCTGTAGTTTGCTTCAGAATAATCTTTAGCTTGCAAGAGATAAGCCACGAAATGATCATTTCTAAATGTAGAATACTATGGACATACATTTTCCCATATATTTTATGTATATTTGAATATATGAGACAATGTGTCTCCATATACATATATGTGTGTACTCATATACAGATTCCAACATATTTTAGTGAGTGATGGAGGATAGATCCTTTCTTTAGATATTCTTGGGTTCTCCCAGAGCTGATGAGAAACCCTTGGCAAAGTCTCAAAGCCTATAGATTTCTCTTGGGTTCTTTTCACATGAAATTGTTTCCATAGAGCTTGCTATGCTAAGTAGAGTGTGTGGACATTGAAATCTTGTCTGCTTGTGCTGAGGATAAAGGTATATTTTATATAAAAATAGTTAAATAGAAAATTGGAAATATCTCACTTTCTGCTATTTAGTAAATCAGCCACGAGTCAGTCCAGGGGTCTGTTGGCAAGTCCGTATGCAGCCCAGGCGAGTGAAGGACAGCAGCTTCTCAGGCAGTGGGCAGAGAGCTGCAGAAATCACGGCACGTGACCAGCCCCTCCGGGGCCACACTGGAGTGGGACATTTCTGGTGAGAGTGGCCGCCCGACAGTACCAGTGTGTCTCCTTTGTCACATTTCCTGGGAGGAGTCGCTCCAAATCCAGACTCGTATGGGCCGTCTTCTGAACTTTAGTTTGCTAAAGTATTTTAAGAATACTGCGTTCCAAACCAAACCTTGAACCAGTGGGATTAGGCCCTCGCTCCTGCCTCTGATTTAGTGCATGCCCGTGGTGAGGCACTAAATAGACCCCATACACTCCAGAACTCTAAAGGCCCCTGGTTTTGAACTTTCTGTCTAGTGGGAAAGGAGTGGGACAGTTTGAAAACAAGCCAAATGCACAGTGCACAGAGGGATGACATATTTAGAGAGGAGGAGTTTGGGGGCTGGGGGCTCTGGTGGTCACTAAATGAACAATAGAGGGGAAAAGAGCAAAGGAAAGACCACCAACAGAAAACAGTCCTGAGAGAGGAGACCTGGCAAACTTTGCAGGCTAAGGGCTTCCGTAGCCCACCAGTGAAGAACTTTTATTTATTTATTTATCTATCTATTTATTTATTTTTGAGGTCACGAGAGTGTCGTGATCAATCAGGAGGAAATAGGTTGTAAGCTGCTATTGAAAGCCTGACAGGGAAATTTGCAGAGATTTCAGCTTCGCCTATGTGGAAGCCACTGAGTCTGTAGCACGTGTTTCTCTCACGTCCGCCATCGGCAAGTGACACATTTTCAAGTACGCATTTTGAATCTGGCATTTGCAGAACCAGCAGCCCGTTATTTACTGCGCTAAACAGTGCTTACCGCTCAGAGCAGGGCCCAATTACTTCGGGAGCATTCCCCTTGCTGGAAAGTGAAAAGGCTCCGAATAGGAGAAAGCAGCATTTGGAAGGCTGTGCCCACGGCAGTAGCTTTATGGGTTGGCTTATGAGCTCCCTCAATGATGGCCTAAAGCACATGAATTGCTTTTTATTGTTGCAGAAACATTATTCAAGAAATTGAAACACCCAAACAGATTTATGAACCGCTGTATCCACGCTACCCAATACATTTGGGCCAAATACTTATTCTTCCTCTCATTCCCAAGTTTGAAGAGTGATTTCTTTTAAAACTGAAAATAAATGGAAAGTTGCTATATTCTTCCCATTGCAGGGTTCTGCTTGTCCTGAAAATGAAGCATTTTATAAACAACCACACTTATGTCTTCTCAAATAGTTTCTGTAGAGGTATGAGTATATTTCATTATTAGGACTTACTCAAGACTGAAGTGATTTATGGGTTCACCCTTACTCCAGGCTCATAAGCTTATTCTTAGTCATGAGTACAAGCCCGGTGAGTTTTGATTTGAGAGCATTTAGCCAAGCAGAAGTTATGCCCAGAACATCCATCAAAAATTGCCCTGATTCCAAGTTCCACACAGCCCTGAGACTGCCCAGTGTGCTTTTCTGAAGCCGAACATGGACATCTCTCAAAAACTGGGCAAAGAAACCAAGAAAAACACTCCCACTATAGTGGAGCTGTTCTTTCAGAGGAAAAAAAAATTATAACCGAGCAAATTCTGGTAACTAAAGTAACTTTGTTTGTGAGACTGTCCATCCTGATGTCTTGATATTAGGACTGATAGAAAGTTTACACTTATTTGCCTTCCTCAAAACACAGTCTCTCTCCCCCGCCTCTCTCTCTCCTCCCCTGCCCAAGGACCTTAAAGCTACCTGTGGCAAAACCAACATGATATCTTTTTGTTCCTTTTGATTGTGCAAATGCAACCATTTATTCAACTATCCCCTCCCTCAGTAGAGTTTCTTAGGAATCATTAACTGAAATTGATGGGGTTGGTTCTTACAAAGGTTCTCCACGTCTGTGTGTGTGTGGTATGTTAAATTTTATAAAAGAAATGCATTCCCTGAGGGAGAAAGGGAAAATGAGAAATCAAAGCTCCCTCAGAAGAGGAGCGAGCTAAGCTCCATGGTTAGGCCTTGGAAGTCCTCCAGGGTCCAGTGGGCTCCAGGAAACTCAGGCCATTGTCGTGGTATTAGAGCCAGTCCAAGGTGCCAAAGTCAAAATAGGCCACTGCTGACCGCAGCAGAGGCCCACGTGGGAGCGTATGTAGGTCACTTACACCTTTTGAATTTAGACAGGCTGAATTTAGACAATTATTGTATAATTAAGCTTTGGAGAAACCCCAGATGTTCTGAATTTTTAGAAGAATTTTACCTGTCGCGCAGTGGGTAAGAACATTCAACACATGCTTGAACCGTGTGTCCTTAGTGGCTCATTGTACATGGACAGCCAGGTGGGGAATTCTGTTTGTGCTGACACTCCTTGACCAGCCGGGATGCTGGCATTTTCTTGGACCAGTTTTGGAGCTCACTGTGACGCTCAGGGCTAAACACAAGCATTTCCTCAACCACATTCAATAAGCTCTAGTTTGATGGAATGAAAAATAATAAAATTAGAAATTAATCCTCGTAAACCCTTGGGCTTAATCCCCAGCAGTGTTTTCTGAGTACCAGCCGTGCGTGACTTAGTGTGGGAAGTTCCCAGAACAGGGAAGGGAAGGCAGGAAGACATGCTTTACCCAGCCCTTCCCCACACTCTCTCTTTTCCCTTGTGGCCACTGACTTCCTCTCACCTGTCTCTCCAAATGCTTCCCTCTGTAACCTCCCATCGGAGACAAGGGGGTTCAGAGGGCTCCACGGGAGATCCGTGCCTCATGAAACCTCAGCCCTCTAAAGCAGGGATCAAATGAGTAACCACAAATTCTGCCTTTGTTTTTGCGTACTGCTCCTGTTGAGTTCTAACTTAATGGAAGTATTTGCTTTCCGGTAAATACTTGTAAACTCCTACCTCTTGTCGTAGCCAAAGAAAGCGCAGTCAGGGGCAATCAAGTCCTGGAGCATGTTTAAAGCCGATGGCTGTAATTGACACGCTCAGTGTCAGCAATGCATCCACACAGTTGATGGATTTACCAATTGTTCTGCCCTGTTGCCGCTTTAAAGCTACCACTGAAATTTGTTTTAATTAACAGCCCTGTACTTTAAAAAAAAAAAAAGTTGGATGTGGTACATTAAAAGAGTCAAGTCTGTGTGGTTATAAGAACATCCCAATAACCAGAATCATTTCCTCTGTTTAAAACCCTGCAAATAGTCTCTTGTGACCTGTGCTTTCTGTCTCCCTTGGCCTCTCTCACCAGCCTGCCTGTTCTTCCCCAGTCCCTTTGTCCTGCTGTTCCGTTGCTTAGCATGCTCTTCCTGCATCCCTGCATAGCTGGGTTTTTTTCTCAATTTTCAGTTGTCCTCATCTGTGTTCCTGCCACAGAGATCGCATTCCCTACGACGCGACCCCACCCCCAACCCCATAGCCCTTCATTTACCCACATTGCTTCGCGTTATGATTCTGGCTTTTATTCTTCTCTGAAGCTATCTAATAGCTTGCTGGTTTATTTTCTCCGTGTCTCTCTAGGAAGATACTCTGAGAGGGCTAGGGTCACACCCATCTGGTTCACAGTTGTCTGTCTGACACTTAACCAAAGGGCTTGGCACATGGAAGACCCTTGGAAATAACGCTTACATGACTGACAGAGTTGCAAGAGTTAAATATTGACTTTCGCCTAGTGCCTGGTGCATACAAAGGACCCAGCTGATGGAAATTCACTGCTTTCCAGCCCTGTTTGCTCAAGCCCCATGCGTGTGAGGCTCTGCACAGGATTCCGTTATCATGAGTGCAGGAAATCGGATGGAGTTCAGAGTTTTCATCCCTTTGTGTTCATGAAAGAGTGATATATTTCTGTTTGTTTTTTTTTTTCTTTTAGGCTGTCCTTGTTGGAAGGCACCATGAATTGGCATTTTCCCTTCTTCGTCCTGACCACAGTGACTTTGTCTTCTGTGTACTCCCAGTTCAACTCTCTGTCTCTGGAGGAACTAGGCTCTGACACGGGGATCCAGGTTTTCAATCAGATCATCAAGTCACGGCCTCAGGAAAACATTGTCGTCTCCCCACATGGGATCGCATCCATCCTGGGCATGCTGCAGCTGGGGGCTGATGGCAGGACGAAGAAGCAGCTCACGACGGTGATGAGATACAGCGTAAACGGTTCGTGTGCGCTCCCTCCCTCCATTCATGACGCCTCACTCTCAGTCAGCCCTGCATGTGGAGGGTCACGGCTTGGTCTCTGCGTAATCTGAGAAGTGGACGAGCCCAGGGAAGCCATGCAGTGCCATCTGGAGCATAGGGCCAGGGTCTTCTAAAGGAAAATTGACACCCCCAAAGTTAGGAACTGCACTCCTGTTGCTGTGGGGTGTGTGTTACTCTGTCTACCAGCACTACTGTTTTCTACTAAGGGAAATCTTTTGTGGTCTGAGTAAGCATCCTTGTAAAACATGTCCACACTAGAGACTGGCGGGGGGGGGGCTTTACCATGGCGACAGGGTGATAGGAGTCTACATGACTGCTAAAAGTACACAGAACTGCTAACACACACGTGTGCATGTGCACCAAGCGTGCATGAAAGATTGGGTTGTCAGAATGAGGTCTAGAGACCATGCTTGATGCCAGTTTCCCAACATGGTCCTCATGCCCTTGGAGAAAACTGCACGGAGGCCTCAAGGCATGCCCCTTTTCTATTTTTGTTTTAACTTTTGAAAACTAATTTTTTGTGGGAGTAGCAAGCGTGCGTTTCATTTGCGTGTGGGTGCAGAAGCGTGTGGTGACTGGAAATGCATGTTGGTGTTTCCCTCCATCCTACTTCCTATTCTTTCAAGATACAGTCTCTCACTGAACCTGGAGTTTAGCGATTTAAGAAGACGAGCTGACCAGTGAGCCTTGGGGAATTACCTCCCTCCACCCCCCAATGCTAGGATCATAGATGTATACCACCACACTGGAGGTTTTACATAGATAGCTAAGGATCCCAACTCAGATTCTCATGTGTACGTGGCAGGTATTTTTTTTTACTGACTGAGCCGTCTTCCCAGCCTACCCCATCTGCTGATTTGAAGCCACTTATAAATCTGAAGTAAGAAGCCAGTTGTCTTTTAAAAAAATAAAATAAAATGGCCAGCCATGGCCAGCCGCTGGACCTGGGAACTAATGTGCTCGTCATCATAGTAATCGGGAAGTGAGACAGGAGATCAGTCCGACTACATGCCAAGCCTATGTCAAAGCAATGAACCTGGAGATGTAACCCAGTGCTGGGGTGAGGGGCATGCTTACCATGTACAAAGCTATGTACAAATGGGTTTGATAATTATTTCCACAAAAGGACAAACGAAACCAAAACAAAATAACAACAAATGCAGGTAAGGGTTGGTGAGCAGGGCTTAGTATTATTGGAAGAAAAGTTGGTTTTGAATCACCTGCTTAGCCGCAGGAACTCATGTCTACAGGAAGTGTTTCCCTGTAGTGGTAGGTCTCCCTTTCCACAACCGTAACACCTGAGGAAACAGGATTGTCTCTGAGCTTTTCTTTGCTGCCCTGCACACTAAGTGTGAACAAGTTATGTTTTATATCGAGGCGACAGTTACCTCATGGGAAGGTGGGGAGCTTTCTCACCGCCTTCTTCCCTGCCTCTTCTAGCTGTGAAGTTCTAAGACTGCATTGGTTCCTGTTGGCAAGTGAGCTGGATTAGCGGAGGAAGGATGCTTTTCCTTTCTCGCTGCTCCTGCTTCCTTTGGGTTCTCAGTGTGACCCTCATAGGGGAGGATCATGCGTTGGGAGCCCCATATGCCCAATGCAGTCCCCTGTTGACAGAGGGGTAAACTTGGCTTGGTTTTTTAGTTTGCCCACCTGTTAGATGTGAGGAAAGAGTAGGTGAATTCCTGGATCACACTGTCCTGTCTCTGGCTGGGAAGTTCAGGGTTGTTGGTGATTTCTAGCACCTTTGTGAGTCACTACTTAGATTTACAGCCTTTCTTGTTGCCATCCAGGCCCTGTCAGCCAGCATAGTTCCAAAATAACAACTGGGATTGTTTCTTGTTGTTTTTGGTTTGTTTTGGTTTGAATGCTTATCCACCACGGTTTTAGCTCAGCATCTTCATGATATTGGCCTGTTTGGCTACCCATCTACCCCTACCGTTTCTCCCTCCAGAATTGCCAGCAGTCCTGTGGAGAGTGGGATGTCAGGGTTCATGATATACTTATACATGCTGGGGACCTTCACTGGGGCTCAGACTCTGAGGATTCTTCCCAGTGATGTTCCCAGAGGAAGACACAAGATTGCTTGAGGAAGGGGAAGATGAGCTCCAATCTTTTCCCTCGAGAAGATTATTGATTCCTTTTATTCGTTGCTGAGGAAAAATATCCTGCCTCCCCCCCCCAAAAAAAAAAGTCAACAAAGACGGGATTTCTCTCAGTTCACCATTTGGAGGAAAGCGCTGAGAGCGGGAGCCAGAGGCAGCTGGCAGTAAAGAAAGAGAAACCTGGAGCCCGGGTCCCTTTCTCCTGTTTTATTATGTCTGGACCCTGACTCAGGGAATGGTGCTTCCCGGGCATAGTCTGAGTCTCACCACCTTAATTAACCCTGTCGGGGAAACTCCCTCACAGACATGCCCGGAGGGTTTCTGTGTGATGTTAGATCCTGCCATGTTGGCAATTGCGTATCACAACCAGGGACTGTACATCTGGAGGTAAGCAGAGGCATAGTGCCAGGGGTGGCACTTGGCCCAAGAGATGACTTTTGGCCTCCAAAGCCTGCCGTTCGCCATACAGTGGTTTCCTCCATAGCATGATGGTAAGGTGGGCCAAGGTTCCAACGCTCCACCCATGATGTAAAGCTCTCCTTGTGGATGGAGGGGATGCCCCGGCCCCGGCATTCATGGAATCTGAGAAGATGTTCGTTCAGAATGACATCAGCCCTCAAGCGCTGCCAAGGTGACTCTGGAAGGATGCTTTAGGACAATAGGATTTTGAAAAGACCTCAGGTGATTAGGGCAGTCCTGTGATTCAGCTCCCTGCGGAAAACCACCTCACATCCTCACGACATATTTTTTTTTCTCTTTTTTCATGCCCCCAAACTAAATAGAGCGTGAACAAATGGCTCGTGTAAAATAAAGCTTATGTTGCCATAAAATTAATTTCTTTACTTTCCGAGCTCAATATCAAGTAAAAATCACAGTGTTCTGGTTGGCGGCGCATGGCAATTTGTTATAGTCATCCTAATGCTTATTCATCTTCTGTTCTTCAAATAGGAAAAAAAATCACATTGTTGAATCCTTGGCAAGAAAGGAAATAGTGCTAAGACTGTTAGGCAAGGAAGTCTGGATGAGGAAGCTTCCTACGGTTCATTTCTTCCATGGCTGGCATTCCCAGAGTAGACCAGCATTCATGCTGTCTACAAGGAGAACATCATAGTATACTGGGTACAGGGGCAATTGTCTTACAAGAACTTCTGTGGTTTAACACTAACCATGTGTCCAGAGACAGAGGCCCCTTACATGGCAGATTTAATCACTTGTGACTCCTGTCCTGTTTGTTCTTCTGTGCTGTGGTACAGATGATCAGGTTTTTGAAGTGTGTGTGTGTGTGTGTTATATCTGCTTGCACATATGAGTTTAAGAACACACATGTGCATCCATGTGAAGCTTATAAGTTTCTTCCTTGATCGCTTCCAAACTTAAACAGTCAGGCAGGGTCTCTCTTGAACCCAAAGCTTTCCAAATTGGCTTATCTAGCCAGCCAGTTCTCCTTAGGGACTCTCCTCTCTCCATCTCTTCCTGAGGGCTAGAATTGTACGAGGACTTCCACGTCTGCCCAGCATTTATGTGGGTACTCACGGGTTGCAGTGACTGTGACTCACTTGACCTGCTGAGCCATCTTCATGGAGCCTTGGTTTTTGCACAGCATCTTGCTTTATAGCCTGGGCTGCTCTTGATAATTCTTTTGCTTTAGCCTCTCATTTCCTGGGATTACAGTTATCAGCCACTATGCCCAACAAGAATTTTTTTAAAACATGTAAATTATCATGAAAATATCGCTGTGTTTTCTGATTTCTCCTTCAGGAGTTGGTAAAGTACTGAAGAAGATCAACAAGGCCATAGTCTCCAAGAAGAATAAAGACATCGTGACCGTGGCCAATGCTGTGTTTGTCAAGAATGGCTTCAAAATGGAAGTGCCCTTTGCCGCCAGGAACAAAGAGGTGTTCCAGTGTGCGGTGCAGAACGTGAACTTCCAGGACCCAGTCTCTGCCAGTGATTCCATCAATTTTTGGGTGAAAAACGAAACTAGGGGTGAGTGGCTCTCCTGGTCCATGTAGATGCACGTTTTGTGAAGGAAAGGGTGGAGACTCAGAGATGTTCGCTTTAGTCTTCAAGGGCTCTGACCTACCTCTTTATTCCCCATTGGCCAGCTCTCAGTCTGCCTGCCTCCCCCTCTTCAGTCCGCCACTGCTCACTGTCAAGGGTTTTCCTCCTGCAGGGTGGGCGGCAGAAAAGAACATAGCCCTCCCCCTCTCTCCTTTCCCGCCATACCTAACCTTCAGAACCCATACCTATGGGTTTGCCGGGTTTTTTTGTTTGTCTTGTCTGTTTTTGCACCCACTGTTCCCTTTTGCCTGGAACTGCCTTCTTAAGCTTTGGCTTTGTGTCTCCTGTGACCCCAGCCTCATCCGCCATTGCCCAGTGCCCCCCACTGGCTTTGTTTGGCTTGTGATTACACCACTTTGAACCCCTCCATTATGGCATTTTTCAACATCACATAATGATTGCTTGTTTAGATGTCTCTTCTCATTAAATGAAGGAGTTTTCTAGGGACAGTGTTTCAGACCTGCTGACTTGTAAGCCGGAAGTCCCGGAGACCTTTAGGAGGAGCTTGAGCCCTACCACAACGAAGTGAAGCTGTTCTAAATGCATTTCTGATAAAAAAAAAAATAACCTGACGAAAAGCAATTTAGAGAAGAAAGGGTTTATTTTAGCTCACAATACCAGATTCCAGCCCAACATTGCAGGGAAGTCCGGCCAGAGTTTAAAGCAAATAGTCACATCACGTCCACACTCATGCGCAAAGAGAAATAAACGCATGCGCACGCATGCTCAGTACTCAGCTAGCGGTCGGTCATTCCTACCACACAGCCTGGGGTGCAAAATCAGGAAATAGTACCGGTCGCTTTCACGCTGGGTCTTGCTGCATCAGTTAAAGACGGACCTTTCTTGATTCGTTCTTTCCAGGCGATTCTAGGTTTAACAGTTTAGCACTCACAGAGGCTAAGACTGAAAATGTGCTTGTGGAGTTAGTCATAAAAGAAGCAGGTAAACCCTGCCTTTGGGGAGAAGCTTCTCAGAACCTAGTCCCTGGTGCACCCGAACTGGGATTACCCAGGGACGTGTTCCCCTGACTTAATGGGGAAGAATTTCTGAGGGAGGGGCAAGGTACCTCCAGTCAGGCACCATAGCCCGTGATCCTACTTACACATGTGAAAACCGTGGTCATCTCAGAGGAGCTAATGAAGAGGGGGAAGAAGGATGTGCAGGGAGTGGAGGAGAACCAGTAACTTTCTCAATTACTCTGCATTCTGGAGTCTTCTCCCAAAACCATGCTGCTGTTAGAAAAATAATAGTGCGTATGCCCAGGGCTGGTCTGGGGATGCTAGATCTTGTACGTCTGGTGGAAGCAGTTTGCAATGGATGGGTCTTGGTCCTGATGGTGGCTATGTGACATCATGTCACTGTACTCTGTGGTCTTCTTTACCCGTAAAAAGATAATGTTGCACCTTGGTGTATCATCTTATGGAGTTCCTAACCGCATGTGCTGGGAACCTCAATCAGGGTTTTTCAGTTCTATGAGACCCAGCTCCTTCTGTAAGTTTGTTCATTTGCTTATTGGCAGTGCTCCTAATGGAGCACAGGGTTTTGCGAAACAAGCCCTCAACCAGTTGGCTATATCCTTAGCCTTCAACTCCCTCCTTCCAGCTTGAAATGAAATTCATAGATAGTATACATATAATTAGATGTATAATAATATCTAGATTATATATCATAGATAATACTATATATATTCCCATTGCTCACATAAACAAATTTTTATTAAAAATTAAGCAGTAATATAAGGGAAAACAAAAGGAATTTATAGTCGTGGTTTGGGTTCAAGTGCACGTGAATACATGGAACATTTTTTTATTTTGATATTTCTGCCAGATTATCAGGAAAAGTGTGAACTGGCTATAGTAGACTAAGTCAGGTACGTTAAACCATGACACAAGGAACCACAAGCTGTCACCATTGCTGATGCAATTTAAAAACAAAAACAAGGCAAACCGACAGGAGACGTTTTATGTGTCTCATAGTTATAGTAACCCCAAACAGGCTGTTTCCCAGGCTTTTCTGTCATAACAACAAACAGGCCTATCTTTCACTTCTTGTCATTAGCAATTATCATGACGTAATTGAAATTCAGTGAACCGCATGGGGCTTAGGGAAGAGAGACTCCCAGCTTAGTCACTGCTGTCATCATTACCTGATGCAATTTTTCAAAATAATGGTGCAAAATTCCTGGTGAATTTCCAAACTTGTCTCAAAGCAAACAAAATGGAAATAACTTAAAAGCAGGAGCTGAAAAGATGGCTTGGCGCTTAAGAGCACTTGCTGCTCTTGCAGAGGACCGGAGTTCAGTGCCCAGCAACATGTTGGATGGCTCACAACGGCCTCTGACTTCAGGTCCAGGGGAATTCAACAACCGTCAGCTGCCACGGGTACCTACACTCGTGCGCATACCCAAACAGAGACATTCACCTATAGACATAGTTAGAAATAGTACATGTAAATCTTTTATTACTTTTTTAAGAGAGCCATTCTGCATTGTGTGGGACTATTTTGAGCACCACAGAACACGAGGCATGCCTGGCTACTGCCAGCTCAACCAAAACACACCCACAGCCCTACAGACAAGCAGCCTCTGTCTGCAGACTGCTCCGCTCATCCGAGGAGAAGCATCTCCTGCAGAGAGAGCTATCGCCATGGTGCTTTGCTCACCCTGGGATAGGTCTGACCTGGAGGCCTCTGCAGCCGCAGATTCTCCCTGCCCCAAAGGCTTCTCTCACCCTCCCATCACACACACCCCACCCCTGCAGTAGCCTGGGATGCTTCCCAGCCTGTTACTAGCTATGTAGCCCCTGCTCACTTCGGTGCCACCACATACATGACCCAGAACCTGCAGGCTCCGTTATTTCTCAGTCTGCCACTTACCAGTTCTGTTCTGCTACTTATGAATCAGCTGTGTGACGACTTTGGAAAAACGTCTTGACCTCCCCCTTCCCCAGGCCCAGCTCCTGATTTGCAGAATGTTGCTGTATCAGTGATTACTGCCTAAACTACAGTTCCATGAAAGCTTTTTAAGGATGTGAGTGATAACCCAGGAAGCACTGAGTACAGGGCCTGGCCCTTCAGGAAGTGGGAGCTGTTTTCACAGTAGCTAGCTCAGTTAAGATGAAGTATCCCAGGTTGGCCTTGAACTCATTGTCTAGCAGAGGCTTGCCTTGAACTCTTGATTCTTCTGCTTCCATTTCCTGGGTTCCAGGATTACAGTCATAATATATCACTGCAAAATAATCTGAGGTTTCTTGTGCTTATTGAGCCCTGACTACGTTTCTGAGAAAGGGATGGTAAAATCCTTGCAGTGATGTAATGTATGGTGCATTTGGAGGAGTCAGACTCATTCAACTTGGCTGGAATAAAAACCATCATGGTGGCTGCTGGCACTAACCCTCAGACTCTGGAGAATGAGCGACAAGGTGGGGAGGAGGGACAGGAGGTATGGGATACAACAGAAGGATGAATTCAGTTGAGTAATGTTCTCTGCAAGGGCAGAAGCAGCATCCGGAGCACCAGGCATGAGCTCCAAGCAGTGCTGTTGGAGGAACCTGTTTGCAAGGCCAGCTTGCCCTGAACTGAATGATGGGCTTTTATAGTCTCTAGTTTTCTTCCAGGACCAGGCTTGGGTGGTGTTGGTGCCCCCTTGTGGAAGGAAGAGTACTGACTAAGAGACCACATGTCGAGTACCAGAAACGGCCCCTGTGCTGTTTACCAGTTTCCAAGGTTTTCCTAGCCTAATAGGACTCCTCTTTCTTGAGTTTCATTCTAAGAGTCATGAAAGTCTCTGCTTAAATTAGCCATCTGGCCTCCGTGGAAGCTGTTGTTTTTACTGTCATCATTTCAGATATCATACTATGTGTTGCTATATGTATGGATTAAAATCAAGCAAATTAAATTTTAATAGTGTTGGGTATAAGGAACTCCTATTTAATATACACATACACCTTATACCCCTCTCCTTTTTTTAAGGGGGGGGGGGGCTTTTTAAGACAGGGTTTCTCTGTGTAGCTCTGGCTATCCTGGAACTTGCTCTGTAGACCAGACTGGCCTCAAACTCACAGAGATCCGCCTGCCTCTGCTTCCTGAGTGCTGGGATTAAAGGTGTGCACCACTGCAGCCCAGCCTACGCCCCTACTTTTAAACCTTCTAAAACCAAGCAAAAAGGAACCCGGACATTAAGCTTGGGCGGCATTTGAAGAACTCCTCCAACCCTCTGAACTGAGAAGAACTTGTTTGTTCCTCCACTTCTAACATGAGATCCTGGCATACGCTCATCCTGGCACAAGAACATTTGCCTTTGAAGTCATTTCCTGCAAGCTAACCCCATTTCTTCTCGTCTCTGTACCCCTGGAGCCTAGCTCAATGCCCAGCCCTTAAATGGGGACATGGTATTCAGTTTCAGTTCTTGGAGTCATCAGGAGACTTGTGATGAGCAAGGATTGGTTCCAGGTGTCTCTGAAGTCTTAGAAGAAATGAAGTTTAGCTTTGACGTTTCACAGGCTGGGTTGTTTACCTTGATGGGAACTGCAGGAACCTTTGCTTCAAACAAAGACAAGCAAAACTGGTTCTCTCACGAACACCAAGGACACTTGTCGGCAGCTGCGTGGCAGTTGTCAGTGAAAACATCTAAAACAATTCGTAATTAAACATAGCTTATTCTAGATGCATAAAAATGTTCTAAAACAAGGGGCTTAGAGAACTAGTTATGATTTCTTGAGCTGAGGCTTGGTAAACTCTTAACTAACTAGTAACAGCCTTTTTTAGTCATTTTAATGCTTTTAGTTTTACTTGAAATTTTTTAATTTGAACGAGAAAAATTAGTAAAAAAAAAAAAGTATGCTTTTGAAATCCAGTTGAGAGCGAGGCAGTGGTGGCGTATGCCTTTAATCCCAGAACTCTGAAGGAGGCAGAGGCGGGTGAGGCAGATCTCTGTGAGTTCAAGGCCAACGTGAGCTACAAAGCGAGTTTCAGGACAGCCGGAGCCGTTACACGGAGAAACCTTGTCTTGGGAAACAAAAAACAAACAAACAAACAAAAAAGAAACAAGTTAAGGAGCTGTTGATGTAGTTCAGCTGGTAGAATGATTGCTCGGTTCTGTTTCCCATGCCACATACGCTGGGCATGATGCCCCACACAAAAATCCCACCACCACTTGGGAGGTGGAGGCAGGAGAGTCAGACTTGCGATTATTCTCAGCTGCATAGAGAGCTTAGGCCACCGGAGACCAGAATATCTGATTTAAGTCTTTAAAAAACAAAAAAAGATTTTTTTTTTTCACTCTCGTCTCTGCCGCTAGCTGCCATTTGCCCTCAGTGTGGTTTCCCGTGTTGATATTTTCCCTTGTTCTTGGACTTTACAGGCATGATTGACAACCTGCTTTCCCCAAATCTGATCGATGGCGCCCTCACCAGACTGGTCCTTGTCAACGCAGTGTATTTCAAGGGTTTGTGGAAATCCAGGTTTCAACCCGAGAGCACAAAGAAACGGACCTTTGTGGCAGGTGATGGAAAACCCTACCAGGTGCCCATGCTGGCCCAGCTCTCCGTGTTCCGTTCTGGTGAGTGCGTGTTGGGTGAGGTCTATTCTAGAATGTGCTGGAAGCAGAAAGGCAAGGCTCTCCAGTGCCTCTATTCAAGAGCAGAGCTTTATTAGGGGGAAAAGCTGGGGGGCGGCTCACAGCTGAAATGCCAATACTCCACAGATTTCCCCCACCCCTTATTGGTTTTTCGAGACAGGGTTTCTCTGTGTAGCCCTGCCTGTCCTAGAACTCATTCTGTAGACCAGGATAATCTCATAGAAATTCGCCTTACCTCTGCCTCCCGAGTGCTAGTATTAAAGGTGCGCCCCCCCCCCCAGGCGAGGCAAGATTTTGTTAAGCGCCTAAGTCTTTGTACCATGCAAAACAATTATGTATCAACATGTCACATGTGTGGGCTTCTGGATTGAAAATGTGGGACGAAAGATAACTAACCAAACCAATATAAATGAACATTAAGCATAGGAAGCAATCTACCAAATCACCCTTAGCAAACATATTACTAAATAAAAATTATGTTTCTTTTTCGCTCCTCGCATTATCAAAAATTAGGAAGGCTTATAAAGTCCACTTATGGCTACTGCTTGGGGTGGGTAGGTTCCTTGAGCATTACTGGTAGTGGGGACCTATAAACCAGAGGACTTTCTCTATGCTATTAGCCCAGCAGCTCCCCTCCAGAGAACTTACTACCTGAAGATAATCCCACACTGGCAAATAGAAACTTGGTTCAAAGCTGCATTCAGAGACCCCGGTTCTGTATCTCTGGATTTAACCTACCTCAGATGGAAAATATTTAAAAAGAACAATTAACTGCATATCAAACACACACAGATATGTTTTCTTGTCATTGCCTCTAATAATATGATGAAGTAACTATTCATGTTGCATTAAGTTTGGTAGGTTGCAGACTATTTAGCATATTCAGTGGGATATATATATAGGTACTTGAGAAGATCACATTTAGGATGAGGGAGATCAGCATGCTAAATCCCATGAATTCTGAAGCATGGCTGTGCCCTGGAACACAGGTGGTAATTAGACTTAGCCCTACATAAAAAGAAAGATTATGCAGTGTGTATCAGATTGCGCAGTGTGTATCGGATTTCAGAAGGCAGGTTAAAAAAAAACAGCAGATGCCGTAATGAACCATGCTCACATAAATACTTTCTGTACATTCGTCTATACAGATGTGTCTTGGAGAATGTTCAGGAAAATGTTCACAGTGATGGGATTTAACATCGATTTCCTCACTTGAAGTTGAAACTTCCTGTGTATGGATGTGTGCGTGTTGGTGTGGTGTATGGGTGTGTAGGTGTGTTCATACCTGTGGGTGCCAGAGGAGGACGTGGAGGGTGTGTGTGTGGCGGGGGGGGGATCCTACTTCGACATTCTCTGCTTTATTTTTTTGAGACAGAATCTCTCATTGCGCCTGTGAGTAACAGCCGGAAAACTCCAACCACCCTCCTGTCTCCCAGGTTTATGTGGCTGCTGGGGACTGGAACTTAGGTCCTCATGTTTGCCTACCAAGCTTTCTTCCTCCTCTCTCCAGCCCCTGAACTTTTTCTTAAGGAGCATGTATCGTCAACCTTATAGGTAGAGGGGAAAAGTCTCCTATGCGTGCCATCATTTCCGCAGCACAGATAACCACGACTGATTCTTTTTTTTACATTTCAGTTCATTGGAGCATTCTTGATCCACCTTAAATCTCCTCTCCCTGTCTGTATGACAGGCTTCAAGTGTCTGGTCTATACTGGGCCCCCTGGGTGCCAAATACCCCCCTCTATTCCTTTTCTATCCTCCCTTTTAAAAAAGAATTTATTTATTTTTTGTTTTTGTTCTCTCTGTGTATGCCTGTGTACGGGTGCACAGAGAAGCTAGAAAAGGGGATCCGATGCTCCGGAGCCTGGAGTTAGAGGCAGTTATGAGCCACCTAACATGGGTGCGTGCTGGGAACTGTAAACACTCGTCCTCTATGAGGGCAGGACACACTCTGAACCACCGAGCCATCTCTCCAGCCTCCAGATGTTCCCTCTTCGTTCACAGTCACCCTCACATCCACACAGATGGCCCTGTCGCTGGCTGTCTGCTGTACAAGTTAAGTCATGGCTCCTGCGTGTCACCATCAGAACACTTTCTATCTTGTCAGATGCTGGTCAGGCTTCTAGGAATGAATTTTCCAGACTTGCTAGTCAATAAACGTTCACTGAAAAATATTAGATACTTACAACAGCACAGGGCATTCATCCCAAGAACCCGAACATAGTGAATAGCTCCGTTCGCCTGAACGTCGTTTCAGTCACACTGATTTCCAACTCTGGGACTTTGCTGTTTGAGCTCATCATTGGGATGCTGGCGGCACCACCAGTGCATATCCAGACAGAAGTGCTTTCTTTTAAATGGATCCTTATACAATCCTCATTCTGTTAAAAACAAAACAGAAGGTTAAAATGCAAGGATTCTTTATTTTAGGTAGTCCTCTGGGAGATTCAGACATACAACTTTTTTCTTTTCCTCTGTGTAACAGCCCTGGATGTTCTGGAATTCGCTTTGTAGGCCAGGTTGGCCTCAAACTTACAGAGAGCATCCTGCCTCTGCCTCCCAAGTGCTGGGATTAAAGACGTGCACCACCACTACCCTGCTGACATTCAATTTTTTATAGGAATGTAGCCTGCTCTTCTTGAGTATATAGTCTGTTACCAGAGAGAAATGCTTGAGGGCTTCTTCAGAGTTCAGACTGATTTGTCCAAGAACATACATGTTTACTTTGCTTTGGGTATATACAAATACATCTTTTTGTGGTGCTGAGGATGGATCCCAGGGCCTTGGGCAGGCTAGACAAACTCTCTATTTCTGCACTGCATCCTCGATATAAATGCATTTTTATCAGTTCACTTAGAGTGGAGAGAGAGGAGATGGGGGCTGGAGGAAGGAGAATGTAGATCTGCCTGCTTTGGCTGATTCACTTCTTCTCCGCCTCCTGCCACCCTGTCTGCAGTGAGACTGACTTTTTCAACTCCTATTCCCTGGCTTCCTATGAGAGTGGTCCATGTAGACCTAACTGGTGACTGGGGAGGGAAGGGAGAAGAGGGAGGGCATTAACTTCCCGATCTCTCCCCACAATGACGCCAAGGCTGCAGCCTCCTTCCCCCCAAAAGTCCCCGCTCCTTCCAGAGGAGCATGATCCGGAGCTCATTCTCTCTAGGTCAACCTGTGCCCTAAGGCTGGGAATGGTGACCAGTGTCCGTAACCATCCATAGCAGTGTCTCTGTTCTCCCCATGTGTTATATAATGTCTTCACTAAGCTCTGCTTAGATGCCCCAGCCTGATGGCATGTCTGCTTCCTGTTCACGGTAATGCTGTACCTAGCGCAGAACCGAGTATGTAAGTGTTCTTGCCCCTACCCCATTTCCCTGCAAGTCAGGACAGCGAGCAGCATGGGCTCAACTCTTCTTTCCCTCCTTTCTGTACCTGACATTGTATCTACCTGGAATCCCAGCTTGGAGTCTGGCTTCTTTCTGGAGTGTGTGATGTAAGAGTTCCCTAGCTTCACAGTTGGGGACCAAAGCAGCTTGTCCGGGTGTGACAGGCTTGTATGCCTGGGCCTGTGAGGAGGGTCCAGCAGGCCACAGTGGCTCCAAGCAAGCATTCATTTCCATGGCTACAGACCTCTTAGCCTGTTGGCCATTTTTGCCCGTCTCCTCACCCTCTGCCAACGTGCCCAGCCAGAACTCAAGAGGTTGCTGTACCCAAACCCACATGACTTGCAGGATCTCCTGTGGGGCCTCAGCCAAGTCTTGGTTCTCCTTGCCGAAACACTGCCATTCAGAGGATCTGCCTTCTTTACTTCTCGGCATCTCTAGGGAGACCCACTTGGCAACATCAGGGTGAGAGGGTGGAGACTAGAAGGGGGGGCGGACAATGCTTCTGACTTGTGCCTCCTAATGAACAAACCTTCAAGGATAGAGTTCCGCTTAGGAAGAGCTGTAAGAACTGTTTAGGGGAAGAACATACAGGCTCTCACTGCGAAGCCAGCTGCCACATATATAAAGCAGGAAAAAAATGCGGTCCTCTAATCCCACTTCCTAGGATAAAGCCCCTTTTAAGCTCTGGGTATATAATTTTCAACCTATTCTATAAATACATAAGAATGTATTTGAAGCCTGTTTGCATGCAAAGGATCACAGTGTAATGTTTATCCCACAATCTGTTTTGTTCCTTAGCTACTATAGTCATAGACCTGTTTTTTCATCAGTTCGTTAGGATTTACAAGACTGTTTTTTTAGCTGCATATTTTTTCATAATATAAACTTGCATAATATTTTGTGGCTAGTTGGTTGCTTTTTTTCCTCTAATAACACGGCAGTCAGTGTTCCTTAGCATAAATGTGTAAAAGCTTTTAGCGCTATTCCTAGAGGAAATTCGCTTACGTAGGAATTGTTCATCAGAGTTCTTATAAATGCTCAGCTTAAATGCTTGAATTTATACTGTAAAGACCCTATCCTGGAAAAACACACACACACACACACACAACAAATAACCAGACTTCTTTGTATATGCATGTGTGCAATGCTCATATGTATACAGGTTTGTGTAGAACTGAAGGCAGAGGTCCCTATTTGGGTATATTCCACAATCACTCTCCACCTTATTTTTTGAGGCAGTGTCTCTCACAGAACCTGATGCTTACCGATTCAGCCAGGCTGCCTGGCCATGGAACCTGTCCCTGCTTCCCCAGAGCTAGAATTACAAGTTTGACACCCTGTCTGTGTTTTTACAGGGACACTGGGAATTGAACTTGTGTCTTCATGCTTGTGTGCAGGTGCTTTACCAACTGAGATACCTCCAGTCCCCCATCTCTAGTCTCCCTTCTTCTCTGTCTGCAGCTCATACTTACCCACCAATACTACTTCCCTTTTGCTGTCTGCTAAGCTGTGGTTCCCAAGACCAGGTGTATCCTTGCTCTGGCGAGCTCTCCCCACAGCGCCTTTTCTGACTCACCCAGTTGCTTATGCCTCGTTTCTTCTCCATCAGCTGTCCTCAGGCCTGCCCTGAACTCTAGTCTGTAATGTAGACGGCCATCCTCAGAGGATCAATTTGTTGTTTCCAAATACATTCTTCAGTCTCTATTCAAGTGGGTCAGGAAATTCACTTTGACTGGTAGCCAAGGGTCATTACAGGGACAGCCATCTCTCATGCTTGCCTGATAGCATTTCAAGTATTCTCCTTGATTTTACAGACCATAAAGCATTTGTAGCATTTCAATGAGTTGAGTTGTGTCCTTCCTTGTAGGACTTGCCATGGGAATCAGAGTCCTAAAGGGCCTTTCTAGCATGAAAGCCCTCGCTGTAAATGCATCTTCTAAGCAAACTCTCCAGTCTTCACATTCCTCATACTTGACTCTTGACTGTGACATCATTCATCTCAGAGAAAGGGCTTCCTTGTTTCTTTTCGGAGTGAGGGACCTGCTTCATGTGTTCTACTCTGTAGAAAATCGTCCTCACAGAAGAGCTCGTGGTGTATTCGGCAGATGTTGAGTTTTATACAGTTTAGGGAAGATCTTTGAAGGGAAGATCTGTGGGACAGCTAGAGGCCCTGTGCCCTGACCCCAGCTTTCCTGTATGTGGATATGTGTCACACCCATTGGCACTGTGTGGTTCCCCATGGTAGGTCAGCTTTGTGTCTAAACTGAGGAGCAACCGATCGTTCCAGAAGTGAGGCAGCTGGGCATCTTCATGGCTGCGCTTTGTAATCCCTGTAACTGGCTGACAGAGAAGTATCTCTCACTTGAGGTCAGCCTGGAATCAATACCAAGATCTCATTTCAAAAACCGGTCAGACTCCGCTCCCTTCAGTATGAAAGTCTGCGCTACATGCCTGATTGTGCCGCATGTGTGTGTGTGCGTCGTCTTGATGAATTCTGCAGAAGTCATTGCCTGAGCGAGCGGTCCAGATTGGCTCTGAATCCAGGTTCTCTGTGTTCTCAGTCTCACATCTGGACTCTGTAAAAAGGCGATGGGTCTGGGATGTAGTGCCTGGGATGGGAGAGAGAGCAGAGGTGTCCGTCCATCTGCCCACTTCTCCAGCTGAGTAGAGCATGGGTATGGACAGATACAGCCCACCCAGCTGGCACTGGTCACCCAGTCCTGGGGTCAGATGCATCGATAGAAGAGGTCAAACATCCAGCAGACGTGTGTCTGCATAGAATGGTTAATGTATGCTGGTTTTACTGGTCAGTAATGGCATCAGTACCCAGCCAAGGTTGGGTTAACCTGTGAGCCGCTCACTTCCCCCCATCCACATGTGCCCTCGTTCACACTTCTCATCATTCATAGCTTTAATCCTCCTTAGCCGAATTACACACACTTCTGTAGCAATTAATCTCTCCAGGTCTTTGTTTTCTACCCCAGAGCAATAATTTAGTAACTACTTCCCACATTTCACAGTTTCTAAAAATTAGCTTCACTAGAGCTGGAGACTTGATGTGTTCCTCAGGGATTAAAGGGGCTCATTAGGAGCTGGGTATTTTTCTCGCTTTCTCGTTGATTTTTCAGTTTCCACTGAGACCATTTTATCACTCCGGCTAGAAGTAAAGAGGAAGAATACTAACTTTGATTGGTGGGTAGTCCCAAGCCAGAATCCAGGCTGGCTTGTGCTTACAGCAGTTCCAGGCTAAATCAGGCCACACTGGATTCCAAGGCTTGCTACAGCCTCATGTCGCCTGTGGTTGGGGAGAACGAGAGATTCCCCCAGGCCCTGGACATTTCTGTTGTCCTATGGTGTCAGCTATTCTAGCACCTTCGGCTGCTTATATTTTACAGAACAAAGCTTGCTCGTCTCTTGGCTGTCCTCTCTCTTTGCCCTTCTCTCCTCCTTCTCTGGAGGTGCACCCTGTCTGAAGTTCCTCACCTCAAAAGCTATGATTGGCCAATGTCATCCACCAAGAAAGGTTCAGTGAAAAGTCGGATGAGCTCGCTTCCTCTTTTCTCTTTATGTTGCACTTCATGTAAAGGAGGGCCCCATGGGCACCCTGCTAACTCGTACTTATATTATCTTTTCTCATTTTACCATCCCAGCACCTTGTGAGGTCCATACTGTAATTATCTGATGTTTCTGTCTGTGTAGAGAGTTGGGACAGGGAGGCCCAGGGAGTCACCTCATCAGGCTCACAGAGTTCATGTTTAAAGGTTTAATGTTTAATAAAGATCTTAGAAATCCCCCCATCGATCTAGAAATGCCAGCAGGGACCTTCTGACTGCTCGGTTGTACTATGCAGTTGCTGTTATCGTCTGTTGTCTGTGGCTGTGTTAGTGACTTTGCTTGTTGCTGTGAGAAAGTACCTAAAGATGGCAGCTAAGGGAACGTAGGGCTTATTTCGGCTCACGGTGTCATCCATTATGGGGGGCGTCAATGGTATAAGTGGTATGAGGCAGCTGGTCATCCTGTATCCACTCTTGAGACATAGAAATGAAACCTGGTGCCCAGCTAGCTTGCTCCTTTTTTCCTTTAAAATGGGTAACTATGAAAAGTAATGGGGATGGTAATTGGCTTCACTGTATATAGAAATGGTTTTTGCTGGGTCTTGCCTATACCGTCATATTGTGCACCTTAAACATAATGCATGGTGTTTTCTAAAACAAAATAAAATGTAAAAAAAAATTCAAAAGTAACTTTAATTTATTCTTTTCCCCATTAAAGGTCAACCCCTTCCAAAGCACTGTGTGGCGAGTACCTAATGATCTACTTACATTCTATTCAGCAAAATGAAAGTGAGTTTAGCGATGCCCAGAGGCATTCTGTCTAGACTGAAGACCGAGAATTCTGCACCAGGGAAGAAAGAAGTCATTGTCCTTATCTTTGTCCTTCTGAGGGAGCTATTTGTAGCAAAGGGAGCTTTGCGGACTGAATTGCTGTCTTTCCTGTGCAGCTTCCCTGGTGACCGCCAGCCACTTGTGTCCCGTCTGGCAGTCGTCAAGTGTACACTACATCTGCCTCTGATTTCTTTAGGGTCTACCAGCACCCCGAATGGCTTATGGTACAACTTCATTGAGCTGCCCTACCATGGGGAAAGCATCAGCATGCTGATCGCCCTGCCCACTGAGAGCTCCACCTCACTCTCAGCCATCATCCCCCACATCAGTACCAAGACCATCGATAGCTGGATGAACACCATGGTACCCAAGAGGATGCAGCTGGTTCTGCCCAAGTAAGTGTCCCTTCCCTTAACAGAAAGGATGTACTGTTCAAGGGACGACTCATAATACATAAGAGAAACAGGGAGCTAAGATGGTTTGTTTGGGGGGCGGGGGGGGAACCAGGCTATGCTTTCTGAAAGCTTCCTTTGAGCCTATGCTGTGCCCGTTTGTGGTGGGATAAAGAGGATACTAAGTGAAAGTAAGCAGTCTTGGCCTTAGAACATCCCCACAAGTGCAAATCCATGAATCTGTCACAATTTCTAACATAACTCTTTCCATTTGGAGAATCGAAAAGCACACACGTACCTTCATGGATGCTCACACAGTAGTCTGAGGAGCTTGGAGAGATCGTCACTGATCGTCCAGGTATCAGCTAGATGCTAGATGCTACTAAAGCCCAAGGCCCATGAGATCAGTTAAGTTCTTTGCATCCGTATTTAAGGCAGCTTTTTTTTTTATTCACCCTAAGTAAATTATAGGTGGAATTTCTAATGTTACGGCTCAAGGCTAGGGCAGAAGCAGCCCCAGTTCTTGGTGCATCCTAATTCCCGAGAGTTCAAAGGCCATTTTCCAGTATGTGGAGGGAGTGATGTAATTTGTCTCCTTTGTGAACTTTTCATTGTTACCAGCTTTCTCACTGCCCAGGGCTTCTAACCACAGCTCCGTGGGAGTAGAAAACTCTAATGGCTTTAATTCTCCAGGCACTGAGTTAAGTAATCAAGAGTAGTACTTATACACACAAGCACTAGACCTCTTACCCCCAAGGCGGCTGGAGTGGTAGCTCTCCACAATTAAGAGTGCTTACTGCTCTTACAGAGGACCTGGATTTGGTCTCTGGCACCCATGTGGTAGCACACAACTCTAATTCCACAAGATCTGGTGGCCTCTTCCGGCTTCTTTGGTACCGTGTATACATGTGGTGCACATATATACATGCAGACAAAATACCTATACATCTATAAGATAAAAATAAATGCTTCTTAAATGTTAAATACATCCTAGCCACTCTTATAAGTCGCTGAATAACATTTAATCAGATATCTGCTATGGAGTGCCTGTCCCACGTGGATGGTCAAGCTCACTGTGAATGAGTAGAGGATGTGTTATCTACTTAACTGTACCACGTGGACGGCCATGCTCACTGTGAATGAGTAGAGGAAGTGTTGTCTACTTACGTGTTCCACGTGGACGGCCATGCTCACTGTGAATGAATAGAGGAAGTGTTATCTACTTAACTGTACCACGTGGACAGCCATGCTCACTGTGAATGAGTAGAGGAAGTGTTATCTACTTAACTGTACCACGTGGACAGCCATGCTCATTGTGAATGAGTAGAGGAAGTGTTGTCTACTTACCTGGCACTTAAACATTAGTCAGGCTGCTGTTCGGAATGGTGTTCTACGTCTTCCTTGGAACATCTGTTTGTAAATAGGCACTGATTTTGTCACGTTTGAGTCATTTAGAGCATTTTGATTCTCCCCCACATTTTCTGTTTTCATGTAGGTTCACAGCTGTGGCACAAACAGATCTGAAGGAGCCACTGAAAGCTCTTGGCATCACTGAGATGTTTGAGCCATTGAAGGCAAATTTCTCAAAAATCACAAGTATGTCGAGTTTAAAACTTACTTAAACTTCAAGAAAATGTTGCAGGTCCTTATTTGCTTAAAAAGAAAAATCAAAATCAGGAGTGTCTTGCCCTAAACCTGTGCAAGTTTTAATTTGATGCATTGTCGAAGGATGCTGTTGACTGTAAACCTGTCAATCACCATTCATCATTTACTCCTGTGTTTCATGTGAGGCCCGAGGGACCACGAGATTAAGGACTTCTACATGTATTGCCTGACTGCTGAACAATATCTGTAATCCCAAACCTCATAGTTTGCCTCTTAATAAGGACTTAGTTGCTCTTTATTTTCTAATGCAAACTTTTCCCTTGGGCTTGAAAGTGCACACACACTCACAGTCTCTCTCTCTCTCTCTCTCTCTCTCTCTCTCTCTCTCTCTCTCTCTCTCTCTCTCTCTCTCTCTCTCTCTGCTGCATTGATCTTCCCACTCCCTTTCATTCCTGGTCCCCTGCCCAGAACATTAGCATCACCTGGAACTGTGTTAAAAATGCATCTTTTCAGTCTGATCCAGACCTCCTGAATCACAACCTTTGTTTCAATGGGGTCCTTTGGCCTAATAAAGTTTGAGAAGCACTTCTTGTTCAGGATCACCTGTTAGAGTCGAAATGCTAAGCAGGAGGACCAGGGGCCCCGATCTCTTTATTCTGTTCTCTTGAACCTTGTAGTCACATAAACATGCATCTAGTTACAACTAGCCATATTAGAGCTGAGTGTTGTTTAGACAATGCAAACCCAGGTGACCTACACACACACACACACACACACACACACACACACACACACACAAATCCCTTTGCTCCCTTCATCCAAACCAATATCCCATCAGGTTCGTGCTGACTGGACAGGTCGTGCACTCCTGGACAGTGCCACCTACTGGAAATTATTTGTTGTTGGGCTCTGGTGAGAAGGAAATGAGGACCCTCACTGGAGGGTCCCCAAGACACAGCTGCAGTTCTGTGCCTGGCCCTTCCCGGGACTCCCTTTCTCCTACTACTGTGCTGGTGGATGGTAATGGGATAGGAAAGCCAGCACTTCCTGCGGCTAACTAACCACGTGACTAGGGACAGATTTCTTTACCTTTGAGCCTCAGTTTCCCCATCTGCAATCCTTCCTAAAATGGATAATTTGTAATTGCATAGTGCCCTTGTCTTTCTTCTTCAGAAAAAAAAAATGGCATTTCACAAATCTCTATTCTTTTCATTCTTAAAATTAGTAATGGCCTGAGTTGAAATGATTAAAGGTGCTAAAACACTTGGGGTCTGGGAATCCCTCCAAGAAGTAACAATTACAAATCATTTAGCAGAAATTGAAATCCACTGCAAGTGACAGCCACCTAATACCCTTAATCTATAGGATGGTCAGAGGTTACTTCAGACCCTTTTTTTACGCAAACTGAGAGTTGCCATGACTTTGAGGTTACTCCTGACGCTGTAGATGGCATGCTCATGGAACAAGTGCTGATTTTGTGTTTTCCTGGGAACAGGGTCAGAAAGCCTTCATGTCTCCCACATCTTGCAAAAAGCAAAAATTGAAGTCAGTGAAGATGGAACCAAAGCTTCAGCAGCAACAAGTAAGTGCTCGGTCACATGGCAAGGCAACTTCTAGTAGGAAAGCAGACACGTTCCAGTTCACTCGTCAGCTTAGCAAACTTCTAGGGAGCCTCATTTCCAGCTGAGCACTGGGGAGATAGGAGGGGGGAGCTGACCCTTGGGAGACGCAATGGGTATGGATAGACAAAGTATTTCGTGATGATGATGATGATGATGATGACGACGATCCTTGGGAGACAGCAGTGAGTATGGGTAGATGAAGAATTTCATGATGATGATGATAATGATGAGTATGGGAGGATGAAGTATTTCATGATGATGGTGATGATGAGTATGGGTAAATGAAGTATTTCATCATGATGTTGATGATGATGATGATGAGTATGGGTAGATGAAGTATTTCATGATGATGATGATGGCGACAATGACGAAGACAACGACAATGTTGATGTCAGCAGTATAGCTTAGTGGTAGAGTACTCGCCCAAGTTACACAAGGCCTTGGGTTTGAACACTAGCACTGAGGGGGAAAAAATTATGTTTGTGTAGGAATTTCATTTAGGAAGGGAGTGGGCATTCCACTGGAAAGAACCAGATAGTATGTTGTTCATCCTTGTGGGCCTCTCTGTCACCAGCACAAGTCGTCAAGCCCACAAATATATCGAGAAGCAGGTCTGCAACTGAGTGGGTATGTCTCACTTCGTCTTCCAAAAAAGCTTAATTTTCAAACCAAGGGTTGGTGCTATAGACTTAGCCTGAGCGCAGTTACATGTTGGTCCTTGCTCTCAGGTGGATAAAGCACATCTGCCTGCTTTATAGACTGGAAAGACCCATCTTTAGTTCGAAACATAATAGCTAGTACAGGAGCATAGCTCATCAGGCTGCTCTCCCAGGACGATGTGAAAAATCGGCATCATTCCCAGGACTGCACAGGATTTCCGGGTATCCATTCTTGATCAGTGGAACATCTGCATATGTCCTCTCGGTAGCTTAAAGGAGAGAAAACCTACCCCTTGCCAGGACCATCACTGCCATCAGAGACCCATGTGCAATGGGAGGAGGAGACTGAGCTGCAACCTGTAAGCTCACAGAGTAACTTCACTGCACATGTGGCTGGATGGTTGGCTATTTCTAGCCATGAAATAGTTATTTAGTCTATATAGTCAGCCTCTTATTACATCCCAAACAAAGGCTTACATTTTTTCCCTGTCACTTGAAAATGGCATTTAACATAAAAGACCTAGAATAAAAGGCTTAACATTTTTAAAATACCCTTTGTCTTTTCTAGATGATCGCTATATCTTAAATTTGACCAAAGTGATTTCTCAGTTTTGCCGACGATTATTCCAGTTAGGGCCAGCTATGTGATTTGTAGAGGAGCCCTTTGTGACTGGAAATATAGACTCACTGTTGTAGATTGAGCTAGGAATTCTAAGACCACTACGGCAGAGTGTACCAAACCAAGCCCAGGGTTCCAGTTGCCACTGCGTCCCTGCTGAATTAGTCACCACAGGCTTCCGTGACAATGCCGGAGACTGGAGAACTTAGCAGATATTTATTTTCCCACAGTTCTTGAGGCCGGAAGTCCAGGGTCAGAGTGGCAGCAGGCTTGGCTTATCTTGAGGTCTTTCTCCTTGGCTTGTATGCTCATGTGGTCTTGCCACATCCCTGGTGTCTCTACCCATCTTAATAAGGACATCAGTTCTGTTGGGTCAGAGCCTCACCTCTAGGTCCTTCAGCGTCCCTTATAGCTTCTGTGAAGGGTCTATCTCCAAGTGTAACCATATTAGGAACTTAGTGCCCCAACATAGGAATTTTAGGGAGACACAGTTCCGTCTATACTGCCTGCTGTCTGTTTGTAATTCTGGGTGAAGCAGTTTTCCCAGCATAGCTTTTGAGTGTTCACTTTCTAAGAGCAAGCCCAAGTCATTCCTGTCATTCAGAAATTTGAGGAAAGCACTGAGCCATTGTACCAGACACTGGTGGTTACACCAGCCTTCATGGTCTCGTTGAATGGGGCCAGCCACTGGTCAGCAGAGCAGACAGATCTAATATCTATGTATCTAATGAAGCTTTCTGTCAGGCTAGAGTGTAGTTCACTGGCAGATGATTTGCTCAGCCATCACGTGGTCCCTGATTTATCCCCAGAATTTCAGGAATAGCAAGGAGTGCTTTCTAAAGCAGATACCCGCAGTAATGAGTTGAGCAGTGGTCTAGCATAGCGTGTGCGGATGAGCCGTCTACATTGCAATCACACAGGGCACCGAAATAGTGTACCAAAGGAGAAGGCACGGAACCAACAGTTAAGCATTTCGAGCTGGCCTTCAATCTTCAGAAAGGATGTGGGAAGGTTAAAGAAGTCCAGAGGTTTTATTAGCATGGCAGATGGCATGGGTAAAAATAGCTTATAATAACAGCAAAAAGGCATTGTATGCCCATTTGCCGGCGGTCTCCATCCTGAGAGCAATAATGTGTTTTATGCCATTCAGTCCTCATAGGTCTATGAGGACTAAGTATATTTATTGTGAAGATGGGGCTTCTACAGAATAAAGGAGACAGTAACTGTGAAAAGCCCAGCCCAGTGTTCAACAAATGACTACCATTGAGATCATTATAGCATGCCAAGTCAGGAGACAAAGCAAGTGTATCCTCAGACACCAGCATCTGGGAGTGTAGTCACTGGCCTACTGCTGATTGGCTAACGCCTCTGCTTCTTTCCATAGCTGCAATCCTAATTGCAAGGTCGTCACCTCCCTGGTTTATAGTAGACAGGCCTTTCCTGTTTTTCATCCGACATAATCCCACAGGTGAGTGGTTCTTCGGTCTCATCTCCGGCTACGGTAGTGGCCATCAGTGTGGCCCTCAATCTGTTTCTTCGTGTCCACTGTAGACGGCACTATGAATACTGTAACCACCGACTTTAAAGAGGAAGGAAAATCAAATCTGTGTTACAGAGTTTGATGAGACCTTTCAAAGATTGCCCAGATTATACTTTTGGAGGAAGATGGTGGTTTTTACCATATAAGAAGGTTCGGGGGCTGGAGAGATGGCTCAGAGGTTAAGAGCACTGACTGCTCTTCCAGAGGTCCTGAGTTCAATTCCCGGCAACCACATGGTGGCTCACAACCATCTGTAAAGAGGTCTGATGCCCTCTTCTGGCCTGCAGACATGCACACAGACAGAATATTGTATACACAATAAATAAATAAATAAATAAATAAATGAATTTAAAAAAAATCTCAACTTCTTACCACACCATCCTCACCGCAGCCTTCACATTGGAGTACTGGGTTCCATATCACACAGTGAAAGTGGAGACTCTTTCTGCCCTTGGAGAAAGTTCTGTGGAACGGCACAGATGGCCAAGAGACCTCCCCGCCCCAGCATGTAGCACCTTCCATCTTCATTCATTCTAAGGAGTTCAGCATTCTCTCTTTTGAATCCTCTAGGTGCCATCTTATTCCTGGGGCAGATAAACAAGCCCTGAAGAATAGGCAGAAGAAACCCACGCAAAGCGAAGATGACTTTGTTCTGAAGAAGACTCCCTTCTCCACATCTTTCATAGTTCTGTTAAATATTTTTGTACACCGCTTTTTTTTTTTTTTTTTGAAACTGGTTCATAGCAACGATTCAGTGATGCAAGTGTTTCTGGTCAGGGCTGTGTCGGAAGAAAGGGCAGGATGGCTGGGATGCGGCTGTGAAGAATGAACAGGGGGGCTTCAAGACGTCCAACAGAGTTCCTTAAACTACTGATCAGTTACCTAGATTAACAACCCCCTTGAGTATTTGCTGTCTATCCAGTTCAGGACTTTCGTTTCGTTTTTGTTTATATGTGTGACTTTCCAGGAGAAGTTTAATCAGTGTGACAGGAGAAAAAAAAAGACATTTTATAGTTCTTTTTATGGGACAAACATCATTTCATTTGCCTTTTTGATTTCCTCCCTCCTCACTTTCACCCAAAGGCTTGAAGGTGGTAAGGGGTGGAACTAGCGAACGCTGTAGCCTCTTCGCGTGTTGTTTTTGTTGTTGTTGCTGTGGTTGTTTTATATAACGCATGTATCCACTAAAATAAAGTTTGAAAACTAACGTCTCGCTAGACACAATTTGCTGTCAAGCCACGCACCTGTCACTACTGGTCCGTACTCTTTGGATTGGCATTTTTGTATTTTGTACAAAGTAAGAAATAAAGTGTTAAGAGTAGTAGAGATTTAAAAGAAGCCATTTCTCTGTGTGAAAAATGACATCAAAAGAAACAACCTTTTCAGACACCTTCCCTCGACCTCTCACGGTAAGCCTCTGTACTGACGCAGCTTGCGGGAGCTTCAAAGCCCCTGACTTTTTCTGTGCTTTTTCTTGCAGCCTGACAAGCAATTGTCATCCCTTGACTCAGTTCCTATCCGTTTACAGACCTCCTCCAGCAGTGACTGTTATGGGAATCCCAGCTCTGGTTCTCAGCTGCAGTCCCCTTGAGTAGTAGCTAAGGATTCTCTGAAGACAAGTGCCCCATCAAGTACAGAAAAGAAATCTCTGGAGATTTCTCCATTTTGAAAAATCTAAGCAGCAGTAAATGTTTTGGTTTTGGTGGGACTGGCTGGAGGGGATGCTGTTCAAATTGACAGTTTTTGTTTCATGTAGAAGAATAATTTTTCCTGCTGAATTTAAACATCACACTTGTGTTAAAATTTACTGGGCATTTTAAAGTAAGTTTTTAGAAAGGTGTAGCCTGCCTGTCATCAGAAAAGTGGAAAACATTGAAACAGCAAGATGGGTCAGCAGGTAAAGGTGTTTGCGGCCAAGCCTGAGGGACCAAAGTTCAATCCCCAGCACCCATGTGATGGAAGAACTGACTCCCATAGGTTGTTCTGACCGCTGCATGCACACTGTAGCTTGCATACGCACACCCCAAATAACAAGTGAAATTTTAAAAATGTAAGACCATTTAAAACACTTCTTATCAAAACTTAAGAATTTATTGCTCTTTTGAGCCCAGAAGCTCCACAATTTATGCTACATCAAAACAGCAGTCATATTCAGCACTATTTGACCTTGTTAGATACAGTAATTGTTACTTGTAAAGTGGACTAAACTATATTGTTTGCAACTATTTAATTCTGTGTATTTGAAACCACAGAACAAAAGGAAGTAAATACCAACAACCTATTTTGAATAGTTCCCTCAAGCCACATACATTATGGCAAACACGCTCCTTGTTATTACTGGATTTTATTCTACCCCGCGTCAATAATGTGTTTTGAATTACTTAAAACAATAGTGCCAGTGGAAATGAAATGAGATTATATATTGCCTTCATCTACTTGTTTACTTAAGTTTGGAGTTTTCTAGAGAAGGAACTAGTGTGATACGGGTAGAGACACATGAGAGGCAGCTTGTTACAGGAATTCTCTCCTGTGATTACTGAGGCCAAGACTCTTGCAGTACACCGTCGGTAAGCGGGAGGACCAAAGAAGATGGCAACACAGCTCAGTCTGAGGCCTGAGCAGTGAAGGGACCATGATGTAACTGTAAGAGGCCAAGGGCTTCAGAACCCGTGGCTAAAATGTCTGATCAGGAGATGGAGTCCCAACTCCAGAAGAAAAGAAATGTTGCCTTCCCTGTGTTGTTCTAGTTTATTGTCCATCAATGGGATGCTGCCCTTCCACCCTGAGTGAAAGTGGGTCTTCCTTTGTCCACTGATCCAAGTGCCACGCTTCCGGAAGCACCCTCAGAGACAAGCCCAGAGGCAGCGCTTTACCACCTACATGGGCATCCATCTCTTCTTCCAGGCAGGTTGACACAATGTCTGCCAGAAGTCCTTTTACCAAATCTTGGGGTGGACAGGCACAGTCTTGGCATGGGAAAGTACTTGCCTATTTCAAGTATTGTAATCGGAGACTGCGCCTTCGTTTTCCAGCCGCCCAGACCCAAATAATCACACAGAAACTATATTAATTACAACACTGCTTGGCCAATGGCTTATGCATATTCCCACATAGCTCTTATATCTTAACCCATTTCTGTTCATCTGTGTACTGCAGATGCTATGGTTTACCCAGTAAGGTTCGGGTGTCTCTCTCCTTGGCAGCTACATGGCGTCTCCCTGACTCTGCCTTCCTTCTCCCAGCATAGTTTGCCCTCCTAACTCTATTCTGCCTTGCCATCGGCCAAAGCCGCTTCTTTATTAACCAATGGTGAAAAAACATATTCACAACATACAGAGGGGATCCCATATCACATGTACATTTATGCAATAGAGAAGCGGGATAAAATGAGGATGAGTACAAGAGAGATGTCCAAGTGTAAAAGCCAAACAGTCCCTTGAGTCCCAACACTTCTAGCAGTACTCCTTCCAAACAGGACCAGAGAGTTTGCTGGATGCTTGAATAGCCCTAATGCATGTACAGAGATGCGCTATTCTCCAAGAATATGTTGTTCATACTTGACTGGTTACATTAAATTTCCAAGTGTCTGGTAAAGTTTTGAAGTTCAGTTATGCACCCAATTTAGAAAGTCACGGCATCAAGGTACCAGGCAAGCCTCTTCTCCCTTAGTTTTCCCACGTCTGCCATCTCTACTGACCCTCCACTCAGCACCCACATTCTGCTCCTAGCTGATTTTAGAATCAAATCTGTTTGCAGTCCACTGGGCCAGAGGGGAACTCTTCCTCTCGTCTTTTTTTCATGCCTAACCTTTTACCTTGTGATACATTTAAGCCAATCAGTCTGCGGACCTTGTCTTCAAAAATAGCAATTTTCTGAAAGCTCCTTTCCTGGAGGGAAACTGGGATAAATGTAAGATATGGAGACTGTTAGGAAAATTACAGACCTGTGAGAAACTACTTTTACTCTGTGGACATGGTTGAGCGAATGATTTATCATAGATTAGATGCCACACTGAGTCTGAGCAGGAGGCAGGCTGCAATTTTCTTAAAGTAACAAAATGGAGCCGGCTACCAGTGAAATCACTCTGTCACTTAATGAGATGGGTACTTCCAGTTTTTCCTGAGACACTGGAAAAATGAGAGAAGACATTGACCCAAATATGCTACATGCTCTGATGTCTTACTGGCCTATCAAGTGTTTGCCCCATAAAGGAAATAATGACAGGTGACCTGGGAAAAAAATTCTACTCACCCAGAACTTTACAAAGGGTTCAAAAGGGTACCCTTTATGCCTGTCGTTTTGTGTTTTTGAAAATGATCTGGGTGATGTCTGAGCTTCACATGAAGGTGTCTGAATAGCCGCAGTGGTTCAGCGAGTCAAACAGAGTACCCAACACTCCCTTCAAGAACCCATCAGCACTGACTTCCGGGAGAGATGAGATCTGGCTCGGCTACAGGAGAGAGCTATGTCCTCAGTTTTCCTGTGAATGGTGAACTATTGTATCCTCTGCCTACTGAGAAACTACTTGAAAATGCCACAGAGTGGATAGCCATTGCTGTTCTCTTTGAGACAGGATCTCATGTAACGGCAAACTCTATGCAGCTGAGGATAACTGCACCCTGTCCCTATTGCCTCTGCAATACATGCATCAATACATGCATCAATACATGCATGCAATACATGCATGCAATACAACCATGCATCACCATGCTCCATGTATGTGGTACCGGGATTTTGTGTACACTAGGCAGGCACTCTTCAAATAGCTGGAGCTACAGCCCACCAAGCAGTCTCTGGAGATTTCCAGCCTACTGTACTTTTTTAAAAAGCGTTTTAACATTTTTTGCTGTTACAATTACATCATTTCCTTCTTCCTTTTTCTCCCTTTAAACCCTCCCACATGCCACCAACCTCCTTGTTCTCCTTCAAATTTATGGCCTCTTTTTCTTTTTTTTTATTTAATAGATTTTTTTTTAAAAAAATACCAATCCAAGTTCCCACTCCATCCCCTCCTCCCATTCCCTCCACATACCCTCCTACCCCACCCCCATCCACTCCTCAGAGAGGGTAAGGCTTTGGGGAAGGTCCAAGGCCCTCCCTACTATATCTAGGCTGAGCAAGGTATACATCCAAAGAGAATAGGATACCTAAAAGCCAGTACATGCAGTAGGGATAAATCCTGGTGCCACTGCCAGGGGCCCCTCAGTCTGCCCCAGCAATTCAATGTCAACCGCATTCAGAGGGACTAGTTTAGTCCTATGCTTGTTGTTTCCCAGTCTGGCTGGAGTTGGTGAGCTCCCATTAGCTCAGGTAGACTGTTCCAGTGGGTGTCCCCATCATGGCCTTGACCCCTTTGCTCATATGCTCACTCCTTCCACACTTCAGCTGGATTTTCAGAGCTCAGTCCAGTGCTCTGATGTGGGTCTCCCCTCTGTATGCTGTGAATACTATTAATGAATAAAGAAAACTGGCTTGATGTGATAAGGTAGAATAGAGCTGGGGGGGGGTGTACCTAAACTGAATGCTGGGAAGAAGAAGGCATGGTTAAAGAGAAGTCATGGAGCCACAAGAGATAGACATGCTGAAACTTTGCTGGTAGGCCACGACCTTGTGGTGATGCACAGATTAATGGAGATGGGTTAAATTAAGATAAGTTAGCCAATAAGAAGCTAGAGCGAATGGGCCAAGCAGTGATTTAAATAATATGGTTTCTATGTAATTATTTCGGGACTGAGCAGCCGTGGACAAACAAGCTGGCTCTTACAAAGGTTCTGTGGTGATATTTAAGATAATCATCAGTCTGACTACAGGGAAAGTCAAGATCAGGCCCGCTCTCCTCTATTGCTTAGGGTCTTAGCCAGGGTCATCCTTGTGGATTCCTGAGAAATTCTCTAGAGCCAGTTTCTTGCTAATTCCATAATGACTCCCTCAATCAAGATATCTCTTTCCTTGCTCTCATGTCTGTCCTTCCTCCATCTCGACTATCCCATTCCCTCAAGTTCTCCTCAACTCTCCCCTTCTCCCCTCTTCTTCCCCTTCTACTCTCCATTCTCCCCCCAACCCTGATGCTCCCAATTTTATCAGGCAATCTTGTCTGTATCCAATTTCTAGATGGATCTATATAGGTTTTCTTAAGGTTCACCTTATTACTTAGCTTCTCTAGGATCATGAACTAATAGGCTCAATGTCCTTTGTTTATAGCTAGTATCTACTTAAGAGTGAGTACACACCATATTCATCTTTTGGGGTCTGGGTTACCTCACTCAGGAGGATGTTTTCTAATTCCATCTATTTGCATGCAAAATTCAAGACGTCATTGTTTTTTACCCCTTAGTAGTACTCTAATGTGTAAATGTGCCACATTTTCTTTATCCATTCTTCAGTTGAGGGGCATCTAGGTTATTTCCAGGTTCTGGATATTATGAATAATGCTGCTATGAACATAGTTGAACAAATGCTTCTGTAGTATGGTTGAGTATCTTTTGGGTATATGCCCAAGAGTGGTATTGCTGGATCCTAAAGTAAGTTGATTCCCAATTTTCTGAGAAACTGCCATACTGATTTCCAAAGTGGTTGTACAAGTTTGCATTCCCACCAGCAATAAATGAGTGTTTCCCTTACTCCACATCCTCTCCAGCATAGGCTATCATTGGTGTTTTTGATCTTAGTCATTCTGACAGGTGTAAGATGGTATCTCAGAGTTATTTTGATTTGCATTTCCCTGATGGCTAAGGATGTTGAACATTTTCTTAAGTGTCTTTTGGCCACTTGAGATTCTTCTGTTGAGAATTCTCTGATTAATTCAGTATCCCATTTTTAATTAGGTTATTTAGAATTTTAATGTCTAATTTCTTGAGTTCTTTATATATTTTGGAGATCAGTCCTTTGTCTGATGTGAAGTTGGTGAAGATCTTTTACCATTCAGTAGGCTGCCTTTTGTCTTATTGACTGTGTCCTTTGCTTTACAGAAGCTTCTCAGTTTCAGGAGGTCCCATTTATTTATTGTTGCTCTCAGTGTCTGTGATACCAGGGTTTTATTTAGGAAGTGGTGTCCTGTGCCCATGCATTGAAGACAACTTCCCACTTTCCCTTCTATCGGATTCAGTGTGGTCAGACTTATATTGAGATCTTTAATCCATTTGGACTTGAGTTTTGTGCCTGGGGTTAGATATGGATCTATTTTCATTCTTTTACATGTTGACATCCAGTTATGCCAACACCATTTATTGAAGATATTTTGTTTTCTCCATTGTATAATTTTAGCTGCTTCCAAAATTCGGGTGTTCATAGGTGTGTGGATTAATATCCAGGTCTTCAGTTTGATTCCATTGGTTCACCTGTCTGTTTTTATGTCAATACCATGTTGTTTTCATTACTGTAGCTCTGTAATAAATCTTGATGTCAGAGATGGTGATGCCTTCAGAAGTTTATGTACAGGATTGTTTTGGCTATCCTGTTTTTTTATATGAAGTTGGTTATTGTTTTTTCAAGGTCTGTGAAAAATTGTGTTGGGATTTTGATGGGGATTGCATTGACTCTATAGATTGCTTTTGGTAGGATTGCCATTTTTACTATGTTGATCCTATCTATCCAAGAACATGGGAGATTTTTTAATTTTCTGGTATCTTCTTCAATTTCTTTCTTCAAAGACTTAAAGTTCTTGTCAATAGGTCTTTCACTTCTTTGGTTAGTGTTACCCTAAGATATTTTATGTTATTTGTGGCTATTATGAAAGGTGATATTTTTCTGATTTCCCTCTCCACTTCTTTATCATTTCTGTATAGGAGGGTTACTATTTTTTTTAGTTGATCTTGTATCCTGCCACATCATTGAAGGTATTTATCAGCAGTAGAAGGTCTCTGGTAGAGTTTTTGGGGTCACGTATATATATTATCATACATCTGCAAATAACAAAAGTTTGGCTTCTTCCTTTCTAATTCGAATCCCCTTGATCTCCTTTTGTTCTCTTATTGCTCTAGCTAGGACCTCAAGAACTATTTTGAATATATATGGAGAGAGTGGACAGCCTTGTCTTGTTCCTGATTTTAGCGGAATCACTTTGAGTTTCCATTTAATTTGATGTTGGCTGTCGACTTGCTGTCTATTGCTTTTATTATATTTAGATATGTTCCTTGTATTCCTGATATCTCCAAGACCTTTAGCATGAAGGGGTATTGGATTTTGTCAAATGCTTTTTCAGCATCTAATGAAATGATCTTCTGGGTTTTTTATTTCAGTTTATTTATATGATGGATTACACAGATAGATTTTCATATGTTGAATCAGGCCTGCATCTCTGCGATAAAGCCAACTTCATCGTGGTGGATATTTTTTTTTTGATGTGTTCTTGAATTCAGTTCACCAGTATTTTATTGAATATTTTTGCATCCATGTTCGTAAGTAGGATTGGTCTGTAATTCTATTTCTTGGTCGAGTCTTTTTGTGGTTTTGGTATCAGGATAACCGTAACCTCATAAAAAGAGTTTGGCAATGTTCCTTCTGTTTCTATTATGTGAAACAGTTTGAGGAGTATAGGTATTAGCTCTTCTTGGAAGTTCTGGTAGAATTCTGCACTAAAATCATCCGGTCCTGGGCTTTTTTTAGTTGGGAGGATTTTGATGACAGCTTCTATTTCCTTGCAGTTCATAGGTCTATTTAAATTACTCAACTGATCTTAATTTAATTTTGGCATGTGGTATCTATATAAAAAATTGTTCATTTTTTTTAAATTTTCCAATTTTTGTGGAGTACAGGTTTTTGTAGTATGACCTAATGATTCTCTAACTTTTCTCACTGTGTGTTGTTATGTCCCCCTTTTTCATTTCTGATTTTGTTAATTTGGATGTTTTCTCTCTGCCTTTTGATTCGTTTGGATAAGGGTTTGTCTATGTTGTTGATTTTCTCGAAGAACCAGATCTTTATTTCACTGATTCTTTGTATTGTTCTCTTTGATTCTATTTTGTTGATTTCAGCCCTCAATTTGATTATTTTCTGTCTTCTACTCCTCCTGGGTGAGTCTGCTTCTTTTTGTTCTAGAGCTTTCAGGTGTGCTGTTAAGTCTCTAGTGTGAGCTTTCTCCGTTTTCTGTATGTGGGCACTTAGTTCTATGAATTTTCCTGTTAGCACTGATTTCATAGTGTCCCATAGGTTTAGATACATTGTGCCTTCATTTTTGTTGAATTCAAGGAAGTCTTTAATTTCTTTATTTCTTCCTTGACCCAGGGGTAGTTTAGTAGTCCCCTGTTCAATTTCCATGAGTTTGTAGGCTTTCCGAGAGTAATGTTGTTGTTAAATTCTAACTTTAATCCATGGTGATCTGATAAGACACAGGGGGTTACTCTAATTTTTTTGGATCTGTGAAGGTTTGCTTTGTTACCGAGTATGTGATCAATTTTAGAGAAGTTTCCGTGAGGTGCTGAGAAGAAGCTATATTCTTTTGTGTTTGGGTGGAATACTCTATAGATGTCTGTTCGTTCATTTAATTCATAACATCTGTTAGTTCTCTTATTTCTCTGTTAGATTTCTGTTTGGTTGACCTGTCCATTGATGAGAGTGGAATGTTGAAGTCTTCTACTATCAGTGTGTGGGATTTGATGTGGAACTTAAGTTTTAATAATGTTTCTTTTACATATGTGGGTGCTCTTGTATTATGGGCATAGATGTTCAGTATGGAGATTACATCTTGATGGATTGTTCATGTTATGAGTATAAAGTGTCCTTCTCCATCTTTTCTGACTGATTTTAGTTTGAAATCAATTTTGTTGGAGATTAGGATAGTTACCCCCACTTGTTTTTTTTTTTTTTTTTTTTTAGGTCCATTTGATTGGAAAACCCTTTCCCAACCTTTTACTCTGAGGTAGTGTCTGTCTTTGAGGTTGAGGTGTGTTTCTTGCATATAGTAGAAGGCTGGATTCTGTTTTTGTGTCCATTCTCTTACCCTGTGTCTCCTTATAAGTGAATTGAGTCCATTGACATGAAGTGATATGAATGACCAGTGGTTGTTAATTCCAGTTATTTTTCGGTAGTAGTGTTTGTGTGTTTCTCTTCTTTGGGTTATGCTGGTGGGGGTTTGTCAGATGGCTGTGTTTTTGTGGGTGTAGTTAGCTTTTTTGGGTTGGGGTTTTCCTTCTAATACTTTATGTAAGGCTTCATTTATGCCTCTTTTTCTAAAAAGTGTATACCTAAATATGTAAATACAACCTGCTTGGTCTGTCTGTATGTTACTTGTATGCATATTTCAGGACTGACTGTTTGGTATTGGAGAAGACTTTCTTCCCACTCTCGGTATCCCTTAGTTGCCTGTAGTTCTTTTGAGCTTTCCTCCTGCATTAGCCCGTCTATGGGTGTCTTCCTTCTTTGTTCAGGTCATGTTTAGGTAGCCATGTTGTTGAGTCTTCATTGGGTGTATCTTCTCTGACATCACTAGGAGACACAAGTCATAGCAAACTTCCTGTTCCTCTGGCTCTTAACTCCCTGCTCCATCCTCCACAGGGATCTTTGAGCCTTGGGTGCAGGAGTTGTGCTGAAGATGGAGCAATTGTGACTGGGTCTCACAGTCTTGCATTTTGTTTTGCTGTGGTTTTCTGCAAGGGCTCCTTCTGCTGCAAAAAGAAGCTTCCGTGATGAGGGGCGAGGTCTACACTTCCCTGTGGATATTAGGATAGTATTTAGAATGTATTTAGGGAGTGTGATGGTTTAGTAAAGTGACAGTTTTAGGTTCTCTGTGATCCATGAATTCACTGACTCTAGGTAGTTGACTAGGTTTGCAATACCAGGCATGACTTGCCTCTTTTTGAGTGGGTCTTAAGTCCAATTAGAGAGTTGTTGGTAATTGTTGAGGTATGCCTGGATGGGAACATTACATTTAAACTATATATGCAACTGGGCATGGTGGTACAGGCCTTTCATCCAAGCACTTGGTAAGCAGATGCAGGCAATTGATTCTCTGAGTTTGAGGCCAGCCTGGTCTACAAGAGAGTTTCAGGACAGCCAGAGCTACACAGAGAATTGCTGTCTCAAAAAATAAATGAATAAATAAGTGTATGTATACAAAATGTAGACTTACATGTATTGTAGGTATTTTAGGTATATAACAATGATTCCTCATAACTTTTTCAGACATCTTATTATTTTACCCCCTCCCTCTGTATTCATCTCCATCCCATTCCCAATTAACCGCCCCCCATTTTTCCCATTTCCCCCTTTAGATCACTATACTGCTATTCCCCCTCTCTATTGCTCCACCCTGCCCCCACAATGGTCTCGCTTTACTTTCCTGATTTCTGCAGTTATTCCAGGTTATATATTTACATCTGAAGACCTGGAGCTGTGAACCTCAGATGAGAGAATATGCAACGTTTGTCTTCCTGGGTCTGGGTTTCCCCACTCAGTATGATTTTCTAGTTCCATCCACTTACATACAGTTACCTGTTCATGAGTTCATTTTCCTTACAGCCGAATGGTATCCATAGTATCCATAATATATACGGATCACATTTTTACCATCCATTCATCAGGTGAAGGACATTGTCTTCACTTCTTAGCTACTGTGAACAGAGGAGGAATGGAAGGAACACGGCTGAGCAGTTATCTGTGTAATAAGATGTTGAGTCCTTTGGCTTATGCTCAGAAATGGTATAGCTAGGTCATATAGCAGATTTATTTTTAACTTTTTGAGAATTCTCCTCACTGATTTCCAGAGGGGCTGGACCAATTTGCAATCCCATCAATCCACATCCCCACCAGCATTTGTCAGAGTACGTTCGTCCTTTCTTTTGAGAAAAGATACCGAGGTGATTTAAATGAGAAGCATGCTGGATAGAAACCACTGTTTCCAATCACGCCAAGATCACTGCTGACTAGCGCTTACAAATGGAATGAACTGAGTATCACTCAGCAAATAGAAGCAAACTTTTAAACTTAGTTCAGCCTCTATCTGGAGTCGATGAACACAGCTCTAAGGTAAAAGGTGTGGCCGCCTTAGAAACAACCCTTCCTGGATGTTGACATCTGTCCTAGAGTCAAGAACTGAATCTAGTGACCACCTGTCAGGCTCCCCGTGAACATCTCCATCAAGTCAGTCAGCTGAGCGTTCTCTGCCTTTGTCTCGTTAGCCGTGGGCCTCTGTTAAATCTTTCCAGGCCTTTGGTGCCATGCTGCCTTGATGTGAAGATGCTTGTGTAGAGGAAGCATCTTCAGCAAGCTGATCTCAGGTTTAGGAACAACCTTTCTCCATCTGTAAATGACCTAATGACTCATCTCTTCTGCACAGAAAGGACCAGAATAGATTAAACTCATTAGACTACTCTGCAATTTTAATGTACCACGAACCTGGCAGAAAGTTCCTCTGGATAGTGAAGTCTTGCAGGTCTTTTGTCAAGGGCAGGGACAGTAAGCTTATGGTTTTTAGTTTTCTCAATTATTTTTCCTCCAAGAACATTTTTCTTAAGTCATTAGTTTTGTACTGCTAGTGAATAACAGGCCACCGAATATACAGCTATCAGTGGGAATGCAAACACCACCAACTGAGCATTTCTTTTTCAAAACTATATGGCTGTGAGTCGTTTAACTTGTTTTGTTATTTTGAAATAGGGTCCCACTACCTAGCCCAGGCTGGCCTTAAATTTGTGATCTTCTAGCCTCAACCTTTCTCATTCTGAGTACTGTGATTCCATTCACCACATCTGGTTTGTGGTTTGTGATTAAGATTTTCAGGATAAGGAGTGGGGAGGAAGTTGGGGTTTTCCAGAGTAGGCAGACCTCCAAGTTGTATTGCCAAAGCTGGCCCTGAACTCTGATCCTCCTCTTTCTACCTTCTAGGTGCTGTGACAACCATATACTCCCACGCCTGGCCTGAAGATTTTGATTGCATAAATTTTCTACTGGTGGCAGGGCATGGGTGACCTTAGTTTGCAAGATGAGACTAAATCAAGCTGTCCTCAGTATTCTGCTCAGAGCCACGGACCCAACGTACTCCCATACCCAAAGTCGAGAGCCGCAGATCCTTAGGTTTTCAACTACAAGGGTTGTAGGCCTTTACAAACTGAGGATTGGAACGATGGTACAGGCTACCTGTGAAAAAGACTGGAAGCAGTGGGCATGGGGATGTAGGCCTAGCTGGCACACTGCCAGCTGCAAGGTGTTTCACCGTCAGCAGGATGTTTGAGTGGGTGTTCAAATAGTAATAAATGGTTAAAAAAAACTTTAAATTTTTGTATTTTCAGTATCTGTGCTGAAAATGGAAATGAAAACCAAACACTCATTTCTTGGCATCAGAAGTGAAGTATACACCCATCAAATTCCTCAGTAGAATTTTGAGGAGAAGCAGGAAGTGGGCAGATATTTTCACAGAATTGTAAAGCTGTGTGGAGCCCAGTAAAGTCACAACACATAATCCTATGCCACATACACACACACATCCTTTCTTTCCGAAAAGGAAGACAGTGGCTTGTGACATCCTAAGCTTTGCTGTAGGGCTGGAGCGCCATCTTGTGTTCAGGATCAGCCTAGGTCTACAAAAATAGCTCTTGATTTGTTCCTTTCTTAACCAGAACTATAATTCCTACTACATTTCTCTTGTGGGCACATAAGACTTTGAGAATAATTTTCTCCACTGTATATATGCATATAGTAAAATACAGTTTGAATTTAAAATAACACAACTTATATTATCCTAGATGTTCAATCTTCCATTGTTGGGTTAGGATCTTATGGGCTTAAATTATAGCATGAGAAAAGACAAGGGAGTTAAAGTATAATAGATGACTATATTTTTCAGTACCAAACAAACAATGTCTTTTCTGCTCAGCAATTCCCTTATGTTCTTATGATTGCCTTTACAGTGTAGATATGGCATTGGTTAAAAAGCTAGCACTGGATGAGCTTGGTCATGTGCTCCGCTCACGTCCTTGTAGCCCACGTGTTCCTCTAGCCCTACCCACGTGTAAAGTTTACTCTCTAAGGGTAAAACTTGTGCAGAGACTGATTCCAAGTTTTCAGCTATTTCAAATGGAACTGTGGAAATAAGCTGATTTCTCCACATTCCAGCCCATCATCACTTTTCAGTGGTTCTAAAAAGATGTAAAATAAATATAGCCTAACAATTTGAGTTCAAAATTTTTACTTAGAAATGTTTTGAAAATATATTTCTTAGGAAAAATATGGGTCTTTTTCATTGCGGACTCTTTTATGTACTAAAGCTACATTGGTTCCTTGTGTAGAACTGTAGGGGGGGGGGTTGAAGCTTGAGAACTGAAAGTGAGTCACAAAGCCAGGTTTTGCCTCCAAACTGGTTCCTTTCCGTGGAGGCCCAAAAATGAGAGACTATTTCCACCTAGAGTTGGGACTTACTTCTGTTCCTTCAAGGTTGTCTGTTCCTACCTCAAACCAAGGTACCCTAGATTTAGAACAGATAGTTCTCTCTCAAGGTTATTGTCATTAGGTGTGGCTAATATCCCTACCTTGTACTTCAGGAATAGAGGTGTAGATATGTTTCTACCCCAAACAAAAGTCTAAGTATCCAACTAAGTTTCTACTGCTTTAAGTAGATAATAATGGATTCCACCCAGGGAGTGGTTTGCCTACAGAACGTTTTGGTGTAGGTTGTCAGCGTGACTTGTCTTGTTCTAGCAACAAAACGTTTAACCAAGAATGTAGCCCGCAAACTTCAATTGGTATGTTCATTTCCTTGTATCATGTTAACACAGTTTTTTTATTTTATTTTTTTATCTTACTCCTATCTTTTGGGGTTGGGGTATTTTAAGCAGATGGAAATTAAATGCAGTGATTTCAGTGTTCATTGGAGCTCCCTCCCGGTACTATCCTATGTTTTCTGGTTTATTATTTTCACTCGCATCTTCATCATCTTTACTAATTTTCTAATCCCCATGATCCTACCTTGGTAAGTGGTATTTTTGTCAAAGCTGGTCTCCAATACTTTTCCTTTTTCTGAATTTTCAGTCAATAGCAAGCAAGTGGAAGTAAGTTAGGAAATGAATTTTGTATCCCTGGGGACTGGGAGGTTATCGAGAAGAACTGCGACAGGAGCCTAAGACAAGGGCCAGAATAGCCATGCTTTATTTCTTACGTTTTCTAGTCATCTCCACTGCCATCGTCACCTGTCATGGCGCTGGAAGCCTTGCTGTTTAGCATGCATGCGGGATCATGATGAGGACAGAGACAGGTAATCAGATCAGGCTAAATAAACAGGAACTTCCAAACATCCCATATTCAAAGATAAGCAAGGTGAGTGTGGGCAGGAATTCAGCTAGGTCCTACAGCAGTAGATAACACAGTTCTCAATCGAGCTTGTAGACTAAAGTCTTAAAACCTGAGCAAGAGAAGTCACAGACTACACTTTCCACACAAGTCTGAGAGAGAGGAGAGGATTACTGAGTTAGCCAGTGAATTCACCAAAGACTAAAAGGAAGGCTTGCCTAAAGAAACCTACAACGGATTCTAGCTAGAGTCAGGCATTTCACACAATGCTGGGCTGGTGTTGGACATGCTTGGTGTCTTGCACTTCATGATATAACTGACTCCATGGTTTTATCAAGATGTTTTCATGACACTGACTCATGAACGACAACACAAAAGACGTTTGCACTAGATTTGGTCTCTTATCTTTGCATTTAATTGAAACATATATTTAAAAAACAAAACAACAACAGCAACAAACAACAAAACAGAAATAGCAAACTAGGAAGATGAGAGTTCCAGGCAAGCCTTAGCTACTAATAGGATTCAAGAAACAAAAGAAAAATCACAATGAAACTTGATTAAGAAAACTACTCGGATTGAGCTCCCAAGGTCCCAATGAGGAGCAGAAGGAGGGAGAACATGAGCAAGGAAGTCAGGACCACGAGGGGTGCACCCACCCACTGAGACAGCGGAGCTGATCTATTGGGAGCTTACCAAGGCCAGCTGGACTGTGACTGAAAAAGCATGGGATAAAACCGGACTCTCCGAGCATGGCGAACAATGAGGGCTGATGAGAAGCCAAGGACAATAGCACGGGGGTTTTGATCCTACTGCATGTACTGGCTTTGTGGGAGCCTAGCCTGTTTGGATGCTCACCTTCCTAGACCTGGATGGAGCGGGGAGGACCTTGGACTTTCCACAGGGCAGGGAACCCTGACTGCTCTTCGTACTGGAGAGGGAGAGGAGTGGGGGGGGGAGGGGCGGGAGGAGGGGGAGGGAAATGGGAGGCTAGGAGGAGGCGGAAATTTTTTTTCAATAAAAAATAAAAAAAAAATTACATAAAAAAAGGAGAAAACTACTGATTTAACTGACTTAGCTATCTCTCAAATGCCCTTTGGAAACAGTCTCTGTTACCTAGGATATTGTGTCTATTACCCAAGACACAAGCTCCACCTTTCCCGTCAGTCTCAGCAAGAGGCTTTTATCCCCGGTGGGCTAAGACATCCCTGGCAGAGGGTGAGATTGAGATGCCTTCTCCATTGAGGCTGAGGGTCTTCCTTGCCCTAGACAGACCAAAGCTTTAAACCAGTCTCTCATCTCAGAGGTGTTTCTTTCTAGCTTCAGAATGAATGCTGTAGAGACTACTTTGTCACAGGCCTGGGGACTCTTGCTCTTGGTGGGAGCAGCCCTGTAGAGATAACAAACACACTCTGGCTTTAGGAATCAGGGTAAAAATGGTACTGGGATCCAGCTCTGGCCTGCAGTCATCTCACACCCGTGTGAGCTCTGTTGAATGAGTTCAGAAGAAACACAGGGCTCCAAGCAGAAGACAGACAGGGATTACTATAGAATAACAGGAAACACTGTCAAGGGTGAGAGTGTATAATGACCAAAGGGGCTACTGGAGAGGAAAATACTCTCGGGTGATTGGCTAACACGGCCATTATGGTGACAGACCTGCCTAAGTTGCCATATACTGTATTTTCTAGTGCCTGGAACAGTTTTTCTGAAGTGTGTTTTCCACTCAGTTCACATGATCAACAGGCCCTTTTGAATTAACTCTTTTTTTTTCAGTGACTGACAGAATTTTAATAAGGTGATATAGTCATTTGACACAGCCTTTACTTTTGTTTCAAAACAAAATTCCAGGAAACAAAATACTTAATGATAGTTGGGTAGTAATTAAAATAAAAATCGCAATTTCAAAGAATCAAAACCAGACAACTGCTAAAAGGTAAATCACATGGCTTGCCAAAAAAACAAGTAATGTTAAAAAGGGCTAAAATTAAACTGAATAGCATTCTATATAATGCTACACTCTCGAATTAAGAATGTATAACTAGATGCTAAGTGTTGAGAATTGGCTGAACTTCTACATACTTCATGTAAATATGCATGAAAGTTTAATTGCATAAACTTCCTGAGTGGCTCCCAGGCTGCATTAGGTCTACATGCTTACTATTTGTATAAACAAATTACAGCTTTAAGTGATTGAGCACGACAGACTTTCAGCTGCACTTTCTCATCAATCACTATATCCACTGTATCGGCTGAGGGGTCTGGGCTACAAATCTCAATCTTAAATCTGAAATTATATCAAAAGAAATACAATGTAAAAAAGCCAGAAGGGAAACAAGTGCACATCTTAGAGCATTGTCCCTTCAAAGCTTAGTGCTTCCCTTGCCCTCTTGCCTGACTTCTGCTTTGCAACAGTCTGCATTGTTATACTTCAGAGAAATCCTTCCAGAATCTGAGCTGTTGATCTGTACACTCTTTAAACCGTCTCAGTGGAAAGGAACTTTCCTGGCTACTACTTTGGGCCCATTTACATTAGTCATCAAGGTCCCTGGATCAATGTTTAAATTTATCCTTCATACTTACAAAAAGAAGACTATTTCCAGGGTAGCCGGAGAGTATGGCTCCATACAAATTACATACTAATTTTACTTACAAGACATTTTTACTATGTTTGAGTATATTCATTTTTGTTTGAGTATATTCATTTTATAATCTGGATTAGATTTTAAAATTTTAACCCTAAAATTATAGTTACCAAATCAAATGTCTTTTGAATACATACAAACCTTTCTATTACATTTTCTAAAGAAAGGGAAGTAAAATAAGTCCCTGATAAACTACCAATTAAAAAGCCAAACAAACAATCTATTCTAGAAAATGGCTTGCATACCTCCTCAGAAGGCTGATTTTTCTTAATCAAACAGAACATGAGGTAACTGAATTGATGGCAAATATACCTCAGGAATGCACTTATAAACAATGACTGAAATATAGAATTTACTAGTATTAAAAATGTACTGTTACATGGTAAACATGTGAAACAAGAAATATCCATTTACAGACATTTGCTGCTTTCTTTTTTAAAGGGGGGAAGGATTGTATTATTTTCAATGCTTAGAAAATACAGCAAAGAGAATCAACTCCATAAACTACAGGGATTAGATAAGCAACTATCTAAACCCTTACTACCAACTATGATTCAAATGAAACGCATTCTGCCATTTCAAGATAACAAACTGTCACTGTTAATACCAGGCAATATTTTGAAGATGGATCAATTAACCCTTAAGGGGCAGACATAGTGTCTTTTTATTTCAGAGTTCCCTGCTAGATAGTAACCTTAAGACATTTAGGGCAGTGCAGAAGAAAAGTCATGTCTCCACCCAATGCCAGAGACATGTCTCAGGTTCTATTTTTTAATCAAAAACAAGTAATGGAGCAGATTTAAAAGAAAATGTGTTAAAGCTAGTAGCATAGCTGTGCATTATCAGGTAACAATGGGTTTCTTTCTGTCTTTTTTTTTTTTGAAGATTTATTTATTTATTATGTATACAGTGTTCTGCCTGCATGTATCCCTGCAGGCCAGAAGAGGACACCAAATCTCATTTTAGATGGTTGTGAGCTACCATGTGGTTGCTGGGAATTGAACTCAGGACCTCTGTGCCATCTATCTCTCCAGCCTCAGAAGTTGGTTTCTTTCTCTCAATGCACCCCAACAAAGCACTGCCACTTTGGCCTTTCTTCCTTTCATATACACTTAAAAGCTAACTCGTACTTCCCTCCTTACCAAGCTGTTTCTCACACACAGATTTCATATTGCTGGAGATACAGGAGGGGAGCCTGGAAGCTGGTGATGAGGTCCTGCTGAGATCAGGCTGTGTCTTGCTGTAAATTACCCTATTTTTGGGTAGAAGTTTCAAAGACTGTGCCTGGTCCTGAGAGACTCTATTACTTTAAAAGATGGATTGAAGCCAGGTGGTGGTGGTGCACGCCTTTAATCCCAGCACTTGGGAGGCAGAGGCAGGCGGATCTCTGTAAGTTCGAGGCCAGCCTGGTCTACAAGAGCTAGTTCCAGGACAGGCTAAAGCACCTGGAACTCAAGTTACAGAAGGCTGTGAGCCACCTCATGGGTGCTGGGAACCCAGTATCTACAACAGTATAGTAAGTGCTCTGAACTCCATGGGTGCTGGGAACCCAATATCTACAAGAGTGTAGAAAGTGCTCTGAACTCCATGGGTGCTGGGAACCCAGTATCTACAACAGTGTAGTAAGTGCTCTGAACTGCAGAGTCATCTCTCCAGGTCCCGAGAGACTATTTTACCATCAGCTTTCTTTTTCATTTCGAGGACGGAGGATGGCTGTGTGCCTGTGCAAACACATGAATGGCACCCTCAGTCTGATACCACCACGCACACAGAATGATAAATGCTTTATTCCTGCAAACAGGAAATTCACTGTTGTATAATTTATTGGGGGTGGATTAAGACAATAAGGGCAAACTGGCATATTGAAATCATATCAGGGAAAACAGACCCAAGAACTTACTGGACACGCTTGAGCCAATAAGTCAACTGTAGGGCCCACAGGTCTACCCCTCCTCCCAGGGTTCATATTGAGGATAGCTTGCAGTTTCTGGCAAAATATTTTGTTTGTTCCTGTGCACCCTCTGCCCACCCTGGTGGTTAGTTTTAGGGGAGTTGATTGCTTCGTCTTGAGCCTGGTAATTTCCCACCTGCCTGGGGTATTTCCACTGTACAAAAGAGAGGTATAGAAGGTTTTCTCTATACTTGAATAAATGGCATTCTGCATTTTCTCTTCACGAATGACCCATGTCTCATGTTCCTTAATCTCCAGTCCCTTGCCCAAATGGCCAACTGTCCCATAGTAAGTACAGGCGCTACAGTCAACCTGGGACCTCAGTTGAGTAGGCTATGAACAACTCCCTTTCTTCAAAATGTTCTTGGCAGTCCAGCTCCTTTACCTACATGCGCTATGCACACACACTCCTCTCCATAAAATACACCCAAACACGCCCCTTAGGAACTCAGCTCCTCCTCTAGGACCCCATAAGGGAAAGCTCCAGACAATAATCACGGCTACTGAGACCCTTCCTTCACACGGCATGCTACTCCCTGCGAGATATTTTGAGCTTTTCTATTGCTTTAAATAAGATTTCCTTGCAACTTTGCAATCAGTGTGGGCTTTTACTTTATTATTGACGAAAACACCAAGAACCTGAAGACAACCAGTCCAGCAACAACCTGAACTACTGTAGTACACAAGACCAAGGAAAAAGGCCAGGCAGCAGGATTTATAGCCTTTGGTGGAGAGTCAGGTCATGATGCCTAGGAAAGGAAGGAACTGGGTAAACAAAAACCCTGATCTCTGATACTCTTCTGGGGCTCAAACTGGCCCAAATCAATTTCAGGTCCAAAGAGCTCACCTGGATCCCTGAGGCGGACACTTAGCGCTGCAATGCCCCCACTGACTTGGCATCTGACAAGCAAATGCAGGCAACAAGGACCACCTGTCCCTGGGGCTTTCGCTCAGCGCAGTACCTGAGATGGTGTGGTCTCAACTACCACCTGCAATTACTTGTTTAGGACCCTCCTCTTCCTTCAGTGAGACCTGGTCCCGCCCGTTTGCCTCTACAGTGGAACGCAATACTGCAGCTTTCCCCTCAAACTTGAGACACTCAGAGCCACTGCTGCTTCTTCAGCCTTTTCTTGCGTCAATATGAAGAGGAAATGTATCTGAAAGAGTATCTTTTTATTCCCATCACAATGAACCACATCTATTTGACTATCCTTCAAAGCTGGAAGGGACGAAAACACACCTAGCTGTACAAATCATACACATAGTAATAAACTAATATAGAAGAGAAACAGCAAAATGAAACAAATATCCGTCAACACTTGTTTAATTTTAGGAATACAGTAAAAGTATGAGCCAGGACATGTTCCTTCCTGTGTTCTGAGCTGTTAACCCTGGAGCACCGTTGGCACTGCCTCGCTGCTTTGCTACAACATAATGGTGTCACCCTGTTTGCTGCCTAGCTGGCAACGCTGGTTTTCTCTGCTTTCCAGCTCTCTTTGGGCTTGGAGTAGTCCCAGGGCCGTCTGTTCTCTGTGAATCCATACAGCTTCCTAAGCGCCACTCGAGCGGCTTCCTCTTCTGCAACCAGCACCGTTTCCCCAGGTCCTTCTGCAAGCAGCTTTTTATCACTAGGAAGAAAACAGACAGTGATCCCGAGTGACAGGAAGACAGAGCCCATGAGGCTGTTATGCCTTGCATCCCATTCCACAGAATTATAATAACCCACGAAGCCCAGTATTTTCCAAGTCAGAGCACAAAGTAGCAAGAGGATCAGGGGTTCAAAGACTAGAGCTGGGTGTGGTGTGGTGGTGCACACCTGTGGTGCCAGCATTTGGGAGGTAAAGGCAGGCAGGTCTCTGGGTTTGAACCAACTGGGTCTACATGCAAGTTCCTTAGATTAGAAAATCTTCAAGGCTCTATCTAAACGGCTGAAACTTTGATAGACACAAAGTTCCTTTCTTCTGCTCTGACTCTAACTGAAGTTGTTGCCAAGAATAGATTAAGGTAAAAGCACCAACAGATAGAAGTCAAACTTTTATTTTTTATACAGGAAATATGAGGCTAGCTTATACCCCATGAAATTCTACAGCAAACAGCTGGCCAAAGGTGACTTAGCAGGAGCTGGAGGGAAGGCTCAGTGGTCCAGAGCACTGACTGCTCTTGCAGAGAAGCCAGGTTTGGTTCCCAGCATCAACACAGACGCTAACAACCATCTGTAACTCCAGCTCCAGGAGAACTGACAATTCTTCTGGTCTCCACATGAATGTGGTACGCACACACACATGCAGGTCAATATTCACACACATAAAACCTTTAAAAGGTACTATTTAGTAAAACACAGATAACTTGTCTTCCTCTAATAGAAGAAAGAAAAGAAAACAATCAGAGATGACCCCACTCCCACCCTCCAGGGTTTCACTGTGTGGCTGTGGTTGTCCTAGCTGTAGACCAGTTTGGCCTTGAACTCACAGAGATTGCTTGCCTCTGACTCCTGACTGCTAGGCCAGGATTAAAGACACTCACCACCATGCCTGGGACAGAGAAACAATTTTAAGGCTGTTAGAAATAACACTTAAAACCAGAAGTCTATGTTTAAGGCCTCCAATCAAAGTTATGAAGTAAAGGATTTTCTACTAACCAGTATAAGCCAACAAAATACAAAGGCAAAGCGGTTGTGCTTCCAGACTGCCTGGTGAGTCTAGACTCAGGAGCAGAAATGTTTCTCTTCTTCAGTTCCTCCATGAGGAGTCCCATGGGATTTACGACGGTCCACATCTCAAAGAGCTCTTTCCCTGTCATTTGTGTAATTAGAAAGTCCTGTGCATAAAACGACCATTTATACATTTAAATTAGAACAAAGAATATTATGACCAGAATTCAAATCCATGTGTCCCATAAAAACCAATGGGAATAAATGGCAAATCCATGCTAAGCAGCTAGCCTGAATGTGAAATGCTCCAAAGTAGAGATTATAGAGCATTTTCAGTTTTAGCCTTTGGAATTCTGATTTGTGTTTCTCCCCGATGGGCTCACATAGCCAGGCAAGGAAACACTCTACCAGAATTATATCATAGATGCTGCTATTTGTAGTTTTAATTTAAAAAAAAATCATAGTTTAATTAAAAACTTCTAATTTCAAATCCTAAGAAAACAATGTCAGGCAAAATAACCTATCAAAATTATACAGAAGGTAGACCCCTACCCTACAATTCAAGAATTAAATTATCAAAATTCAAGTAGAAGACAAGCGTGTGTCTACCTACCTCTTAAGGGCACACCCACATGGCCATGCCTTCCCACCATGACAGACTTTTTACAGCTTGAGCTAAAATAAATCTTTCCCCTTAAAGTAAAACAAAACAAACAAAAAGCAAAACTAAAAGCCAAAAATAACTTAAATCCTTCAGAACTCACTACCCAGAATTTAATATTTCCATTCTACAAAAGAAGCAAACTGAAATATTACCATGAAAATTGCTTAAGGCTTTGTCAGTTTGGGGGAGAGAAACAGTCAAGTCTATAAAGGTGAATCAAAGGAATGAATGAGAAAAAGAAATTGTTCCTTCTGTCCACATCGAGTGTGTTTGAACAAGTGCAATTGGTGATACCCACCCTGATGAAAAGGGCGGCCCTTTCGGGTCCGCTGCTCTGTAACAGGGCTCCAATCACCGCAAAGAAAGTCCGGCGCAATACAGGCAGGGGGACAGGGAACTCCGCACTGAGGGTCAACTGCTCCACGGCCAGGTTACTAGCCACATGACAAACAACGGCCTCACTAGTAAGAAAGCTAACTAGACTCTCAACGCCTTCAGTGGGCAAGTCTGGGAACTCATCTTCAAGAAACTGTGTGAGGCACTGATGTGAAAAAGACAGCCCCTGTTCAGACAGCTCTTGATTGTCCTTAAGGTTCAGAAGAGCGGCTTCTTTCTCTATCCCAAGTTTCTGACGTTTCGCTTCTTCGCTTTTAATATAGCAGCTGTTGACAAAGGCAGTTTTGAGAAGGTCCAAGGAAAAGGTTTCTTGTAACCGAGCTCCAAAGGCTTGTATTTCCGCATGGTAATCCCAGTTTGGCTTCTCTGAACTGAGGATGTAGAGACAGTGAGAGATGGTTAAGGATAGCGTGATATCATGTACAATTGTGCTCTAGTCTTATTATATAAAGGGACAAAAAAAAAGTTTTGGGCTTTTTTTTAACGTCAAGTAAATACAAAAAAAAAGTAATACCGATGAACACTGGAAGTCCTTTGTTACATTCTACATATACGGTTAAGATTAATTTTCCTTTTGGCTTAACTGCCACGTTAAAGTGACAGTTCACATCAGATTAGACTATTGCTCTAGCTTCTAAATTCCTTCTTTCTGGTCTAACAATGAAATTATGCTTTCCATCTAAATATGAAAAAATATAACTATAGAGGTTCAGGACAGAAGTTAAAAGTATATTTAGTTTATATCCTATTTATTTAAATTTCAGAAATGTCCACTTAAATTACCAGTTCCTTCAGCTAGTAACAATAACTATAATAACTGTATCAATACAATAATATAATACCTGTTAGAACCTAATAAGCATGGGCGAGGCTTGAGGCTGTTGTAGTTCAATGGTAGAGCGCTTGCCTAGCAGACACAGGGGACTGGTGTGTGCACATACACCTTAAATACACACACAGTTCCAAGAATTAGAATAAACTGGATCGATATTCTCCTGGAGGGCAAGATTAAGTAACAATCAAAGTTTCACATCAGGAGTAAGTTCCCAAAAACGAGACAGAGTTCCCTGTCTAATGGAAGTCAAATGTCAGGTAACTACAGGGATGAAGTAGATCTACGTGGATTTTTGTGCACAAAGACATAGCAAACAGAAGATGCAAGATGCAGGATCATATATAAGCACGAAGCAGTTGATAAAAGCGTATGGTTGGTTTTGGAGGGTTTTGTAGTTGTTGTTGTTGTTGTGTGTGTGTTTGTGTGTGTTTATCAGTGAAAAGATTATCTAGATCAAAAACCTAAACTTTCCCCCTCTTACTCTGGACAGTGAATACACAGTTCAGTTCTACGCAGAAGTGAATTTTTCCGTCCTGGCTCGCAAGGTTGTGGAATGATGCTATCCCTCTTAAAGGGGGCCCAAAGAACCTCCGGCCTGGACTGGGCGATCACCAAACTGCACCAATCCCAGTGGCTACTCTCCGGCAAGACCCCTTTCTCTAACTGGGGTTCCTGAGATTCCGCAGGGGACAGCCAGGCTTCTGTGGCCCTTTTCCTCGGCCCCAGGTCACGTGCAGCCATGGCCCACCCCTCCGCCTGCCTGCAGGTGCAGCCCAGTGTGTCCTCACCGCCACCTTGGCCACTCAACCCTCCCGGGACGCCTACCGTCGTACGGGCGGCGGCGGGCAGCGCAGCAGGCGCCATCGCTCCAGCTCCTTCTGGAAGCGGAAGGCTGCACGGAACCCTTTCTTCACTCCCCGAACCGGGGAAACCAGTGTGGGGGCGGCCGGAGCCAACAGGCGGCGAGAGCCCTGCTGCAGCAGCCGCACCACGGCAGAAGCCATGGCAGCCACCAGGCAATCGCGGGCGGAAGGAAGGCAGCCGGACCGGTGCAGCTACAACACAGGTCCCCAGGAGCTGAGCCGCACAGGGAGGGAGGAGACTTAGGCGACGCCCTTGGGATTGTGTATGCTGCGCATGCGCGAGTGTTTCTTCCAGCCCATGATGTGAGCGTGGGTGCAGAAATTAATGGGAAAAGTTGCTTGATCTTGCCGGTCTGTCTTGTGTTTATTAGTCACTCAAGTAAAACAAAAACGTGTTTCACTTTCAATTTGAATAAAACAGTTAAATCCTAAAGAGGAAAACATTTCTTGCTTACATTCAGCCTTAAATTGTAGAACATCAATCCTGCCGCTACTGAGCATTTTTTTTCGAAGTTTGATGTTTCACTAAACACCTCCCCATGTATTAAGACTGCGCAAAGCGACCCAGTATGAGAAGTAGGGTCCCAAAAGCCAGGAAAAGAGTCAGAGACAGTCCCTGTTTCTGCTGTGCTGTTTGGGAGTTCCATAGGAGGACCAAGCTATACCACTGTCCCATATATGCCGAATGCCTAGGTCAATCTCATGCAGGCTCCTTGGTTGTCGGTTCAATCTCTGTGAGCCCCTATGAGCCCAGGTTAGCAGGTTGTGTGAGCCTTCCCTTGGTGCTTGACCCCCGCCAGTCCCCCTCCCCCTCCAGCCCCACCCCAGCTTCTCCACTCCTTCCTCTTCCTCTTCCTCCTCCAGGATTCCTGAATTCCACCTAATGTTTGGCTGTGGGACTCTGCATCTGTCTTCATCAGTTGCTGGATAACCCAATTGGGTCAGATACCAATCTGGTCACAGGAGACAGCCAGCTTAGGCTAAAGTTTGTATTTTAAATAACTACCTTTTTTTTTAACCATGGGGAAAGACATGGGGTGTGTGTGAAAATATTAATAGTGAAAGTAGTAGTTTTTAAAAAGTCTGCAGCTTTCCAAACAAAATATAAATGGAAGCCCCACAGTCACAAAGGGAAGCGTCTCTGCTTTTAGTTTCGTGTTGAACACCTTGACCTTCAAGGGAAAATTTCTATGGTTCAATATAAAGGCAGGGGTGCTTCTGGCTTCTGCAGTCACCCAGGTTGTCTCCTGTGTCTTTGATGGTGCCTGTTTTCACAAACAGCTTGTTCTGGTATATTCTCTCTCTCTCTCTCCCTGCAGAAGGTACCTCCCTACCTCTCTCTGGTTACTGTAATTGATCTCCAAACAGGACTTGTATCTGTCTGCCCAGACAGCCATTTCACCTCCCTTGAAATACAGACCAACACATGTTACTGCCTAATTAGAGAGTCTTCAACATTAGGGTTGCATAGCCCAGTTTGAGGTTCTTAGCTTAACTTTTCAAGATGGAGATTCTGAACAGCTTGTTTAAATCTATAAAAGGGCTTACAATGGACATCCAGCTGAAGCAAGTTCTCTAAAACACATCAAAATAGTATTAAAAACATTGAAAATTCGTAGATCATCAGATAAGTATATTCAACCAAATCACAGGGAATTGTCATTTCTGCAATATTCCATTCATTTATTTATTTCTGTAATGTTTCATTTATTATTGGGAGAAAAAAACCTAAAGCTGGTGTCTGTAACTGATGAACCAGCCTGCCTCCATTTGGGGCTTGTAAGCCATCTTATAGTAAAGACAAACTAGGTTCATTCCTGTTTAAGATTAAATCTCTGTTTCTAAAGGATTGGGCTATTCCCTACCTATAACCTTAACTACAAATAATTCTGTTCTGCCTGTTCCAGGAAATAGCAACTGTGCCTTTGCTTCAAATGATTATTATGACACTTTGTCATGACCACTTAGTTACCAGGTCTTTGTTTTAGAAGGTTGTTATGACCAACTTGTTATATTTATGTTTTACTTCTGCAGTAACTCGGTCTATTGGCCTGTCGAATCCCCCATTTGAAGACCTGTTACTCCTAGAATACAAAAGACTTTTTCTTCCCCATGTCCTATGCTGATCTCTTGAACCCCGCCTTTAGGAAGAGACGGTTCATGTCCACAAACTGTTTTTAAAAACTTGCTTTAATTAATTTGTCCATGATGATTTGGGTCAATGGTCTTTCTCCTCACATCTGTAGGATTAGCAGCAATGTCAAGCTTAATAAAGTTAAAGTGATGTGTCTCTATGTGCAGAGGCTCTCAGCAACGACAATTAGAACGTGATTTTCAAATAAAAAAAATAGCTCTGAGGTCTCAAGTAGTGTCTCCCACTAATGCCCTACATGAAGCTCGAGGATTAAAGTCTGTATTCAGCTTCCTATTATTCTAACTGTTGGTATAGCCACTTTAGAACAAGGAAAGGTTTATTTGTGTGGTGGCTATTCTTAGTTGATAACTTGACTCAGCCGAAATCAACTGAAAACCCAAATGGCTGGGCACATCTCTGAGGGATTTTTTTTCTTAATTAAATGATTTGAAACCAGAAGATCCACTTATAATCCAGATCCTTGAGGTGGGAAAAGCCACCTGTAATCTGCCACACCTTCTGCTGGCAGCCTGCATAAAAGACTTAGAAAAAGGAAGCTTGCTCTCTTTACCTGTTTGCTGTCACTCTTGCTGAAAAGACCGTCCCTTTGCTGGCATTAGAACTTACTTCCTGGGGATTCCAGCAGATACTGAAGACAAGCTGAGACATCAGCATCAGAGACTGAACAACTATTGGATTCTTGGATCCTCTGTTTATAGGCTGCTTTTGTTGAATTAGCCGAACCAAAGTCTGTATGCCATTCTAGTAAGTTCCTTCTCTCTATTGACATAGAGATTCATTCTATAGGTCCTTTCCCTCTATAGAACCCTGACTAATACTTTTGGTCTCATGTTGGAAAGTTTCTGCACTTCATAATCATCTCCGCTGATGCAATAATACAAATCAGACCAAATCAAACTGAATTAAACAAGCCCAGATTTAATGCATACAAATGCTCCCGGATGGCTATCCATTCCCCCAGAAAGGAGACAGGAAAGAAAGACCGGAAAACCACATGTTTGTTCTCTGGAGAGCAGTTGAAATAACCTGTGGGAGTGATCTTGAGCATCTCTCGGGAGGGGTCGTCATTTGGCGGGTTTTCTCGGGGCTGTAGTCTGGACTGAGGCAACTCTGAGGGGGAGGGGGATTGGGGTGGGGCTTCTACCTGAACACTCCATACTCTTTGGATATATGGATGCCAGGGGCTGGGGTGACACTTCCACCTAAACATTAAAGAATCTTTGGGTATAGGGGCACCAGTTCAAATCTGGCTACTCCTTGCAGGCATGGGACAATGTGGGGAGGGGGAAGAGTTGGGAGTTAGTGGGCTCATCCTCAGTGGGAGGTGTGGGTGAAGAAGCATCCAGTTAACTGCCATCCTGGAGATCAAAGGCATATGCTCCTTGAGGGATATGAGAAGGCAGGCTGCCAAGAGAAAAAATAGATTTTATTACTATGAACAGGGCTAGCCTTGAGAAAGGCGATTAACTGCAGGAAAGCCTGAAATGGAGAAGCACCCTGGTTGTACAGGAGAGGCACAGGTGAATAGCTGAGACACGAGAGCAGATGTGCCCTTTAAAACCACATTTTAGTTGCTGGGTAGATGCCCATTTGAGCCTGGAGAGGCAGTACCAATGGTGAAGTCCCAGGAGCTGGTGCAGGTGCTGGAATTATCTGGAAGACCTTCTACAGGTTGGCCTTGGCCCAGACAGCAGGACCCGTAAAATATGCTCGAAAATGGGTGGGGTCAAAATAGGATCTGGAGACTGTTAGTTTTTACCAGACCAGATTTCTTGATAGAAACTTCTCCCAGAGTTATCTGTAAGACAGCTGGAACAGATTTACATCTTGGTGTCATAGCAAAAGGCTACGGCTCTAGGTTAAAAGGGATGAACATTTCAGAAGACAGTTCACGGAAACTGAGCAGATTCTCTCCTCTCATAGCCTTAGCTTTTGGGGACTATGCTTTAAGAAACACAGTTTATGGTAATTATTGCTTGGGGTCAAATCAATAGGGTGAAATGGCAGCCTAAAAAATATTCCACATTCCAGAAATAAATCAAAAGGCAGGGTCTAGGTGGATACATATTTGCTAACTGTGGAGGAGATGAGGGGACAAACAATATTTTGTAGCCCGTACAAAGTCACAAAGGGGAGAGAACTATTGAGACTCAGTGGAACTGAAAGGAGGGTTCCCAGGAGTGAACTGATAGCAGGCATCCTACAGCTGAGACGACATACAAACATATTATGTCCATAGAAGCAAATCACAAAGCTTAATTCCCCACTAGTCCAACATGATCCAGAACCTATGAATTGTAGCATGAATTCTAATTGGTCTTAATAATAAAAACTCAGAGTCAGCTATCAGGGGGTGGAAGCTGAAGGATCAGAGAAGCAGAGCAGCCAGTCACTAGAGTTCTCACCTCTACTAATGCTCAGATCAAAGGGGCGATCCTGTCCTCAGACTTCCTCATCAGACTGCATCCTCAGACTGCTGCCTCACACTGACTGCCTCAGACTACAGTGCTCCTCAGACTACATTGAGCTCCTCTGTAGAGGACCTGTACCGACAAAAATACTTCTTACCAAGGTAAGGGTGGGGGAGCTAAAGAAATATAACTAAAAAAATATAAAGATGCATTAAAAATAATAAGACAGGCCGAGCAATGGTGGTGCATGCTTTTAATCCCAGCACTAAGGAGGCAGAAGCAGGTGGATCTCTGGGAGTTCAAGGCCAGCTGATCTACAAGAGCTAGTTCCAGGATAGGCTCCAAAGCTACAGAGAAACCCTGTCTTGAAAACTCAATAATAATAATGAAGAAGAAGAGGAGGAAGAGGAAGAAGAGGAGGAGGAGGAAGAAGAAGAAGAAGTCAGAAAACATAGAAAGTATCAGGAGGGCATTTCAGGGATTAATCAGTCACTGAAATCACTTGCTATTTATTTTTTCCACAGCTTTTATACCCGATGTAAACTGGGGGAGAAGGTAATGAAAGACCTTATATACATGATACAAAAGGTTAACTCACATAGTCAACTCTGGGACATCAATCATTAGCATTCTGTTGTCTAGGTAGCGAGGTGCCCTAAGTCATGTACTCTAGGTCACCTCATAGTTATAAAGGAAAGGGTCAGAAGCACATCTGCATATCCTGACCACCCGTCAGGATGGCACCGAGCTATCTTAACTTCAAAGGGGCCAGGCAACCACCTCCTGAGTTAGAAGGTGCAATTAAGTCTGTAGTCTCCAAACTCTCTGACCGGCATACAAGGTGGAAATGGGCCTGCCTTTTCCAGCCTCCACACTCCTGTCTCCTCCTGCCTTATATTCCTCTCTGGCCAGCCATACCATTCCTGTCTCCACCTCGGATTCAAGGTGTGTGATCCCAAGTGTTGGAATCACCTTTGCGTGAGCTCTGTTTCTCTTTTAGATAGGATCAATTTGTGTAGCATGCAGGGTGGCCTTGAACTTACAGAGATCCAGCTGTGTCTCCCCTTCAAGCCACTACCCACAAATACTGAGGTTAAAGGTGTGTGCTACCACTGTCTGGCTTAACTCTGCACTCTGATCTTTAGGTAAGCTTTATTTGTTAAAACAAAAACAAAAAAATCACTACAATGAACCCTCTCACAGGGACTATGCACAACTTTAGAGAAATGTAGGTGTTTTGTAAGGGAATTTACTGAGCTTGGAGAAACATGATGTTTCACACAGAGAAGTTTCTTGGGCAGGAAATGCAGACAATAAATTGCAAGTGACCCTGGTTGGAATAATGAGTGGTACCCTCAAAGACAATGACCTACAAGGAATGCCTGCCAGGGTGTGCTAGCAGGCATCAGTCTTTCCGCAGAGATAATGGAAAGTCAGTGGAGGAGCGGGGGTAATTATTTGTTTCATTGGGGGTTCATGCTTTAGGTAGACAAGAAGATATCACAAAAGTTTCCTTCACCATATATTGTTACACTCTCTTTCTCTTCAGAAAAACTGGTATTGGAGAGTTGTTGGCTGAGGTTTCTGTCTTGCCGGATCCCAAAGCCGTTCAGTTCCAAAGAAACACACAGAGGTCTGCATTAATTATAAACGAGTTGGCCTATTAGCTCAGGCTTCTTATTAACTCTTATATCTTACATCTTAACTCATAATTATTGTCTGTGTTAGCCACGCGGCTTGGTATCTTTATCAGTGAGGCATTCTCATCTTACTTCCTCTGTATCTGGGTGAGGACTGCAGACTGACCTTTCCTCTTCCCAGAATTCTGTTCTCATTGCCCCACCTATATTTCCTGTTTGGTCACCCTACCTATACTTCCTGGATGACTACTGGCCAATCAGTATTTTATTAAAATAATTCAAGTGACGGGATAAAAGACCATTGTCCCACAGCACTTCTCCCCCTTTTTTCAAAACAAGAAATCTGAATCTAATATCCTTTGTGTAACCAACACTCTAAACAAAGATAAATATCCGTAATCCATTTTTTTGGGAATGTGGGCATAGATTTCCAGACTACTTCCTGCTGATTAGGGGTATTGATAATCTTATGGGGACCTAAAGAAAATTTCAAATTATGATCAAGTCCTGACTGGAATATTCTGTGAGGCTTGATAATCTGAGCCAGCAGTCTTGAGGCTGTTCTAAATGCAGAATTCAGAGGAAACTCCAACAGAGGTCCTCTGAAATATTGGATTGTCTGGACCATCTGCTCCTATTAGAGATTTTTCAGGGGGTCTTTCTTGATCAAACCTAATTTTTCTTAACCCAGAATGAATCCACAGCCTCTCATTTCCTGTGGAAACAAAAGCAAAACCTCTTCTCCAAAGCAACATGTCTTTAGACTTAAATTTTGAAGTCAAAGCATTTTCAAAATATGTATGTTGTATTAATCCGGCAGAATTTGTAATCAAATGTCTTTTAGCAGCTGTTGTTCCTTCCTCAGCCATTAAACCATTTAAAGACAACACAATAACATACAATATCCAGACTCTGTGTATTTTCCATCTTTATGTGGCTTTATTTTAAACTCTATTTTTATTTTTAATTTTTGGCTTTTTGAGACAGGGTTTCTCTGTTTATCTTTGGCTGTCCTGGAATTTACTCTGTCTACCAGGTTGTCTTTGAATGCACAGAGATCTGCCTGCCTCTGCCTCCCAAGTGTTAGGATTAAAGGTGTGTGCCACCACACCTTGAACTCACAAGATACACTTGCCTCTGCCTCCCAAGTGTTGGGATTAAGGGTATGTGCTACCACACTTGGCTACTCTTTTTTTTCTTTTTCCTTTTAAGGACTTTAACCTTTTTCTTTTCTCTCCCAAGCACACACACACACACACACACACACACACACACACACACACATTTAAACACACTGTAAACTGAGGCTTTTTTTGTCTGAATCTATCTTTACTGTATATCTCTCTTTTTCTGATCACATGAGTCTTTAATTTGCTAAGCGATGTGGGTAGGATTAAAGCTGTGGCTTAGACGGCTGGATCTAGCCCATTCCTTAGATTTCTGAGAGTCTAGCTTCATGGCAGAGGTACTGGCCAGAGTCATGTTTATCGTCACAACTCTATGGCATTTCAAAGTCTGTGCCACCACTAAGAAGCATGTATCAGCTATTCATCAGCACCATTTAAGTGTTTTGTGGTGGGGCCTCTTAAAAGAGCTGCAAGGTTTTTGCAGCTAAAGCTGAGTCAGGAAGCCTATCTTAAATAAGACGCCCTTGCTTCTAGCAAGCAAAGTCCACCTGAGAAAATACTGCTACCAAGAAGCCATGCTTAACTCTTCTTTTGTGTCTAGAATTACTTCCCAAGCTCTCTCAGGTTTTATATGGATGCAATTGTCCACGTTGGCACCATTTTGTTGACAGAGGTTTCTGTCTTGCCCCATTCCACAGCCATTCAGTCCCAAAGAAACACACAGAGGTCTACAGTAATCATAAGCTAGTTGGCCTATTACAGAGTGTATTTTGAGATGATGGTCCTTGGATTATTAGTAAAGTCCCCTACATCTACTGAAATTAGTCCTGCCCTCCAATCCCCCATAGTTGCAGATTCTATTTCCTATTATTAGAAACATGAAACAAACTCTAGAAACAGAAACTGAGGGTGTTAGTGTAGTGTTTACACATTATTAATAAACATGGGACTCGCATGGAGTAAGAGGGAAAACCATGGTGGGAACAGGAATATTAATCATAAGTAAAACTAGGTGACTGGCAAGATAAAAGTGGAGATACCTGACTACACTGGCTATAATCTCAAAGCTTCTAACTCCATTTATGCTGTCTGTTTTGTGTAAATAAACATGTAGAGATTGTTTGAGCTTTATGGAGAGAACAATTTGTAAAGAGGTGAAATGGTTATAAGAATTCAGTATCCTTCCTTCCTGGGACAGAGAAAGCAAGGCTAAGATGAGTTATCCCAGGAAGGAGATGATACTGAGATTCTACTGTCAGTTTATGCCACAGATTTAACATGCCTTGAACAGATAAAAGTTTATTACAGTGCATAATAAATGCAGAGATGTTGATGATGTTAAACATTTTCTCTTAATTAACCAGATTATAGCCACTGAATTATAAACAACCTCAATGATGTATGTAAAAGAGCCCTTTTAGAAGTCTATCATTTATATGAATCATATTGCTTATGCCTACGTTGGTATTTATTGTATTATAATGTAAGTATATGCTGTCACAGTTCAGTGGTTTTATCATATGGTCCTCTTGATGATATTGATAATTCATTAGCATCACATTGTTGGTTGTTTGTCTGTCCTCCCTGCTATTTTGTGTGTGTGTGTGTGTGTGTGTGTGTGTGTGTGTGTGTGTGTGCGCGCGCGCGCGCATGTATGTGTGGTTTCTTGAGATAGGGTGGCACTCTGTAACTCCAGTTGGCCTCAAACTCATGACTTTCCTCCTGCCTCAGTTTCTGGTTTTACTGGGTGAGCCACTATGCCTATACTATCCAGTAATTGTATCAGTTGAGGCTAATCATGAAAATAAGACCCATATCAGATGACTTCCTGGAGGAAATTAATAAAAGGAACTGTTTTCAAGGTGTTGAAAGCCCTGAAAAACTTGCAGGGGATCATGGGGAAGGATTAGAAAGACAGGGAGGAGATAACATCACAGCACATCAGGGAGCCCCAGGACTCCAGAATCCCAGTGAAGACATTTCCCTAAGAGCTAGTACAAAAGAGGGAGCTATAGCCAGTGGAAACTGGAGATGCTGGGGAAAGACTTTGTTTCCTGAGCAGGAAAAGCGGGTAAAATATTCTTGTTTCTCTTTCCCTCCCATCTTCTCATCTTTCACACCTGCTTGCCACTGTACAAACATATCAGGGAACAAATGAACAAGAGTCTAGGAAGACTGCAGAAGTAAGCCTCCTATGACACAGACAGAACAGGGAAAGGGTGGACAGCAAACAGAAAAATAACCAGCAGGGTGATTGTCCTCAAGAAGCAGAGATGGGAAGAGTGAAAAGTCAAGGCCAGATTAGAATCCTCACCTATTAGGCTAATATCCTTTTAATTCATCCAAATGTTAAACATAGAGACTTTTAAAAATTAGCAATTAATGATAATTGTAATTATTATTATTAGGAAATTATAAAGACATCCCCTCAAGGAATGTAATGTAAGACTCAAAGATTTAGATTTAGAAAAGGTTTGATGACAAAATGGGTGATTAATGGTGAGATCCAAGGTCAGGAACCTGGGTCAACCATCATGGCTTCTCTACATAATCTCTGCTTCCTACATCACCAGTAAAAGTTAATACTGTTTTTACGGTAGCTACGCAATACCCTGAAAGATTAGCTTGCCAAAGATGTCTCTGCTACTTAACAGCAGATCTGGAACAAAGGGACAGCTGATAACCATAGACAGCCATCAATAGTAGAACAGGATTAGCCGGCTCTGCTAACTCAGCAGGGCAATTCAGAAATCAGTTCTCCTTGTGTATCCTGAGTCCCTTGGTTTCTAGAGACTGTTAATTATCGTCTGTTGCCGCCACTCAAAACCATTCTTTTCAGGCTTTACATCTGGATTTCTAGAGGCTTCCAGCCAACTTATTTGACCAATCTTCATCATTTGCCGCAGCCAACCTTTCCCTCCTCCTTAAACTAAATATCTTCCTCCATGGGCTCCAAACCAACACACACCTAGCTTAGTTTCCTCCTATTTCATGGGCTTCCTCCTCTGACCTCTTCCTGGGACCACTTTCTCTTGGTAACCCATAAATGTTGGTGTGTACGAGGGCTCTGCTTTCTTCACTTTCACTGTGGTTCTCAACTTTCCTAACGCTGCAGCCCTTTAACACAGTTCTTCATGTTGTGCTGACCCCTGACCATAAAATTACCTTCATTGCTACTTCATAGCCTCAATTTTGCTACTGTTATGAATTGTAAAGTAAATATCTGATATGCAAGCTATCTGATATGTAACCCCTATGAAAGGGCCACCAAAGGGGTTGTGCCCCACAGGTTGAGAACTGCTAACTTATACATATACAACACATATTTTTCTTTTGAACTTAATCATAGTTTCATAGCTGCAGGAATAAAATATATACTTAAAAGTTAGCATGCATTTGAGTACTGATTTTATAAAATATGGTATAAAGAAGAGGTAAAATTATAACTTAATCTGTTTGTATAAATTGTCTCCAAGATTTAGGGAAAAGTTTTATGCGCCTTTTGGAGGAAAGCATACAGAAGCAGCCATAGTCATGGGAGACTGGAAGAGATGCACACTTTTGGGTCAGACCATCTCAGTTGTTTGAGGTGAGGGTTATTTGGACTTCGTATACAATGAACAGTTATAGGTGGTGGTTCATTTTTCTCTGCTTCTTAAAGTGGTTTGGAAAATAAGGCCTATTAAAATAGGAGGCAAACTAATGACCAATATCAACTACAAAGAGTGCATCTGAGGAAATAGAAAGTAATAAATCAGAAAGGTTCAGACCCAAAGTGATTTTGGGGACATCCTTTGACAGGAGGCTTTTTAAGCATGAATGCTAAGGAATCGTAAGCAATGGTTAGTCACAGCTCTTCTGTGGCCTTGTTTGATCTGTCCCACTGGGGAGATTCTAGTTGTATAATCAAGGTCTTGTTGACTGCTTCTGATTGGCTGCGCTTAAGCTTTGTTTTCCTTTACTACAGTCATTTACAAGAAATGGGTCAAGTTAAGTTTCACTCATGTTTGCAAATCAAGAAGGGTTAAGGTCTCTGATGATGAGGTTGAACAGGCTTTGTGTGCTCTGACAGACATGAGGCCTGAGAAAACACTGGTCTCATGTAGCCCAGACAGGATTCAGAGTCACTATGTAGCTAAGGATGCTCTTGAACTTCTAATCCTCCTTATTCTACAACTGGGATTACAGGTGTGTGCCACCATACCATCTTCTGTGGTACTGGACATCATACCCACTGCTCAAGAACACTACTACATGAACTACATCCCCAGACCAGAATTTCTGAACAACTCTTTTTAGATTACCTGCCTTTCTTACTCATTTTCAACCATCTTGCTGCCATCAGAACAAAACCAAGCTTGGTTCCTCTCCTTTGCTGCCAACCACTGAGTGCCATTGGCTGCTAAACAAACACACTGCGTCTAGCTGCCTTGACCTTCTGAAGGCACATTTGCGGTGCAGGATGTAGGGTCAGTCTTCCACACTGTGTGATGACATGTTACTCTAATTGTTTTTTATCAATAAAAACTCAGGAGTCAGATATTGGGGTAAGGGCCTGAAAGATCAGAGAAGCAGAGAAGCCATCGGTCCTACCTACTTGCTCCATTCTTTCCTCCAAACAGAGAGCCCAATCCCTTCCTGTCCCGCCTTACTACTTCCTGTCCTACCTGTCCTACGTCTTCCAAATGTCTACAGTTAATTTAGATCAGCTGGTGGCTAACTCTATTCTCTGGGTCCAAGCAAGCTTTATTTGTCAGAACACGATCAAATATCACACAACCATGTGAAGAATGCCTATTTGTCTTCTTGTCACTTTCCCTTGGAGACACAATAGACACCTTCAGCTTCTTGTTGAAACTGACCTCCACACCAGCTCCCTCTTCATCTTGCCAGTTTAGAAGGTTGTAACTCTAGTCTTCTGGTTGATCAGCCCTCATTTTTAGCTTCCTTTCATGGCCCATGAGGGTAACACTGAGTGGGAGTACGCTTGACTAACATGTGAAAGCCCTAGGCCCATCCTCAGCACCACATAAAAACCAATCACTCAGTCACACAAATCAGAAGTAGCTGGTGTCATGGTTTTGGTCCCTTTAAGAGACAAGCCACGCCCACGCCCTCCCCCATCCACTGAGGCAGGCTGATCTTCAGCTTCCAGCCTGAGCTTGCTCTCTTTTCCATCTTCCTCTCAGAGAGGCAGCTTTGCTTCTGCCTCTCTCCCCACCTCTCTGCTTCCCCCTTCTGTCTCTCTCTTCTTCTCTCTCTCTCTCTCTCTCTCTCTCTCTCTCTCTCTCTCTCTCTCCTCCTTCTCCCTTCCCCCTTCATAACCCTGTGAATAAATATTCAACCTCACTCTGCAAGTCATATCTATCCATGTTTCTGTCTTCTGCCTGCCTGCCATGTGTCTCCCTGCCTGGGACCAGTCATTGCTCAGGGACCAGCAGCCATCTCTGCCTGGGACTGGCTGCTCCCAGGGCCCGCTATCTGTTGCCACATGGCCCACTACCACCATTTGGGACCTACAGCATTTCTGCTGCCTACTGCCACCGGGGATCATGAGCATTTTTTAAAAAAATTGTAAAAGCTAGGTATGATAGCACACAACTATAATTCCAGTCTTGAGGAAGCTGAGGCAGGAGGATTGTGAGTCCAAGACCATCTTGGTTATTTATCAAGAGCATCTTAAAATCAAAGCCAAAATCTAAAAATAGATTAGTCCAATCTTCCCCAAATCTGTCACTGGCTTTCCAACAAATATGAAGGGAAACCCAAAATCTTTACGAGGTCTGCAGGCTCAGCATTATCTAATATGTCTGTCTTATTTCTCTTCTTGCTGCCCTACCCTCCCCCAGCATCCCTGGTTGTGCCCTGTTCCCATAAAACCCCATGCCTGCTCACCTCTGGGCCACAGCATATGCTATTTCCTTGTCCAGGGTAGCATTTTGCCCACATTCCACGGGGCTTACTTCCTTACTGGCTGAAATGTCTTTGCAGGGACACCTCCACTTGTCACCTGACTCGGGTTGTATTCTCTCCAAGAGGAAACCGAGCTAGAGGTTGGCACCCAAGGTATTATTAGAGCTTAACACCTGTGAAGGGGAGGGTGCTAGCAAGATTAGGTAGGAATAGGCATTAGTAACACAGGGCTGGCGAAGCCCTGCTCTTGCCAAGAGAGAGCTCTGGAGCCAGTATTGACTAGCAATGTGCCCATATGCATCAAGTCTGAAGGTTCCTGTCTCCCGTAGCTGTAAAATGCAAGGTGCTTTGTAAAGGGGATGGCCGGCCCCTGGGGCTTTTCAGCAGCTGGGGCAGACCCTGAAGCCCCTGAAGGCCACACTGCATCCATGAAGGTGGCTCTGTGCAGGCATCTTTGTATTCTCCATCCCTAGTTAGAACTGTCACACCCCTATAGTCCACGTTCCCCCTCACTGCTTTATTTTCCTCAACGCAGCCAACATTTTCCAATATAGAATATGATTTATTTCACATATTATTCATTTCCTTCAGTGGCATGTCAGCCACTTCTCCCTTCTTCAGTCTCTGCCACTCTGATAGTAATGCAGCTGGAACTCTGTGTTTTATGACACTAATCTTGGGAAAACATGAACAAGTGTTTACGTACCCCAGATAGGGAACTGATCAAAATGTAGACGCCGCTAAAGTCCGATTTGGTGAACCAATGAGTTTTATTGGGGTTACTCACCAGGGAACATGGGTGAGGGGTTACTGACAGGAGCAGAGATGGCTCAAAGGACAGTTCTATCACCCAAAGCTCACTTGAGCATAGGCGACAGCTCCTGAAAGCTGGAAACCTGGAGCATACCGCACAACCTGCAGGCAGCTTGGAGTGTCCTCCTTAGGTAAGGTGCTTGATAGATAGGAACCTGTAGAAAGAGCAGCAGGCTGCTTCTTGCTGCCTGGCTCATGGCCGCAGGCTAGCTTTACCCCAAATAATTACACACAAATTGTATTCATTTAAACACTGCCTGGCCCATTAGCTCCAAGCTTCTTATTGGCTAATTCTCACATCTTGATTAACCCATTTCTATTCATGTGTGTAGCACCACAAAGTGGTGGCTTACTGGGAAGATTCTAACCTGCGTCCATCTTGGAGAGGAGAGCTATGGCGTCTGACTCTGCTTTCTTTCTCCCAGCATTCTGTTCTGCCTTCCCTGCCTACCTATGGTCTGACCTATCAGGCCAAGCAGTTTTCTTTATTAATTAACCAATGAAACAACAGATAGATAGAAGACCCACCTCCATCAGGAACCTCTTCCCAGGAGTTCAGCTGCTCTCTGCATCTTCTAGGCCCCACCTTGACTGATTTCTGTTTCTTCCCAGCAGCTAGGCTAGTCTCTGCTCCTCCGAGGCAGATCAGCTTGTCTGAAAGTCCTTTGGGTAGCTTGGCTTATCTGAGAGTGTCTCTCAGCTGTCTTTACTGCTTCTGTATGCTTAGGGAGGTGCCTAGAGAATCTGGTTAGTTTCAGGGACTTCCTCAAGCTACTTTGAGTTGTTAACTTTGGGAGCTCAAAGAGCTTGCCTATCTACTACAGTGTTTCCCCCTTCCCATACGCTACCCTGTTTTACCTCCCTGTAAATATCTCGTTTTACTCAGAGTTCCTGGCAGATGGATGCTTTTTACCTCAGAAGAAACTGCCATCCCACACTCAGGTCCTGGTACACGCTAAGTAAGCATTCTCCTGAAAGACCCCCAGTGTGGGAAGACTCTCACTCAAGTCTCGGGATAACACGACCACCCCCCCCCACCCCCCCCCCACCCCCCACCCCCGCCGAGTAACTCACGAGAGACCGTCCTTGCTGCAATCACACAAGGTTTAATCGACTGGGGCCGAGACTCATAACCCACACAGGGGAAAAGTTCCACCCTGAGTGACCTGGAGAAGGGGTTTTTATAGGAAGAAACCACAGCCCAGTATTCCAAAAGGGGCAGGGTGGGTGTCACAGAAAATTCCGAAAATACCAGTGAGGACCACAAGGGGGCAACTCCCTGCCTCTCAAGATCACTCTCAAGGTCATAATCAGGTAGTTCCTGAAACACAGTATTCCCAAAAAACCAATGATAATCACAAGGGGGAAACTCCCTGTTTCTCAAGATTAGTCTCAAGATTACAATCTAACTTTATCTTCAGCTAGTTCCTGAAACTGAACTGGCTAATCCGAGATTTCTGATTCTTTTCTCCCTGCTTAGATTTTTGGCTCTATTTTTTCCTGCCGGGGGTGGGGTGGGGTGGGGAGGGGTGGGGGGGGTGGGGAGGGGTGGGGGGGGTGGAGAGGGGTGGGGGGGTGGAGGGGTGGGTCTGGATTTATCCAGGTCTTTCACTCCTACTGAATTAGTTATGTTTTTTTCCCTGCTGTGACACAGACTACCAGATAAAAAGCAACTGAAGGAAGGGAAGGATTACTTGGCTTATGGTTTGTGAGCGCACAGCCTAGTTCTAGTGCAGTACTTCGGTTTATGGACCTTTAAACTTACTATCTGTGTCCTCCAGCCAAAACCCACTAGGAATATGCATAGGATCTCTGTGAGTTCGAGACCAGCCTGGTCTACAAGAGCTAGTTCCAGGACAGGCTTCAAAACCACAGAGAAACCCTGTCTCGAAAAACCAAAAACCAAACAAACAAAAACAAAACAAAAACAAAAAAAAAAAACCAAGTGAGGTTGGCAGAGGTGCCTCATGGTAAGGGAGTCATTGGGCATCTGGGTAAAAGGGAGTCAGAAAAGGGCAACGGTAGGACGGATACAGGTCGCTGTTAGATTTGGGGAAGGTTTAAGGAAAGAGAGTTTTCCTCTGAACAGGAAGTTGGCAGGAAGGGGGACGGGTCACAACATTGTTTATTCTCACATCTTAACTAGATGGATCAAGACTATCTGAAGGAGAAAGCTGTAATTGGAGGAAAAGTAGTGATCACCTTCTCCCCGACAGGAGTGTTCAGCACTGTAGTTCGCACAACGTTAATGGTCATCAAGCAGAATTATGCTGTATCTTTCTTTACCCGGCACGTGCTATGAGCACTCCGATGATGGTATCAGGCCCAGCACCCAGGTTAGGGCTGCTTGTGTTTTTCTCATAGCTACGGCACGTTAAGCACAGAGTGGTCTTTCTGTGGTTCAGTTTTGAGACAAAAACATTCATCACCTCCAGTACTGAGTTAATCCGTGTAAAGAAAACCGGGATGCGTTCACCATCCCATGCCATCTACAGCAGCTCAAGTATTCTAAGACGCACCAATTTCTCACTTTTTAACATGCCTACAAACGGGGTGTGTCTGACTTTCAAACAATGGCTTCTTCGTAGGATAGAAGCAGTGTGGTGTTGTTTGAGGGGCAGGCGCCTAAGCTCTGCTACGGCTCAGCTGAATCTGTTTCCGGGAGAATGATCTGGCTCTTTTTAACGTTCGCCAAAGCCCTGGCTTTTCTGGGGTTCTCTCCCAGGTCACAGAACTACGTCTGCGCGGCTTTCCCAGGCAATACGGGAAAAGCTGCGGCGGCGCTCGCGAGCTTACGGCGGCGTGGCGCACACGCGGCCCGGTTGCCCCAAGCAACCGGCGCGTCCCCGCCCGGCGGTCAGCTGATGGGCCGCCCCCGGGGGAGGCCGCGGCGCGAACATGGCGGCCGAGATCCACTCCAGGCCGCAGAGCAGCCGCCCGGTGCTGCTGAGCAAGATCGAGGGCCACCAGGACGCCGTCACGGCCGCGCTGCTCATCCCCAAGGAGGACGGCGTGATCACCGCTAGCGAGGACAGGTAGGGTCCCGGAGCGCGCGGGGGCCGGGGCGCGTGATGGGGGCGGCCACGAGGCGTGGGGACCGTGGGGACCGTGGGGGTCCGCGGCTCTGCCTCCCCTCCTGTGGTCACCCCGGGCCGAGCGGCCGCCGGTCTCTCCCGCGTCTCTGCAGTCCGCAGAGAACCCGGTGCCGCCAGGCGGTTCTGTCTTACTCCTCCAGTCCGGGGACCGCTCCCCCGCCGCGCGCCTTCACTCCTGGGAACCCCAAACAGGCTCCTTCAGCCCCGACCTGCCCCTAGCGCTCTTTCAGTCTAGGACCTGGTTCCACAGCGGCCCCCTCTCTATCACGGGACCCCGACCCACAGAACCCTTTCCATCCCGGGACCCCGTCCTACAGCACCCCCTAGGGCCACTATACACACCCACAGCTCTTCTCTAGTCGGATCTGTCTCACTGTTCCCCTCCAGCCCGGGAGGGACCTGAGCCCCAGGGCCCATCCAGCTCATCGCCCCTCCATCCTGGGACCCCCGCCTCACAGGGCCTCTCCAGCCCAAGAGTTCAGGACCCCTCCAGATTGCTCCCCTTTGCTCCCCCTACCAGGCCTCCCGTCCTGTCTTCCCAGTGCGCCCCTGCAACTCTGAGATGCCAGTGGTCTTCTAGCCCAGCCTTTGCTCCACTCCCCACCCCCCTGCCGCCCAAACCCTGTCCCTTGGTGCTGGTCCAACCTCAGACCTTTGCCTCTTGTGTCTTCCTGATGGGAGGTTCACCGGGTGCTTCAGAGTTTCTGGATTCTCCTGGGCCCGTTCCAAGTCCCAGAGCTCTAGTGGCTGATTACATTGGAACCTGGTGAGGGTGTTTATTCTTTAAACGAACTCCAGGGACCAACTTCCAGTTTGTTTGGAGTTGAGGTTGGGGTGGTGGTGGGGGTTACCATTTAATGTTCTTTTTAACCTCAGCTGCTAGAACTATCTGAACCCATAATTGACCAAATAGTTTTCAATTTTTAAATAAAAACTATTCATTCTTTAAAAAGAAGACACACTTATTTTAAAAGGAAAATGTATTTACAAGTAATATTATTGACGAGTGATTTATCTCCAAAAGTAAGAAATAATATCATTTATCATAGGGCTAAAACAATCTGTGTTACCAGCGTTCCTGTGTTTTGCCGGTCACCCTACTTTGGAAAAGATTCATTTGCTCTAGTGATTTCATTTTATCCAAGAGGGAACTGAAGCCCCAGAGGTGTAACTAGTTTCTCCGAGTCAAGGAGAAGCAGAGGAAGCCAGGAATGGAAGCCAGGGCCTGTCTTCTGGCCTCAGGTATTCAGGGCACTGTCAAGTGCCTGGAGAAATCGCCCTTGCTTTACAAGTGTAGCAAGTTTGGAACCTGAAAGGTTTAAACCACAGTTGAGGGAACCGGTTTCCATAGTCTTAAGCAGCGATGGGCCCAAACTGGAAAGGCTTTGGCGAGAATATTCTCCTGTTCTCTGAAAGCTGGAGGCAGAGGCCAGCCTTTTGTTCTTACACCTTTAGAAGTGAGTGAATTTGAGGGCCTGCTCTTAAAGGGAAAAGGAAACTTGATGCCCCTAGCTCCTACTGGACCTTTCTGTTTGGCTTTTGAATGAGCTTAGTTAGGGCTTTCCCGCAGGCAGTGAGCTATTTTCCCTCCAGTTTGCTGGCAGCTGACCTTACGGGACTGGACTGGTAGGATCCCATGAAACAGAAACGGTGTCTGGAGAGTGGGAACATGGGGTGAGAGAGAAGGGGACGTACAAGGCAAAGGGCAGAATAATGGTATTTACATGATACGGACAGGAGTGCAGACAACAGTTTATTAAAGTCAGCAGGCTTTATTCAGTGAAATATTTTATTTGTGACTCATGCATGTTGGGTAAATTGCCGAATATCTGAGATTACTTGGGTAGGAACGGTGCTAATAAAGATTTTATGGAAAGTGATTGCTAAGCTCCTCTGGGACTCAGATGTTCAGAGGAGTCTTGATCAGCTCATTTTTTTTTTTTTTAACCTCCTGCTCAACTGCCCTGCAGGATTCAGGCAAATGACTAGACCACCAAGGAGCTGGCTTGCTCCTGAATGTTTCTGATGTGTATGTTAAGCCTTTTTTGTAGGTACCACAATTCATTCATTCATTCATTCCATTCAGGAATACTGTATCTAAATCCTGGGGATGAGAGAAGGATCAAAAGCCACTGTACCTATACTCATATAACTTCTGATTTATTGCTCTTTATGGCCCTTGACTCATTGAAGTCCAGTTTACGTATGTCTAAAGACTTAGAATCTTGGCTTCCCGTATTCATCTAAGAATACGTCAGACATGCCTGTTCATTCGTCTCTACCGTAACTGTAAAGTCAGCTGACATTAAGATAGCTCTTTCCAAGTGCCGAGTGGCTTACTGAGGACGTGGCCCTTCGTACTCTGCTCCCCAGATGCTGGAGACATAGAAGGAGGAAACTTGGCCTGGGTTCAAGAACCATCCTTAGGAGAGGGCCTCATGGATGAAGGAGTGGTTTGTTGAAGGGAGGATGCATATCCTGGTTCCCAGCAGGGCGAAAGGACAGAAGGGAGTGTGAAGTGGTAGTGAGATGTTTTAAAGTGACCAGAGCAGAAGGTGTATGGGAGGCCGTGGCAGGAAAGGGCTGTGTCCAGTTTGGGAAAAGAATTTTGGTGTGACTCTTAGGAACTGGATTTTATTTTGCATGCAGGGACAAACTCTAAAGTGGAGTTCAAAACAAGCAAATTGCGTGATTGAGATTTTTTTCTTTCGAAATGGCAATAGTTAACCTTTAGAAAGTCCCTTCTATACAATGCAAAATTGGGCTGTGTATGTGTGTGGGTATGTGTATCATCAACCTAAGCTCATATTCCCCATGAGAACAGTGCAGTCCATTTCTCTGATCAACAGTTCCAAAACACAATACCCTTTCAAAGTCAGAAGTGCCTGTGTATGGAAGTTTTCTCAAAGCACATTCGCTTGCAATCTTTCTTTATCTCATGCAGTGTGAATATTTGTCTGTTTTACTGCTTAAGCAGCAGAGGTAAGGATGCTTTGTCAGGTCCTGCCAAGAGTATTCTGGAACATAAGGTAATAGAACATACCATATTCTGATGGCCATTTGACAGGCAGGTCAGAAAACCGAGGCACTAGCCACCCTTAAGTAATCACCAAGACGGCAAAGCTACTGAGTAATGGGGCTGAGACCTGAATCCAGTTCTGCCCCTTCCAGCCCAAGTTCTTCCTGTAATCCACCTCTGTGCATTAGAAGAAACCAAGTCCAGGCTGTATCAGTCAGCGATGTAGTACACCAGCAGCAACTGCAAAAGGACAGGATTCACCTTCTGCCTTGATCAGTGAGCCTTCCTTTTTACTACTTTTCAGGATTTAAAAAAAAAAAAAACGGCTTATACCTTTTTAGCGCAACTTTGCAACTTGTGCCTTAATGCTCACAAAGTAATGTTGTGTAGACCTCTGTGTGTGGTATCTATTAGTGTGTGTAAATAATGCGTGGATAAACATGCATGAATGCATGTCACCGTGTGCCTGTGGCAGACAGGCTGAGCTTTCTCAACACCCGGTTTTTACTCAGGAGTTCCTGTAACCCATGCTAGCCTTGAATATACTGTGCAGCTCAGCGTGGTCTTGAACTCCTAATTCTCCTGCCTCCACCCCTTATTGCTAGGGCTGTGGTCATGTATTTTTAATTTTTGAGACAGGGCCCCACTGCATAGCTCAGGCTGGCCCAGAACAGCCCCCCTGAGTACAGGGATTGTAGGTGTGTACTGCCCCAAATCTGCTTAGGAAAGTAACTTTGAATATTTATAGCAGGATCCAGCTGAAGTTAATTTATTACATAAAAACCACAGAGAACGAGGATGTCCTGAAAGGAAAAGCTAAAGAATCAAGGGGCTTCCTAAAGTCAGGGCCCACTTTTCCAAAGTCTGTGCCAGCAGTTCCACCATCAGTGCTGGCCCCCGGGGAACACTGGAAACTGTCTGTATTCACTTTGGGTTGCAAGGCAAAAGATACTTTGGTAAATGGGGCTGTGCCAGGCCCACAGCTCAGCATCCTTCAATGCCAGGGTGACTGCTCAACATCCTGTGGTACACAAGAGCCCAGTCACGAGTCTTTCTGCTCTAGAGAGAGTGGCTCTCAAACTTGAGTGTTTGCTGGAATCACTTGGAGCTCTTGTGAACCAGTGACTCCTGGGCCTCACCCTTGGAGATTCTGGTGAGGAAGTTGACCTGGTGGGTGTGGGGGCCAGAGAGAGCTAGCATTTCTGGCAAGTCTCTGAGGGATGTTGCGAATCCAAGGACCACACTCAAAGCACTCGTGCCGTGCAAGAAAGGAAGGGGTTATGCGTCAGTCATCAGAGAAGAATGCGCTTCACCCCCCCCCCCTTTAAAAATTGTTTTTAAATTTTGTGTACGTGTGGATCTGTTCACTGGGCACAGGTGCCCTTGCAGCTCAGAAGACAGTGCTGGAATCTATGCTGCTGGAGCTACTCTGGGAACCAAACTCAGGTCCTTGGTGTATGCTCTTAACTGTCGAGCCACCCCCCTAGCCCTCCTCCTCTTTCTCAGCAGGGAGAGTATGTTTCTCTGGAGCTATTTTACAGATACTTATATCCTAACAAATGCCCTGTCACTGTGACAGAATACCTGACATGGGGGCTGGAGAGATGGCTCAGAGGTTAAGAGTACTGACTGTTGAAATAAGAGCGGCGGGGCTACGTTCCTGGCACCCGGCCGCCCGCACGGCTAGCTTTATACCCGAAATAATTACACAGAAACTGTATTCTTTTAAACACTGCCTGGCCCATTAGTTTCAGCCTCTTATTGGCTAGCTCTTACATATTGATCTAACCCATTTCTAATAATCCCTGTAACACCACGAGGTGTCTTACCAGGGAGGATCTTAACCTGCGACTGTGTCCGGTGGGAGAATCATGGTGACTCTGACTCGGATTCTTTCTCCCAGCATTCTGTTCTGTTTACTCCGCCTATCTAAATTCTACCCTATCAGAGGGCCAGCAGTTTCTTTATTAATTAACCAATGAAAGCAACAGATAAGATACAAGACCCACCTCCATCAACTGACTATTGTTCCAGAGGTCCTGAGTTCAATTCCCAGCGACCACATGGTGGCTCACAGCCATCTATAATGAGATCTGGTGCCCTCTTCTGGCATGCAAGCATCCGTTGCGGACAGGAAGCTAAAACAGAGCAAGGGCTAGGGTCCCAATATGCTCTTCAAGGGTCCACCTCCAACTCCAGTTGCTTCCTCCACCCACATCCTAAGGTTTCCCCAGCCTCTAATAACATCCCTGGTTGGGGTCTAAGCTTTTTAGCACGTATTTTTGGGGACATTTAAGATACTAAACTATGAGCTGGGGAGTGTGTAGGAGTGCTTGCTCTGCAAGCATGAGGATCTGAGTTCAAATCTCTAACACCCACATAAGAAGACAGGTATGACTGTGTGTTCCTCTAACTCCTAGTTGGCACACAGACAGGTGGGTCGTGCACACTCACATGTCTACACCACACAGACAGACAGGCAGACAGACAGACACACACACACAAGCATTCAAAGCATAACACTTATCTCCTTTCGAATAAAATCAGACTAACATAGCAGCTGAATATAATCTATCCTCAGAAGACTATTATTAAGTCAATGTGGATAATAAGGCTTAATTGGGGTCCGAAACTTTCAAACTAAGAATTATTTGAGCAGTGAGTCAGTAAAGTAACTGTCTTCCTGTTGAGGAAATTAAACAAAGACCTCCATCAAATGATGCTCAGTGCTAAATTTAAGAATTGGAGTCAGAGATATAGAAAGACAATTATCACATGTACTCACTCATACGTGGTTTTTAAACATAAAGCAAAAAAAACCAGCCTACAAATCACAAACCCAGAGAAACTACACAATAATGAGGACCCTAAGAGAGACTGACATAGATCTAATCTACTAGGGAAGTAGGAAAAGACAAGATCTCCTGAGTAAATTGGGAGCATGGGGACCAGGGGAGAAGGTTGAAGGGGAGAGGCAGGGAGGGGAGCAGAGAAAAAAGATGAGCTCAATAAAATTAGTTTTTAAAAAAAAAAAAGGAAAAAGAAAGCTGGAGTCCAAGCAGTTACTCTGGAGGGGGAGGCCACTGGAAGCTGAGATTGCCTGCAGGGCAGAGCTGAATTGGTGAGGCAGGGGGCTGGTTCCCTAGCAGGAGGCTGTTTCTGCTAGGATGGCACAGAAACGTAGTCAGAGGGTCACACAAGAAGTTTTCAAAGCAGGGAACTCTTGTTACAAAGCTTTCTTAGTGAAGTGAGGGCTGCAGACCCGCTGTCTTTACTTTTTTTTTTTTAATTTTTTTATTTTCGAGACAGGGTTTCTCCGTAGCTTTTTGGTTCCTGTCTTGGAACTAGCTCTTGTAGACCAGGCTGGCCTCGAACTCACAGAGATCGCCTGCCTCTGCCTCCCGAGTGCTGGGATTAAAGGCGTGCGCCACCACCGCCCGGCCGACTTCACTTTTGACAAGGTTGGAGATGAACCCTGTCTGCTATTGCACCCACGGCCTGCAAGCCCAATATTGATTTCTGCAGGAATCTCGGTTTTCTTTGGCTTATGTCAAACAGTGACAGATCTGTGTTTTCAGGTGCTGTGTGTAAACTGATTTTAGAAAAAGAAAAAAAACCCAAAAAGCCCTCAAATGAAACAAACCCCAAACCCAACTTTTATATATTTTTTAGCATTTTCCCTTTTTCATCCACTAGCTCTTTTAGTATTTTTGCCTCTTAAACACTTTGCTTGAGATAGAGTCTCATGGAGCCCAGGCTGGCCTTCGGCTCACCATGTAGCTGAGGAACCTGTTCTCTCCTGTGCCACCAAGCCAGGTTTATGTTGTGCTAGGGAACAAACCCAAGGTTTTGAGCACGTTTGGCTAAGAACTCTACCAACCGAGCTATGTCTCCAAACTGTTTTTGAATACTTATAAGCATATTAAGACAGTTTGTAGGGAAATTTATATATTTCCTTATTGTTTATGGGAACTGACTCTAAACCTGTGTTGTTGTTGTTTTTAAAGTAAAATGCCTAAAAGGAAAATGTGTAACAGCTGGAAGCTGTTCATTTGTCCAGGGTGTTAGAGACTGTATCTTGATTGTCATTCAAGGCCTAGAAGTAGATTCTTTAGTCTGTGGTATAAAATAAACTGAAGAGGGCAGGAAGAGAGCCAGGCAGTGAGTGCGGGGACTCTCCCGTGCCAGAGAGACCCCTCGCTGGGACTATCGTTTCTTTTTATAGTGTAATTAAGAACAGAGGCTCCAGAGATAAGTGCCAGAGTTTGGTTCCAAGTCACGTGACTTTAGACGAGCTACTTAACCTCTTTGCATCATGGTCTTCTCAGCTGCAAAGCATGGATGTAGTAGGACCTACCTCATGGGGTTTTATGACGCGCTGACAGATTGATGACATAGATGGAAGGCGCCTAGAATAGAGCCTGGCACCGGGCTAGCAGTTGTGAGTTCCTATTTAGCTCCCTTTATGTCAACAAAGCTCAAAACATTTCTGCCCTGTGTGGGCAAGTGTGTGTTATGCGTGCATGTGTGTGTAGATAAAGTAAAAAATAAAAAAATTCCCTGCCCTAAATAAGGCACTAGCATTTGGAAGTCAATTGCAATTTTTTCTTAAACTTTTACAACTGACATTGCGTCATGGCTTTTCTTTACTTCCTTATTTGGTCAGTTACAAGTCATTTCAGTCATATTCGTGTCCCACATAGATCTTTCCCCTGTGGTGGCAGAGAACCCTAAGATCAGGTCCTTTGACACACTAGTAGGACTCACACCATACACACAGCCATGGCATATTGTAGTCACAGGGCACAGCATAAATCAAGCACATGCAGGGAAGACACCAGGCCAAGCTGCTGAGAGTCCTCCCAAGTGACCATGGAGTCACACAAGATGTGCTGAATTTCCCTTGTTGAATTATGTGACTCTCCCCCCCCCCCCCATGTTCAGTACTGTTTATCAGGGGAATTCAGTGGAGACAGTATGCCAAGTACTTATGGGGGGGCACCCTCTCGTTAGCATGTACCAGCACTCCGGAGTCTTGAAAAGAAATACAAGTGTGAAGCATCAGCCAGGAGCTTTGTACAAACATGAAACAGGGTGAGCCCTTCTTCTGAGTTTGGTCTGAGACACCAGCTGAGGGCCAGTCTTGAAGGCAGGATGGCTGCCTCGGGCCTGACTCTGCTGGGAGTGCCTGTCCATTTTCACCCTCAAGGTTGTCCTCATCTCTTAACCACTATTAAACCTTGATCACTACAGCAGCCTCCACGAGGAATTCCTGAGCACTAGTGTGCCCTATCTGAATCTGTTTCGCCACACTTAGATCTTCCAAATGGTTTTTGCCATGTCTTCTTTTCATGACCTTTCATTAATGTTGTCTGTGGTCATGCCTGTAATAGGATGCAGGGGAGCGTGTGACTGTTCTCACTTCTCAGTGGTCCTTGCCAGTGTGCTCTCTGTCCCATTAACGCCATACACCTTTCTGCACCAGCGTTCGTGTGCACCCTCCTCAAACCCCTTGCCCTCCTCTGTGTCCCATATCCCAGCCTTTTAGGGCCGCTTCTACTTCTGTCCCCACCGTGGAGGAATTCCTCCCTGTCTACCGCTGTCAGCCTTTCTCAACTCCCTCCGGCTTACAACCAGGTGTTAGTTGCTGTTGGTTTGGGTTCTTTTCATCTGATCCTCCCACGTGGCCAGTACCTCCAAAGAGCAGGTCATGCAGCAGGCCCTGCAAAGCTACATCTAACTGCTATCCTTGGGTCAATAGCCAGAGACTCTCATTGCTGTGTAATAGGCTTTCCCCGCTCTGGTTGACTTTAGCCGCCTGTATGTTCTCCCCTAGGAACAAAACTGAATGTAACCAATGGTATTGGTCCTAGAATTCAGCTGTTCATGTTACCTTCTTTCTGTGAAATGTAACCAATGGTATTGGTCCTAGAATTCAGCTGTTCATGTTACCTTCTTTCTGTGAAATGCATCAGCAAATCATTCTGAAAGATAAGAGAGCAGGAGTGTGTACTCAGTTTGTGGAGTATTTATTCACATTGCATAACAAAATAGTCTTTTTAACTTTTTATATAGACAGGCCCATATCAAACTCACTGTCTACCGATTGGTCCTGAGCTTTTAATTCTTCTGGTTCAATCTCCTTAGTGTTGTGGTCACGTGTGTGAGCCCATCACACCCTGCTTGTGTGGTGCTGAGGCTGGAACTCTGGTTAGAGCCTGCGAGGCCAGCACCCCGCCAGCTGAGCTCAGAGAATCATCCTTTCAGTCATTTCCTTATAGACCACACACAGAGCAGCTCCCTGTAAGATCAAAGTGGACCTGCAGCTGGTGTTCTTGTAGGGTTGTGGGGTGAGAGGGCCTGCACTGGTACATTTCCCCTTCTTATCTCATCCTCTTTGTTTGCGTCCTGGCAGGGGCATCCACCTGGAAAGGCTTTGGGGAAATTGGAGGTGCTCGAGGTCATTGTTGATTGGGAGCTTTGGGCAGTACTAGGTTATGGTTGGTTTGTAGAAAATACCACTTGGGCTGCATTTCCTTGGGTACTTGAGTACCTCAGAGGGCCTTCTTACCAACTCTGTGCTTCCCCAACATTCCTGCCTTGTGTGCTTAACTAATTTCCTTATTCCTCCTGGGGAAATTGTTTGAGGGGTCTGAACTTTGAGGGGTACTGTGTTTGTCCCGCCCATTGTGCGGCCACCTGCCTTTCTAGCTGCCAGTCCAACTTTTCACTATCCCCGTAGATCTGGCCTCATTACATCCTTCCCGGCTGAATGCTGGCCTTTTACATTCTTCTAGCATCCAAGACAGTGTAAAGCTACCAGCAGTGTGCCCAGTATTAGTTTGACTGAATCACTGAGCAAACCAATAATGAGCCAGAGAGCAGAATTTAAAGCTAACTCAAGCTGTACTTCCTCTGAGCTAGTTTAATCTTGGGTGTCCAGACAGCTCTGGTGGGCTCTGGGTAGAACTAACTGAAGTTGCTTGTTGGTTATCATCATCATCATCATCATTGTCATCACCTTCGTCATCATCGTCATCTTCATCTTCATCAACCTTAGGAAAGGGTGCTGCATGGGCCCCTTGCTGACCCCAGCTTGTCTAGATATTCCTGTCCTCTGGGGCTCGGGATTTTCTTAGGCTTCTTGTTTGCACAGGAGTCATACAAAGTGGTTTCAATGCTGGCGGTAAAAGATTACCTCTGGGCTGGTTTCTCCAGTCACACAGAGAGCCTGCAGGAGGCATTTCAGCCACATGTCTATGGATTCTTGGGCGGCATTACTGGTAAGGGGCAGTACAAGTGCCAGGGTCCCTGAGAGCCTTCTCTGGATGAAATCAGCAGGCTGTGATACTGTGTCCCCACAGTCCTTAAAGCTGTCCAGTATCCATTCCTTCCTGTGGTGCGGGCCAGTGAGTGCTTCCTTCCTTCGCTCAGTCAGGCTTATTGTCCTCTAAAAGTAAGGCCAGTTTTTAGTCTTTTGGTTGAGAAGATCCACTCAACAACCATTCACTGTTCCGCCTCGCTCTTACCGAAGGAGACACACTTTGTTCTCTAGCGGAAATGAAGGTCAGAGTTCCAGCAACTCAGCTGAAAGGAAATTGCTATTTATTTGATAAAGACAGACTGGAGTGATGATGATATCATTCCCTCTTCCTTTCAGGCTAACATCTGAGTGTTCTAGAACCCATATTAGGTTCTTAGAGTTAAACATTTTAATCTGTATCCTCCAGAGGTACGGTCAGCCTAGGAAATGATACCCTTTGTTGTAGGTGACGGAAGCGTTCAGGAAGTCCTCAATCTGGGAGTATCAGTGTCCCTACAAGCAGTCATAATATTCTTTATAATTACGATTTACTCAGAGTTTAAGATAAATCAGGACCCTGCTCTTACTTTGTAGCATATTGTAAATTCTGAAATTCGCTTTTCAGTTAGTTAGTTGAACACTACCTATTTGTCAGCAAAATTAGAAAATGATTAAATTGCTTTATTTCTGTTGTTCCTGGAAGAAAGGTGGTGTTTTTGGAGGTGGGGTAGGCTTGACCCTGGGCTTATGCAGAAGCCCTTGAGTGCTGCTGGAGATGACAAGTGGGCACGTGGAACAGTTCGCCTGTCTCAGCTAGGCTCACCCATGCTTGTGACCAGCCCTGTGTCTCAGCCCCTGGAGAGGTGACTAGTTCCAGGCTGGTCCCCCTCCCCCGCTGCCCCTCAGCCCGGGTCATATGGCTTGGCAGACTTCCAGGAGCTGGAGCAACAACAGGAAAGGCCTTTCTAGAGGAGCCCCAGCACCACTCCTGACACACAGTGGGCCGAGAGACACCAGGCAGCCTCCCAGGGGAGGCAGAGAAAGAGGTTCTCCCTCTCCATGGGAAAGGCCGTAAAATCAGATAGTAAAGGGCACGGAGCAGCGAGGGGTGAAAAAAGAAATCGAGAGCACTTCACACACAGCTTTCTGCCTCAGACTCTGACATATGCATCTCATGTAGGTCCAGCCAGATCCAGACTGGAGGCAGTGGGAGATCTTATTAGTATCACTATTCTGACTTAGCACAAAAGTTAGGTTTTCTTTAAGCTTTGGGGCACAAGTCTATTTCCACCAGACTTTTCTGTGTTCTGAATCTCCTTTTAGGGGAACAAAGAACCCACTATTTAATAGTTCATGTTTATGTTACTGTTGAACTGAAAATATATGTAAATTTCTGGAAAAGCTCTTTTGCTTTTTTTTTTTTTTGGTTGACTTTGCAAAGCTACTTTATATTGAATTGTATCTTTTGGGAGGTTTTAAATTGTGAGATTTTTCTCACTTTCTAATCAGAGACGGATAAAATTGGACAAGGCAGCTCGAGTCAGGCAGTGTTGCGGCAGCCATGTTGTCTTGTGTGGTTTCTGCTTGTTCTGGCTCCTGAAGCTTGAACTGGAGCTAAAACATGTCCATCGCCTTCACCACGGGCTAGCTTGCTCTCCGCAGATCCCAGGTCTTTCGTGGGGTCGAGCATGCAGTTCAGTGCCGAGGACTTCGGAACTAAACAGGGACACACTGGAGGGCAACAGCTCAGTGCATCTTTCAAGCCAGGGAGCCTGATGTCTTGGGAAAATCATCTTTCCCAGCTCTCTTGCATCTGGATTCTTAGCCCTGTTATGCAGGCGTTGTGCTCTGCTCCTTTGGGAGTGATCCTAACCCATCCAGGAACCTCCAGCTGTGGCTTCCATCCACCTTTCCTTATGGTGGCCAGGGAGTCCCTTCCCTGCTCTGCAAGTGGCCTGCAGGAAAACACTGTGCCCCTTCATAAATTCCAGGGTGCTGCTGATTCTTGGCCAGGCCAGGCCTGCCCCAGGCACAAGTTCCTATTGATGCCCAGCTGACCACTGAGCCGGAGTCATCGGGGAGGCACACAGAAGCCTCTAGCGTTGATCTTGTTAAGGAGGAAAAGTGGCTGCCATTTACTTGAAGTTGCCTCTGATTCTTATGCCTGAGTATCGGTGTAAAATGAATGCAGACAGATTGTAAAAACATATACAGCTTTAATGGGGAAATAGACTTACAGAACCACGGTGAACAGGAAAGCAGAAGGGGCGGCCAGGAGCACGCCCACAATCTTTATAAGTAAAAAATATCCTCTGGGGACCCCCGTCCCCAAGTAAAGTGATTGGCTGGGTCTCTCCTACACCTGAGGTTGCACAACAACTTTAACCTTCACTTAGTTTCTATTCCTCGGCCTTCTCCGCTTTCAGTGGCCACACTGACAGACACGTTCTTAAGGAATGGATCAATCTTACGTTTTCTGTTTCAGATAACCATATTTGAACACTAGACAGAACCCATCCCTGAGCATTTGGAACGCATTGCAGGGTGTGTAACTGGGGGCTCGCTGTAGGGTCCCCATGGACTTTCTTGTTGTCCTCAGATCCCAGGAAGGACCTGGAGTCATGTTGCTCCCTCCACAGCCCACCCATCACTCTGCCTAACGCCTGCAGAGCCAAAGAGTGTGCTTCCTGTACGATTGAGGAAAAGTGAATATCCTTGGCTTAAAAGATGGGTCAGTAGGTAAAGTCACTTGGTACCAAGTCTAAGGCCCACACTGGGTCTCTAGAACCCTCACAGTGGAGGGTGATCTGATTTTTATAAGTTGTCTTCTAACCTCCACCTGTGTGCTATGGGCATGTGTATACACCAACACACATACTAAGTATTAAAAAAGAAAACTGGATTTTATAAACATGTCCACACACCTACTGGTCTCATAATTATTTGTAGTAACTATATAAGCTATCAAGCTACTATGCCACTTGATAACCCATCTTATTAGTTAACCTTTCCTCCAAATCCTTCATTCTTACCTTTTAACTTTTAGATGGGAAGTTCTTTCTTTTCCCTATTCAGTACTTTCTTCAGAACTAGTTGCCAAGTCTGAAATCCCTAAATTCAACCAAGTTTGCCGGCTTTTTTTTCTCTTAAGAATGATGCATGCTTCCTCATTTGTACTTGCTGGTCCTCTTCTCCCACTGTGTGAGTTCTAAGGCTCGGACTCTGGTCCTCAGGCACAGGGGAAAGCACCTTTTCCCTGTGATGCATACGGTTTGCCATTGATTTGTCTTTTACAGTCGGATAAAGGTGTGTTTCTTACTGGGTGCAGCCAGACTCTTGCCGAAATGTTCTCATTTAGAATGCTGACGAGGGCCCAGAGCCCTGCAGTGGGTGCTTCCCTGCTGTTTGAGTTGCTCCATGCGTGTCCTCCTCCACATTGCGGTTGCGGACACTGGGAGGGGGAGATTGAAAATTCAGAACTGCAGACTTGCCTGCTGATGGGGGGATCACAGCTCGGCCATCTCTGCTCCCTTTCTAGATTGGTGGTGGAGCCCTCCACAGGGTTAGGGCTGTGAGGAAACCTGCAAACCATTTCTGTAGGCTCAGCAGAAACAATGCATTTCGATTCCAAATACCTTTTGGAAAAGGAGACTTTATTGGAAAACAGAAATTGGGGTGTGTGGGGGGGGGAGGATGATCCTAAAGTGTTTTTAGAAAGTTTTCTTTTTAGGATGCTAAGGTCTTGGAATATGAGAAATCTAGCCTCAGAGTGAGGGGTAAGAGTGGGGGAATAATGAGTAGAGAAGGTGGCAGGAAAAATGACCTGACTGGGCTGGAGAGATGGCTCAGTGGTTAAGTGAGCTGGCTACTATTCCGAGGTCCTGAGTTCAATTGCCAGCAACCACATTGTGGCTCACAACTGTGTGTAATGGGATCTAATGCCCTTTTCTGGCATGCAGGTATACATGCAGATAGAGTACTCATGTATGAAAGAAAAAAAATACATAAGTAAAATTAAAACAAAACAGTACTTGACATAAAGGGTTGGAGTAAAAATACATAAATAAAATTAAAACAAACAAACTAAAATAAGTACCTTCAACAGTGTTCTGCTAGGAAACATCAGGCTAATGGGCAACAAACAAACCCACCCGATCTCAGTGCTTAATGTAGCTGGCTTATTATGTAGTTGTAAGGATTTGAGTAATTTGCATTCAGTAAAACATCACACACTGTTGCTTTCAACTTACCAGAGAGCAGGCTTTTCTTCGACTTTGCAGACTAGTCCGTGTTTTCACCTGGAATTTTTGAGGTGTTAATAACTAGTCGGTTGAAGCCTGTTTTTTATAACCCCATTAAGGTAAGGAGAAACACTTTGATCATACTATGAAGTAAATTCCTATGTAACTTGTAGACATTGGAAAACGTTGTTTAGCATACAGCTTCTCGAGGATCCCGGGGCATCAGGGATTCAGTTTAATGTTGGTTTGATATTGGTTTGATTGATCCATAGACACTCAGCAGCACAGGAAGGGAAAGAATGGGATGGTTTAAAGAAGAGAACTCTGGGTAGAGGGCAAAAGCCAAACTCTACTGCCTGCTCGGAGCCCGATTCCCAGTGAGGTTGGCTTTCTCTGTCTTTTTACGATACGCAGTTTTCAAGGGGAATATGGTAAAAGTTTCAGTTTCCTAGCTTGTTGATTGGGTCCTAGCCAGGGTCGGATTTGTACCGACCAAGTTGTAAGCTATTGGTTCTACAAAGAAAATGGCAGCTGGGCAGGGGTGTCACACACCTTTAAATCCAGCTATTAGGAGGCAGAGACAGGTGATCTCTGTGAGTTCAAGGCCAGCCTGGTCTATAGAGAGTCAGGACAGGTGCCAAAGCTACAGAGAGAAACCCTGTTTTCCAAATGCTGGAGTCCTGCTGAGTGTGATCTGAATGTGGCCTTGGTCTAGGTTAATACCGTTCTGAAGATGTATGGATTTGGTTTTTCGGGTCTAGTGATAGGTGGAAGAGATGGACTTTTAAGATTATTTCCTCACTGCTGATGTCTGGATGTTGCCCTTTCTGATCTCAAAGAGAAAAGTGTGTCCCACTAACTCCATGGCCTTCGTGGTAGCAGAGTTTTAGTGAATTACCAACATTATCTCTTCGTTAGACTTAAAAAATCTTGATGGTGGTTAGCTGCCGTATTTAACCCTTTGGTGGTCATGTTGTAAATAAAGCCAGTGAGCTTAAAGCAGAACCTAATGGAACATGACTTGATCTTCAAGTGGGACCTTTGTGCCTTGAATTTGGCATTATTGAGAGGACTTAATATTCACCTTGGAGTTGGTCTTGAACTTACTACTCTGCTCTAGTTTCATCTATTTGGCTGAAATGTAGCCGTAGCATTTCTGATTTCAACAACATGAAGTACAGTCAGCACAGGTAAGGCTCCTTTTGTGCATCAGTTCTAAGGGTAATCCTTGTGTACCTGCACACAAGGAGTTGTGTTGAAATTGTATCCAACCTACCATCTGCCTAGAAGGACTGTAGAGAATGAATGAATAGTTCACGGTAGAGTGGTGAGGGAGGAGAGCTTGGGCATGACCTGAGAGAACGGTATGGAGACTTGAAATAGAGCAACTCTCTGGGTTTCAGGGCCTGAGCTGGGGAGTTATGGGAACTAAGTTTGCACTTGAGTCCTGGGTTGGAGGTCATTACTGGTGGATGCTGAGCATAGTAGCAGTGGACGGTGTGACTCCTTGAGAGGTGAGGTTGGTATTGGGTGTCCTGGAGGTGAACTGCAGCTGGGAAAGAGACCAGAATGTAACAGGAGATGGGATTAGGGAGGAAGTGATGAGGCCCTGGACTCTGGTGGCCAAGCCGAGGATGCCCAAGAAAGGAATTGCTGTTTGTTTCTTAACAAAACAGTTCTCCAGGCCTGGCGTACATATTTGTAATCCCACACTCCAGAGCCTGAAGCAGGAGGATCCTGCCTGAGCCAGTCTGGTAACATTGTAGTAAGAAGACCATGTCAAAACAAAACAAACCAAAAAGTCAAGACTCTGAAACAAAGAAACCCTACATAGTGACATAATTACAACTCTTACACCTAAATAAAATGTAGTAATTTTAATATCAGCAGATATCTACTGCTGTTCATGTTTCTGATTACTTTATGATTATACGCATATAGTTTTATGGGTTTTTAATCTAGATACAAATAACACTCACATTGTATTATTTGTTGTATTTATTAAGCTTGTCCCCCATCTTGTTTCTTTTCCCTTCCAAATTATGTGTAGAAGGCTTTGGGTCTATTGTGTGTAGACTTGCCCACAGTCTTGTTTTTTCTGAAGTGCGTTTGTCAGTGTTTTAACAGGTTCTTCCGCCCGCTGTCCTCCTGGATCTAGCGACCTAGTCAGGCTCCACTGACCCTGAGACACACATGATGGGGTTCTGTACTGTGCCATCCTGTCATCTCTTTGGTGAATTGCCTTTCAGTCACACACGTGGTCTGTGCAGATCTTGAGACTGGGGCATGTTCTTCTGTGTGGACACAGCTCTGGCCGCCAACCCCAGAGCCTCGCCATGCTCTTTCTCTCACTCCTCTAGAATCTGCCGCCTTCCCCAGACTCAGTCAGCTGCTCTTGAGTTTTGTTCCTATAGAACAATTTGGCTTGTCTTGAACTTGAAAAAGAAATAACTAGATGAATAGATGGCAATATATATTTTTTATGTATATATATATAAGATGGCTTTTATATATTTTTGTCTAAATTTAGCAATATTTGTCAACTATTGTGTTGCTATTAGAAATATACTCTTAGATGGGCAGTAGGGGCTCACGCTTTTAATCCCAGCACTCGGGAGGCAGAGGCAGACGGATCTCTGTGAGTTCGAGGCCAGCCTGGTCTACAAGAGCTAGTTCCAGGACAGGCTCCAAAACTACAGGGAGACCCTATCTCGAAAAATCAAACAAACAAAAAAGGAAAAAAGAAGAAAAGAAAGAAATATTACTCTTATTCTTTCACCTTTTGTTTGTGTGTGTGTATATATATATGTGGGGGGGGTGGCTGGCACGGCTAAGGTCAGAGGACAACCCACGAGAGTCAATTCTCTCCTACTATGTATCAAGGATTGAACTCAGATCCTCATTCTAGATTACAAACACGTTTACCCAGTGAAGCACCTTGGCATCCATTATTAGAAATATAAACATGATTGTCAAAGAATGACAGTGGATGATGAGAAACTTGAGCAAAGCAGACACCGTTAGAATGCAGTTACCCAGAGGGGACTAGGCGGGCAGAAGAGCCCGGCTTAGGGGTTCGGCAAAGGCAGGAGTGGCCCCCTCTTGTTTCTCCTCCTGCACTGAGCACAGAGGCTGCCCTTTGGCTCTGTGGCTCGTTAGTTACTTTCCTGCACCCACAGGATTTCCTCACAGCCCTGTGTGTGTTCTGATGAAAGAGAGGCCAGAGCCACAGTGTGGGACAGTTTCCTCCAGGGCAGAGCGAGGCCTCCCACTGATGGAGGCACCTTCACTCTCTTCCTTCCCCAGTCCCATACTGCTTTTCCACAAGCATGGTACTTCATTTTTTCTGTTTTTGCTTCTGTGGGGTAAGGTCCTGTGTGTCCTGGGCTGGCCTTTAACTCATGGTGATCTCTTCCTGCTTTAGCCTTCCAGGTGTTGGGAGTGTAGGGGTGTGTCCCCCTGCAGCCGGCTCTTCTTTCTTTGTGTGCCTGCTACTACCCTCAGTGTCTCCTGGTGAGACAGTCATGTGACTTTGTTGGCACAATTTGTTTTACCCAGAAAAGTAGTTGGTAGTTTTCAGCTTCCTTTGTATGTTATTACACAATGAACATTTCTACGTTATTAAAATTATTTGAAATCCTGACTGTTAGGTATTATATAATTTAACATGGTTATACTGTGTGATATGTAATATGTAAGTATGTATACCTTATATAATATACTAAATTTTATCTGTGTATATGTATTTCCCTTTGAATAACTTTATAAGATCAGTTAGAAAATGTTGAATTTTTTAAATTAAAAACAAAATTGTCCTGAATTACAAAAGAAGACAACCCCATTTCATGCTCCCCTGAGGGTGACCATTCTCATGACGTGGACATCTTTTATGCACATTCGGAGCATAAGCCTTTGTAAAAGCATTGTGGCAACTTTCTGTTTCCTCGCTGTGCACTGAATCTGGAGAGTGGTGAATTGGTGCTTGTGTGAAGTTAAAATTAATATATACGGGGAGTCAGATGCCACTGGTAGAGATGTTTAAAGACGACAGCGTCTGCATGTACTTGGCATCGGTGTGAGTCCTCGCTCCGCGTGTACTGATTTTATGGTATTAGATGTGTGTACTGACTTTATAGTATTAGGTGATGATCACGTCCATCCAGGTAATTAGTCCATGCCGTTGAGAAGATTTTAACGACTAAGCACTACTTCTCCGTCTTTGTCTCCACAGAACCATCCGAGTATGGCTGAAAAGAGACAGTGGCCAGTACTGGCCCAGCATCTACCACACGATGGCCTGTAAGTCACGGACTTCTTCACTTAAGGGCCTTGTTTCTGATGCCTTTGATGACTTCATTTCAAAATGCCTGGCTAAAAATGGCTGCTGGATTTCGGAATGAGTTCCTTTGTTGCCTAAGACCTCTGATAGGCGGTCATAAACCACAGGAAAACTCCTTTGACGGAGGCAGTTGGTCTACCAGCCTGACTGACACAGGACCAAAATTGAAAAAAGAAAGGATTAAAAAAACAAAACAGGAAAAGGGCTATTTTCCTTTTTGTTCATTTGTCCGGCTTTAACTCAGTAATGACTTGAGAAAAATTATGTTTACAGTTACTTAGTGTTAATACCTTAGTAAGTGCTCATACCTTGGCCAATATTTGAAGGTTGGAGGAAAACTTGAAGTGTGTACTCTTTGCCATCTACCAGACTCAGGTTTTCAGCATATGCCTCTAAATGCTGAGCCTTCTCATTGACCTCCAGCAATCCCTTTTCACTCAGTGGTTTGGGGCTCATACACCACTGTAAAAGACCTGTATTCCATACCCTGAATGTAAATTCCATACGCTGTGGTTCGACCTGTTGTTGTGACAGCCTTTCGCCTGTTCTTTTCACTGTCCCCCAGTGTTGTAGGACAATGTGGGCCAGGGAACAACACTTTGTAAATGGAGACTCTTCCCAGAAGCTGGGCGTGTAGCCCAGTTGGTAGAGCGTTTGCTAAGCATGTCTCTGAGTTCAGTACCCAGCATGCATAAAGCTGGGCATGGCTGCCCATAGCTACAAAGCGTAGTTCAAGGCCAGCCTGAGCTACATGAGACCCTGTCTCTTAGGATATCCTGACATCTAATTGCCCATACATCCTCAAGCCAAAGTACGCACCATGACTTTGCCATATCTGTGTATATCTTTCTTCTTTTCTTCAGCTTTTCTCAGAGACAAAGCCCAGCAGAAAATGCCTGGGTGTCTTCCACCTTAACGCCAAGTGGGAGGTGATTCCTTCTTTCCCAAACAATCACAAGGAGACAGCTTCTGAGGAAATTTCTACTTAGAAAGTGTTCCTTACACCTTGGGCCTCACTTCTCCATGACGTGAGGGGCAGGAAGGAAGACAGTGAAAGGATCAAGCCAAAGGCTTCACACTGCAGGAGTGTGTGGAATACATAGGCCTTTTTTGTAATGGGAGCTTAACTCCTAACTCCTGAGTGACCAGTCCCAGCTGTGGGACTCCCTGAGGCACTGTTCCTTAATGAGGGAGTTCCTTGAATTAAGGGCTTCAGTGGTCAGATGACCCTCTAGGAGAAGAAAAGGATTTGTTGTGCCCTTAATGGTTTGTCACTGAAGGTCATTGTGAAGTTCCTCCAGTCGTCCTGGTGACTGTTGAAACTGGTCACAGCTTTCCTGAGAAGCGTTCCGAAACTGTCATGTTTGGCGCCGGTATGGGTCAGTGGTTAGTCAGCACAGTTCGTGTGGTAGGGGTCAGCCTTCCCAGCCGCTCTGCTCAGCCTTTTCCCATGTATTCATCCTATAAAAATTTCTGCCAAAAGTTAGTGGTTTATCAGTGTAAGACCGTCTAAGAGCTTTGGACAACAGGTCACCCTCTCCATGATGGTGACTATAATTCTAATCCACACTTGTTTATGACTGCAGGATTGTGCTGCCTACCGAAAGGATGAGGTGGATCCACAGTGTTTTATGCACAGGATTATAAAGGTGGTGTTGAGACACCATGGGCAACACCTCTGCTCTGCCACTAGGGTACAAAAGCATTAGCGAACAGTGAGGGCGTCTGACCGAGCTCCAGCGCTAAAGGCTGTAAATAGAACCTGCAGCGGGGAGATTCCCACAATCTGAGTTTTACATATGTGATCTCAGACTCACGCTGCCTTTGTGTGTATATTGTCATTAATCTGAAAGATGGCCTGTGTTTTTCCTGTTTGTAAAGCTGTGTGAGTCCTTGACCTCTCCACCCCTGTTTTTTTTTTTTTTTTTTTTTTTTTGGTTTTTCGAGGCAGGGTTTCTCTGTGGTTTTGGAGCCTGTCCTGGAACTAGCTCTTGTAGACCAGGCTGGTCTCGAACTCACAGAGATCCGCCTGCCTCTGCCTCCCGAGTGCTGGGATTAAAGGCGTGCGCCACCACCGCCCGGCATCCACCCCTGTTTTTAAACTGCATGTTGCTTATCCCAGGAGAACCTCTCTTCTAGAAGAAGATGGAGAAAGCAAATGAACAAAAAACAGCCAGGGTATTCTAATATCAAAAACAAACTAGGGGAACTTTTTTAATTAAAAAATTCTGGGGTTGGTGAGATGACTCAGTGGGTAAAGTGCATGGCCCATGAGCCTGGCAACCTGAGGGTGTTCTCTGGAGCCCTCAATGGGAAGAGAAAGGAACTCCCGAAGGCTGCCATTCTGATCTCCACGTATTCACTGTGGCACGTGTGTGCCCTCCACCTCACACATAAGACATTAATAGTAATCAAGCAACAAATCTCTAGAGTCATAAAGTTAATCAGCACATTGACCTTATTACACAAATGAGTAATTTTACATATGTATGCAGTTATATGATAGTGTCAGGCATCAGAAGAAATGAGGCTTAAAGCCAACATCAAAATTTAGCATCAGCTGACCAACAAAATAATGGTAACATGATTCTTTTAAATCATCAAAGCAACTGATAATTGCTTTAATTGTTTGAGGTTGGTGTGTATGAATGTGTGTGTGTGTGTAAAACAATATATCTTTGTGGTTATAATCATTTTTTAATTCAGACAGCCTCACTTTTTCATATAGCTGGCCTCAAACTCCCTATGTAAACCAAAAGTCACAGAAATTCTCCTACCTCTGCCTCCTGGGTCTTGGAATTTAAGCATGTATCACCATGCCTGGTAGAGGATATAATTATTAAACATGAGATTATATATTATAAACTCAAAATATAGATACAGGAATATGCAGACTTAAAGCCAGTTCAGAGTCACATACATCTGACTGAGTTGTATACAATGCCAGTATCCACTTTGACCTGCAGAGATCTAGAATGCTACTGAGACAGTCTTTCCCTAGTGTGTTTTTCCAGTCTTTCCCTAGTGTGACCTTCCAGTCCTTCCCTAATGTGACCTTCCAGTCCTTCCCTAATGTGACCTTCCAGTCCTTCCCTAGTGTGATCTTCCAGTCCTTCCCTAATGTGACCTTCTAGTCCTTCCCTAGTGTGATCTTCCAGTCCTTCCCTAATGTGACCTTCCAGTCCTTCCCTAATGTGACCTTCCAGTCCTTCCCTAATGTGACCTTCCAGTCTTTCCCTAGTGTGATCTTCCAGTCCTTCCCTAATGTGACCTTCCAGTCCTTCCCTAGTGTGATCTTCCAGTCTTTCCCTAATGTGACCTTCCAGTCTTTCCCTAGTGTGATCTTCTCGTTGTCTTTGGGTACAATTCTTTGTGATGCTTTCTTTGGCAGAGTATGAACCCAGGGCTTTGGGAGATTGCTTAGTCAGTAAAGTGCCTGTCACACAAGTACAGAAACCTGAGTCCAGATCCCCAGATCCCACTTGAAGGGCCAGGCACAATGCTGTTTTCCTGCAGCACCATTGATGTGGCATAGAGAAGAGAAAAGGTGGAAACAGGCAGATCTCCGAAGCTGACTGATTGGCTAGCCAGCCTGGCTGAATCAGTCAGCTTCGGGTTCAGTGAGAAGACCCTGTCTCAAAACATAAAGATAGAGAGAGATCAAGGAAAGACACTCAGTCTAGGTCTGGCTGCACATTCATACATGTACACGAATAAGTATAACCCCCGCCATACACACACACACTAAATAAGGCCAAAAATAGTATAAGCTCATTGGAGTAAGAAAACCTCAAGTGCTAACTTCCTTTCGAGGTTTTTCTTTTCTCTTTGACTTTTCCTTTGGGATTTGAGACTGTGTCACTCCGCATGTACCCCAGGCAGGCCTGGAACTTTTTGGGTAGGCAGTTTGACCTTGAACTGTGATCCTCCTCTCTCTGCCTTCTGAATGCTCAGTTGCACGCTTGCACCACCCAGCCCAGCTTTCTTTTGTTTATTTATTTTTGATAAGCAATTTCAATTCAAAGCCACACACATCTGGTTTATGTCCCTTTGAAGTGCATTTTCATGTTGTGGATCTTTTGTTGCCAGCTAAAATTATTTATGCAACATGAACCCAAACAGTTCTGTCTCTAAATATTGAGTTTTAGAAATCACAGTTGTTCTGATTTTTAGAAGACAATTTGGAGTTTTTCCTGCTTAAGAAGTTTCTGTTGCCCATGATTCCTGGAAGAGGGATGGGTTGGCCATAACGGGTGCGTGCCTAAAAGAGGTCAGTGCTATCCCCTGCAGTCACAGCTCTGCTTGGCGCACACTACAAATGGGCTGTATGTTATTACAGAGGGGGAAAGTTTTTATCTTTCTCTTGGGAAAAGAGTAATCCCACGGTGAGCTTCCTAGCTCGCTCACATATGTCACGGGATTGGAATTCTCATGCCAGTGCCCTTCATTTTTAGAGTCAACTAAGCATGGTCTTTCCTGGGGAAAGGGGTGAGCATCTGGATGTCAGAGCATGCTCAGAAACACTGATTCCCAGAGACATCTGTACTACAATAGGAGTTCCATGCAGACGAGACTTCCTGCTGGCAGACTTCACCTAGAGTTCTAAAAGCAACTGTGAAATGACTCACAGAGTTCCACTTTTAAACTTAAGCCATGGGGAACTTCAGTTACATTTTTAATATGTACAATTTATTTTTCATAAAGTATTTTGTCTATTTTTTGAAACCTAAACCACATAACTCTTCTTAATAATAATATGCTTTTAAAAATGGCTTCCAGTATGTAGCTTTTCTCACAATGTGGTCTTTGTCTTTTTGGCAGCTCCCTGCTCTACTATGGCTTATCACCATGACAGCAGACGGATATTTGTGGGCCAGGATAATGGGGCTATAATGGTAGGTAGCGTCTCTGACGTATTCAATATGTCCTTTGTAAGGCTCTACCCCACGATTCCTTATGCTGAGCACATTGTTCGCATTAGCAGTGTCTGATTCATCATAGATGTTAGACTGAAAATGAGTTCAATTTAATTCCTATAAACTATTTTCCATGGATCTCAAAATGCTCTCCTGATTAGTGTCTTGGTGCTCAGGTGACCAACAAAGCGCAGACTTTTTTACAGGGGGTTTGAAGCCTGTAGCTGCTGCTGTCTTTGGCAGGGTAGTGGAGAACCTGTGTATGTGTGTATTTCTGTGAAAGACAGCTGAGAAGGAAGACCAACTCTTCATCCGGGAACTCTTGTGACTCTAGAGGAAAGCCGTGCAGCTTGAACAACCTTTGGTGAAGGATGGGATATTTAAACTTTCAGTCTCTTACTGACTGGTGATTTTTTTTCAATTTAGTTGTGTGTACATATCTACTCATTTTCTCAATAGAAATGTAACTCATGCACCATGTTGGTGCATGAACATTTTAGTGGTTTGTAGTGTTGTGTGTCTTCATTAGATTATGTCAGCATCACCATTTCCTAATTGCAGGACATTTTCATGTCCCCCAAAGAAAGCTTGTGTCTCCATTGGCAGTTGCTCCCTGGTACAACCTCCCCCATCTGGCTGTCTCTGATCTGCTTTCTCTGAATGGGGAGTTGTCTGTCCTCCATGTATTGTGTGAATAGAGTCATGTTCTATGTGTAGCTCCTTATGTGTGTCTTGAGGGGTCTTCTTTGTTGAAGTTTTGATTCGTTACTTTATTCCTTTATGTGACAGACTGATGTTCTCCTAGACAGAGTATTCGCCTAGATAGAAAAGTCCCACTTTGTCCATTGATGGGTTGATTGGTATTGGGATTATTTCCATGTGGGCTGTTAAGAACATTGGTACTGTAGCATCGTGGATAAGTCCCTGTGTGAACCTGCATTCTTCAGTTGGCTGGATATGTAGGAATGGAATTTCTGGGTCATGTGGTGACTATTTAATATTTCAGGAATTCCTCTGTCCATTTTTAGTTAATTTATTTTTGTGAAAGAGAAAACCTTGCTTTATAGCTCAAGCTGTCCAAGAACTTGCCACCTTAGTGCCTTTACCTCCAAAGCACTGACCTTAGAAGTACGTGTCACCGTCTGGTGCCCTGGGTTTTGTTTGTAAGTTCTTATTTAGTGCTAGATACTAGACTCCTATCAGATATACAATTTGCAAAAACCTCTCCTATCATAAGAGTTGTCTTTTCAATCATTTTTAAGTTTTGTAAAGTCCAATTTATCTTCTTTTTTTCCCTTTCTTTTAGTTGCTTGTACTTTGGCTACAATATCTAAGGAACTTTTAATTACCTGGCTCAAGGTCTTATTCCTGTTTTCATAGGAGTAAATTAATCTGTGGCCATATCCCTCTGAGTGTCATAATGTCCTAATCCTGTCATAGGAACAGGCACATTATACTTCTCTTTTCTTCTAGAAGTTTTACACCTTAGTTTTATATTAGATCTTGGCCCCATTATTAGTTGATTTCTGTAGATGGTCTGAGGGATGGCTTCACACTTCTTTTGCATGTGGCTGCCCAGAGCTAGCCCAGTGCGTGTTGTCTTTTCCCATTGTTTTTACTTGGTTTCCAGAGGTGGAAGCTTAGTAAAGACTTGAGGTGGCACAGGTCTGTGATGGAGGCAGGTATCTTGGCTGGTTGGTACTGAATGATAGAGGGAGGATCCAGGCATAACTGAAATGTGGACAGGAGCAAGGTCATGAAAGAACTGCGAGTAAAGTTTTACATTTTATTGTGTGGTGAGAAGCTAGCACAAAGGTTTTTGACAGGCATACAAAATGAGGTGATTCATATCCCCCTTCACCTCTTTCAGATAGAATTTCACTACACTGCTCAGGCTGGCCCTAGAACCTACTGTGTAGCCCCCGTTGACCTCAGACCTATGACCTCTCACCTCACCCTTCCAGAAGGATGGAATTATAGGCACCGCTTATATTCTTGTGCCTGGTGATATTCTTAAGTGACTAACTGTGGAGACTGGATTGGAGAGGAACAAGAATGGAAAGGAAAGTCAAGTTACTATGGCAACCAGGAATCTGGGCTCAAAGACAATAGCCTCAGAAGTGGACAGATGACTTAAGATGCGTCCTGTCATGTTTGCTGTAGGTACAGTTGGAGAGAACAACAGAAGATGTCAGGTGACACCAGATTTGGGCCTTGAATTACATAGGCTGGTGCAATTTCCCAAGGAAGAAAAGGCTTCTGGTGGCAATGGGAGAAGGGAGCAGGGAGGTGGTGAGTTCAGAAAACACAGGCAACAGAGAGAGACTGAGAGAAAGCTGCATCGAGAAGGGCAGCGTGTGTTTGTGTATGGACGGATGTAAGAGGGAGTACAGGTTAAGAAGCTAGGAAGCAACGAGCTAGACAGTGAGGAGGGAGGGGGTGGGCACAAAGACACAAAGGTCATGAAGGAAGATAGAGACCAAGGGTGGGGTACTACAAGGTGTGGAAGAACTGTCAAAGTGTGCTTGAAAATTTCCTAGGGATTATTTAATATTTTACATGTCTGCTAAAAAAAATAGATAGATGATAGATAGATAGTAGATAGATAGATATAGAGATAGATGATAGGTGGGTAGGTAAGTAGATAGATAATAGATAGTAGGTAGTAGGTAGATGATAGGTCGGTAGGTATATAGATAGATGGGTAGGTAGGTAGAAAGGTAGAAGAAGGCAGCCAGGGGTAGGAGGGAACACATTCTCCTTGCAGACATAGAAGCTTGGAGCACAGTGGTAACAGAAGGGACCATAGTGGGAAATCCTTAGGGTGACTAATAAGGGCTAATCCTAGGAAAGGGGTTTTGCTGGAAAGAGGATGAAGAGTCTTATGTAGGTCAAAGATCTTCATTGTTGTTTTAGTTGATCTGCACTTTAATGCAAAGATGCCATGATTCTGTTTAACGGCAGGGAAAAAAGAGCCAAAGGTAAGGATGGGCTGCTGCCCTATCATTCATCCAGCATTGGCAGGGGGCAAGGGCCACTCTGCACATAGTGCAGCAATGACTGGCAGAGCTCTGCCCCTCTCCTTCCAGTGACTTAGTAGGGCTCTCATGACGCACACAGCCCTGTGAGGTAAACCCGCAAGTGTGGGAAGTGAGCACCTTCTCCCGATGGCTTTCGGTTGAGGAACAGGCTGCAGTCACAGCATGTGAAGGCGGTAGTTGCAGCAGAAAGGGACAGTGCAGTAGTCAGCAGTTGGTCTCTGGGCCGGCCGCCTTGTCTGTTTTCTCATTTACAGCGCTGATGACCTTTCGTACCCAGCAAAGCCAGGTGGAGGACAGGAAGCCTGAATTCCTTTTTTTATGTGTGTGTGTGTGTGTTTTCTCACTCTAAATGAGTCTACAGTTTATAATGTCTGCATTACATAGCAACTTAACAATTTAACACTGATCAATAGGATTCTTAATTAGTGCATAGTCTTTTAACTTTTATTGATTCTTTTCATTACAGAAGTAAGTGCTTTTTTTTCTCGTAGTTATTTGAAAAATATAAGAATATCCAAAGACCTTCCATAATCTCTAAAGGTTGTGATTGCGAGGGTATTTTTATGCACACAACATGCTCATTTTCCTCATTAAATTGTCGAGCCATCCCCATGTCTTTCCTGTAAGTCATCAGCAACATTGACAGCAGATCTTTAACATTGGCTCCTTACGTATTGTTTTGTGAGGTTTATTAATTTAGTTTTGCATAGCCAAAGGAGCAAAATTAGCAAACCTGGAGGAAGTATTGGACTCAATGCTGAGCTGGCCAGCAGCAGTTTCTTTGTAGGGTTCCAGCTGTTTGATTCCTCCTGAAGAATGATGACCCAATCAGCTTTTCTGGGGAGAGCAGTTCACATCCCCTCTGTAGCTCATCTTGAGTGCCATGCCTTATGACAAGCATTTTTTTTTTTGGATTTTGATTCATTTTTCAAGTTGAGCTCCTATTGTTTACAGAACTGTAACTGTCTTCTTATTGCATATGCTTGCTTTTAGGAATTTCACGTTTCTGAAGATTTTAATAAAATGAATTTTATCAAGACCTATCCAGGTAATGACACACATTCTCGCATGTTTACATATTTAAATCCACACACATCGAAGGTAGGTTTCCATGTTACTGCACCAGTTACATGAGAGACTATTAAGTTATTTGCCATCCTTTCCTTCTTCCTGCATTTAAACTTTTGTATATTGGGTAAGTGTACAAGATTTAATTTCACTATTTTTTTATTATTGGAAGAAGATGTGCACTGCTTCCAGTTTTTGATTAACATACAGTGCAGTATACATACGTGCATTTGTGTGTACGTGCACATGTCTGTGGGTGTGATTCACAGTTATATGTATGACTGTGTGCTCATGACAGCAATACTGACTCTAGGTGTTTAATTTTGATGACTTCTACTTAAGACAAAGTCCTGCAAGTGGAATAGTCAGGTCAGACACTTAAAAAGTTATTTTAATGCTACAGATTTATTTTTGCAAACCGCTTTCTCAACAAAAGTGCAGCTCCTTGCAGCTCCATGACCAATGAGTGAACGAGGTTCTCCCTTGCTGGATCTTCCTACCATTGCTGCCTTATTAGTTGGTGCCAGTTTGACAGGAGTGTTTTAAATGACTTCGGCTTTATTTAGGGTTGGCCATTTGTCTTCCGTGAATGTCCATTATGATTTGCAGTGTGTTGTAACTGAGTTAAAAGGTGTGCTTTGGAACATCTGTCAAATACACATTTTATTAAATCTGTATTTAAGTTTCCAGAGTTCTCTACTGGTTATATACAGCATAGTTTTGTAGTGGATTCTAGAGTTTGTGTTTCATTGGTGACTTATGACATCTAGAAATCTGTGGAAGAGTGAGTAGAGTTTGCCATGTTTTAAATTTTACCCCATGGGAGAGTTTAGAAACCATGGGCGAAGCAGGATAAGCATTAACAGGCTTCACCGTTCTTTCCTAAAAGAAAATACTGAAAAACTACAGGAGCAAAAAGCATCTAAGCCTACAAATAAGACAGCTGAGAAAGGTAATTGACTGTCGTTCTGAGGTCTTTACCGTGAGCTGGGATAAACCTTATCTTACCTCAGCCTGACAGCCACAGATTTAGTAGGAAAAGTGTTTGGGGTCAAACAGATCAAATTATATATATATTTCAATTATAAGATGTAGTCTATAAATAAAAGTGATCTCCAATTAGAAATATCGTTAAAGCAGAAAAAAGTAAACAAGAAGCCCACTCAGTCACCATCTGGGATTTGGTTTGCGGGAACCTATGCCTGAGAGCTGTGGGGCACCCTTGAAGTTTCAGGGCTTTCGGGGAGCACAGCCTTGTCACGGGCTCTGCCCGACGGTCACATCGACATTCTGAGCCTCTCAGTTCTTCTGAACAGCTCACACAGCAATAGTAGTCTTGTCTCTGTCTGGCCTTTGACTTTATCCATCCGCTTGCGCATTTAGTAGATACCTGCTGTGTACAGAGTCTTGTGCCAGATGTAGAGAAGTCATGTTATGCCTTAAAGTGTGAGGGCTCATCCATCTACCATGCAGAAAAGGTATGAACAAGAATAAAGTCCGTCTGTCATGGCGGGAAAGGCACGAGCAATGATAAAGTAATCCGCACATAAAATACACTCTTGCTCTCTTGAGAAAAATTTGCACTGTGTATAGAGACGGCATATTAAGGTCGTCAGAGCAAAAGTAAAAATGTTCCTTTGAACACAGAGAGATAATGATAAAAAATTCTTGGTTTCTGTTGCTGGAATCCTTCTGGAGCATGCCTCTTTAGTGTTTCTGACAGCCTTCTATGTGAGGTGGCCCAGGACTTTGGAGAGAGCCTGTGCAGTGCATGGTGGGGATGGGGAGAAGCAGATTGTCTGTCATCTCCTGGGATCATGACTGCACTGTGGAAGTTGAGCCTCAGCTCTCACCCAGCATGGGGAGGTGTTTCTGAAAATCCCTTCTGTCCTGACGGGCACTGACCCTCCGTTTGTCTCCTGCAGCCCACCAGAACCGAGTGTCCGCCATCATCTTCAGCTTGGCCGCCGAGTGGGTGATCAGCACAGGCCACGACAAGTGTGTGAGTTGGATGTGCACACGCAGTGGGAACATGCTTGGCCGTCACTTCTTCACATCCTGGGCCTCCTGCTTGCAGTATCCTTCAGAGTGTACGCCTTCCCATCACTCAGTTATTAATTGTTCTGAGACAGAATGACTCCTGTGGATTTAATCTCAAATCCAAGGTGCCTTGGGTTCCCCCAGATGATGGCAATCCCTGCTTTAACTTTCCAGCTCTATGGAAGTTATTTTACACACAGCTCACCTCTGCTTCAGATGACTCCTGCTTGCTGTATGCACCAGTGATGACAAGATGAAGAAGACCATAAACAACACCCTAGGTAGTACATGATGCCATGGTATACCTCTCTAACACACACACACACACATATATACAAAATATAAAATCGCTTTTCTTAAGTTGTTACAAGTGAATGCATAACATGAGCTATTTAAAATAAACCTTTAACATAGCACCATACAGTGTAGGCCCATACAAGGGAGAAATGTTCATGTATTTTAAGTAAGGTTTTTTTCTTTGATTTTTCAAGACAGGATTTCTCTGTAGCTTTGATACCTGTCCTGGCACTTACTCTGTAGATGAGGCTGACCTCAAACTCACAGAGATCTGCCTGCCTCTGCCTGCTGACGGTAGGGATTAAAGGCGTGCACCACCACTTGCCTGGCTTTAAGTGAGCTTTTCTGTCATAAGCGAGAGCTCTCCTAATGGCCTGTCTTGTAGCTCTCCTGACCTGGGTTGTAGAATATTAGTCATAGTTCTGCTGTTTTGTATACGGTGCTGACTTTCTACAAATGTCTGTGGTTCCAGAGGGAGCAAGGAGTGAGTTGTTACGGTAATTAAAACGCTTCACACTGGCGACCACCCCAGAGCGCTGATATCTGGGTTATGAACCACCTTAAGTTAAAGGAAGCCATTGTCTTCATTTCAAGCTAGATTTTCTCCGCCAAAAGGAAGATGAGTCTGTACTTGCTGTCAGTGTGACATTGTTTTCAGAGCTCCTTCGCAAAATAACATCCTGTTGCATTGTGTATGTGTGTATACATGTGTATGTTTGTCATTTGCACTATTTAGCAATTGTATTCTTTAATGTTTTATTGTAACTTGTTTGGAACTGCCTAGCTGTCATCTTTGCCAGCTCTCACTTTTTTTTTTTGGCTGGTTCCTGTTCTATTGCTCTCGGCATATTAACTGTTGGGTGGAAGCTAGCTTCCCTATAGCTGCTTCAGTTTTTCTTTCAGCGTATACCTGCCACTCCCTTGCTGTTTGCTCGTTGTCTCTCACATCGTGATTTCAGTTCTGTGGTCGTTGTCGTAGAATGCCTGAGTTCCGTGTGAAGCCTTTGTCTATGGCTGCTGTTGCTTGCTCTGTGGGAACGTGCTGAGATGGCTCCTGTCACCTGTCCTTGACTGCTTCTCAGGTATGATCTGGATACTCAGCATGCCTTCGTTGGAGATTACTCTGGACAGATCACCCTGCTGAAGCTGGAGCAGAATGCCTGTTCAGTGATCACAACCCTCAAGGGACATGAAGGTAGGCCTGGCCATAAGTTTCTCTCCTAGGTTAGGCATCCAACGTCCTACGGCAGCTCTGTGGTTTGGGGAGTGCTCCCCTCCCTGTGACTGGCCAGCTTTCAGTTTGATGGGATTGAAAAGATAACTTAAGTGTGGGTCATTCAACAGAAATCCTGTGTGCATTGTTTAAAGGGATGCCTTGTATTGCTTACCTTGTTTGCTTATTGACTGATGAGTGGATGGAGTTTTTTTAAGGTGCCCTGACGCTGGCTGTGTTCAGCTCATGAGAATCCTCCTCCATCAGCCTCGTAAGTGCTAGTTGTGAGCCGCCGTGCCCAACAACCTTTTCAAACTATTGTTTCCATAAAAACTTTTCAGGGGCAGGGGTTTTGAACCCAGGCCGGCGCATGCCAAGTTAGAACTCCACCACTGACCTACACTTCCGTCCCCAGACCATGTCTTTTAAACAGACCTTTGGAAGAGTTCTCATTACTGTTCTGTTTATTTTATGAGTTTCCAGAGCAGTACAAGTAGAGAACCACTGTGGGGCTGCTCAGCCTTATACTTGGTCACCAGGCACTGGCTAATGACCTGGGAGAGTGAATCATAAGATAAAACTCCCTGAGTCTGTAGCACACTGTGGCGGCGGGGCTCGGTGGAGGTCGGGAAGCTTTTTATATATGTGTGAGTGACACGTTGATTTCATTGACCACGGAGCTGAAATGCAATGTGGGTTTGTTTGGTTTTTATTTTTTTATTTTTTTGGTTTTTCGAGACAGGGTTTCCCTATGGCTTTGGAGCCTGTCCTGGAACTAGCTCTGTAGACCAGGCTGGTCTCAAACTCATAGAGATCCACCTGCCTCTGCCTCCCGAGTGCTGGGATTAAAGGCGTGCATCACCATCGCCCGGCTTATTTTTATTCAACTGGTTGGATCCCATTTCTGTGTGAGTCATGTTTTGGAACTTTGAGGTCTCTATCTTAGACTAGAGAATTGAACATTTGTTGAGAGGCTCAATAGTGTGTTTATTTAAGATGCTATTTAGGTGTTCAAGTGCAACAAGTTGGATGTATCATACACTTTCTAGCTAAGTTGTTTGGATGAAATAGACCTTCTGAGGTCAGGGACTTTGGGGGAAAGGTGAAAAGAGAAACGGATAACGCCTTAGAAAGCTGTTGGGGAGAAGCAGAGCTCCTGCTGAAGCTGCCCTGAGACTACTTAGTGGTTTTCCTGTCAGACCATCTGTATCTGTGATTTAGGTCACTGACCTGTGTGTCACAGGTTTCTGTGTCCCTCCAGGAGAACTGTCAGTGTGTGTCACAGGTTTCTGTGTCCCTCCAGGAGAACTGTTTGTGTCACAGGTTCAGCATTACTTTTTGTAATGACACACGAGGGGCACAGGACCCAACAGAATTCATAAAAAACAGATGGGGCCCAAAGCTCATTTTGCAGAGGACTTTTTTGTTTTGAGGTTTATGTGAGAAACTGACTTTTCTTAGCTACTAGTAAAGGTGGCTTCACTAGTTTCTGTGTCCCTCCAGGAGAACTGTCAGTGTGTGTCACAGGTTTCTGTGTCCCTCCAGGAGAACTGTCAGTGTGTGTCACAGGTTTCTGTGTCCCTCCAGGAGAACTGTCAGTGTGTGTCACAGGTTTCTGTGTCCCTCCAGGAGAACTGTCAGTGTGTGCCACAGGTTTCTGTGTCCCTCCAGGAGAACTGTCAGTGTGTGCCACAGGTTTCTGTGTCCCTCCAGGAGAACTGTCAGTGTGTGTCACAGGTTTCTGTGTCCCTCCAGGAGAGCTGTCAGTGTGTGTCACAGGTTTCTGTGTCCCTCCAGGAGAACTGTCAGTGTGTGTCACAGGTTTCTGTGTCCCTCCAGGAGAACTGTTTGTGTCACAGGTTCAGCATTACTTTTTGTTAGCAGCTGTTTCCCAGGTCAGTAGTAGTGGTGGAAGACACTCCTGCAAGAGAAATCTTTAGAAACAAAATATTCTCCCAGAGCCATTCAATTTGGTAAGCTGGCTAGAGTGTGAAATGTAAGGGTTGGAATTTTTTTTTAAGCTGAACTACTTTGATATATTTATTTTGTACACCTGCAGCATTGTTTTTTTTTCTTGAGGCATTAATTTAATTTTTAGAGATAAAAGCATCCTAGGATGAATTTCTATAAAGTCTCATGAGTCTGGAATAACCTAGATTTATATTGTAATAAAATACCCACAGTAAACTACAGGTATTTTTCTTGACATTTTTTTTCTCTCCAGAAGTTTTCTGAACTGATGTTTTATATCTAGCTGCTTTATAAATTATTGGTGGCAACAAAAACTTTTTTTTTTTTTGGTGTACCAATGCGTTTATTGGGGTTACTCCCAGGAATATGGATGAGGGGGGTTACCTTACAGGAGCAGGGGTAACTCAAAGACAGTTGCATCACTGAAAGTCCACATGACTCATGACAGGTAGTACATAGAAGGAAGGCTCATTAAGATGCAGGAAGTAAGCAACTCACAAGTCTCTGGAAGTCCCAGAAGTTCCCAGGTGCACAGAACCCTTTTCTCACTCACCAGAGATATAAGATGGTTAAAAAGAGACGCTGCAGCCCGTGGAGCTGCCTGCAAGGACAAACTTTAAACCCTTTGAATTCAGAGCTGTGCGTCTCACAGTCACATCCTCATCTTCCAACTTTGGATGATGGACTTGCAATGTTTTCTCCGTGACTCGTGAGGATGTGGTTTGAATGACCCTTTTACGACAGAGGGAGATGTTTTATTCAAAGGGCCGGCTGGCAGTTGGGTTTTCCCGTTGCACATGTGTCCTGATGCTGAGTTCTGTCTGACCCTTCTCTCATGTGCCTAGGTAGTATCGCCTGCCTTTGGTGGGACCCCATTCAGCGGTTACTCTTCTCAGGAGCATCCGACAACAGCATCATCATGTGGGACATCGGGGGACGGAAAGGCCGAACACTTCTCCTTCAGGGCCACCAGTACGTGACCATTGGGGATGGAGGTCTGAGTCAGGAAAGGAGGGCACTGCTCTTCCCTCCTGCCTTCGTTCTCATTGCTTTTGTCCTGAGTCAAAGCAAAATGGAGTGTGAGGTGTTCTTCCTCGTTAGTCTACAGAGGTCACCGCTCTTCTCCCAAGGAGTGGCCCTGTTGAAATACCTACTTAAAGCACCATGGATCAGAGACTGGAGGCGAGAACTTTGACCATGGCAGATTGTATTAAAGTACGGGGCTCCTCCTGAGCTGGGGACATAAGTGGTCTATTAAACCCTAAAATATGTCTCATTAGAAAGTAACAGGTGCATCAGTAGCTAAGTCCCTTAAGCTTTGATGTTGTAATACTTAGGGCTGCTTGTCCAGCCTGTGAAAAAGGATCCCTTTCTTTGCTCCTTCACTGTGGTTTTCTTTCTTCCTTGATGCTGCTCAGGCCATAATTGTTTACTGCAATTACAATCAAGTTGAAACTTAGCCAGGAGAAAGGTGCAAAAGTTACCAGGTCAGGAGATTGCGTGGCATCCAGGTCCGAGAGCCTCTGGGAAGAGGGCAGAGTTCTCCCTACGTGTGCACGTGAGTCCCCTGTGGCTGCGTGAGAGGTGACTGTTCATGGCCCTTGTGGCCTCTCTACTTTTGCATATGAACTGCTTTCCAGTAAGAGTTATATTCTGTTTTGTTTTCACAAGTAAATAAACTGTGGGAAAGAGAGTTTATGGTGATGGCCACAGAAAACTGCAGTTCTTACCCTTCTCTGACTTGCAGTTCCGATGACAGATTCAAAAGGAGCAGCATTTCTGTTGTAGAGAGTGAGACCTGGTAGTGAGTGCTAAAGTAGCCCCCACAATAGAGTGGAGAGGGCTGAGTTCCGGTGGGGCGTTCCCAGGCTGTTGTGTGTTGACGTGTGACTTGTGCTCCGTTTGCAGCGACAGGGTGCAGTCACTGTGCTACCTGCAGTTCACGAGGCAGCTTGTCTCCTGCTCCTCAGATGGCGGAATTGCAGTGTGGAACATGGACGTTAGCAGAGAAGAGGTAAGGAGCAAGAGCGTGGCCGGCAGGTCAGAGGAGAGCCCTTCTCTCACTGCTCAGTTTTCCACCTTGCTGGTTGGCAGTCGTATAAACAATCCCCCCTTTCTCGCGGCTCCATCTGTGAATTATTGTCTAACAAAGTTCTTTTAAATTTTAGACATTAACCTGTTTTATTTGCACGTGTGTAAGTGTGATGTGTATCTGTTGTGTTCTTGTGTGTGCATGGGTGCAGGGTTTCTCTCTTACTCTCCATCTTGGTGGTGGAGACACTAAGGCTGGCGCTCACAGATTTCACTAGCCTGGCCAGGCAGCAAGCCCCAGGAACCCAAGCCTCTGCCTTCTCAGCAGTGGGATGACAGGCATATACCACTCTGCCTGGCTTTTTGTGTAAGTGCCTAGGTTCTGAACTCATAGGGAGCACCTTGCTGGCTCAGCCATCTCTTCATCTCTCATCTCTTCATCTCTCTGCCGTGCCATAACCCGCCCCGGGGGAGACTTTCTGGTGTTAATGGGCAGTGTTTAGGTGGAATAATGGGAGGACTCTTTGCAGCCAGCAGCCTTCTAACTCATCCAGGGATGGGCCCATGAAGGCCTCTTGAAGTATTCGTGCAAGTCCGGAGCGTTTCAGTTTGGAAGCTCCGAGAAGGATGTCGCAGGACAGAGCTAGGAGATGGTCATTGCAGGGCAACCGTGCCTCTCTTCTCTGCTTCTATCTGGTGCTGCACTCTCTCCCAGTGAGTCCATGTTGATAACCGTTTTCTTTTTTGGCAACTTGATTTTAAATTTCATTGAGCCACTTAACTAGGTGTGAAGCCTTGTTTACATAAGTCCCTTAGTCTCTGGGTGTCTGCTTTGTCTTCTCCACAGTGAGGTCATTTCCTAGGGTGATATCTAGGCCTTTTCCATTTCTTTAGTGCCGTTAACTGTCTGTGCAGGCTCTCGTCATCCTTTTATTTTAGGGCACACTGCAGTGAGTGCGCTCGACCTCCTCCGTGTGCGGTCCTTCACTTACTCGCCCCATGCAAATTTCTGAAAATAGATTCCAGGGGAGGGATGTGTACATCCAGAGGCTTTTTATAGCTGTCATCAGATGGTTTCCAGGCAGGATTTCCTGCTCATCTCTGCTAGGACCAGGGCGGTCCGTCTTTGCTCAGTGACAGCTGTGGCTTGTGATGTTGATAGCAGAAGTGGATTCAGAGGGCGATGGATGGGAAGGAGAGTTCCACTTAAAGGAACCTTCACCAAGCTTTCACCACGGAGTGGCCACACAGCCTGGCAACTTAGGGGAACATATGGTAGATGTGTTTTGATGTTCTATGGTTTTTGAATTATGTGTACATGTGTGTGTTGTGTTGTGTGTGTACTGACTTATGCCCTACTCTCTTCCCTTTGCTTTGTCCCCTTGAGACAGGTCTCTCACTGAACGTGGAGTTCATGGTTTTTGCCTAGGCTGGCTGGACAGCAAGCGCAAGCAATCCTGTCTCTTTGTTGACCACCCCTCACTGGAGTTACAGATGTGTAACTGTGTGATGTTCACTAGAATTCTGGGAATCAGTTCAGATCCTCACGCTTGTACTGCAAGGCTCTTACTCACTGGGCCATCTCCCCAGTCTTGGTGAATCCTTTTTGATACTGCACTGTAGCAGGTATTATCTTACACGATGTCACATGTGTTCCCTCTACTGTCCTGTAGGTCATTGTGCAGTTCAGTGCACCCCATGTGCCATTGCAGTGGGTGCCGTGTTAATCCAAAGTCCCCTGGAAGCTTCTATGAGTGGCTCTGCTTTGTGTTGCCTCATAATAACTGTGGTTCTCACTGCGTAGATTTGGGTTTTTAGTGTGCCCCTTACATGCTAATCAGGGAGTTGTCTATAGGAAGCAGTAGTGACAAACTTGTTTTCAGCTTCCTACCCGCAAGTTGAAGAAAACAGACTGCCCCATAGCTGATAATATGTGATCCTAATGCAGAGGCGTTCTAATTGCTAAGTTTCCTGGCAGCCTTGTGTGGCAAGCCAAACAGGAAACTCTGGTTACATGGCTGCAGTTTGACTTCTAGTTTGGCACATTCTAAAAATCTTTTGGTAAGGCTTGGAGTGGTGAATTGTACAACATAGCACCAGCTTTGCATGCTCCATGAAGGTTCTTTCCTTGCAAACGTCTCTCAGGGCTGGGCTCTGCATTCCTCAGCCGCTGGTTGTATTCACCAAGAACAGCTGACATGCTGTTCGGTGTCCTGGGTTCTTGGTCCTTCCTTCCCCAGTCTTGTTCTGAGAGAACAGAGGTGAGAGGGAGGATGCATTTCCTGTTTGACCAGGGATAACTTGGGATTCTCTCACAGGTTGAAGCACCCCAATCTCAACACACCTTTGTTTTCCTTGGTGCATTCTTTCAGAAAATGCAGTCAGAAAGTGGGAGTAGTACCCCTCCTTTAGGTGACATAATTGTGAACTGCAGTTGCACATGTAGGAAAAGGAAAATACTGTCCTGCCTGTCAAGGTGCTTCCTGTGTGGCAGAGATGGCTTCCTGTTAGTCATCTCTGGAAGAGGGGTAAAGCAGTTTGTACCCAAAGAGGCTTTATTTTTAGTAGATACTAACTTTTTTCTAGCTAAGGACTTGCAGTGCTAAGGTGAGCAGCCTGCTATCTGGGAGGTCTGACCCTGCCAGGGATCCGTAGAGTGTCCAAGGCCCTCCCCCCTCCATCCAGGCTTAGGAAGGTGTGCATCCAAATAGAATAGGACCAAGTGGGGTTATTCTTGCACTTTCTTTGTTCATATTAGACAGACGGAACAGGATGCAGAGAAGATGTAGATGTCATAGCGCTTAGTTATTATCCTCTTCTCCGAGCTGAGGGTGTTGCTGAATGGTAGAGCATTTGCCAAGTGTGGGTGCTTAGGCCCTGGTTCACCGTCCCCTCATTGTGCGCTTTCTTAAGACAGAGTCTCCTATAACTCACACCAGCCTGGGAGTCTGTGTAGCCTGAGCATGGTCTTGACCTCTGGGTCTTCCTTGGCTCCACCGCCTGAGCACTGGGACACAGGCATGCATTGCCACACCTGACTTCATCATGCTGGGATCAAACCCAGGACCGTTCCATCCTGGGCAAGCGCTCAGCCTTGTCCTTGGCCCTGCCTTGCTCTTCTTTGCTCTTCTCAGTGCGGACAACCCCTTTCCTCGTGACTCATAATAACTTAGGGTTTAACACCTACTTCGTGTATTAACAAAATTAAGTTAAGGGTTTTCTTATATTAAAGTTTGTTCCAACCCTATTTCTGCACTGATTATAGTTTTCTATCTCAAGGTACTAAAAGTATATTTTATATTCCCCTGTGCTCCTCTGCCCTCTAGTTCAGCAAAGTAATACTCAGTCTTAGTCCGTGGCTCTCCGAGACCAGAGCTTAGCTGTCATTCTCCAGCACCATGGTCTGAAGCCCCCAGGAAACAGCACTGGGAAGGGCTGTGTGGCAGCTGCCAGTGTATGGTGACAGCACACTCACTGGTCAGCGTGGGGAAGGAATAGCAGAGTTGGCTGTCCAGTGAGGGCACAGGATTCAGATGAGCAGTGGACCTGATCCTGAGGACTGGGCAGGCCAAGGAGTGGTAGTTAGTCTGTCTGGCATGATGCCCACACAGAACTACTAGAAGTTTCTATTTTGTTGGTCTGTCTTACAGTGGCCCTATAAGAGCTAGTTCAGGTTGCACAAGAAATGGGTTTTATTCAAGTGGATATAGATTTCAAGTAATTTTAGCATGAAAAAGAAATATATACGACCATCTTAAAGAGTCAAAGTATTTTGTTATCTGCAGGTACAATTTGAACAACTCTGTAAGCACTGTTAAAATTGTTACCATTAGTCAGAATACAAGCGTGAGTCAGGTATGGTGGTACACACCTATGCTTGTAGCTCTTGAGAGGCAGAGACGGGAGGGTTGTTACAAGTTCCAGGCCAGCCAAACTATACAGTGAGACTGTCTCCTAAAACTGACCAAACATAAAAACAGCAACAGAAAAATCTGTATACCATGGTATTGTTCATGGCAACCTCAGCTAAAATACATTGTAGAATTTAAAAGAAATATTAACTCTAGAAAGTTGTAGAAGTCTGTACTCATGTCTGAACTGTGTGCTGCGCCTAGGCTCCCCAGTGGCTGGAAAGTGACTCCTGTCAGAAGTGTGAGCAGCCCTTCTTCTGGAATATAAAGCAGATGTGGGACACGAAGACGCTGGGGTTGAGACAGGTCAGTAGCTAGTGTTTCCTCACCCTCTAAGGATTCTGTGTCTTGTCATCGTTATCACTAATTTGGGTTTTTAGAAAATCATGCTTTGCTCTTACAAACGCAGTTGATTCCTCTATTGTTTCTCTTGCTGCTGTGTAACTGATAACGAGCATAGCCTATCCTGGGGCCGGACAGACCCCTTCCCTAACTGCTCGTCTGCTTGTCTTGCATTAGAAAGGTAGGGGTGCCTTGAGACGCTGGAGAATCTGTTGTGAAACTCTGGGAATTGTTTGCATTTGGCACTATTTCTTACTAGAGTCAGTGTTTGATATTAGCCAAGAATAAAATTAGAACAATGAGGAAATTCGATGAGTCTTAAGCTGTCACTAGCAGGTAAGTAATGGCCCTCCCCAGGGCGCTCTCTGACCCTGTGACTATCAGTTCATCCATCCCAATTGTGCCAGTATAAATACACCTGGAACATTTTCATTAAGGCTCTCTCAAATCTCTCTTACACTTTTTTAAATTAAGAAGCATGCCCCCAGGAGCCTATTACTGAGTTACTGATAGCACGAGATGCTCGCTCGCCCGTGTAATGCCTAAGGCCTGCAGTGGGATGCATTCCTGCACAGCCTCGAAGGTGGTCGCTCACTCAGGCCGAGCATGAATTTGGGCAGCTAACCCAGAGTGTGGTGATTTCATTCACCGTCGGTGGTGAGGGATTAGCCTAACATTTGTGTGTGTGTGTGACTAGCTTTGCTTGCTTTCACCCAAAGAACTGCCCCGTAAGGCCCCATCCAGACTGGCATCCCAGACTGGGCCTCCTTTATTTCTTATTTCCCTGAAACACTCTGAAATAGCCAAGTCTGTGGGATGCTTGTGTAGTGGGGATAAGACAGTACAGTTGGTATTCCTTCTGAAGAAAACACGGAAGCGTGGGTTTCACTCTTATGCATTAATAATTAATAGGACAGAGAAAAATGGTTGCCAGAGGATTAGCGGTCAGTCTGCTAGAGTAATAATAACCGGAGTGGTTTTTAGCGTTCTGGAGTAAGCTTATTTCCTGGATCAGAATTTGAAAGGTCAAAAGAACGTTATTCGCCTGTACAGATTATTCTAGACTCTTTTCTTTCTAGCATCTCCAGCAATTGGGTTCCTAAAAGAAGTTAAGTTTGGTTTGAATGTTGGTGCTTATCGTAGACAAGACACTATGGAACAGCAGACATAGCTGTTGTCCGCCAAGCAAGGAAGTTTATGTTTTTGAGACCCTTGCCTGTGTAGTGTTTCAAGTGTCAGTTGATGGTGCAGTGAGCATCAGAGGTATATGAAGCGTATTCTCCCTGGCCCCGTTTCCCTGCTTTTCCATGAATCAAAACTAACCCTGCCTCCCTCTCCCCTGGAAGCATCACTGCAGGAAGTGCGGGAAGGCCGTCTGCGGAAAGTGCAGCAGCAAGCGCTCCAGCTACCCAGTCATGGGCTTCGAGTTCCAGGTCCGGGTCTGTGATTCCTGTTATGACTCCATCAAAGACGAAGAGTGAGTGCCCTTGGCATTTGCCTGTGTCCCAACCCTCTGTTTGATGGGCATTGAGTGAGGGCAGCCTGAGGAAGGATCTAGGTTTCTTTCTACCCATGTGCTTATCTCTTTGGAACGTCATAAACCATTTCTGTTTTGTCTGTTTTTAATTACTTTTGTTTATTTGTGGGTTGGGCACGTGTGTGTCACAGCTTGGCTGTGGAAGTTCAGGGAGAGCTTGTAGAATCTATTAGAGTCTCTTCTTCTTAAGAATCAGACAGCTGGAAAAATGCCTTAACTTGCTCAGCCATTTTGCCAACCCACATAAACCATTTTGAGGAGACGTTCCTCTCCTAGCTTTGTGACTTTTGGTTGCTACTGTTTATCTCAAGCTTCTCCACTGGCTGGGACAGGTTTTTTTTGAGTACTGTGAGGGTGGTTAGGGGTAGTCCAGCGGCTAGGGCCCGTCTCACAGGACTTGGTGCAGAGACATGTTCTTGTATCAGTGGACAGCTCCGCTGAGCAAACTGACCTTTGTCCACTCATGCAGATGTCGTTACTAAGAAGACTGTAAAGACCTGTGCTTTCTGTGGATATTCTGAAATAACTTCATCAGACACAGTGCCCTCATGTGGGCAGATCCTTAGGAGAAAAATCACAGTTATCTTTCCTGTCTTCTCAGCAGAGCCTGTGTGATGGTCAGGGAGCTGATGGGAGGGAATGGTGCTCCGGGCTACAGAGCAGAGCCTCATAGCTCTTATGGGCGGTCGAGGTTCAGGGGCATTTCTCCTGGAACTACAGTTACAGACAGTGTAACTCCACTGAGCCCAGGTCCTACTGGAAAAGCAGCCAGTGCTCTTAACTGCCCAGCCATCTCTCCAGCCCCCAGTGCTATTTCTTTTTAGAAACGAATGCTAACACCATTATTGCTTGTCAGCCACCTATGATGCTGGCGGATCGCTGCTCTTTTAGCTCAGGTACGGTCAGTATGTTTCAACGATCCTTTCTCTTTGTTAGTCGGACTTCTCTAGCAACATTTCATGAAGGAAAACACAACATTTCCCATATGTCCATGGACATTGCAAGGGGACTAATGGTGACCTGTGGGACAGATCGTGTGGTAAAGGTAAGCAGGCCTGTTAGCATCTCATTTGAGATAGAGCCATCCTCACGCTGTGAATGGGCTTCAGGACACTCCTGAAACCATTGCCATTTGCCTTTGCTTTCTAGAATCAACTGCCTGCCTGCTCATAGCCCCGGTGACTGAGCAAATGGCTTTGATTTCCTACACCCTGAGGGGGAGTCACTCTGGGTGTTGTTTGGTCCTGATGGTGAGGACCAGGTGCCCTTAGGTCCTGTGGGTTCTGAGCTCTCACCTGGCTTCCATCTTTGCCCATCCCTGTCTCCAGCCTTTCCTGTCTTCTTGGCTAATGTTTTTTTACACCCTCTTTAGTTTGTGAAGAATCATCACATATATTTTAATTAATCTCCAGTTCATAAACAGAACTTGGAAGTAAATGTTTTAAACTCAGTTGAGTCATGAAACGGAAATATTTTATATTCTTAGACATTATAGTAGACTATTATGACATTGTTTTCAGGTTTCAAGATGCTACCTAGAAGTGTTTTTGTTGTTATTGTTTGGGTTTGTTGTTGTTTGTTGTTGCTGCTGATTTATTTTCAGTGTAGTTAGTGACCTCCATTGCTTTATCTGTATGTAAGTCTGTCAGTGCTGACTCTTGAACCCATGGTAAGTGTGCCTTCTCCGTGTCCCCTCATTGTAGATATGGGATATGACTCCTGTGGTGGGCTGCAGCCTGGCAACTGGATTCTCTCCACACTGATGCTGAAGCCGAGTGATGTCCGCTCCACCTTGCACACGCACAGTGACTTCCACAAAACAAAACCCTTCATGTAGCTCGACAGCCACTGTCATGTAAATGGACAGTAACCACCTGAAAAACAAATCAATATTTTTAAAAAGAAAAAATATATATATTTAAGTGTGTTTTGGGGTATTTGTGGAAATTATCTGTGGGGAATAACACCTGAAGGGTCTGTCCTTGGTGGTCCCCTAAGGAATAGAATTTCCTCAGCACAACTGCCTCATGAACATCGCACCAGTGGGTAAGGGGAAGTAATACAGCAAATGAAGGTTTTAGGGGGAAAATTTTAACAAAAAGATTAATGCTTACTTCACTGCAAACCTATGAGCACACATGGAGTCTCCTGAGAGGGTCCTCGGAAGCCCCTGCGGGCACTCTGCTGTCCAGGCAGAAGTTGGAGGAAGGGCTTTCTGTCTTTCTCCGGGGGAGTTGGTAGGATGTTAAGAAACTCCAGCTTCCTCCCTCCAGGCTGGCCGTATGTGAGTGAGTGTTCTCCACAGCGAGTTGCTGAAGAACCTCTTCAAGGTACCTGTTCCCGTCAGGTCGAGCAGTTGTTTCTCATGTGTATGTCTCTACAGTTGACACACAGCAAGACAGCCCACAATTGTCCCTCTCTCCCACACCTGCTCTGTGGACAAAGCTTTTTTATGGTGCTGTTGTACAAGCCTCCTGACATTTTTTTTTTCTTTTCTTTATAGCTAGTCATGACCCATGGCAAACCCAGCTCCCCCAGCATGGTGGGGATGGATGCCATCAGCCTGGTCCATGGAAAAACCCAGTCTTGCTAACAGATACATTTGTAGTCCCAAGATGAGCCCCCGTGATATGGTAGCAACTTCTGCCCCTCAGAAAAAGTCCTCTGAAGCTTTTATAGTATGCTGTACTTGTGACTAGTTGTTGTTCATGTTTCATAGGAAGAAATTGGTGGCCCTTTGCCAGAATTATCAGTCAGGTCTTGTACAGTAAGTAATCCCTAACTGCTAAACCACTTTTCATGTTTGGAAAAGCTGTTGTATAAAACGCATTTTCAAAGTTTTTGACCAGATAACCGGGATGAGGAGCAAAAGTGGGTTGGAAGGCCTGCAGTAAATGTTCAGATGTTTATGTATGTTGTGTTAACTGTAGCACATGAACTGCTCCAGTAGAACTGCGGGAGACAGCGGGAAAGGGCCAAACAGTGAATGGCCGCAGCACCTCCGTGACTCTTGCTAATGTCACTGCTGCTCCGTGCTGGGTTACATCAAGATCAGGGAATAGTTTCTAAGAGGCAGTGAAGCTATGATGTCTCAGTGGCTGTGACACAAACGAGGGAAGGAAAGGCAGCCAGGCATGTTGGGTTCTAGCTTTGCAGCGACAGCTCTAGTCTTCAGAAGTAGGACCAAAGGGTTTGTGTTGTCACCTTAACTGGTGATCCTTCACCAGACTCCGCTTACACTCTGGAAGATGTGTGTTGCCAGTGTGCTTTGCACAGGAGACTGAGCGATGCTCTGGAACCGCCGTGTCCAGTGTTCTCCTCGGGCTGCCCAGTCCGTGGTTCTGCCCAGTCCTGCCCTGTGGAATAGTGCTGAGCCCTGTGTGCTTTTGTTTTCCTAAAGACGTCTGTAAAATGTGACTTTTGGACATCTGTGGTAGATTAAACTGAATACTCTATATTTTTCAAGCTTTTTTTATTTTTTATTTCGAAAGCCTCCTGTTATAAAACCCCGTGTGGCACAGAGAGCATGAGGGTGGTTTGAGCTTCTAAGCGGCTAATAGATATTAAGGAAGAAATTTGTATTTAAGGGCGAATTCGGGCAGGGGACCTTAGGAAGGAGTGCAGACTGTTTGACAATGCAGTTCGTTCCGCAGTTGGGCCTGTGATCACGTCATTCAAATAATAGTCATCCCAGTCTCTTCCTGTGAGTTACACGTCGGGTAGCAAATGGGGTCATTTTTTTATAGAGGGTGAAAATTATATTCTCAAGTTTACTGACTGGGCACATGAGGAAGGGACAGTAAGGCTCATGCTTTTTGTCTTATTTGGACTCTGTTGCAAAATGGGTCACTTAATAGAGTTCCTCAAGGAACAGCTACCATCTTTCCTATCCCAGAATTCTCAAGCTGATGTGTAAAAACAAGGATCAAGAAGTGCAGGGTGTTAGAGGGGAGTCTACTTAGATCTAGTGTGTAACGAAGGGATGTCAAGTCTTTATTGTCATCATGGTCTTCAGTGGTCCTGTATTAGTTGTTCCCAGTGATAGCAGTAGGCCTGTACGTTGGTAGAATCTACTTAGTAGTCACTAGGTCGTAACAGTTTACTCTTAACGTGCTGCCTAGAAGACGTCACAAACACTAGCTCTAGAGCCCCTCACTTTGTTCTCCCTCACTGTGATTCAGTTTGTTAGCAGCTGTATTTATTCAACTGTCAGAACTGACCCATATATACAGAAAATAGGAGAGCAGTTCAGATCCAAGAAGATATTTTTGAAAATCAGTGTTTCATTAAAGTACTATTGATATCCCCTAAATGATAAGAATCCAGATCCTATTAATGAAAACAATCTGCTCATTATAATGGGAGGCTTAACAAATATGTAACACATGCTAATTTCTAAAAGGAGCTGATGTGTAATTGTTAATTGTGAGCAGATTATTGAATGTCTCGTCTATTTTCTGCAGTTTACTATACAATAACTCTTTGAGTAAGTTGAACTTTAATTGTGCAGCAAATTTCTATTGACGAACAATTTAAAGTGTTTCATTCTGTAGCCTTTATTGACTTGGGAAGCAAAAGATGACATAAAGTAATTCAACTTGTTCTTGTATAGCTGTGTTTCCATATAATACTGTGCTCTGTGTATCCCAGAGAGGCTGAAAATTTTGTTCTTTTTTATTTGTGGGTTTGTTTTTGTGGGGCTTTTTTTGTTATTTTTTTTCTTTTTTTGGAGAATATGCATATAATAAAATCTCCCTTGCTTGTTATGCTGCTTGCTTCGTGTGTGTTCTGTTTGGTCTGGGCACGGCACAGGACTTGTCTGTGTTTGTGTCACACTTAACTTGGCATTCCATGTGCTCTGGGCAAGTTACCTGCATTATCTTTAAATTCTAGTATCACCCCTCAAGTTTATCTTCCATTTGCATTTTACAGGTGACAAAATGAAGAAGAGTCTGTCCTTCTGTGTCTCTGTCTGTCTGTGTGTCTGACTTAAAGGCGGGTGCCTTCTCCGTGCCCCGTCCTCCAGTGCTAGCGTATCATACCGTGGCAGGGGAGTGTAGGAGGGTAGTGCTCTACTGGAGTTTAGAAACTTCGGTGAATCCCCAGTTAGTGTAGCTCAGGATAGCTCTGCACAGAGCTGCATAGAGAAGAGAGACCCTGGCTCCGGCTCTCCTGTGCCTGCAGCTCAACCCTGTGAGGTTAGATACAGTGAGTCAGAGCCAGGAAAATCCTGAGCTAATGCCGTAAGATGTTGGCCTGGCCAGTCAGGTTACTGTGTGCTTCTCAGAACTAGATGTCACTGTCTTTCCTCTCAGCATCAAACCAGCTTTATGGAAGAAAAGGACTTGGGCGTGGCAGTACACACTCCTATTCCCAACACGGGGTTTAGGCAGAAGGAGCCTAACCACCCAGAAACTGGAGGCCAGCGAGCTGCGGGAGACTGTCCCAGAGAGCAGACAGTAGAATAAGATTCCACTAAACCATACGAAGCACAGTGCTTTTGAAGCTCAGAGATGGCCCCAGTAAGCTTGCATCGTATGTCTTTCCAGTGTTTGCGATACATTACCATTTCTCATCGCTGTGCACGTTAGACTGTGTGTTAACTTGGCTCCTGCTGCAATTGCGTGTCTCTGGGTCCCTGAGCTTTGCTTAGCAGTAGGGAAGAAGCTTCTCCTTGTAGGTAACTGTTGTGATATGGAGCGGCGGGCTGTGTTCCTGCTGCCCCGGCTCACGGCTGCCTGGCTGGCTTATGCCCCAAAATAATTACACGGAAACTGTATTCTTTTAAACATTGCCTGGCCCATTAGTTTTAGCCTCTTATTGGCTAGCTCTTACATATTGATCTAACCCATTTTTAATAATCTGTGTAGTTCACAAGATGGCTTACCAGGGAAGATCTTAACCTGCGTCTGTCTGGAATGGGAGAATCATGGCGACTGCCTGAGTCGGCTTTTTTTTTTCCAGCATTTTGTCTGTTTATTCCACCTACCTAATTTTTTGTCCTATTAGGGCCAAACAGGTTTTTTTATTAGTTAACCAATAAAAACAACAGATAAGATACAAGGCCCACCTCCATCAGGTAACGCCCTATCGTGACCGTTTCTCCCACAGTAGTCATGGGAGTGCATGAGCCATCCATAGAACGCTACTGCTCTGGACCTAAGCTGCGGGCACACCTGCCAAATGCTGGAAGTGGTAGGAAGATGGAGGTACCAGAGGGATTATGAAGGTGGAACCATGGAGGCTTGCTGAGGTGTTTCTGATCTTCCTAAAACAACAAAGTCTACTTTGGGGTTTCTGCTTGTCATGGGAGTGTTAAGAACTCCACCCTCAGCCTCATGCTTGTGTGGGTGGGTGCTCTACTTCTTCAGCTGTTTACACAGAAAGAATTACAGGCCTCCCTATGAAGTGCTGGTATCTGTCTCTTTCCCCTTAAAACTGGACCAGCTTCAGTGAACTTGGTGACTCACCAGGCCAACCTTGGTAACTGGGAAACTGGTAAAAGGAATTATGCAATTTTGAGGCTAGGTCAGAAAATGCCACACAGTTCACATCTGTCTTTGGGAAACCAGACAGTTCCAGATGGCAGCCAGCACAAGCTCCCGGCCTCGTGAGTGTCCCATCCTGGACGTCTAGTGCCGCTGAGCGTTCAGGTCATTGCAGATGCCACCAGCAACATCTGGAACATCACAAGGCAACAGGAACATGCACCGTGGTGGGGTCCTGCTCCCAGATTCCTGACCCACAAAACTCGACAATAAAATGGTCTTTCAGCAGTGATGTCCCCATCATGGCGCTGCTGTCTCCAAAGTTTCTCACCAGACTACCAGCATGCAGAGCTATCCCCCACGAAGCAAAGAAAAGCTGTGCCCACACAGTGATAGAACACAGATGAGGGGCTCCTGCAGAGAAGCCAGATGCTCCTCCGTAAACTGAAGCCAACAGGCCAAAGCCCTTGCCATCTTCCCCTTAAGATTTCTTACCTCTACATCCCAGGTTTTTTTGTTAACCATATTGATGCCAGTTTTGAACAAAGCATAGGATAATCACACTCAGATTATTACATTGGCTAAATATAGAGGGACTAGTTTTTTTTTTAAGATTTATTTATTTATTATGTATATAATGTTCTTCCTGCATGTCGGAAGAGGGTACCAGATCTCATTACAGATGGGTATGAGCCATCAAGTCAGTGCTCTTAACCTCTGAGCCATTTCTCCAGCCTGAGGCACTGGGTTTTACAGGTTGGTAAACTATGCACCATGATTAGAACATTCAGAATGTTTTGAGTCACTGTATTCTCTCTAATGAAGGAACTGTTTACTACAAAGGGTTTTTATCTTTTAAACATTGTGTTTTTGTTGACACACAGTTCACTTGTGGAAAAAGCATTGGGCACAAAGTGAAGAGCTGTGATAAAGGTCCATTCTTGCACAGGGAAAGAGTGACCTAACAAATAGGTCATTTGTACAGTGTTCCAGAAAGTAATGAATGGAAGGAAGCAAAGAAAAAGGGGGCAGGCTTCTGGGGATGGAGGGCAGATGGTGGGTGTGGGGAAGGGCAACTTGCCAACTCAAATTCTGATCGGAGTGACACATGGACAAAGAACTCGGAGGAGGGTGAGGGATATAGCAAAGCCGGAAACAAGGAAAGAGGTCTGGGGAAGAGAAAAGAGCTGCCGTGTGTGTGGCCAGTGAGCTATGAATTAAGCCCAGCACAAATTTGTAAACTTGCTTGAACCATTCAAGCTGTCTCTTCTTTTGTACAATTTAAAACACGTGGTTACAAAGTTCTCTTGCGTGAACTTTGGACACAACAGTGTTGTGATGTGCTGTCAAAGGGGCTAGACATGCCTGGGAAAGCAAGGAATCCAGGCCCTCACTGCATGCAGCATGTGTCTGGAGAAAAGCAATGACGTAGAGAGGGACAAATGAAGGGGTGTCTCTCCAAAGCCTTTACAAGCTCGGGGTGGGTCGGGGGCAGGGCTGGGGGTTTATCATGCAGGGACATTGCAAAACCCATGACTTTTCCTAAGTGTAGCAACCTGTTGTGTGTCGGAAGGTCTTGGGTGCCAGACCAACATGATTTGACTTGTGCATTGTGAGTAGGTCACTCTGGCAGCTGCTCCATAGTATGTAAGGGGTAAGTGTACAAATGGAGGGCGCTAAAGAGGCTGTGGGGTGGTCCAGGTGAGTCTAGGATGGGGTGACAGAGGAAGCACCAGGGAATCTTGTGTTGGATGTATGTTGATGGAAGCATTTGCATGACTTCCTGATGCTCTGGATAAGAGAAATCAAGAGTCAAAGACAACTGCAAGGTTTGGCCTGAAAAGCATCACGGTCTGAGTTGGAGAAGCCACTGGAGGCAGAGAATGGAGCTGCAGCTTCCAGCCAGTCTGCAGAAACCAGGACCACAGAGACAGGCAGGTCGAGACAAAAGAGTGGTGGGCAGAAGGCTCATAGTTCAGTGGACCTGTTTAGGAAGTGGGGATTACGCTGAACTGAAGCCCTAGAGAAAATCAGGCTTTTCTGTTTGTCAGTTCCATGGTGCACACATAGCACCCTCACAGTGTTAGGTGTCCTTCGTGGGATACAGGAGGGTGTTGCACCCTCCCTCAGCCCAGTGTGTTTGATAGTTTTCTTGGGCCTGAATGTTCATATGTAGTTTTAATAAGCCTGTGTGTTCTTATAGCCCAAGTCTACCTTGGTGATTTATAGGTGTGGGAATAAGTTAACAGTCTGTGTTTCATGGGTAATGCTGGCCATATGGTAATGTCTACATGCACAGTGCATAGTTATTTTTCACTAATTGTTTGTACTTAGGATGGAGCCAAATGCTGCTTCTTATCAAACAGTCATCCGGGGTGTTGCTGGGGTTGTTGGTCTAGGTCTGAGCTCAGGTAGTCCTGGCCACGATCCCTGTTATACCAGTTGAAGAGACAAGTAACAGGGAAAAGTAGAGAAAAAAAACTTTATTCAGTGTGCTCACATTGTGAAGGGCAAGAAATGGGAGTCAAAGCCAGGCATGGTGGCATGGGCATACACAGGCAGATCTCCATGAGTTCTAGGACAGCCAGAGCTGTTTTACATAGATACATACACATACACAGGAGGGGGATCCAGTAACTCCCAAGTACAACTTTAGTGTACTAACACGCTAACAAACATGAGGTTTAGATTTAAACAGAGCATAAGAGGTATGCGTAGCTAAGCAGTCCTGGTCAAGGTATGGTCCTAACTGTCAATCATCCATCATCTCTGCGCCATGTGTTTTACAAGATAGACATCAGGTAAGTTGTCAGCATTGTATGAAGTCTTCCTGGACAACACATTTATTCTTTTGCTGTCACGGAGCTTCAGCCCTTTGTACTCTCCTTATAGGAGAGCCCTTGGGAAAGTTTAGGTCTTTAGGGTTCATTGTTTTAACAGCTGGACAGCAGGATTGTCTCTCTTTAAAATCTCTTCACTCCTGCCTGGATGGCGACAAGCCTGAAAGATGTTACATCACAGGGAGTGGCTTGCCTCGCTGCTTCCTGACTGAGTTCTTTTGTTGAGTTTAAGGTGCCACAATAGTTAGATTACTGTTGCTCTGATGAAATCCTATGATTAAACTTACGAGAGAATTTGTTTTAGAGAATTCATGATCACAGGGACTGCATGGCATGGTGGTGGGAACAGGAAACCGGCTGATCACATTGTTAGCCTCACACCGGAAGTGAAGAATCAGGAAGCGCAGGAATGCTGTACACCTTCCTTTAGTGAATTCAGGTTTCTGTTTGTTTGGTTGTAACTGTTATGTCTCAAATATAACTTGTGAAAATCAGCAAATGAAAATTATCACACACACACACACACACACACACATACACACACACACACATATTCCAGCCAAGAATCATGGTGCCTATCTTCAGTCCTAGTATGCAAGGAGTCGGAGCAGGAGGATCATGCATTTCTGTCTCAAGAAAACAAAACAAACACAAGGAGATGTTTCAACTTAGTGGCCATTCACATCCTTACACACAATTGGAACTATGGGTTTTTTGTTTTGTTGTTTTTTGAGACAGGGTTTCTCCATGTAACACCCCTGACCCCTGGCTGTCCTGGAATTCTCTCTGTAGACCAGGTTGGCCTCGAACTCACAGGGTTCTGCCTGCCTCTGCCTCTTGAGTGTTGGGCATAAAGGCATGCACCACCACCACCTGGCTTTAAAATTTAAATTTCTAACTATGCAATAATGTGTATGCCTGGCATCTGGAAACGTGAGATATATCCCTCTCACAGTGTTGGGAGTAAAACAGTAACAAATTCACAAATTGAAGAGACGAGTGAAAACACTGCAGCTTTTACTACACAGTTCTGCAGGAAGGGATGCCAGGGCAGAGAAAAGACAGGAATGGCTGGCGTGCTGATGTCATGCAGGATTGGTTTTTAAAGTGCCAGACGGTGAGAGGTTCCTGTCCTTCCATAGGCTGGGCCTTTTCCCCTTCCCAAACTTCAGGACTCGGAGAATTATTCATTACTAAGTGAATAATCTGGAGCTCGAGACTGCCTCTCTTTGCTGATTGTGGGCTATCACTTAGATTACCTGTAACTTGACTTCTCAGACAATCAAGTAGCGTCTGCTGCCAGCTAGGGGAGGTGCCTGCTGCACCCTGCTCGTCAAACTCCAGTGAACTCTAACCTCAGATTGAAAATGGACCATCACAGTCTGTTTTTTGCAACACAGATCCTTCGAAAAGTTTAAGAAAACATTTAGTTGTTACTTGCTAATATCAAGCAGATTATAGAGTGTGAATTTGAATCATTCACTCCATAATGAGGAGATAAGAAGACAAAAGTTTACTTTGTAGATTTTCAAAAGGCAGTAGATGAAGACAGCCTTCAGAGAAGTCTAGTGTTTCCTGTGTTTAAGTGTATTAATGAATGACAGCACCCAATTAAGCATCTAATTGTGTTGAAAATGCAAGTGCATATTTACAAATGTTTTTGCTCATCACGAAGTTTCTTCTGTGCTCCTACAATCAGTTCAGATATGGTTGAGTCTCGTGATGTAAACTGTCTGCCATGTCCTCCTGAGTGCTGAGGAGGTTCAAAGTGTGCGGTGATTGATGTGTTTATACCTCTTCCCAAGGCACAGCCAGATCCAAAGGTGAGTGGCATTCAGGAGGCAAAATACCATTACAGATGTTTCCTGCTGTTTGCGCCTAGTATCTGGAAATTGAAGCCTATCAGAACATAGAAGACAGCTCGCCTGCTTCTAGTAAGTCTTGAAGCGCACCTACCTTTCTTCTACCATCGGGGGCCTTAAGAGCGTTAATTCAGTGAAAATAGATAAATAATCTTCTCAGGCATTTTTGGTGAAGGAAAATTAGGTGTTACCTAAATTGGCTGATGAATCTTATAAATATTTTAGGGTCAAAGCCTGGGTCTCGGCAGCCCCTGCAACCCAAACTTCGCCATCCACAAATTACAGAGGTGAATAACAGCAAAAAGCAGAGAAAGGGGGTTTGTTCAGTGTGGACTCATTGGGAAGAGGAAGAACAAAGAGCAGCCCCTTCAAGTCCATGTTGGGGTCCTGTCACAAGGTTAAGTTTCAAATAGAGGGCAAGAGTATATATAATAAGCGGTCCATTTATAAATACAGTATTTATATTGTATTATAAAATATATTGTATTTATATATTATATGGTATTATAAAATATAGTATTTATAACTAAAATTCCAGTGTGGTTCTGTTCCCCCCCCCCCCCCGAGCCTTTATCATCAATACCGCTCCTCCATGGTGGTCTACAAGCTGACAGCACAGTCCGAGACATCTTCCTGGGAGGCAAGTTCCTCCTCAGGCTAACACCAGGGCTTCAGCCTTCCTCTTCTACTGGCAAGAGATTCCTGGGGGAAGTTACAAAATTCCATGTTTCAATGTGGAAGAAGTTTGAGCAAGTTTTTCTAGTAACACAACAAAGAAACTAGACTGGAAAGTCAAGACTCTTCCCAGAGGACACTGGTGGCCACATCGGAGAGTCCAGGTGCGGCCGAGCAGGAACAGGGCTGTTAGAGTCTCAGCTGCTGCCTAACACCACTGGTCAGCAGATGCTTGCCATTTGCTAAGCTAGTCCAGAGGAAAGTGCTGCCTTTGGACACTCCAAGTGATTTACCTACTAATGACAAAGCTGGTGGTGAGTCGGGTGTGCACAGGAAAGAAATAGATGGCTATTGAGAGGGCTGAAGATGGCCTGAGATAACTTGGCTCTGGTGTTGCAACATTCTAAACTCTCCACAATCACTGAGTTGTGATTAGTTAATCAGCCTTGTAGAAGGATCACCTTGGAGGTATAGCTTTTTCCTGGAAACTTCGGTTCACACGAGCTAGGCATGGCTAGCCTTATCGGCCAACAGTGCCAATCAGAGTTGACCACATTGGGAAAAGGAACAAATACAGAGGCCCAGTGATACCTGCTCCAAGCCCTCTTCAGGGTCCTGATGTGAGGTTTAAATAGAGGACAAGAAGTTTGCATACCTATGCAGAGCTGCCTGAGGTGTGGTTTTGCATATCATTGACTTATCATTGTCTAGGCTCCAGTCCCTCACGGAAGGTAGTCTGACTCATTCTCAGAACGAAGCGTCTTTGGGAGACAGGCTCTCCTCTGACACCAATCTTCAGTCAAAACTGCCATGTTTCAAACGTAACTTGTGAAAAGTCAACAAATGCCTAGGGAAATTTCAACATCTTAGGACACTGGTTCAGCAGGCTGATAGCCGATAAGAGGGGTTTAAACATTCCTTTACGATATCTTCATTCCAGACGTGGTGGCACACGCCTTTGATCCCAGCACACAGGAGGCAGAGGCAGGTAGATCTCTGTTCGAGTCTAGCTTGGTCTACAAAATGAGTTCTAGGACAGCCAAAGCTGTTATGTAGAGAAAACTGGTCTCAATCTAACAAAAATCAACAAAAGAAAAAAAAATTTTTTTTTTAAAAAGTTCTTCATTCCAAGCCAGGTGTGGTGGATCATGACAGGAATCCCAGTACTTGGAGGCAGAGGCAGGTTGATCTCTGTGAGCTCGAGGCCAGCCTGGTTTATATAGTGAGTGCAAGATCAGCCAGGGATTCCCTCTGAGACACTATCTTGAACAAACAAAAAACAAACAAACCAAAAAACAAGCGAAAACAACTTCATTCATATTTCTGAAATCAAGGAATCATCTCCTAGCTGAGCAGCACTGGAATCCTCTATGAAGGGATGAGAGGCGCAAACGATGGCTTTGAAGGGGTGGAGGGTAGCCCCCGTCACACCTGTCGCCAGAAAACTCTCTATTGTTCACTCGTACTCAACGGCAATTTGATTATCTTATCGTAGGATGGATTTTTTTTTCTTCCTCAACATGCTGAAGGATTGTCTTTTGGTTTCTCATGTTGAAATAAAGAGCCTAATCCCTTTTGAGTCCTTTGTTTTATTCTTATCCTAGTTCGGATTTTATTGCTGTAATAAAGACCATGACCAAAAGCAATCTTGGCGGAAGGGGGAAGAATTCATTTTAGCTTACAATTGTAGTCCACCATGAAAGGAAGTCAGGGTTTGTACCACCCATGGTGTCCAGGGCCCTCTCATGTCAATCAATAAATCAAGAAAACGCCACATAGACTTACGTACAGGCCATTTTGATGGAGGTAACGCCTCAATTGAGATTCCATTTTTCCAGGTGTTCCTAGGTTTGTATCAAGCTGGCAGAACAAAACGAAACACCCCCCAAACAAACAAAAAACCACAAGCAGACAGCCCAACAAGCAAAATTTTGTTTTATTGTATAATTGCTATAAAAAATTAGGATGTTCTCTTTGCCCTTAGTATTCTGAACCTGCCAAGGGAGTGTGTTCAGATGAATCATCTTTTCCTCAGGAGGTACTCAGTGGATCCCCAGTCTTAACAATTTGTGTCTTTCAATTCTGGGAAATTTCCCTGAATTATTTCCATTCATGGCATCTCCAACGTGTTCTCTTTGTTCTGTCTGTTCTTTTGTCTGTGATGGATCATTCGGTTTTCTCATTTCCTGCTTCCCATCACCTTGTCATCGATTCTGTTTTCTGGATGGTTTCTTCAGCTCTATGTTACAATTTCCTGTGGAACATTTCATCCCGACTTTCAGATGTGCCGTTTCCAAGAACTCCCTGTATTCTCTGAAGGTTCAAGGCCCCTTTGCTTTACTGTCCCAGTTACATAAACACAAAGCCCGTGCTGTCTTTCTGCAGAATCCGAGAGCGACTTCGTCTTTGCTTCCCTCCCCATCAGCCGTCTCAGGATCCCTGCTTGTTTCTGCCTCACCTGCAGTGTCTGGAGACCACTGGCTATCAACCTGTACTTCTAAACAGTTCTAAGATGCTAACATCACTGCACTTTGTGGGGACATTTGGCTGTGCTGCTTCCAGGGGCATCTCCCAGTGGTCCTGGTCTGTGAATCTAGAGTTTCCCAAAATCTATCTGGGGCTGAGTTAGTGATGGGCATCAGAAAGTGGCACCTCACATTTCCTGATAAAGCTGGGCGGTGGTGGCGCACGCCTTTAATCCCAGCACTTGGGAGGCAGAAGCAGGCGGATCTCTGTGAGTTCGAGACCAGCCTGGTCTACAAGAGCTAGTTCCAGGACAGGCTCCAAAACCACAGAGAAACCCTGTCTCGAAAAAACCAAAAAAAAAAAAATGTGCAGAATCTCTGTTTTCTTGTCTCTAGACAGAAAAGAGAGTTGGTAGGACCAATCGCTGCTCATCTATCATAGCCAACTCCACCAACACCAGCTGCTGTGGGGGTTAGAGGACGGTATCCACATTCTTGTGCCACAGAACCAAGGAAGACAGACATACATAGCAGCTATTAAAGAAAGAGTTGAAGACAGAGTGCATGTCCCAGGCTTTACATAGGCCTCCCTCACTCTCGGCCCCTCTCTGTGCCCACTTTTGTAACCTCACCTCTACCCTAGTCCCCGCAGGTGCCCCCAGCTCAGACTCCTTGAGCCCTCTGGGGCTTCTGCTGGTAGGTGTAATTGGTCTTGTCACCCTCTGATCTAGGAAGTCAGCTAAATGTGGTCACCAGCTGTTCTTTTTATTTAAAAAAATGCTTTTAATTGTTTTAAAATTAATTTTTAAATATTAACTTTACATACAAAACAATAGGTTTCATTATAACATTGCCATACTTGTATGTCACTGTGCTTGGTTCATATTTCATACTTAGAGAGTAAAATGTTTCGTTATTTATATGACCCCTTTAGAAATTTTAGAAAGACTTCAAGAGGAGCTGGTGTGAAGGAGAATGGATATTTGGACCGCTTTGCTTACACGCATATCTAAACACGCATCCCCGGGAATGCGTTAACCGTGCAGCTAGAAGACCGTGAGCTGGAAAGGATGTGAACCACACAGGATGCCAGAGAGCCTTTAGAAATGCAAATTTAAGCAACAGTCTTTTATTTTTTAATTTCTAACTTTTTTCACTTGTAAATATAGTCTTAGAAAAACTTCAGGAAGAATGTTCCTTTCCAGTTTACTGTATTTGCATAAAAATAAAGTTGAAATTGTCTGCTGCCGTAGAATCGCTTTTTATATGCCAAGAATAAAGGAACAGATAGCATGCATCTTCTCGTGTGTTGCTTTTTTATTCAGAGCTTGGGCTTGAGCAGGGGCAGAGTTAGGACATTCGTCTGGATGCATGAATGTGTTCCATGTTCTATAGTCTTTGTACTGTTTTCTCTTTGCGATTCCTCTGTTTGATTTTAAGCAGTTAGAAAAAAACCAAACCAAACTAAACCAAACAAAACCACCACCACAACAACAAAAAACTGAATCAGAGCTGAAGTAATCTCTCTATTCAAAGTACATGCCATCAGCCTGCGATTGTAGTAGGTCTTGTTCATTTGAGCCCAAGTCTGTCTGGACACAAAGCTGCTCAAATATCTGCTGTCAGCACCCAAATTGAGGCTGCGTATTTGAGGTCAGGCCTGTGTGGATGGGCACCGAGGTAGGCACTGTTTCTCCCCTCAATGCTACTGCCACCCCAGCATTTTTGATCGCCTTGACATTACTGCTTCTTTTACAGGAGGCTCAGGGTTGGGTTGCCGGAGTCCAGAGTTGAAGGAGGTGGGGTCAGGGATTATTCTTATGGTTTGTCATTCCTTTCCCATTCCAGTGCTAAATCACTTACCTGGACTGTTCAATCCTTTCATGAAAGCCCTGAGTCAGCAATTATTTTTATTCCCATTTCACAGGGAGCAAAGCATTCCTCAATTTCTCCTCTTTCTGACTCCAAAATACATTCTCCTGTTCAGTTTGGGGATTCCGGGATGCAGAATTATCCAAGAAGTGTTAAGGAGCATTTGCAGGTTGGCATAGGGTAGAAATGGCTTGAGCCTGAGTTTTGACTTCAGATTCAACTCTTTAAAGTGTCGCTGGCTATGTTAACATGTATGAGTTATGCACCCACTGTGGACACTGGTCATTCTTGTCACCTGCAGAATGGGAACATAACGAGGAAGAAAACACATAGAGCAGCTTTAGCTGGCTTCAAGTTAAAGAGAATGTGTACCTGCCCCCCGGAAGTGACAGAGAAGGCTTGAGACTTGAAGTTGCTTTGTGGAGGGGAGATGGAAGAAAACAGAGCCTAGGATGGGAGACTGGGAGCCAAACTCACTCTGTGTGTGTGTGTCTGTGGGGGCGGTGAGATGTATGGCCTGGCCCCATCTGAATTCCTCCTTCACTGCCTATAAAGGGCACAGGATGCGCTCCTCTGGGGTCAGCTCTAAGCAGTGTCATGCATGAGTTCTCAGACCCAGCCCCTGGGAGTTCCATTATTTAGTGTCTTGAAAAGGGGTCTCATGAAGACTGAACAAGACTGAGGTTTGAAAGAGGCTGCTCTCCACACGTCCTCAAAAGTGCACAGTGGGAGAGAGACCCTCCAAGGACAGTGGAAGGACAAAGGAGCTGTAAGCTGAGAACTTTCAGGGCTGAGAAACCATAGCAAGGTGCCAGAGCCATCTGGAGCCTTTCTTCAGAAGGGTCTAGGTCCAGTCAGAATACACCCACCGAGTCCTAATGCTGTAGCTTATATAGCACCAGGGAAGAAGGGAGTGCACAAAGATTGGGGTTCTGGGTGACTCCCCAGAGCACCATGTCTTCTCTTACCTGTCTGTCAGCTTGGGAGAAAATGTACCTGCAGAGAAAGCTGTAGCAAAGATGCAATGAGCTTTCAGCATGGCCTGCCACGTGTAACCTCTGAGAAAACGTACCTGCAGAGAAAGCTGGAAAAAAGATGCAATGAGCGTTCAGCATGGCCTGCCACGTGTAACCTCTGAGGAAATCTTGTCTACTTTTCTGTGCCAGACTGTGACAGACCAGCACTTTAAAGCCTCAGAGGCATTTCTCCAATAGGATCAGGGCTTTGTCCTCCACAGCTAGTCAAGGCAGGAAGAGTACTGAGTGGAGCGCGGATTCGGTTTCCAGTCCTGAGGGATGGAGTTTGAGAAGCCCACATTACTCCTCAGGGCTTCATGTTTGAATCTTTCCTCTATGATTCCCTGCTGATCTTTCTTTGTAGGCCTTTTCATTTGAGAATAGCCGGCGCTGTAATTAGAGTGACCCAGCCTCACAGCGAGGACCGCACCGTATCGCGGGCTCGGAGAAACTGTGGTGATGAGACCTGGACATAATGAAATGTACAAGCTGGGGCTGGCATCATCAGACATCCCCAGGAGATCACTGAATCCTGCCCCTCAGATTTGGAAAGGTGCCAAAGGAGATATATATATATTTCCACAGAGTCAGTGAAGGTGTTTTTGAGTAGTCATAGTACATAAAGAATATTTTCCCCCATAGAGTGCTTTACTTGCTTTAGATTGAAAAGTGAGTTAGGGAGTAGGGGAAGAGAAAGTAAGGAAAGTGAGGGAGAAAAAAAAAAGCAAAGAAAAAGATTCTTACTGGCAGCTATTACTCATAATGGGCACTAGATGTCCCCACTGCCATGTTTTGACCTAAAAACCTTGGTCTTTAATTCTTGGTCTTTAAGTCTCTCTATGACTCTTAGAACCCAGTTTTTAAAATTGAAGACCAAACCGGAACACAGTTCTTCGCCACTCTGGGCTTCATTTGATCGGACATCCAACTCTAAGCTAATATCCAGCTGGCATTTTGCCTGGAAGCGTGGGTGTGAAGCAGGGCCATCCAGGGCACTGTTGAACGACGACTGGATGGCAGCAAGGGAAAATGCAGGGCACACCCAATAGCCACCTCACAAGAGCAGAGAACTCCCAATCGCCACCTCCCAAGAGGAGAGGATTCTGTGTGCTATGTATTGAGTTGTGGGCTGGGTTCCTGCTCACAAGGGCTGGGGCCTTTTGTTTTTAATTTGTAAATGAATTAAAAGAGAAATGATAGGATAGAGCAGACCAAGGAATCAGTTCCTAAGTGCTGTTCGGAAAGGAAAATAAGAAGTTCATTTCCTACAAAACCCCAGCTTCTTACCAGAATCCATAAGGCTGGGCTCACCGGGACCAAGGCCCTGTAGCACTGGCCGCCTTCCCTGCTCCAGCCCTCCCTCCCTGCCTTCATTCAGGTACTCCCTCCCAACACCCCACCTGGCTGGCCCGCTTCAGATTTTAGACTAAATGTCTCTTCTTCAGAATCTCTTCATGAATCCAGTCAAGTATGTTTCCCATTCTTCCCTGTCCCCGCCCCTGGCAGTGTCAACTCTGGGCCTTAGCAGCCTTCCAGATATGCTATGTCTGCTATGTACTGCCTGCCTATCGGCTCCAACACTAGATCATACATACGTGTAAGGCGGAAGGAGCAGCCCCAGTCCATACCTGTGCATATGTGTCTTGCACCATGTTAGAGCAGAGAAGGGACCAGAGAGAACTTCAGCAGGTTCAGACAGGTAACAAATAATGGTGGACGGATTCCTATGAGCAAGGAAGCTACCTCTAGTAGTCTCATAATTAACTTCATTAACTAGCAAGTAATTCAAAGCTTGCGGCCATATTATAAATGGAGCATATTAATAAATGCAAATTCCTTATACTCCTTAACCTGTAAGAGTGAAATACGTCCTCTGCCTGGAATCTGGTATTTTCAGCCCAGGCAGGTCTTCTTATCAGGGACTGACTGGAAGCAAGTCGCTGAGTATTTGGGACAAGGTGAACTGAAAACCAGCTCACGCTGGTGCTTGCTGAATGAGGTAGGGAAGGAAAGTATAAACCTGAGCTCTGCTACTGGTTCCATTGAGAGGCATGTGCTGGTGCAGAACCGAGCTTTGCCCAAGGTGGTTCCAAGCAGAGCTGTTAACTTTTATCCCGTGTACTAGACACGGGCACCTTAGCAAGCACTTTCCAGGTACATTGTGGTTTCTTCTCACGAGGACACTGAGTCAGCCACCGCTATGGCCTCCAGGTACAGATAAGGAAGCTAGGGCAGAGCCAACACTTCCGACAAAACCAAAACCTCAGCTTTGCGGTCATCCAAGGCCACTGCCACCTACCTCTTCGGAAGCCTTTGGACTGACTGTACCTGTGCTCCACTGGGACAGTTGACTGGGTGGTGAAGACGTGAAGTGTCCCCTCCGTGATCCTCTACAGAACAAAGTTTGAGGCCCACTGGTTCTGAGAAGAGAGGCCTGGGATCTCATGGAATTTCCTCAGCCTTAGCAGGGTGTTTGAGCTCCATGTTGTAGTCAGGGAGACTCTTACCGATGCATGAGTTATCAACTCCTTGCCTCGAGATGTAGAAAGAAGTGTGGATATGAATATAGTATGCAGGACTGGAATCTAAAGAATCTCTCTAGAATATCCCACGAGGGACTGGAGGTGTGCTCTTGAGGCCTAGCATTTGCTCGTGAGGGCCTGGAGTCAGTCTACAAGATAAACAAAGTTCTACTGCCTAGGATCTCTCCCACTGATATCAAAGGTTTGTGTTATGATTGCTGCATCGGACGTCCCTCAAGGACAAATGTATTAAAGGCATAGGACACAGGGTGTGTCTATTAGGAGGAACTATAAGACTTAGGAGATGGGGCTTAGTTAAGTCCCTTAGTTCACTGGAGGAATGCGCTTGGGAGGGATTGTGGGACCCAGACTCTTTTCAGTTTTGCTCATACTCTGAGTTACTTATGTCCACTGTGATGTACCCTCTCCTTAGAGGTCCAAATCAATGGGGCCACTGAGTCGTAGACTAGAATCTCCAAGGCAGTAAGAGAAAATAAACCTCATCTCTATGTAAATTATTTGCTTCTTTTTTCGTGTGTGTGTGTGTGTGTGGTTTTGTTTTGAGATACAGTCACACCATGTAACCTAGGCCCTTTTAAATTTGCCATCCTCCTGCCTCAGCTTCCAGAGTACTGCATTACAGATGTGAGCTGTCATACCCAACCTATCAGAAGACTTTTGTGGTTGTTGTCCATGTGTTTGCTTGAGATAGGTTCGGACATGCTTGTCCAGGCTGTCAGTCCTTGAATGAACTATAAGGCACAGCTTTGAGTTTGTGACTGTCCTCCTGCTTCCTCAGTGCGGGGATTATGGACATGTATTTGACCATTCTGAGTCTCAGTTTCCCCCAAATATAAGAGGGATAGAGATGTACACAGAAATTTGTGACGGTCTCAACTCTGTAATGAGCAGTGTAAGAAGAAAAGGGGGAGGTGAAGGATGTGGTTAAGCAAGGGTGCTTCTTCATCAGCCTCACACTAATGAATGTCTGCTATTGGTAGTAACAGCTGTAATTACTATGTACCGACTACATAGTTAATGCTGCCAGCACCTTCAGACACATAGGAGTTATTATGTCTATTCTGCATATGAGGAGACTCTCCTGGCGGGTCAGAGAGACTGAATGGTCACTGCAGCCCCCTGGCTACCTCTCCTCCCGCGAGGCCAGCTCAGAGCCAGGGCACGTCTGTGGCGCTCCATTGTTTTGGGCAGGGATTTGTTCTCAACCTTTCCCCTGTCCCAAGTCACTTGAGGCTATGTGTTCTGCCCTTCTTCCAACTCTGCTCCAGATGTTGAACTACTGTCCTGAGGTTCAGGCCATTGTCCAGCACATGAATTTACCCAGTGACTCTGCCCTTCGTGCTTGGCCTTTGTAGTGCAGCAAGATCGCCAGGGGAATTGATTTTAAAGCTTCCAAAACAAAGGGTGTTCCCGGGACTGACAGTTCGGCTTGCCGTTGAATTATAGCGTGACCAGCCAGTTATGGAGGCACATGCCTGTAATCCCAGCTACTTGAACTGATACAGAGGGATTGTGAATTTGAAGCCAGCACAGACCACAAGACTTTGTGTCAAAACGAATAACAAACCCCCAAACAAACAAACAAAAAACATTCCACAGCAGCATGACAAGGTAAGATGCCAATCTGGCAACAAGGTTGAGGTCAAACTTAAGGCCTTTATGTATGTATGAGGCTCTTTCCCCTACATACTCCTAGGTCTGGCCCCAGCATCTTCTATGTCTTGGGAGACTCATCCATATCACCTACAACTTTGAACTGTAATCTTTACAACTGCCCAGTAGCTATGAGACTTTCTAGGGGGTGGCACTTGTTTGACTATACAGAATTCCAAAGTAAGATGCCTGTGGGGGAGGAGGGCGTGGTAGCAGATTTCAGAGCAGAGTAGGATCTAGAGAGGATCTAGTAAGACCAGCGCCGACTTGAGAAGTCGAAGGTGACTCTCTCACACAAATATGCTCCCCTGCTCTCAGAGGCTCCACGTCTCAGCACTCGTGACCCTGGCGTGATGCGTTTTTCTCTGTGGCTTTCGGCCAGCTGATTCCTAAGATGCACACGCAGGCACACGGCTCGGTGTGTTCCTTTCCGTGCAGTGGTGATAACCGTCAGCCTGCATGCCCAAGGTAGCTGGTGCTCTATGAGACTAAACAGATGAGGAAGTCAGTAGCTGCTTCTCAGGAGGCCTGCTTATCTTCACTGTAGTTAGTCTTTAACCAGGCTCTCACGATGGCCTCTGCTCTAAAGCGAAGACCTGTTTATTTCCCAACAAGTCCTGTTTGATGACTCCAGGTGAGTTTATTTGCAGATTCCAAAGACTGTTGCTAAAACTTCATTAGGCTTCAGGAATGGCCAGAAGACAGAGATCCCTATCTGCCTTTGGCCGTGCACTTTTTCTTGTCTAAAGACAAACATTTATAGTGTGATAAAATACCACCAGTATATAGGTATCAGCTAGATTAAGATACCACTAAACCTCTAATGCAAAGGTAAAGGTAGCCATAGAATTATTGCGCTATTGTTTAATAATGTCTCACTCTTACTGGTCTACAATGTCTAGACTTAGAAAATGTGGGAAGCCAGGCCACTCTCAGAGGTAGGTGTGCATGAAGCTAGGTTGTCTGCCATGGACAAAGCTCACTTATAAATGATCTGTCTTGGTTTTTCCCCCGAAACGCATCCACCGTGGCGAACTGCTGGGTAATGACCAACCGTGGCATCTGTCTTACTGACTGTCACCTTCCTTGAGGACCCAGCTAGTCCTCCCTATCGCTCTAGCTCTGGGGTTTGCACCCCTTTTCCTATAAACCCAGATCATAGGGAAAGCATACTGTAAATGCTTCATGTAAAAAGTAAAGCCTGCTCAAGAGTTTGTGTGCTACCTTCCCTGATTAATTTCTAGAGACAGTACAGACATAACTCAAGCTCTGCAGGATGCTATAAACCCGTGGGAGGGCATGTGAGTGTGTGTGCTTGTGTACATAAACGTGCGTGTTTAGACATGATGTTATACATGTGTGATGAATCTCTGTTCCCAGTTGAATACTAGGTGCTTCTCAAATTTTAAAGATACAGCTAAATTTTCATGAGATATAGTTTGAATAATTCATCCTACTGTTATGTGCCTTTGCCCCATGGCCAAATATCTTCTTAAATTGACCTTAAGCACAGCTTTGTTTCAGTCATACTAACCCCTAACTTACTCCCCCACGATTTCTAGGCTTATCTTGACTCAGCATCCTTCGGTACATCCTGCTTGTCTAATTACTTGACTGGCCTCTGTGTCCTTTAAAGACCCAAACCTGCACCATCTACTTTGGAACACCCATTTTTCTGTTGTGGTCTAAATTAACCCAAGCAGGCCCAAGAGGTTACCACAAGGCAAGATTTAATGCAGGGCACCACAAAGAAGGGAAAAGGTGGAGGGGGTTGATCAGTCAGGGCCGCAGAACAGACTAGGAGCTAAACTGTGACCCGGAAGAATGCCAGTTGCAACAAGTATTAAAGCACTAAAGTCATAAACATTGTTGCCAAGCTACAGTTACAGTTTTCAGCAACCAGAATTCAAAGATTAGGGGCTTTCCTGTAGGGTTCATTATTGTCAATCAACATACAATGCAATCGATCCAATCAGATCCATGTGTTCTTTCTGTTGTGAGGAACAGCCATGGCGTTTCTAGCGAACTCAAACTGCCTAACAACTGTTTCTATGGTTTAGGGAGAAGGTTGGCCAGCATTGGAACGTCCTCAGCTCCCCTAGGGCTTGGAAAACTTTCTTTCACCCTGTAGGTAGTAGAATGGAGTCTGAAGTCAAAAGGGCAGTACTTAGGACAAATTTTCTTTTTCTTTGTTTCCAACCTCCCACCTTCCTGCACGTGCCATGAAGGGGAAGGCAGGAGTAGGTCAGAGATCCAGCTGGTGCTTAGTGTGGCTTAGAGGTTTGCATGGTAAAAAGGGCTTTAACGAAGGCAAAGGATCAAGTGAGGAAGCAGAAGGAGTCAGTGCCAGCTGGAGAATGGTGCTTCCTGGAGAAAGCAGGAAGCAGTTCACACTGAATGAAATGAAGAGTGTGTGTTGCCCATCGAGGAGGGATGGGCGCAGAATGGAGGACCTCATGGGAGAGGGTTGAGCAGAATGCCAGGAAGTAAAGGTGAGGTGTTGTAGAGGGGAGCAGAGTGAGGGTGTCTGTTAAAGTTAAGACGAGGCCAAAGATGTCTTGTTTTCAGAAGATAAGAGGATTGCTGTGTGTTTGAACAATCCCCAGACAAGGGAAATGATGAACGTGGAAATTGCCTAGTTAGATCATTGTCTACGTGAGGGAGAGAGCGACACTGCTCTCAGTGGGGGTGGAGGGGCAGGGTAGGGGTTGAGGGGGGCTTGTGCAGATGGTTGTTTATTATTGTGATAGGGACAGCATGTGAAAGATCAGAGGTTGGGGTGTTTGGTGATGGAGGAACCAGGAAGTGCTCTTTGGTGATGGAGGAACCAGGAAGTGCTCTTTGGTGATGGAGGAACCAGGAAGTGCTCTTTGGTGATGGAGGAACCAGGAAGTGCTCTTTGGTGATGGAGGAACTAGGAAGTGCTCTTTGGTGATGGAGGAACCAGGAAGTGCTCTTTGGTGATGGAGGAACCAGGAAGTGCTCTTTGATGATGGAGGAACAGGAAGTGCTCTTTGGTGATGGAGGAACCAGGAAGTGCTCTTTGGTGATGGAGGAACAGGAAGTGCTCTTTGGTGATGGAGGAACCAGGAAGTGCTCTTTGGTGATGGAGGAACGAGGAAGTGCTCTTTGATTGCTTCTGCTTTCTCAAAAGATGTGAAGAAGAAAGAAAGAGAGGAGATGCTGAAGCAGTCCTTCAAAGCAGGGAGAATCAGAATCTGACGAACGAGGTTTCCAGGGAGCCTCGGGCCACTGAGTTTCACGATCAGGAACTTAAAGTGAGTCCCCATGAACACTGGGAACAATTTCCTTACTTCTGAAAACATAGACTCCAGGAATTACAAAGCTTTTTTTTTTTTCAGTTTATAGTATTTGCACATAGCATTTATAAAACTGGGACTAATCTCTGTGCTAAGTAATAAAACAGATACGAAAAGTCCAAGAATGGACTATTTTATATCCTTTAAATATTATTTTTCAAACTAGATATTGACCACAGGAAATCCTCACAATGAAAATGAAATGGGAAAAAAAATCCATTATAATTCCCCTTCCAAAGCTCCCAAAGCACCTTTCAGTGGAATCATTCAGAACTCATAGCCGGGGCTCCAAGTCTTCTCATCCACCATTCCTTCTGTGTCCTATGTTCATCTTGCCAGCTACACCAAACAGAATGATTGCTAAATAATACTTTAGCGGCACTTCGAAACCTCGTTCCTGCGGCTTTTCTGTCATGTGAGCTTTTGATAGCTTCCTTTTGCTTTGTTTCATCTTCTGGGTCACAGATGACACGTCTCTGCCTCCAGGGAACATTTTCTGACCAGTTCCTGTCCAGAATCAAATTGGTAACAAGCAATATACCAAATTGATTCTGGTAACCAAAAAGTTTGGGGCTTGAACCAGGCCTCAGGAAATGTCATTGGGGGCTTGATCATGTATCTACCAGTTAACCCAACATTCTTTTTTATAAAATACATCTTGCTTACTCTTTGTTAGTGACATATATGTATATAATGTATCACGATCATCTACACACCAAATTTCTCCCGCTCGCCCCAGTCACTTCCAAAACATTTCTCTGTTGTCGTGTACTTTCCTTTGTTCAGAATGAATTTAATTCAATATTTCCATCTCTGTTGAATTCTTCTTTCATATCTTGTATGACCTTCCTTATTTCATCCAGCTGTTTGTGTCCTCAATCAGAAGCATATTTTCTTCTTTGATTTCTTTAAACCTACTTATAATCCTCCTTTTTGCATTCTTTATCAGGGATTTTATCTAACTCACTCTCTAGATGCTATTTTGTAGGATCAGTAATTTTCGGAGGAGTCTTTGTTTTCTGTGTCTCCTGGCACAGTACTGCATTGGTGTTTGTACGCATGTTGATAGTTCTGTGCCAGTCTACATGACCTAATATTCCTGATGGTAGCTCCTTTGAGAAGTGAATTCTTCCTCTGTTTTAACAACTACAGCAACACCAGCTTTTCCTTTCATACGCAGGAAGAAACGAAGCCCCTCCCCCCTCAAATATCTCAAAGTTTAGTTTTGTTAGTTTGGGCTTCTGGAGTGTGGGCATGTGCCTATTTGAGGATTAATAATTATTACTGTAGGAAGCCAAATTTCTGATTGACATAGATTGGGTCACCTGTCACCTATAAAGTTCATGTGTGTGTTGGGTCTCCAAACCCAACCTAGTAATTACAGGAAGATGATGGGCTGGTGGGAAAGATAAGTAGCAAGTAGCAGGAAGGAATTTCTTTATTATGAATCTGCATAGTATCTGCTCCTAGCCTTTCAGAGTATTTGAGATAACTACACATTCATGTAAGCGATTATTTGCTGAACACATGTCTTCTGCATTCTGCTGTACACTCATCTACAAATTTTATTACTTGTTTCTTTATCTTAGTGGTGGGGCATGCGCTTGCGGAAAGATTGTCACGATCAGAAGATAACTTCCAGGTTCATTTTCTTCATTCGTTACTCGGGTCCTGAGGATCAAACATAAGTCATCAGGGTTGGCAGGAAGTTTCTTTACCCCCTGAGCCATCTCGATGTCTCTGATCACGTACTTTGAGAGAGATCGTGTCTCCTCCTTCCACTTTGTCTTTTGTATCGAGCACCCAGCACAGTTTAAGTGTAGAGCAGATAAACATTTGTTCAATAACTGGGACACCGAAAAATATAACAGTGGGATGTGAGCCAGTACATGTGTGTGTTTCAGTCTGCTTGGGTCACTGCACCCAACAGTCCAAGACTATATGACAAATAAAATAATGGGAGTTTATTTCTCACAGTTCCAGAAGTACGAGGTGTCTGGTGAGGGTTCAGTCTCTTTTATAAGGTAAAGCCTTGAATAGTTCTTACTGTGGAGTGGACTGATGTGTCCTTATATGACAGATGGGACATAAGGACAAAAGCGGCCTAATCTAGATCACACCAGTTCGTTTTATAAGGGCTGAGTCCTTATGATTCAGTTTTGTACCCCAAGATCCTACTTCTTCTTTGCTTTGTTTTGTTGATACAGGATCTTACTCTGTAGTCCTAGCTAGCCTGATACTCAATATGTAGCCCAGGCTGGCCTTAAAGTCAGCGCTATCCTCCTGCTTCGGTCTCTTAAGTGCTTGGATTGCAGGTGTGCAACACAGCGCCTGGCTTTAGACCCTGTCTCTTATTATTACCACCAGGGAGTTAAGTTTCAACATAAATTTGGGAGAGGACACATTTAAATCATAACGTTGGGTGCAAAGGGAACCCCAAAATGTCAGTCTTGGTTCAGCTCAAGCTAGACTATAGAAGGACCACTGCTAGAGAGATAAAAGTTCATAGACAATATTCCTTAGGAACCTATGAAATGGGTTTCTGTCTTCCAGAAAGCCCTTCCCATGGCTATGCCTGTGGTTACAGATCAAAGCCATGCTAGCCTCTAGCCAATTTCAGTCTCTATTCACACATACCCGTTAACATTTCCAAGTCTACACTAGCCTCCTGGCCTTTCTCACCGCCTCTTCTACCCTAACCTCCCATGCTGCTCGAGGTCACAGGCATCCCTTCCCCCATCTACTCATGCTCCTTATATCCTGCGTCTTCCACCCCCTACTTCTCTAGTCTTGGCCATGTCCAGTTTGCTGCTTTTCCTCTCTGTTCTAGACTTGTCCAGATGCCTCTGACTGCTCTCTCTCTCTCTCTCTCTCTCTCTCTCTCTTTCTCTCTCTTTCTGTAACATGAAGGCCAGCTTGTTGGGGTATCTGTCTTGCTCAGTACCCCACAGCCAGAAAGCCCCAAAGAAAATCATACCGAGAGTCTACATTAGGTTATAAACTGATTGGCCCATTAACTCAGACTTCTTGCTAACTCTTATCACTTATATTAACCCATTATTCTGATCTATGTTAGCCATGTGGCTCAGTACCTTTCTCAGTTGGGCAGGTTACATCTTGCCTTTCAGTGGTCTGGGCTGGAATGGGGGGAATGGGCTTCCTCCTTTCCAGCATTATCCTGTTCTTATTGCCCCGCCTCTACTTCCTGTCTGGTTGACCCGCCTATACATCCTGCCTGGCCAATCAGCGTTTTATTAAAATACATGATTGACAAAACACAGACAATTCTCCTGCACCATCCCCCCCCCCCCTCTCTTCTCTCACCTTCTTAACTACAACAAAAACTTTCTCCCTAACCATGGAGTGGCCAGTTCAGTGATTTCTTTGATGCACCCTTACTTACCCATAGGAATAAGATTTGCATTTTTATTTAAAAAATGAAATCTCTTAGCTAGGCACAGGGGTACTGCTTGCAATCCCAGTGTTTAGGAAGCCAAGGGACGGGGACTGACAGTTCAAAGATAGCCTGAGCTGCACAGGAAGGCCCCACCTCAAAACTAAAACCTATTTAAAAATAAACTCTTTTTTTTTCCCCCTTCCTAGTCTTCCTCTAAAGAACACAGATCTGGCTGGAAAAGTAATAAATGCAGCTAGTATTTCTGGGAGGTTGAATTAAAGGTGCAGTGTTAACGGAATAGCTGCATGTATTGTCCAGTTTTACACAGACCCTCTAATGTCTTCTAACTGAACAGTTTCTGAACATGTTCTCTAGAAATGTATTGGGTAGGGTTTCCCACTTAGAACAACTGTCTTGCTGTGTGAAGTCAAGAGAGTCCCCAAAGCACATAAGGCCAGAAATGGTGGCGGGATGAATTCCTTGATACCACAAGGGGACTTCTGTAGATGCTGATTGCCTGTGACATTAATAGGAGGCCAGAGAAGAAAGAACAGCAGGGCTGGGGCCTTTGAAGTTGCCTTTTCCTTTGCTTCTTTTGCTGTTTAGCTTAATGGCCCTCGGTTTCTAAAGTGCTAAAACTTTGATTTATTGACCCTTATTTTGTTTCATTGTCACTCTCTTCGTTGTTTGTCTCTCCGACTGTGAACTCAGGGCTGATCTACTACTGCGCTCTCTCTGCTCCTGTAATTATCTCAACTCCTCAAGTAGATATCGAAAGTAAGGTGTTGAATCCCATGCACAGGCCGAAAAAATAACCTCAGCCAAAACATATAACACAATAACCTCAGGCTCATACATCAGATTGTGAACTCCAAAACCCCTTAGGGGCCTGACTCATGCAACAACAGAACTTCTCTAGCTACTAGGACTTTGAGTCCTTCCTAAGTGAACCTGACGGTTGATGGTCTTGACATAGAACCAGTACTTAAAGTGAGAGCAAGGCCAGCTAGAACACTGGAACTCAGGAGGTAGAGGCAGGGGCCTGAGATCAAGGCCTGTCTGAATTGCAGAGTGAGTTCAAGGTAATCCTGAACAAACCAGTGTCCTGGTGAGATCTCTATTGCTGTGATGAACACCATCATTAAAAGCAACTTGGGGAGGCAAGGGTTTATTTGATTCATAGGCTACAGTCCATTATTAGGGCCAGGAACTCAGGAAAGAAACTTTATAGTTGTGGGTTATTTATTTATTTATTTTTGTTTACTTTTGGTGGGGGCCTGCCACCCAGCTCCCAAAAATACATGAACACTTGTTTTTATTTATGAATATTCTTGGCTTAACTTGCCTTGTTTCTAGCTGGCTTTTCTAACTTAAATTATCCCCTTACTCTTTAACTTTGTCTCGCCTCTGGGCTTTTACCTTTCTTTATTCTATATATCTTTCTTTTGTTTTTACTCCGTGGCTTGCTGGGTGACCCTAAACGTCTCCAGTCCAGGTACTGGGCTTCCCTGCCCTATATAATCCAGTAAATCATAGCCATTTTGAAAATGTCAACCTCTTGGCCCAGGTTACACCTCTTGGTCAGAGGTTCGCTCCTCTCGGGGGAGCCCTTCTCTTCGCGTGGCTCAGCTCAGGGTCATATTCTTTCTGGACTCTCCCAGATGACTCTGGCTGTGTTCTCCTTTTTACCTATAAAAACCCTTCTCCAAAGGTAGGAGTAGTCGTGTACTTCCTTGTTTTCCCATTCATCAATGAGACCATTTCTCAAAATACAAAGTCAAAGGAAAGCTGAGGATTTAGCTCAGTGTATGAGCTCTTGTTAAAATGTGTGAGGTCCTGGATCCCTAGTACTGGAAGGAAGAGAGAGAGGGGGAAGAAAAGACGGTGTAGGAAGGTCAGACTGAAATTGTAAGTTACTGTGCGTGGTGGCCTGTTACCCAAGAGCACACTGTCTGTCCCTGATAGCTGAGTGCTGGGTGCCTCTCAGCCTGCCTTCCTATGCCTTTATCTCCTGTTCACTTTGGTCTCTCACTAGCTGAACCAGCAGTTTTGGCCTTGCCCTTTAGAACCTCGGACATTCATATGTATAGTCCAGTGGGTACATTTCTCATTTTGATGGCTGGTGAGATAATCTATATGAAGCCCACGGCAGGCCTTCCTCTTAGGGTGACTCTGTAAGCTGTGAGAATGTGGAGGGAAGCCCTTTAGATAGCAGAAGCCCAAGACAGTGTCCACTGCTCATCTCAGCAGAGTCAGAGAGAAGGCAAAGAATGCAACTCACTTTTAAGTTAATTTCTAATCCCACCCTTTCCAACATGGGCCACACATTCAGGGAACTTTCCCCTGTTTGAGTATTTGGCTTAAGTCTTAACTCACTGAGATTTCTTTAGCTTTAAAGCTCTTTTGCAATTCCATCTCTTCCTCATTATAGATAAAACCTTCCAAAACAGAAAGCACGGGATGCTTTGCAATGGGCTCAGCAAGGCAAGCGGTGCAGAACTGTGTCCTGCACTGGAGTGAGCCGCAGTGGAAGCAGACATGAAGGTTACTACGGCTAGATGAAGCCAAAGTCAACAGGAAAGCAATGCAAGAATTTAGAAAGCAAACTTTCTGTAGTTCTGTTCTTTTTCAGCAGGCAAAACACCATCGCTGGGTGTTTAATTGTTGTCAGATAATATTCTTCCACGTCCTAGCAGCTGTCACGACATCAACTTTAAAAGATTGTCAGAGTACACAGCAACTGGAACCCTGGAGGCAGAGGGCTTTGTGGGAACTTGAGCTGGAGGCTGCTGCCCATGAGTGCCTTTCGCTTGGTCCCCATGTTCCTCCCTGTCCCTCGGATCTCCCTGGCACTGCACTCCAAACACAGAGGCTGACTTTGGGATCAGTCTGGGGCAAATCTTTCTCATCAGTGCTCTGACTTCTATGTCTGAACCTTCACCTCGCCAGGGGTTAGTCTACCTGATTTCCTGGCAATTTACAGTCGCTAATCTGTGTTTAGCTAGTGCAGAAGCCAGAGACTTCTGAGCTCTCCCAGGGTTTTGCTGCAACCTGTCTGTCACCTATTGTCCCACTGGAGACTGTGAGGACCGGCAGAAAGACAAACTGTGTATAAACATACGTGGCAGGAATTCAGGAGCCCAGCAGGAGGAGTTCTCTTTGCTTTCCTGTCCCTGGATGGGGTCTACATCCTGCAAAAGCTTCAAAATGAGATCCTTCGAAGGACTTCACTTGACTCATGGTGGGTCTGAGAGCCATGCAGACAAAGGTCAACCTTTTAAGGGTCATTGTCTCTCTTTGGGTATATGGCAAAGCCTATCTATTCTCCCCAAATTAATCTGTGCTAAAAATCTCTGCTTATAACTCTGGGACCAGGAGATTCTTAACGTAGCGATTAAAAACTCCCCTAATTATAACCCAACAATACCAAGTGGTCAGCTCCGACCATACCCATGAGAGTAACACTAAACGGAACAGGCTGCATTTATTTATTAAGGCATTATTAAACAATAACAACTAAAGAAAAAGAGGTCGTTATTTTGAAAGAAAGCAAGGGGGGGCACATGCGAGAAGTTGAAGGGAGAAAAGAATGTAATTATCTTTTAATTTAAACAACACAAATAATCGAGGCTTAAAAATCAAGGGGGGGGGGCAGACAAAAAAAGTTTCAATACCATAACTTCCTTGAGAACTTTAAGCGGAGAGGGTTATGAATGTTCTTGCATTGCTACTTTGGTACAAGCAAAACAAAACTCGTATGTGTTGTGTGCGTGTGTGTAAATTTCCATCTTTTTCTACCTCTGTGAACTGCTCCCTTTCTGAGGTGTAGGGCCAGACAGTTTCCCACACTTTCCTTAGGTGTAAAGGGGTCTCTGCCGATCCGACGACTGTTAGTCTAATTCACGAAGGACAAATTCCGGCGGCGGGACGTGGAGAGGAGTCCCCAGACCAGGGAAGAAGTCAGGGTTGCAGGTGCCGCCGGCGCTGAAGGTGCGCGCGCAGGTGCAAGCACCGCCCTGGGCGGGGCTCGCGGTGGTGAGGGGCGGGGCGAGGTACGGGGTCGGGCGGGCGCCGTAGAGCAAAGGGGAGGAAAAGGTGAGTGAGAGGGAGTGAGAAAGGGAAGAAGGAGGAGCTGGAGCAGGAGGCCCGGTAAAGAGGTGGAGCAGGAGTGCTGCGAGCAGAGGAAGCAGGGAGGAAGGTGTGTGTGGGAGGAGCTGAGGGGGAGGAGCGGCCCGGCGCGGGGTGGAGTCTGCAAACTTTCAGTTCGAGGGCATTGTGGGAAGTAGCCATGGTCTGAGGCTGGCGCCTCACCTGTCAGCCGGTGTGGCTGCTACGCTCTCCCCTGGCTGTCGCATCCTGGGCGATCGCAGCTGTCGCAACCCGGGCGGCTGCGGCCACCATGGTGAGTACAGGCTGTGCTGTGCATCTTGGTGGAGCTGGCCGGTGCCATGCGCGCTCCGGGTGACACCTGCGGCTCCAGGGCCGGACTGCGGCAGGGAGGGGGCACGCGTCGAGCCTGACTCCGGGTACCTTGGAGTCACACGCGCAGGTGGCCCGGCTGCTCCGGACAGTGCAGGTCTCCCCCGTCTGCGAGTTCCCACGGACACCGGGCACCGCCGCTTCATTCATTTCAGTCTCCTTTGCTGATGGCTTGGTCCGAGCCAGGCGCTGGGGATGTCGCAGGGGACTAGGTGCTTCCGTTCTTAAGAAAGGATGCGGAGGGAAGGAGACTGTGATGGAATGGTGAAATAAAGATAACTTCTCAGAGTGAGAAGAAGCCTCAAGTAACCGGGCAGAGAGGTAACTTTTGAATCGGTGGCCCATTTTGAGGAGGTGGCATTTGAACTCTCCGAGACTCTTCTAGAGTACCCTTCTAGGCTGCTGCAGTTGGAGGAATTAGCAAAGATGAAGAAGAAAAAACGAAACCCCGGTTTGTGGCTGGAGAGGTGGGCGGGGTCCCATGGAGCACATCGTCTTCATAAGCTGTTTGGCTTTTGTTTCGCTCGAGTTTTGACAAGAAAACCGACTTTACCCTTTCAATGCTTCATGAACCCCTTGGCTGATGGCGTAGGACGGACCGGTGTGTGTGTGTGTGTGTGTGTGTGTGTGTGTGTGTGTGTGTGTGTGTGTGTGTGTGAAGATGAAAGCCAGGAGAACTGCTATACTCAGAAGTAGATGTCTAGCTGTGTGGATGGAAGTCTGAGGTTCGCGCTGGCTTTCTGCTGGGACAGTTACTGGGAGAGCAGCTTGTCCCACTTCTCCAGCTGCTGAACACTTTTCAAATTCTCAGAGGAGTGACCTCCAGCAGGCGCCCTCTCCTCCCACCGCGGGGAGCCGCACTGGGTGAATTCGGAAAGGAGGAGGTGCCTTGGGTGCCTGGACAGGGAGTCCAGAGGATGTCAATGAGGTTCTTGGCCTGCCTGTTTTTGTTTGTTGAGGGTTCCTGGGAAATACAGGGTGGTGCAAAGAGGCAGCTGTAAATAATGGAGCAGCTTTCTTGGCTTGCTCAAGTTTCCCAAGGAACAAGGAGACAGTGTGCCCAGGCAACCAGCTCAATTTGCCTAATGGAGGTGGAATGGGGCCCCCCAAGTTTCTATGGAGCCCAAAGCTGCTTACTTCGGTAGGCAGGAGCAGGGAGCAGGATCTGAGGGAAGGACCCCCGTGTTCTAGGCAGCACCTGATCAGAGTTTGTTTTTCTTGCCCAGTGACAAATGACCTTCAGAAGTCTGGGACATTTCTCCAGCTTTCCCTCCAGTCCCAGTTGCTGTGCCCTGCCAACCCCAACCCCGCCCCCATCCCCCCATTCACACCCTGGTGGTAAATACTGTCACTAGCTCCTCTAGTGAGCTTCTCCTCCCCACCATGACTCAGGCCACCCTTGCCACCTCCAAACCAGGTGGTCACACCTTGCCCTCTACCTGCAACGGTGTGACCTCCCTCTTTATGAGTGTGCTCATTTGTTTGGTGGGATAGTATCTGCTCCTAAGTGATATATATATGGCAGGCGTTCCTTTGTGGCCTGGATATCCAGAGGCGTCCCAAGGTTTTCTCAGATGCCTGCAAGATCAAACCCAGCCACACAAGGATTGGTAAGATGTTGTTGTGCCCTTTTAATTCACATTATTTAAGACTATAGTGAAGTTTACCTGAGCCCAAGTGATCTGAAATATTAACAACACAACAAATCAATTGCAGTTGTTGACAGGGGAGTCCAGCTGTCTTCTGCTGGGTCAGACTAGAAGGATTTTCCAAACTAATATAATATGATGCCGCTCTTTTCATTAATTTTTTCCCTCTTTTCTCACCCCTCTCTTTATTATTTTTAATTGAATTAGTAAATATCTAAAGTTATTTTTTTCTGTTTTCTTTCTTTCTTTTTTTCTATTTTGTTTTCTAATGTAGTAACTATCGGTGAATATAACCTGTGGAAACAAAAAGACCTTTGGTGTTCTCGTTGTCTTGGAGATGCCCCAGGACCATGAACAAGTACACACACAATGCTTTAAGAAACCTGTACGTCTGTGCTCAGCAGCATTTCACCTGCTCTGCTGTCAGGGGAGGGAAGAGATGTGGCTGTTCCAGTGCTCACCAGCCCGAGCACACACCCCTTGCTGCTGACAGCAGTGACTCCTTCCTCATTCCTAGGTCCTATCTCTTGCTGCCTCCTCTAGAAGATACTTTCTTCTAGAAAGTGGTTCGTTCCACTCTGGGCTTCATAGCATGTGTGCAGGGGCCGATTAGCGTCTGTGTGTATCTTCGTCAAGCCGTTTGAAGCACTGTCCCTCCATCTTACCTTTGTGTTAGAAATCCCCACTTTGGAAAACAGTGCTAAGTCTATTGTGCTTAGAAACACCCCCATACTCCCTCTGTATTTTTAAGATATCATAATAGGAATTTACTATTGAATACTTGCTGATGAAGGAGGATTTGTAGTTATTGTTGACTTATTTATTTATTTTTTTTACAATAGAATGGGGACAGTTAGAGAGGCAGTGGAGAGGCTTTGGGGATACCTTTAGTAAAAAAATGGAGGTGGGCCTTGATTATAAAAGTCCTTCTAAAAAGTTCATCTAACTCTGAAAGCCACCAAAGAACATCATAGAGGAATCACCCCTGTTGAAGAAACCCAAAAGGGGGTTTCTTTGGAAATGTGAATAATTCTGTTGTAAACTTAGTTCTTGTAATGTTTGGTGCAGTATGGAGTAAGATTTATATTAACCAATTCAGAAGCTCCCATGTTTGTAATTTCTTTTCAACTTTTTAAGACAAGGTTTCGCTGTTTAATCTTGAGTAACTTGGAATTTGGTATGTTGACCACAGGGCTGGTTTCATAATTGCAGTGATCCTCCTGCCTCTGCCTTCTGAGTTCTGGCATTCCAGGAGTGCCTAACTTGTGCTTGTGATTTTAAATACGAGAGAGAACTTGCTGACTGAATTGTGAAGCCATTTCTCTGTCAGACGGGTATTCATTTGAAGCAGTGTAAGTCGACCCTTCTCCCAAATCTGACTATTAAAAAACAAAGCAAGCAAGCAAACAAACAAAACAAACAACAACAACAACAACAACAAAAACACCTTGCTCCTGTTGGTACAGGCACGAAGATGGAGGAATCCGTCTCCAATCTGTAGGTCTACCCCCTCCCACTTTTGCTCCTTGGTGTAGCAAAGTTACTGTTTGAGACTTAGGTAAATTGAAATAAGTATGAGATATTTTGGCAGTCTTAAATTCCAGCTCAAGGGATCAGAATCCATCAAAGTAATGAGTTCTTTCCTCCCTGAGGCTTAGTCTGGGCTATTGGCCAGCAGTTAGTGTGGGTGGGGTAGGGGGCTTGGGGGGAGCAGGGAAAATGACCTTTGGTGGGTTCCAGTTGTTCCAAGTTCTCACTGATGGCAAACGCTTTCCATAAGTTTCCCAATCTACCACTGAGGCTAGTATTGACCCCTGCCAATGATGCTGAAGGTCCCATCACTTCTTTTTCCCTTCTGTGCTGAATATTGCCACCTGCTTGCAGATTTTGCATGGAGTTTTACTAGCAGAACTGGCCAGAAACAGTTGGTACAGTGTGAATTTGCCATCTTGGGTGGTCAGTGCCTGTTCCTCGGGTTTCTAAGAATTATGCCATTATGAGCTAGGGTATAGTAGCAAAAACTACTTTCCTTCTACACACACACAGACACACACACACACAGACACACACACTCACAGTCAGATTCCTTTGAGTCCCTAGATACTCACACTTCTTGAGGTCCTCATGAATTACTTCCTCTGTTTTATTTCCATAACCAGAGCTTCTTCCAGAGATCAGAACTCTGGTTGCTTTCCACCTTGATCTGGTCCTTCTTCCAGAGATCAGAACTCTACTCTGGTTGCTTTCCACCATGGTCTGGTCCTTCTTCCAGAGATCAGAACTCTACTCTGGTTGCTTTCCACATGGTCTGGTCCTTCTTCCAGAGATCAGAACTCTACTCTGGTTGCTTTCCACCATGGTCTGGTCCTTCTTCCAGAGATCAGAACTCTGGTTGCTTTCCACCTTGATCTGGTCCTTGTCTCCCCCATAGCATTTTCCTTTCTGTATATCTCATTTTCTCTGATAATTCTTCCTTATGGAATTTGCTTTTCTTCACGAAGCATCCTAGACATTACATAGAAATCTCTCTTCAAGCTCTAAGATCCTGTGATTTGAGAGAAAGGAGCTTGTAGATGACAAGAAATGCCCTTGAGTCATGCTAGTGATCTACCCAACTCTCTGGAGAGGTGTACTTAATATACACCTTGATCTTACTTAATAGCTTGATCAGCTAGGAACCCGAGCAGTGCATGGGAAATGCGCAGATGGTCCCTGCTGGGAATGGAGCACCTTAGGAAGCTGGCCTGTAACAAATTGCCCTAAAGCGCCCAATGTGGCAGCTTTCGGACAGGTAGAGCTGGCTCCCAGAATTGCTCTCTCGAAATAGTTGCTAAAACCTGCCTGGGGAAAAAGATAGTCATCCATTAGTCATTCGGAGTACTCGGGCATGGACTTAAAAGTATATTCGCGCAAGAAGAGGGGCATGAGGAAGCCTATATGCTAATGACTTTGCTGGATCTTCTCACGCACGGTTTCTACAGTGAAAATGACTGGTTTGTGTCAAGGTTCGGTAGACTCGTAAAGGCTAGGGGAGACTTCCAAACTGAATATATAAAAGAGGAACCAAGACTGATTTGCAAACTGAGGTGCCTGGTTCCTTTGTGTGCTTATTTACAGAACAGTGGTTCTCAACCTTCCTAACGCGACCTGTGAGCCTCCACCCATAAAATTATCCCATTGCTGCTTCCTAACTGTAGTTTTGCTGTTGTTATGAATGGCAATGTAAACATCTGATATGTGAGCCCTATGAAAGGGTCATTTGACCCCTAAAGGGTCATGACCCATAGGTTGAGTACCATCATTATAGAAATGAACGCCAAGGGCTAACCAACCATGAGTCATCCTTAGCACATTGCTTAGATTTGGAACAAAGTGTTTATATTAAAACATATGCATAAGCAGGGTGGTGGTGGCTCATGCCTTTAAATTCCAGCAGAGGCAGGTGGAACTTTGTGAGTTTGAGGCCAGCCTGGTCTATAAGAGCTAGTTCCAGGACAGGTTCCAAACCAAACAAACAAACAAACAAACAAACAAACAAATAAAACATATGCATGAATGAAAATGAGGACATAACCGTTACTAGGTTTGGTTGGGAGAAGGCAGAGGCAGGCATCTGGAGGCGTCCAGAGCAGGGAGAGAAAGAAGGACACTAGACACGGCCCGCAGACGGCACCAGGCCGTGAGAGGAGAGAGACTGGGGGAAGTGGGGCGAGTAAAAAACGGGAAGAGAGAAGGAGTGAAGAGAGGGGACCAAGAGGGGAGAAGGAATTGAGAGAAGAGCCAAAGGAACACATGGCAGAAATCACCGAGTTTGATAGGAACCAGAAGTTGGGGGAAGGGAGAGGAAGCTCAGAGGCTGGAGAGGTTTAGGGCAGGGGTGAGGCAAGACGGGCTGAGAGGAGCCAGGACTCTAACGGGACTCTATAACTTGCAGTTCTAGGAGAGCCTGGCAGTCAGCATCCGCTTTGGTATTTTAACAGGCACCTCAGTTAGCCATCTATCCTGCTGCAACTTAAGATTTCTTCTTCCGCTCCTGTGATCCCCTCTAGTTTTGTGGTGGACAAGCACACATATCTAAATACATGCCTAATGTTAAATCTCGGTTTTAAATAAGAGTAAACATGGCAGTACATGTCTCTCTGAGTTTGGCTGATTTTGCTTAATGTAAGGTTTCAGATCCATTTTAGAATATTTATTTTCAAAATTATAGATTCTTTTATGTACTTCCCTTTTACTTATGCATAAGTAATACAGTACATTTTCAATTATATCGTAATGAGTTTAATGTTATATTTTCAGAAAAATACTGTAATTTTTTTTTTCCCTTTCTTGGGTCTGGGCATGTCTGGAATTGAGATACAAGCAGAAGACGCTACATAAAATGCATGTGCATACTTGTATGTATACATATGTGGATATGCACATGGACACATCCTGTCTTCTATCTATGCATTTGTTGATCTGTTTTGGTCTATTGGCCAGACTTGCAGGACTCTTGCCTTCTATGTGAGAAGAGAGAGAGAGAGCTCAGAGGAAGAGAGTGAAAGTGAATTTTATGCCTTGTTCCCTCTTCCCGACTCTGAAGAGACTTTTGGTAATAAGACATATATTTCTCACCTTTTCTTAGGAATGCCAGAGATGTTTGTCACTGCTTCTGGTATTGGCCTCTATGTTCAGAAAATACCAAACATACTTAAAGGTTAAGATAGTATGGTGGTGTAAGTTCACAGTCCCAGCACTGGGGAGGATAAGGCAGGAGGATTGCTAGTTAGAGGCCAGCCTGAGCTACACAGGGACTCCACACCTTGAAAACAAAACAAAACAAAACAGAAATAAATTGTTCCAAAGAAAAGTCAAAAAAGAAGCTATTGGGCTGTGAAGATGGCTCAGTAGGCAACAGAGTTAGCCATGCGAGTTTGAAGACCTAAGTTTTCATTCACAGAACACACATAAAAAGTCAGGGCAGGGTGGGAGACCTGTACCTGTCCCCCACCAGCTGCAACAGTCCTGTTCCTCTTCTGGGCAATACAAGAGAGCCAGTTCTACTGGGAGAGGAAGTTATGAGCATGGGAGAGCTGTCCCCATTACTCATCTTTCACGTGGTGGCAGAGGTGGGGAAGATGTGGCCTGCCTGCCCTCCCCACCCCAATCAATGCCCGAGGCAGGTGGAAGAACTGGTCCTGAGGCCACAAGAGCGAGGGAACTGTCCCTGCCCTTTATCAGCTGCAGCACTCAGGAGAACGGCCTGAGTCACTTGTCCTGGCTCAGTTTCTTTACCATGCAGTCCCATCCTCAGATCCAAGAGCAGTTTGTGTAAACGCCGACTTTCGAAACCCATTTGATCTCATGGTTTCAGTACTTTAAGAATGCAGCCAGGCATGGTGGCTAAATTCCTCTAATCCAATCATTTGAGAGATCAAGGCTGGAGGACTGCATGCATTCCAGGCCAGCCTGGCTAGGATGTGGAGAGAGACCCTGTCTCTAAACACAAAACATATAATGTTGTCCACATTGAAAAGTCTTTGTAAAAGACAGGGCGAACAGGTGCAGTCTGGGCTGTCGAGAATGCGGCGAGAGCCTGAATTTTGTTGGTGCTAAACTTTGAGTGGAGGGACGGCTATGCCACTGCCCACCTCATTATATAATTTGTTTGCAACTGAAGAGTCTCTGTCGAGGCAGACGTTTTTTGATGAGTGCCAAGCAGGCTGAAGTAGGAATAAAATTATCATTTTTTCCTTTTCTTTGTGGCCTGGCCATGCTCCATGAGCGCTCTCCTGAGCCGCTTTCCCAGCCCTGGAGATCAGAGCTCTTACTAAACATGGAAGTGAACACTGGACATTACTGTGTAGAGTGGTGAGTTTAGCCCATTAAACATGGTCTTCAGAACAAAGTTTAAAATTTTCACATTAAAGAATGATTAAATAATAAGTTAAATAAAAAATCAATTGGGGGCTGGACAGAGGCAGTTTTTGCAGAGAGCCTGAGTTCAGTTCCAAGTTCCCACATTGGGTAGCTCACAAGCACCGGTAACTCTAGTTGTGTGGGGGGTTTTACACATGTGTCCTCTGCAGAAGAGCTCTCCCATGCACATACCCCAACACACACACACACACACACACACACACACACACACACGCACACCTAAAAATGTATCTTAAAAAGAAGGAAAGAGCAAATAAGCATTGCTAGGAAATAGAAAAAGGGTCTCAAATTATTGGATCACTTTTTTGTCTTTTCAATTCAAGTTGGTTTGAAAATTGCCCAGAATTTCTGATATGTATTTAGAGCATCTTCTTGCTCTTTTCTTGAATGATTTGAAATAGGACAAAATACAAAGAAGTCTGGCTTTTCATTGACCTCCAGGGAACGTCTAATCAGGACGCTAGACATACTCAGGGTTGCACCCTTTGTCTAGGAGATATGACAAGTGTGTTCACCACGTGCCAGGGGATTTTCCTTGTCCTGCTTCTGTTCTCAACTGCTACTGTTGCTAGGATAAGCCCACACCTGTAAAGACATCCCTAGTTTACCAGAAGCTCATCATGGTGCTCAGGAGAAATTACTCATGTGCTAGGCTAGATGAGTCCAGAGGTGTGAAATTAACCCTGAAGTATGAAGCTCATGTTTAATCATTACCAAGGTTCAGGGAGGAGATGGGAAGTTCAGGCTTTGGGCTGGTCCCTGAAGGGAGCGGTGATCCTGCCTTCACTTTTTCAGAAAAGAATGAATGCGTGTTAGAGGGTGTCTGCTGTGTGGTGAGTAGGGATACAAAGCTCATGGAATATAATGAAGAGGAATGCTTACGAAGGAAATGTAAATCCAGAAGAACCCGTATAAGAAGTCGGACCTGTGCCGTGAGCATCTCTAATCCCAGCTCTTTGAAAGGGCTGATGGGAGGTGGAGACAAAGAAGCTCACAAGCCAGTTATCTTGGCATGGCAGCAGGAAACAACAAGGAAACCTTACTTCACACCAAGTAGAAGGTGAGAACCAACACCCAAGGCTGTTGTCTGACCTTGGCATACATACTGTAGCATGCATGCTTACATCACATAAAGATGTATACATACATACCTACCTAATATAATGTGTATAGTGTCTGTGAAGCCCTCAGTTCCATCTCTTGTGTTGCAAAACTGCTATCAAGAAAAAGAAACTGAGCCTTCTCCTAAGTGTCCATGAATGGAGCAACTTGGGTGCCATCCTAAACTGTGGGTATCTTAAATAATATAACAAAGGTATGGTCAGGGTCTTAAAAGTTGTTACAGGTTTGGACTGGTGAGAAGTGTATTTCAGACATCAAGGGACACAACTGAGCTGGGCAGTAAGCTGTTTTCTAGCAAGATATGTCTTGGGGCCTGCAAGGAAGTTGTGGTGGCTTCCTCGTTGGTGTGGCTACTCAAAGAATTGTGTTTGGCAAACACTGCTTTCTTTCCCTGAAAACAAAGCAACACCCTCAAATCTATACATGTTTAGGCCTGAGAAAAAGTGCAGCCATTTGGATGTTGAGTGAGAGAAGAATTTCAGAAGATCTGATTAATATCTATATCTATCTATATCTATCTATCTTATCTATCTATCTATCTATCTATCTATCTATCTATCTATCTATCTATCTATCTATCTATCTATCTATTTAAATCTGGGAGTCCTCATTTTGTAGGTATGGGATCTAATCAGTGTGATAATCCTGGTTGGGTCAAGTACTAAACAGAGTCCTCACCTACAGTTCCACCGTTTTTGATGGTAGAAATTATACAGAGAGTTATATGTGGATGAATAACTGTTACTCATCTGAGGCTCCAAAGGTGTGGTGTTTGCTTTCTGTTTAACTAGGTACATTGGACAACCACACCTGTAACTCGGGCCAATTTGAATTTATCTTTGCCTACAGCCAATTTGAAAGAAAATTCAGGCAAGAAATACTTACTGCGTGGCTTTATGTCAGTCAGTGCAGGCCTATTGAATTCCAAACCATATTAAGCATAATAATAAAATAAAGTGAGATGTTTTGAAGCATCATGGGTTCAATATGAAAACTTTAATTCTGGGGCCTTGTATAAACATTTGCAAAACAGGGTTGCAAGATGTCATTTTAGGTCTGGGATAAAAACTTTTTTAGACCTTGAAGTAATGGTACCCCATTACTTCAGGTAGTATGATGTATTTGTAAATTAGTATCACAAGTGCATTGTAAATCATTAGAGAAAGCAAATGATGACACAATTAAATTAGCAAGCATCACACAAATAAAACTTACACTGTTGCAATCTCTTCTGCCATAAATTAGTTCCAGGGTCAAAACACTGGTTTTTTAAAGACAATACTAAATCTAGTCAAAGTTGCATTAAAGCTTAATCCCCCAATGTTTTTGTTTCATTCTTCTGAAATTATTTATTTATTTACTCTGTGTACGTCTATTTGTATCCTCAGGCTTGGCAGAAAGTGTCTCTACTCAGTGAACCATTTTTCTAGCTTCTGAGTTATTTTTATAACTAATGAAAATACTTATATATTATTAAGAATTGAGAGACCAGAATAGACCAACTCTACAGTAATCATTGTGCTTGTAGTGAATATTTGTAATATGAGTGCTTCTATCAAACAGTTAAAACTTAAGAGTTATGTCCTGTTCTAGAGCCCTGGATATAGAAGCAAAAAACTTAGGACTTTGAGCAAAAATGACCCAAACCAGGGAGGGAGATCTCAAAGTTCTTTTTTTTTTTTAACTGTGGAAAACTGATGTATTTTTAACACCCTTGGATGATTGACAATTAAATGCCAGCTTTACTTCCAACTGCTGAAGTTAATTTCTTGGGTGTTAATGGTTTATGGTTTCCCCTGCTACTATGCATTGCTAAAATTAGGTTAGTTTGCTGAATTTGAAAGTGGTTTTTCAGAGTGTTCGGCCGGGGAGAGAAGTGAGAAAATACCTTCTATGGATGATGGAAGGAATGATCCTTCCCAGCCAAAGAGACCGTACGATATCTGTGGCTTTCTCCCAGAAAACACTTCATGAAATTTGAGTGTTTACCGGGTCTGACAAAAGCACATGCCATGCCTGATGAGGGCAGAACAAGACCCTGAAAGGAATCAAATATTGGAATTTGGGTGTGAGGCCTGCTGCACTCTCAAGCAATTGGTCCTGGGATGGCTTTAATGAAATCAAAATAGTCTGAAAATACTTCCTCATGCCTGGTGGTGGTAGCACACTCATTCAATCCCAGCATCTGTGAGCTCGAGGCATGTGGATCTCTGTGAGTTCAAGGTCAGCCTGATCTACAAAGCAAGTTCCAGAACAGCCAGGACAGTTACACCGAGAAACCCTGTCTCAAAAAACAAAACAAAGAAAAGAAAATACTTCCCCATGATGGAAGCTTATGCAAATGATCATTCGTTAATATCATCTTCAAGGAGCCATTGGTTCTCAGGGTTTTGTAAGCTAACTATGAAAAGTCACAGTAAGATGAAGTGGTGTACCCATGTAATACCAGTGCTCAGGAGGTAGGAGGATCACTAATTCTGGGCCAATCTGGGTTGTATAGTGAAACTTTATCTCAATGGGAGAAAAAAAAGCCTACTATAATTTCAGGGTTATTTCGCTACAGCAATGGTTATAATTATCTGAAATCTTACATGTATTTCCAGGAAGTCTACAAACACCCTGTTTCTTCCAGAGTGCCCTTAATTGTGGGGCATATTTCATAAACCTAAAAGAGTTCAATCTTGGCTCAATAACTCACCCTTGGGTGGGGGACACCTCTTAAGTGCCACCGTATTTTTGCCCTCTCTGTGATACGTAGCCTAGTATGTGGCTCTACCAATATAACACATAAGAAAGTACCCAGCATTATAACCGCTACGTGGTGGGTCACTTTCTGGTGAATGTACTGTCATGTGGAATATGATGTCCCCAATAGTTGGTCCACATGTTTGAGTCTCTGTGGGGAGGCGTCAGAACATTTGAGGGGAGAAATTAGAGTCAGGGTAGCAATAATGGGAGATGATTTCTAACTCACTGGTTGCATCTGTCTCCACTCTAGGTGAACAGCTAAATTCCATGATCAGTGAGGACACCTGTGGTGGTTTGAATAAGAATGCTTCCACCATAGGCTTATATACTTGAATGTTTAGTTACCAGGGAGTGGAACTATTTGAAAGGATTATAAGGATTAGGAGGCATGGCCTTGTTAGAGCAGGTGTGCCCTTGTTGAAGGAAGTCTGTCACTGGGGGTGGGCTTTGAGGTTTCCAAAGTGCCCAGGTCAGGTCCAGCCTTCCCTACCCCCTTGGCCTGCTGATTAGGATGTAGCTACTTCTCTGGCACCATGCCTGCATGCTGCCGTGCCCTCTGCCACCATGTTATCAGCCATGATGGACTGCCATCATAATGGACTAAGCCTCTGAAAATGAAAGCAAGACCCTAGTTAAATGCTTTCTTGTGTAAGATTACCGTGGTCATGGTGTCTTTTCAACGTATATATGCACATACACAGAGTTCACCTGTCTCTGCCTCCTGAGTGCTGGGATTAAAGGCGTGTGCCACCACTGTCCTGCTCTAAACAGTGTTTTATGTTCATGGACTGGAACCTTATTTTACTCAAAAAGGATCTCTCCATTCTATTGATTTATTTTTGAGAAATGTGCAAAGTAGTTTTTGTTGGTCTTCAAGTACACAGGGTTGGACAGAGCACCCATCCACTCTCTGTCGTAGAAGCTTGTCATCAAGTGTGCTACATTGCGTTCCTGCATTCTTCATGAAACCAATGTGCCCCAGGGTAACAAGGTTCATTCTGATAGCGTTTTGCTGCCTGGAATGCAGAGTAGTTCATAATGCGGAAGAGTGATTCATAGGCTTGAGTTGTTGCCTGTGGAGTTAAAAGTATTTAGATTTTATAGAAAGTCAGGACTCACCAACTTCAAGTTTCTTATAGGGTTCACTTGTTGGGTTAGTTTTACAGATCTAAGCATGCATTCATTGTAGGATAGTGCACAGCCGTCAGGAATCTATAGACAGTTCTTAAAGTTAAAAGATGAACTGTTAGCTTGGGAATTCATGCTCTAGAGAACCACAACCTCAGTCTGCCTGGAATGATCTCAATCCTTATGCTTTTCTTGGACTGTTTCCAAAGTCAACCACTGATGGCTTCTGGAATTAGTGCCCCCAGGCTCTTTGTCTCAATGTGTGTGTGTGTGTTGCCCAGTCTGCCAGAGTCTGGTCTAAAACACAACAAGCAAGGACTAATGGCTGTGTCCTTAACATTATAGCAAAACAATATAAGAATTTTCAGTGTTTATTAAAAAATGATTAGATTTTCCTTTACTGCCAACCTGAACTCCTGTACAGCCTCAGGAGATTACACACACACACACACACACACACACACACACACACACACTCAGGATAGTTTGTGTTTGTCAGGGCAGCATCAGGGATCCTGCTTCGTCATTCTCCATCTGATTCTCTTGGAACAACATCTCTCACAGAGCCTGGAACCAGACTGGTAGGCAGCAAGCTCCAGCAATGCTCCTGTCTGTGCTTCCCCACCCCCATACTTTAATTATAGATATACCTGCAGTCAGCCCTGCCTTTTTATGTGTATGCTGGGGATTCGAACTCAGGTCCTCACACCTGTGCACCAAACACTCTTATCTACAGAGCCATCATCCCTACTCCTTGTGATAATCTCTTAATTTGATATGAAAACTTCTTTTTGATTAAAGACAACTAAGAGTTACTAGCCTTGGGAGAGGAGAATGTTTGGTAAATAGTGTGTGTTCCCATGAACAGGGAAAGTCTAAGCTTATCTCATACACAGAGCCCCGTGAGAGGGTTTGCATTCTAAACTTTGAAGTACATTTGGTTTACAAGCTTGGTGATGGGTATGGAGAGAACAGACCAGCCTTGACATTTTATGTCACTATTAAGCTGTGCACACTGTGAGCTAGATAGGGCAGAGCAGAATGAAAAGGAGCGAACAGGCACCATCTATGATTGACCAGGAAAACAAAGTCCAGGGCATGGTGCCCAGTGATGCCTGCTATGCACTAGAACCTCTTCCTAGCAATTTTTCTCCACATTGCTAGGCCACCTGACTCCTCAATGTCAGATAAGATCAAGACCTCTCTTACTTGGAGAGGCCAGGCCACTTCCATTTCTTAAAGCCTCTAGTATGTGGAAAAATGAAGTGTCCAGATAAGGCTGTACACATTGTAGCACACTTTAGCAAGTTAAGACACGAGTCATGTACAAAATACTATGCAATTTCCTTTTGCTGTTTGCACAAATTTTAACTCCATTTATAGAAACATATAGATCCACTGTGCATGCCAGGAACTTGAGCTGGTGGTTCGACGTACACTTACAGATGTGCAGTAAAGAATATCTCTGGGTTTCAGCATCATTGGGACTTCTTTATGAGAGCCAGGATAATGCTTTGGTTCTAAACTCTGGACCTTTGTGATATGAAGATTATTGCCTCTTCCTTCTCACAGTTTTTTTTTGTCTAAAGCAACTACATTTCAGTCTGTGAATTTGTGTGCTGCCCCATACGTTGGTGCTCCTACTGTCTGTATTTTGTGGGTTATAGAGGATATGCCGGATTGTATCACGCTGGATTTAGCTCTGTCCTCAAAGTACCTACAGTTGCTGAAGTATTCAGAATTGGGGAATCTTCTACCCTTCTGCCTGGCTGCAGTTTTACTGTTTATAGTTGTGGGGCATCCACCAGAGAGGACTGCTTGGACGATAGAATGTCATTATTATTAGCCAGCCGGGGGGTGCACTGGGATCCCGGACACCCAGTGTAACACTTAGCCCTCCTCAGGGTAGTTTTCAGCACAAAAAAACAACATGTTCTGCATTGACATACTTCAGTTAGCAAGAACAGTTAGCCAGAAATGGAATTGCAGAAGCCAAAAAGCAAGGTTAGTACACTTAGAGACTTTCCCAGAACTAAAGACTTTGATGGATTAGGTCTTTGTTTTCATTTTGGCCTGTGGTACATGCAGAGTTCTCCGGCCCAAATGGTAGTTCCATCATGGGGTCCGTTGTGCTAAGATCTGGGGGCCAGAGATAGAGTTATCTCATTTTTGTTTCAGCACCCGTGAAACAAAACGTGTAAAGCCTCCTGCTTTAAGGAAGTGTGCACGTGTACATATAAATGGGAAGCGTTTGGTCAGCTTAACCATAGACAGGGTTTCTCTGTGGTTTTGGAGCCTGTCCTGAAACTAGCTCTTGTAGACCAGGCTGGTCTCGAACTCACAGAGATCCGCCTGCCTCTGCCTCCCGAGTGCTGTGATTAAAGGCTTGCGCCACCACCGCCCGGCTTAGGATACGGTTTCTGAGGGATGTGCAGCACATGACGGACGAGTGCTGACCTGACAATCCTTGTTGCCCCACTCTTTCTAAAGCTATGTATAGAGAGCGTTGCCTCATGCGAGGTGCTGGGAAGGGACTGTGGAATCTCTCAGGTTTGGTCCTCCGGAGATGTCAGTGAGCTTGTGTGACTCCATAGAAACGATTCTTGATAAACTCTGAACCATGATGCCTCGCTGTTGTCCAAGGCTGTATGGTATTATTGTATTGACTCAATCAAAGGGGGCAGAAAATAAACACGTGTTTAATAAAAACTTTAAGGACATCATGCTGAGAACTGCACCATCATATACTCTGACTTTCCACATCTTGTGTCCAAGGGTCATAAGACAAAAGTCCAAGTCAATATCCCAAATAACTATTGACACCAAAAATGTCCCCAAATCTACAGTTGCATTTAGATGGAGTGTTAAACTTTCCCCTGCTTCTAGTCGCTGATGAAAAGCAAAGGGCTTAAGTAGCTATTTCTCTGAAAACCATTTATAAAGGAATATAAATTTATAAACTCATAAAAGATGCTCTGCATCACCGGTCATAAGGTGGGAAATGCAGTTGCAGCCACCTTCAGATGGCGTACCACAGGCACTAAGATGGGTCATCACATCTGTACTGAAAATAAGAAATATCGATGGGAGGATGAAGGACTTTGGAATCCTTATGCGCTGTGGGCAGGCTGGTAGAATAGTAAAGCCAGTTAAGAAAAACGGTGTAGAAGGTCCTTAGAAATCAAATACAGAATTACCTACGGTGTGGTGTGCCATTTCTGGGTACATGCTCCGACAAATTCAGAGAAGGTCCTGGTAGAGGTAGATCCATACCTGTATTCGCAGCAACATTATTTACCATAACCAAACGGTAGCATAGAAGCAACTCAGCCGTCCACTGACTACTGAGTGGGTAAAAAAACTGTGGAGCGAACATAGCTTGAGGGAGCAGCATTTAACCCTCAAAAGAAGGGCATCCTGATAAATGCTTTAGCATGGGTGGACCTTGAGATTGCACTAACTGAAACACACCAGCAACAAAGGACCAGCAGTATATAATTCCAGCCATCTGAGATACATAGAGATACATAGAGCTGGAGAAAGGATGCTAGTTGCCTGGGGCGAGGTGAAGCCAGCGGACTTGTGCATGACTGTTCAATAGTGAAATGAATGGTGATAATGGAATCGCACAAAGAGACAGACTGTGTTTGTTGTATAGGAAAGGGAGTAATGCTTGCTTTTGTAGGTCAGAGTGTCAGGTTAGCCTGGGCTACATACTGAGGCCCATCTCAAAACAAACAATCAAAACAGACTTGCATGAAACATTAAAGAAGCCACACAGCCTTCCAGCAGGCATTGCTGCCAAGATAAAAAGAAACCAGACAGGTTTCAACTGAGAAGGGGTCACTGCCTCTAAAAGCTCTGGGCCCTAACACCCCCTGGAATTTGACAGCAAATACAAAGAGCATGCTGTGGATAAGCACTGGTCACACTCCACGTTCTGCTTCTTTTTAATCTAAACAGTGTGCTATTTTATATCACCTTAGCTGTATAAAAACTAGATCCTCCCCTGTAGTAGTTTCTGTTTGGTGACTTGTTCTCTGAGACAAGGTCTCATATAGCACAGGCTGACTCCAGAGTGCTGGATTATATGATTGTGCCTCCACACCCAATTTCCTGGTCCCTCTGCCTCTACCTCTTGTGAGCCAGGATTACAAATGTATCAGAATGCCCCTCTCTTAAGGCTTAGTGATGTTCCCTCAAAGCCATGTGCATACCACATTTTACTTGTTCACTCAGCAGTCAATCAACAGCTGAGCTGTCTTTTGGCTACTGTCAGTAATGTGGCTATGAGTATGGGTGTTGAATTGCCTCTGCCAGACCCTTCTCTGAATTCTTTGGGACACATACCCAGAAGTGGAAAGCAGCATATTAGGTGATTCTGTATTTAGTTTCTGAGGAACTTCTATACTGTTTCTCACAAGTGGCTCTACCATTTTCCATGTCTGCACACAGTGCAAGGATTTCCAAGTCATTCGCATCCTCATTTGTTAGCCGTGCATTTAAAACGGGTGTAGAAATGTATAAAGAGGGAAATAAAGCCACCTGAAATATGCCTGCGGAGAATCATTCCAAATGTTGCTTGTAATGTTTTTAAATGTTCTAAAAATAAACACAATCAATATCTGATGTTAATGGAGCCCCACAGAGAAACTTTCCCATCTTAATTATTCACATAGGGGCTAGAGAGATGGTTCAGTGGTTAAGAGCATTTGCTGCTCTGCTGGAGGACCTGAGTCCTGTTCCCAACACCCACTTACTTAAGGTAGCTCAGGCCCTAGGGGATCCAAAAACGTCTTCTGGCCTCTTGGTGTACCCCTAAACACTTAGCATACATTCACATAGACACACACATATAAACAAAAATACAGGTGGAAAACCTTAGTCATATCTACACATGCATACACACTTATGTATATAAGAATTTATACACATTCTAAGTGCTGAAAATATGAAGGCATCTTCTTGCAGTGGTGTAAGAGGTCCTTCTGTTTATGTGTTGCTTTCATTGGTTAATCAATAAAGAAACTGCTTGGCCTGATAGGGCAGAACTTAGGTAGGCAGAGAAGACAGAACTGAATGCTGGGAAGAAAAGCAGAGTCAAGGAGAAAGCCATGGATCTCCTGCCCGAGACGGACGCTGGTTAGAATCTTGCTGGTAAGCTACGGTCATGTGGCAATGCACAGATTAATGGAAATGGGTTAAATTAAGATGTAATAATTAGCCAATTAGATGTTAGAGCTAATGGGCCAGGCAGTGTTTAAATGAATACAGTTTCTGTGTGATTATTTCAGGTGTAAGCTCTCCGGGCAGCCTGGACAAACAGAGGGCCCCCCTCTCTCCATCAACATTGCAGTGTGAAAAGTATAGGGTAATCATGTTTTGGGGGTGCATACCTGCAGTCCTAGCACTCAGAAGGCCAGGAGCTGGGTGTTGGGGTGCACATTTATAATCCCAGCCCTCAGGAGGTGGAAGGCAGGAAGACAAGGAGTCATCCTCTACATAACAAATTCTAGGTCAGCCTGTGCTGTAGAGAACAAGTCACCAAACAGAAACTACTACAGGGGAGGATCTAGTTTTTATACAGCTAAGGTGATATAAAATAGCACGCTGTTTAGATCAAAAAGAAGCAGAACGTGGAGTGTGACCAGTGCTTATCCACAGCATGCTCTTTGTATTTGCTGTCAAATTCCAGGAGGTGTTAGGGCCCAGAGCTTTGGAGACAGTGACCCCTTCTCAGTTGAAACCTGTCTGGTTTCTTTTTATCTTGGCAGCAATGCCTGCTGGAAGGCTGTGTGGCTTCTTTAATGTTTCATGCAAGTCTGTTTTGATTGTTTGTTTTGAGATGGGCCTCAGCATGTAGCCCAAGCTGGCCTGAAACTTACATAAGTATCCAAATCTAGTCGTTTAAGTTCTGAACCCCCTGACAGAGTTATGGAGTTATTTTTTTCTTTATTAATGTTACTTTTTTTCTTTGAGAATTTCACACAGGTCTACAATGTATCCTCTCTCCATTTCTCATTTTAGCAGGTCTTCCTTCCAATTTCATGTCCTTCCTTCCTTCCTTCCTTCCTTCCTTCCTTCCTTCCTTCCTTCCTTCCTTCCTTCCTTCCTTCCTTCCTTCCTTCTTTCCTTCTTTTTTTTCTTTCTTTTTTACTTTTTTAATTCCAATTTCAGTGTGTCTGGTTAGTGCTGTGTATGGGTACAACCTGCTGGTGGACACACCACTGAGTAAAAATGACTATCCCTTCTCTGTACAATGTTTGATACTCTAGGTGGGGTTATCCTGAAGTTCACTATGTAGCCCTGGCTGGCTTTGTAACAATCTTCCTCCCTTGGCTCCCCAGTGCTGGGATGAGTGTGAGCTGCTGTGCCAGGCTCTAATTTTCTAGAGTTTACAGTTTGGATGTTCATTCTGCCAGGCTTTCTTTATTTCTCTGTAATTTGGTAAAATCTCTGCTTGGTAAGAGTGCCAACTCTTTTAAATGGCTTTTGATGCTTTCCTAGGCCAACTGGCATTAGAAACGGAGGCTTCTCACATGCTCAGAGCACTGCAGGCACAAACTATTCAAATTCAACTTCAGCGTCACTATAATTTGCAAAATTCTGAGGAAGATAAATAAATTATATATACTACACAGTTAAAATAAAAACAAAGCCAAACCCTAGCTCCCACAAACTTAAAATTTATCATTGAAAACCAAACAGTTGGAGACCTTTGAGAAATGCCAGCTACTTTCAAAATTCATTTTAAAAATACAAGATGTTAGGTTTTATTCCGATCCACAATGAAGCATTAACGTGTATTATTAGCATCATTTAGAATGATGTTGGATAAACATGTAGATTTACTGACAGGTTATTTATCCAGAAGGATTAAGTTGGAGACTAAATGTTTTTGTTTTACCATCAGCAGTGCAGCATTGGATGCTATAAACTTAAGTGTAAAAATATGCATCTTCAGAAGTACCGAAGCCAGACAGTGGTGGCACCCGTAATCCTAGCACTCAGGAGGCAGAGGAAGGAAGTCAAATGTCTGTGAGTTCAAGCCCAGTCTGGCCTAAAAAAGTGAGTTCTGGGACAGCCAGAGCTGTGCTTGTCTTGAAAAACAAACAAAACAAAACAAAAAGTACTGAAAAGAAGGCTCTTTAGTTAAGATACCTGCCACTCAAGCAGGAGAAAGAAAGCCTGGATCTTCTAGAGTCCTTGTAAATGTGGGTGGTCTCGTGCATGGAGGTCAACCTGCACTTCGAGACTTCAAAGACGGAGACAACAAAGCCCCAACACAAACTGACTAGGGAGACATGTGATGTTCTGTCATGTGAGCTTTGACTGGAAGATCCTGCCTCAGTGCATGTATGGTGGAGAGTGATCAAAGAGGTCCTCAGCTCCAGCCCCAGGTGTCCATGTGCGTGTGCATCCACACACATGCACACATGATCCTCAGCGTCAGCCCTGGTCTTTATATGCATGTTCATCCACACACATGCACACGTGATCCTCAGCTCCAGCCCCTGGTCTCCATATGCATGTTCACCCACACACATGCACACGTGATCCTCAGCTCCAGCCCCTGGTCTCCATATGCATGTTCATCCACACACATGCACACGTGATCCTCAGCTCCAGCCCCTGGTCTCCATATGCATGTTCATCCACACACATGCACACGTGATCCTCAGCTCCAGCCCCTGGTCTCCATATGCATGTTCATCCACACACATGCACACGTGATCCTCAGCTCCAGCCCCTGGTCTCCATATGCATGTTCATCCACACACATGCACACGTGATCCTCAGCTCCAGCCCCTGGTCTCCATATGCATGTTCACCCACACACATGCACACGTGATCCTCAGCATCAGCCCTGGTTTTTATATGCATGTTCATCCACACACATGCACACGTGATCCTCAGCTCCAGCCCCTGGTCTCCATATGCATGTTCACCCACACACATGCACACGTGATCCTCAGCTCCAGGCCCTGGTCTCCATATGCATGTGCATCCACACACATGCACACGTGATCCTCAGCTCCAGCCCCTGGTCTCCATATGCATGTTCACCCACACACATGCACACATGATCCTCAGCGTCAGCCCCTGGTCTCCATATGCATGTTCACCCACACACATGCACACGTGATCCTCAGCTCCAGCCCCTGGTCTCCATGTGCATATTCACCCACACACATGCACGCATGCTCCCATAGCGATGACCCAAGCAGGGCTTCTCACCTGATGTTCTCCTGAGAAGTGAATTAGAGGGTCTTCCTGCTTGTTCACAGCCCAGATCTGCAGCCTCCGATTTGGAGGCCTTAGGGTGTGATAAAGTCTCTGTGCAAAAGCTGTTCTGTCGTGATGGAGTTACGGAGGGATCAGAATGTAAAAGTGGGATTATGGGTTTAGCTATCTTCTCCTCCTCCCCCAACATACTGGTGATGAACCCAGGACATCCTGCATGCTAGTCAACAACTCCACTCGAGCTATATCCCTCAGAGTAGCTAATCTAAACTGGGAGATTCATTGTGTCTTTCCTCACCAATTCTCATATTAACACCCCCTCCCGTGACTCCCATCCCCAATAGGCCCAATGATCACTGTTCAACCTGTGGGAAACTGGTGTGGTGTGGATGGTCCAAAATTCTGTTTTTCTTAACGTGAATAAAATATCCTGTCATCTCCCCTTGCTGCTGGATATCCCATTTTCAATGCTCAGGGAAGCTGCTCATTATCACGTTCCCTTGGTGCTCGATGCTTCCACCTTTGTGGTTGCTCTGGCTCCTCGGTCTCTTCAGCTTTCCCACAGTGATTTCTAAATTTGGGCACACAAGTGCCTTCCCAAAGGTAATGGGCTGCCATCTTGGGATTTTGAGTGACAGTTTTTGAGCACACCATTGTAGTATTGTCAGAGTTTCATAATAGCCTGGAATGGAGTATGACAAAGGTTTATTTATTTGGGAATAAACTCACAATAAAGGTAGCCACCTGCAGTTCACTGTGTGCTCTGGGAAATGGGAACCGGGAACCGAGTCCAACAGAAAAAAAGGGGCTGCACATGCTATTTGTCTGCACTTATATATACTACATGAGCCCACGCCCAAAGTGAGCCAGTATCTTAAAGGCTATTGACTGCAGGAGTTCCTACAGCACACCATGCTGACCACCCTTCTAGGCGCCACGCTGTGAGAATTAAACCGTTGACAGGAGGTGAAACCCAATAAGGAAACACTGAAAGGACTCCGTGGCTTCTTAACCTTAAAAACCGTACTGATAGCGTCCGATTTTGTATGCTGTTTTGGTTTCTCACTTGGCCTTCATACCGACCTCCTCCTTCCCACTTGACTAAATACATCTTTCCCCCTCTCAAGTCTTAGATTGACAGTCATTTACTTCTTGATATCGCAGGCTGTGTTTGATGTCATCCCCTTCTCACCTAAGTTAGGATTGCAGGACTGCATTACCAGGGCTGGCTGTCATTTACTTCCTTATAAGTTACCTCAGTTTTCAGCCATGGTCACCTACCTCCTCTTCCAATAACTCCTTGCACCGCTGCCTTGACATACCGTGCGTGGATGTGATTCAGAACATAGAAATGTTTGCCTCTTTCCAACCTGTTTTTAGTAGTATTCTTATGTCATGGTTTAGTACCCAGGGTATAGCAGACATTCAGTAAGTAGTTGCTGAATAAATACATGTGCGAAAGAAGGAAAGAAGGATGATAAAAACTGAAAACAGTGGGTTTTTTTTTTGTAAGAAAAGAAGCCCAGTTTCTTTTATTGTTATCTCCCAACCCCACTTCCATTGATGTGTTATTAGGGCTCTCTAGAGTCAAAGAATTTATGAAATTTATGAATCTTTTTCTTTATACAATACACATATACATATATTCATAATATATATAATATGAATTTATTGGAATGACTTACAGGCTGTAGTCCAACAATGGCTGGTTATGTATTGAAAGTCCAAGAATCTAGTAGCTGCTCAGTCCCAAGAGGCTGAGTGTATCAGCTTGTCTGCTGGGATCCTGAAGAAGAAATGGATGTGCTGACAAGGTGAGGGGAAGTAGGGGAAGAACAAATCCTTCCTCCCTCCATTGTCCTCACATAGGCTTCCAGGGGAAGGTGTGGCCCACGCTGAGCTTTCCAGCCTCAAGATCTAGATCTTCTTGCCTCAGATCAGGCTCACAAGTGTGCCCTCTATTTCTGGGCTATAGTTCATCCCAGATATAATCAAGCTGACAATCAAGAATAGCTGTCGCCGTTAGTGACAAGGACTTCCTTACCGAGAAAGCCTGTTTTGACATCTTAGAATCACAAAGGAAATGATGACTTCTCAATAACTTTAGAGGACTTTGGTAGAGAGGTTTATGTGATTTTTTTTTATTTCAAGCTCCTCATTTGTATGAGAAGAGATAAGGACTATATTAGATGACTTCGTGTCTTTTTCTTCTAGCAAAACTTTGGTTGTTCGAACTGGAGAGATGACTCAGTGGTTAAGAGCACTGGCTGCTCTTCCAAAGGTCCTGAGTTCAATTCCCAGGGACCATATGACAGTTCACAACCATCTGTAATGGGGTCTCATGCCCTGTTCTGACATGCAGACATACCTACAGATAGAGTATTCATACATAAAATACATTTAAAAGTTGGAGAGTCAAGAAATTTTGCATAGTTTCTCCTCTCAACTCTGTCTCTTCTGAGTTGTGTCCAGTGACTGAGACTTGGGATGCCCCAGTGCTGGTGTCCGTGTGTCCTCAGTTGAAGCTCTCTGCTAATCTCTAGGGGCATAGGTCATTTGGCGCGCGCGCGCACACACACACACACACACACACACACACGCGCGCACACACACACACAAAAAAAAAATCAACGTAGAAATCTCTGGTATTGAACAGAGTAGGTTTGAGAGCTGCCTTCATGGTATAAAGATGACCCGTACCGTGCTGACTTTAAAACGGACTAGGCCAGTCTCATTGGTCCCAGTCTGTGTATTTTTGCTTGTGCCTTAGGAAACACTGTATAGCTGTTTAGAAAGTGGGCTCTGGGGGTAAAGGTCAGTTTTTGAGTTTTATAGCTAGTTAACTTGAAATAACATTAACACACTCAACTTGGTGGGTCCAGATTTCTTTTCAATCGGATTGAGTAATAATACCCATGTCTTTCAATTTTGAGTCATGTTAAATAAGATAATACATGTGAAATGCTTAACATTTGCCCTCGACATGTCAGTTGTCAAATAGCATATGTAGGTCTCTGGTGTGAACAAAAGACTTCCTTGGCTATAGTTGTTTGCATACATAAGAAATGAAGAAGAGTAATAGTTTTACCTTTCTTGGACAAGAAATACTGGTGTAAGGCACTGAGTGCAAAGAGCCTTGGGCTCAGAGAACATATTGTTCTAACATTACTGCTTATTGCTCTACCATCTAGGGTATGACCATAAGTTCTCTGGCTCTTAATTTCTTTACTTTTCTTCTTTCCTGATATATTCTTGTAAATTCCCTTTCTTGTCTCACAGCATTGGTTAGACCTTTTAGCTAATGCAATAAATAGTGTAAAGTATCAGAGGCAGGTACCATTCTTGCTGTGCTCCCATAGCAAAAGCAAACTGCTAGTTTATGACCATAGTATAATACTACCTGTGTGTTTCCTGCACAGGCTCTTTACCAGATTGATGACATAACCTTCCATTCTCCATCAGCTGAGCATCCACATGTGTAGGAGTTTTCATGTGTGCTGGATTTGGCCAAATGCTTTTATTTTGTCTATTGATATGATAATGGTTTTTTTTTTTAGTGGTTTATGTATGTGATGGATGAGTTGATTTAAAAATATTTAGCCAAGCTTGCATTCTTGGAACAAATCTCACTTACTCATGGGCTATATAATTCTACTTGTATTAGATTTGATTTGCTAATATTTTCTTGACAACCTTTACACTCAAGTTCATGAAAGAACTTAAGTCTTAATTTGCAGTGATTTGTTTCAAATAAGGTATTTCACCCTTTCTAATAAATGTTGTTTTCATTTTATGAGTCTAGGAAATGAGTGTTATGCCATTTAAAAATATGTCACTTTGGTAGATAATAATTATTTGAGAAGTTGAATGGAACCCGTTGATTTTATCCCAGGAATGTGGCTGATTTGCTTTTATGATGATGACCTATAACAAACTAGAAAATGATATTTTATTTATTTACTTATTATTTATTTATTTGAGACAGAGTTGCTTTGTATATCTCTGGTTGTCATGGGACTTCCTCTGTAGATAGGCTGGCCTCAAACTCAGAGATTAGCCACCTGGATTAAAGGTGTGCACCGCCTGCCAAGAATTTTTAAAAGAGAACAAAAGTTCAAAGCGAGAGACAGACTTTGATTAGTCTGTTAGACTGCTGTAGCCAAGAAGCATGAGCTAGGTTATACAAGCAACAGAAAGACTGATTCAGGGTCTTGCAGGCTAGAAGTCCAGGATAAGGTATGATCAGGGTTGACTCCTGGAAACCAAGAGAAGCTGCTGCGCCCTTCTCCTGGGACCTTATGGTTTGCTGATAGCCTTTTGTATCACCACAATCTGCCTTTATCTTCACATGACAGTGTGCAAGTATGTTTCTGGGTCCAAACTCTTAGGTTTATGAGTCCACCAGTCATACTGGATGGTAGTCCACAATCTTATCAACATGCCTTCATTTTAACTGATTTTTCTCAGCTGCAAGTCTGATCCTATAGAAGGTAACATTATTAGGTTCTAGAGTTTAGAACTCTAACGTAAATTTTTGAGTGATGGGATCCCATCCACTGGAGGCTTGTTCTGTCTTTTGGTATTCCCTCCATCCCTCCTTCCTTCCCTCCCTCCCTCCCTCTTTCCCTCCCTCCCTCATTCCCTCCCTCCCTCCTTCCCTTCCTCCCATTTTTCACTTCCTTGAAGACCAAGGATTCTTACTGTATTACTTACAGTATTCTAATACTGTATAGCTTGAAGTAAAAAGAATTTTTATTGTTTTTGAGATAGGGTCTCATACTACTCATGCTGGCCTTGAATTCATGCCTCCACTCTGAAGTATTAAGATCACAGGTGTCCACTACTGTGCCTGACCAAATCTGTCTGTCTCCCTCCCTTCCCCCTCTCTCTGTCTCTCTCTCTCTGTCTCTCTGTCTCTCTCTGTCTCTCTCTCTGTCTCTCTCTCTCTCTGTCTCTCTCTCTTTCATGATTTTGAAGCTTCTCATTTGAGAAAGTGCCTACCTATCCTAACTTTCTTTTTTTTCCTTTGTTCCTCCCCTTCAATAAATGTTATTGTGCCATATAGGTGGATGATTAACACTTTCTTGAGAAATTTTCTTCACAGGGAGAACTTTAAAGTTTTACACAATTGACCATCAGGTGATTCTTAGTGCCCAGTCTTTTAATTTGCATATTACTCCTGGCTGACACACACCCAACATATAACCCACATTCGTGTCATTGCACCCCCGTCCACCCTGCCTTCTATTCTGTTTTCAGTCTTCCTCCTCAAGCTCCATTTGCCTCCTTCACTGAGCATTCTTCTGTTATAAACAGGCAGCTCTGCCACCAGATGGTGTGCAAGGACTGGGAAAGCTTTGAATACGTGAGCCAGTGTGGCCGCCTTTCTGCATCTTATTTCACGGCAAAGGATAAAGATGAGATTCTGAGATATAATCTATTTATGGACATTTTTTTCTCTTTTCATTGCAATATTGAGAGGAAATAATCTATAAAGTTTGTTGGGCAAATATTACTTGGAGAACCTGGTCCCAGAAACTGACAATAATGTGGAGATGTGGAAGCAGGATTCTAGAGCTAACAGAGCAAGCACTTCTTCAAATGAGTAACTTTAAAATCATAAAAAGCAAATCTTTTGATCTCATTGAAGTGAGAACCTTCAGCCGTCATTAACAAAATGTTTGTACTATGTGTATATGTGTGCATATGTTAGCTTGAGCACTCATGTGCTATGCCTGTGTGTGGAGATCAGGGGACAACCTCTGATGTCAGTTCTCACCTATACCTTGTTTGACACAGGTTTCTTGTTTGCCACTATGTAGATCAACTAGTTGGTTGGCAGACTTCTGGGGGATTCTTCTGTCTCTGCCTCCAGTCTCATGGTAGGGACACTACTGCTTCCAACATCATATGGGCTATAGGGATGTGAAATTAGGTCCTCATGTTGGCACAGCAAGTGCTTTACCCTCTGAGCTGTCTTGCCAGCCCCCAGCCATCATTTTATTCAGAGTCTTGAAGTGAAACCCAGAGGAAAAAGCAGCCAAAAGATCATGTTCACACACAATGAGTTTTATTTAGCATGAGCAGTGTCTTTTTTGTTTTGATTATAATTATTCACCAATATAAAAACAATTCTATCATCGTCTAGATGTCAGGCTCCTCAAAGACTTGACAGTAGTACTTGGCACACTTTTCTTGGTGACACATGACTGGGGTTCCTGGAGCGGCTGCCTTCTCTGGGCCTTGTGATTTATGCTGACCATTTGTCTTTTCCTCCCCTTGTTTTATGGCACTGAACCTTTGCTCGCATTTGATATGCCTCTGCCCAACCCATGGTCGGTATTTGAGCATGTGACTTACTTTCCTGCTTTATAGATGATGACCAGAGGTTGGTGTTGGGGGCTGGCACTCCCCTGAGTGCTTCTTCTGTCTCCCGGTTCCTTCTAACCCACCGCTGGTGGAGAGAGTAAATGATTTGCCATAAACATGGGGTGCAGTGCCAGGAAAGAATCAGCAGGAAAAGTATGAGCTATAATCCAGAAAGACTGCTCTTAATTGTGGATAGAAGACACGAGAACCTGAGAAACACACCTAAAGAAAATAAAGCCAAAGGGAATGGCAAACACCTTGTATGGAACTGGGAGAAAATGAATTAATACATAGAAGGCCTTTGATCAACAGGCTAAAGAAAGAAAGGAACTCAGAATGGGGGGATCGGCAGGCTTGTACTGTTTCTGGGAAAGCTTATGATTTAAATATTGGAAAGGTGACTCATAAGAGGAGGTGGCTGAGGAGACGTGGCAGCGGGTCAGCTAGATAGCCAGTGGTTTGTTCTGGCCTAAAGAATCAGCATTATGGCTTTCTGGAAACCTAAGTAATCGGTGCTGGGGTTTCTCTCTCCTTTTTTCAGTGGAAGCTCAATGGAAGTTGAGTTTTCGCTGCTCTGCAGGGTGGAGGGTCAAGATTAAAGGTCAAGACCAAAGGGAGGCGGGCTGGGCATCTACTTGCCTTGAGCATTCTCACATGGCCTTTCCTCTGTACACATGTGTTGGAGTGGAGGAGTTAAGCTGAGCATCCGTATGGCATCTCTTCCTCTGTGTAGACACCAGTCATATCACATCACAGTACTCTGTTGACTTCATTTAAGTCACACTGGGGGCTAGGGCTTCAATATATGGACTTTCTGGGGTACATTCCATCAGATCGTGAAAACCTATTAGTGAAAAACAGTGGGGTAGTGATGTAGTCATGCCGAGAGGGGAAGATGAGAATATTCTTGTTCACCTCAGGGAATGTACATGAAAGGAACCAACTGCTAGGTGAGTTATCGGATATGGCAAGCATTTTTTGAACTTGCTCTGTGCGTAACTCTGCAGTAAGCGGCTGGCATGTGCTGTGTCATCTCACATTCTCAATGTCACTGACTTTATAGTTTAGAAGACCAAGGGCCAGAAAAGTCAGGAAATTTTCCACATTCGTTTAACTTGAACATGACAGAGTCAAGGTAGGACGCAAATTCTCAAGCTACTAGTTACCAAAATCTCATTGAGTAACCAACCTATCGGTGTGTTTTGCCTGCTGCCCCACCCTGGGCAAGGATGTGTCTATGCCTGTTGGTAAATGCCTAGCATGGCCTGACCCCAACTTAAACTGGCCTTTTGATAAGTGCCCGGGCCAACTCTGGTTTAGCCTGTTCATAAATACATAACATATCTGGACCAAACCAGGAAATGTAGTTGAGTCATGCAAGTTTGCTTGGCTGGTACGTAACAAATCTAAAAGAACTAAAGCACCAAACTGTGAGATGCAGCGTATGTATTGCAAAAGGCAAATGAGTGAGAAGCTTTCACTTTAAAGGTGCATGTGAAGGGCACCTGGGAAACTAGTCTGGCGAATCTCATTTGCACCCAAGCATGTCTGTATCATCTCTAATAAGGATAGATCATGTGAAGCTTACCAAAGGAGTCTTTTAGGAGAGGGTGGGGTGGCTGGAGCCATTTCAGAAACTGCACCAAGCTCGCGAAGACACACACAAAGATGACTATGTATAGTGATAGATATGCTAGACCTCTTGACACACATCCCTTCCACTGGGAGAAAGCTTCCCCGCAGCAATGGGACAGGCCTAAGAGGCAGAGCCTGGAAGCATAGTCTCAGGCTTGCAGAGCGGACTGAAGGGCAATGGAATTGCTGTTAAGGGGCATCCTCCTGCATGTGAACCGAACACAGACTTTGAACCCACGAGTGTTAGGTGCTCAGGCCAGTCCTGGGTACCTCTTTCTGGTGGATCTAGCAGGAAGAGAATGGCCAGATCCTGGCTTTGCAGAGGCTCTCGCACCTGCACTCAGAGAAGTGCCACACCCGTTCTGACAAGTGTAGAGGGACCTGCAAAGCACGTGTGTGTTGTGTTCATTGCACCTGGAGTCGTCCCAGTAGTAAGTTTATCATGCCCACTGAAGCCTGGGCTTTTATAGGACAGCAGTCTCAGAAAAGAAAAGAGAAAACCAAAGCAAACAGAAAAACCACTACCACCACCCCCCAATCCAAACCAAACCAAATCAAACCAAATCAAACCATAATATTCTCCAGTCCTTAGAGAAAACCCAAAGTAATTTTATTTTTAAAATTTTTTTACAGTTATTATTAATGTGTGTGTGTGTGTGTGTGAGAGAGAGAGAGAGACAGAGAGAGGGGGAGAGAGAGAGGGGGAGAGAGAGAGAGAGAGAGAGAGAGAGAGAGAGAGAGAGAGAGAGAGAGAGAGACGGAGGTGTGCTTGTGAATACGAGTATGTGTGTGCCATCACGTGTGTGTAGAGGTCAGACGGTAACCTGGGGAGCTGCTTCTGTCCTTCCACCTTGCTGAGGCAGTATCTCTCCTTCTCCACGATGTGCACTTCAGGATGACTGCCTTGTGAGCTTCCCCATGATTGTCCTCCCTCTCCTTCCCTCCTCATCATAGGAGGCTATCTACCTAGTTTCTGGAGATTGGCTTTACCTGTCAAGCTGTGTCCTGGACCATAAAGTAATTTTCTCCTGTGAGTGTGTGTGCAGGCCTCCTTGCCGTTTTCTCATTCTTAATAGGTCTTTCAGAATGTGAGTTTGTTTTGGGCTAGGAGTCTGAAGTTAGGCGTCACTTAAGGAGTGATGTGCAAAATGATAGGGAAATTAAGAAATTTGCCCCCAGGTGAGGGTGTGGGAGGGTCCACAGTGACTCACTATAATATACTAGGAACGCTCAGCATTAGCAAACTTCCTATCAGTCTTTTCTCCTTAAAATTGTATATGGCAGAAGGGAGGAGGGGAGCTGCTGGGCAGAGGGTGTAAAGTTTCAGTGGCGATGGGTTGATTCCGAGATCCAAGGCATGGCATGGTCACTATATTTAATAACAATGTATTGTATGCTTGAAAATGGCCAAGGAGGTAGGTCTCAAATGCTCTTCATACACACACACACACACACACACACACACACACACACACACATGAGCATACAATGGACACCCCTCCTCCCAACCACTTTTATACACAGTGGCCAGCTGTGTCACATCATGCTGGTCTTTCCTCTCAATACCTTTTGACTTTGGTTCTGTGTTCTATAGAACAAAGCTAACTGCATTTGCTCCTCTATGTCCCAAGAGCCATCTATCCGCTAGGGGATTCTAAGGCAATTTCATTTGAGTTTTCGGATACGCCTATATTATGTGTTGAACACATCCCCCCCTCACTCCTTCCTCTCCACCCTCTTTTTTTCTCTGCCTCCCCCTTTCCTTTGGCTTCCTTTGTTTCCCTAGACAGCTTTATTTGTTTTCTTTTTTGCTTTTTCTTAGTAGGTTTCGTCTTTATCTGTTCACAAGTCTTCAGTTCTTTCCCTTAACTGACTGATTGTGTGTGTGTGTGTGTGAGAGAGAGAGAGAGTGTGTGTGTGTGTGTGTGTGTGTGTATGTGTGTGTTAGGGGAATGCAGACTTCCAGTCTTTCAGTCTGTAGGGTCTAAGGCTGACTCGGATTTCTGATTCTTTTCATGGAAACCTCTTGTCTTGCTGGAATCTTTAGGCTGCTCACTTTGTCTTGGGTGCTCTGGTGTTTCTCGCTGTTGTGCTTTTAAAATTTGTTACACAGCACACTTGGTTGTCTTTGCTAATCTGAAATCTCATCTGTTTAGTTCTGGGGAAAGCTTCAAACAATATCTTGGTGTTTTTATCTCTCCTGTTAAAGTGTAGAACTCTGTTCTTGTTCCCTTAGTCCAGGAACTCTATCTTCTTGTGACTCTGAGCATGATGTGAGCATAATAATTGAGTATTTGCCTGCATGTGCTCCCTGTGTGTGTGTGTCTATTGCAAGCAGAGGCCAGAAGACAGTGGTGGGTCTCCTGGAACTGGAGTTAGAGATGGCTGTGATGGCTGTGTGCTGCCATGTGGGTTCTGGGTATTGAACCTGGCCCCTCTGGAAGAACAGCAAGTGCTCTTAACCATTGAACCATCTCTCCAGCCACCTTCTGTCTCTTTCTTGTTAGAGGCTTCTAGACTGTCTACTGACCATGAAGTGGGCTGCTGGGGTGTTCATTGGCAGTTCAGAGGTAGAAGTGGGATCAGTAACACAACTGAATGAAGAGATAGGCTCTTTCATAATGCAAAGATTTGGGTGGAGGCTCGAAATGTATTCCTCTCTTACATGAGGATTCATGGATTTGCTGGTTATGACTTCTGTAAACAGAGACTGTTCCTTTGTTTCCAGACCTGAATAGTCACACAGAAACTATATTAATTATGATACTGTTTGGCCAATGACTCAGGCGTATTTCTAGCTAGTTCTTACATCTTGAATTAACCCATTTCTATTAATCTGTGTATTGCCACAAGGCTGTGGCTTACCGGAAAGATTCCTGGTCCTTCTCCTTCAGCAGCTACATGGCATATCTTTTACTCCTCTCTCTCTCTCTCTCTCTCTCTCTCTCTCTCTCTCTCTCTCTCGCTCTCTCGCTCTCGCTCTCTCCCTTTATCTCTGTCTTTCTCTGTCTCTGTCTTTCTCTCTCTCTCTCTCTGTTCTGATTTCCCACCTGGCTTTACTCTGCTAAACCATTGGTCCAAACAGCTTTATTCATCAACCAATAAAAGCAACACAAACACAGAAGGGCATCCCACATCAGGCTTCTGTTTAAGTCCAGGAGAGTTGTAGGCAGCTATAAATATCTAAGAGCTCTAGGGTTTGTCAAGCCTCCTGAGTGGTACTATGACCCCCGAGTAGGCTATAGAACAGTGTTTCAGTTAACAATGGGCAGTGGTGCCCTAAGACTATAATAAAGCTAGAATACTGCTGTTGCCTCATGATGTCATAGCTATGACTACATCATGGTACAATGTATTACAAGTCTGTGGTAAAGCTGTGCTAGCTAAGAGCTACTCCAAAGGCATGGCCTTTGCTAAATTTCTGTCTTTAAATAATCTTGTGGGAATGTACTGTGGTGTGTGTGTGTGTACCTACATATGTACATGTATGTATGTTCTCATTTAGCTATAGTCCTTGGGGATTCTGCTGGTAGCAAATGCCAACCCTCCTACAGGAAGACTTTCAGCTATTCCCTCTGTATTCAGAACATTGCCTTATATCTGGCTTTCCCCATTTTGCTAAATATGCCCCACAGGTCACATTTCTGTCTCCTTCCATATTTCAAAGATTGGTTGAAACCTCTGGGCTCCTATTATTTCTCCATCTGTCTCTTACGCTTTGGGGTTTAACACATTTTTTAAACTTCCGTTACTGTCATTTTAATAGCATATTGGGAGGAAGACGCAATAAAAGTCAGTGGTTAATTCAATGTTTATCCTGAAGTTTCCTTGGATTCCTTATCGGCGTTATAAGCTCCTAAGGTACAGGCTACAATGTCCATCTGTGTGTTTGGTGTCACGCATCATAAGCTCTGGTAAATACTAGTCAAATGAATTAATGATCTGTACTGACAGGCCTATCAGAAATACAATTGCTTTAGTTATTGATGTGATTATTTCCCTGGAGACTGTCTCTGGTTAATCCTGGAAGGAGGGGAAAGTGCTGACTGCCAGGTAGAGGGTTTTGAACTGACCCCGGTGACTAAAGGATGGCGCTTTCTCCAGCTGGCGTGTCTATTTAACTTGTCAGTACTAAGAAAAAGAGTGGAACAGGTTTTCTAAATCAAAGGAGCCCCCCCCCCCTGCTTTTTTTCCACAAGGGACCTTGGCTATTTGTCCTTATTAGCATTGGAAAGTGTAGCAATTCAAACTGCTGAGTCCCACCCAACAACTGCTTCCAATACTTTGAGAAAAAAATTCTATCTGTAACCTTCTCAGTATTCTACAGTCCACGAGAGTTAAATATTAACAGCAGATGAAAAATGGCTTTCTGTTAACGCTTCCTTAGTGATCAGCCTTCTGTTTAAACATTTGTTTTGCTTTTGTACTGCATGAATGCCCGCCCCGATGGACTCGGTGTCCTTGTTTGCCTATCCTTCTCCTTCACCACCACTTTGTCATTCTTTGACTCCTTTTTAAGGACGCAGCAATAGCAAGAAGTTCATTTACGTCACCAACCAGTACAAACATATGGCACTGGGACGAAGCTTAAATCCTTACTGTGAGTGATGCTCTGAGCTACTCTTTTTTTTTTTTTATTTTGCTACACTTACTTTTTATTTTTTTTAAATTTATTTATTTATTAAAGATTTCTGCCTCCTCCCCTCCACTGCCTCCCATTTCCCTCCCCCTCCCCCGATCAAGTCCTCCTCCCTCATCAGCTCAAAGAGCAATCAGGGTTCCCTGACCTGTGGGAAGTCCAAGGACCACCCACCTCCATCCAGGTCTAGTAAGGTGAGCATCCAAACTGCCTAGGCTCCCACAAAGCCAGTGCGTGCAGTAGGATCAAAACCCGTTGCCATTGTTCTTGAGTTCTCAGTAGTCCTCATTGTCCACTATGTTCAGCAAGTCCGGTTTTATCCCATGCTTTTTCAGACCCAGGCCAGCTGGCCTTGGTGAGTTCCTGATACAACATCCCCATTGTCTCAGTGTGTGGGTGCACCTCTCACGGTCCTGAGTTCCTTGCTCGTGCTCCGTCTCCTTCTGCTCCTGATTTGGACCTTGAGATTTCAGTCCGGTGCTGAGCTACTCTTCTGTTTGGCTGTCTCACGAAAACATGGTGATGGGAACCCATCCATTTTGTTTCGTGTGTTTTACAACCTACTGTACTGTTACCTGTTATTGCAAAACCACTGCTTTTGTGAACGTCACACACATCTCCTCACTCCCCCAGCTTCATTTCATCCCTGGAATTCCCTAGCATTGCCTTGAAATGGAAAGGAAGAATTATTAGGTTCTTCTACTGCAACTGAGGCAACAATGATGGATTTTGTAGATAGCCCTCCCCGGCCCGAGCTGATGTCTTCATCCTTATGCATGCCCAGCTTAGCCATGTGGTTAAGAGACAGCCTGGTTAGACAGTTTTCTGTTTTGAAGCATTTAATATTTTACAGCCTTTTAAGGTTCATAGCACAGGTGAGCATACCATAAAAAGGCATCCTGTAGACACAGCCTCTCTCATTATCAATATCCTATGCCAGATGGCACCTCTGTTACAATTATGAACCTGTATTGATTCTTTATTGCCACCTACATCCACAGTGTGTATTTAAGTCCACTTTGGTGTTGAGCATTGTATCTGTTTGTGTAAATATAGAATGACATGTTTCTGCCATAATAATACCACAGCAAGCATTTTCACTACCCCAACAGTCATGTCTGCCTTTCCTGTCCTCCATGCACTGACTTACTCAGTGAGTCACTCAGTACTGCTACCGGCTGCCCCTCATGGGGTGCCATGCTGTGGGACAGAGAGAACCTCATCACTCAGTGTTAGGCTTTGGATAGAACGCTGACTGGTTTTTATTGAACCCGCTAAGATATTTTATTACACGTTTTATAATGATAGCATCGTATATGTGAATTTTAGAAAATTCAGTGAAGTATGAAGAAGAAAAATAACATTTTCTGTGAAATAAAATCTCACTATTCCAAGACAACTGCTATTAATAGTTAGTGTGCTTTCCTTCATATAATTTCCTTGCAAGTATAATCCATTTGGGGTATAATATTACATATCCAACTTCATGTTTTTGCAACTTATCAGAATCATTATTTTATTGAAACTGGTTAATAAATATCACCCAAGACCTTATCTATTTTTAGGTAGAAAGGGATTTTCCAGGGTTGAGTGTGTTAGTACAGTGAATATCTGATTCTGAACATTTATCTACATTTTTGCTTGCTTTTTTGCTTTTTTGAGGCAGATTCTCATTATGTAGCCCAGGCTAGCCTGCAGCTGTTGATCCTCCTGTATCTGCCTCTTTAGAGTTGGGATTGCAGGCATACATCATATGCAGTTTTGTTTACTTCCATTTAAAGGGGGGTCTTCTAAAAGTAGACTCCTGGCTTCTTGATACTGCTGAGTCGCTTTTACGGAAGGTCAGGGATTTTCATAGGTGGAAAGAGAAATCACCACACATAAACAGAGTTCCAGAAAATGTGACATAGATGGTCAATGTAGAAACAATGACACACGCTTCCTAGGACATAAGAAAAAGGGTAAACGTCAAGGACTAAGGAAGATGGGGGAAACACACTGGGTTAGGGGTGAGTGTGAGGGTGTGGGGGGAGGTGAGGGAATCCTCAGATTAGCCTTCATCTCTCCAGCTTTAGGGAGTGAGAATGATACAGGGACTGTGAGGCCACGGTGATGAGTTGGAATAACTGAGATGGGAAGAAGAAGGGGAGGTGGTTGCGAGTTCTTTAGGTTAAGAAGTACGTGGAAAGTTTCCAGCCACCAGGGGTTCATGAGTTGACTTATCAGACAGCCATGGCAGTAACAGTCTGGGAAGTTCTCTGTGATTTTCCTTGGGGGTGTCTGGCACCTCTAAATAGAAGAAAGATAGGAATGGATGGGCTGACCTGGGCTGGGACTTTGCAGAGTTGCTGTAAAGATAGATCAGAGGAACAGGTTCTGAGCATTTATATTTGTGGCTCACATCCTGAAATATAGCATAGTCCCGAGAATGTGGTGCTTAGGGTGCAGAGGTGCTGGGGGCAGGGGAAGGTCTCAGGTTGTCTTTTATCTTGTAAGCTGATTATGGGTCCATTTCATATATTGAGGTTAAGAGCTGGTAATGTTGCAAATGTTAGGAACCAGTGCTGCTATTTGAAGCCTTTTCTGTACATAATAAACTAGAAGTAAGATGCCAACAGTAGTCCAAAGTAATAGAACAGATGGATTGGCGCTAGTCTGGTTTGCGTTTCTGTCAGAGGCCTGGTGGTGCCTTCTCCCTGAATGGTGGTCTATAACAAGGAAAAAAACAAATTATCCAAGTTCTGGGTTTGCCCAATGAGGTCAAGTCTTACTCTAGTGGATGCTGAAGACAAGGAATGCTTGATCCATCTGACAGTTCACCTCTGCATTCGACAGACATCTGTGCCCAAACTAGACCCCTCAAAATGGGACTAATAAAGTGGCCTGTCCTGAGAAGAGGGTGACAGTTCTGGGTGGACACAGGGGACAATCCAGACTTAGCTTTTGGGTCAAATGTATAATAAGACCATAACCCTGCTCGACACCCTATGGATTTTAACAGAGTTGGTGTTACTATCTCTCCCTTTTCTTTCCTGTTAGTGGTATTATCTGTGGTCATGGTGGTGGGGTATTAAGCATTGCTTTCTGAAGACACAAGTTTGTTTTGGGCATCAAATCCAAGTTTACTCTAATAATGAAAAAAGAAACACTTTCATTTTTTTTGCTACTCAAGATAATGCTAATACAAGACTGTATTTGATTAACTTCTTGAAATGAACTTGTCAAATGTGCCCTGAATGACTACACCAATAAATTAGATAAAATTAATTGTAGGAGGCAATCAGCTTGTGAAATCACTACAATCCATGCTGCTAGCTTGCCCAGCCTATGAAATTAAATCTGAGGAGGTAACTGGTTCCCCAGTAGAAATCACGAACCTTGCCAGGACTGAGTCTTCTTACAATGACTTATCATTTTAGCTATTTGATGTGGGAGTGTCATACATCAATCTGTTGCTTTCATTGGTTAATTAATAAAGAAACTGCTTGGCCTGATAGGTTAGAACATAGGTGGGTGGAGTAAACAGAACAGAATGCTGGGAGGAAGAGGAAGTGAGGCAGATGCCAAGCCTCTCCTCTCCAGGGCAGGCGCGATGAAGCTCCAGCCCAAGATGGACGTATGCTAGAATCTTCCTGGTGGGTCACCACCTCGTGGTGCTACACACATTAGTGGAGATGGGTTGATAAGGATGTGAGAGTTGGCCAGTAGGAGGCTGGAGCTAATGGGCCAAGCAGTGTTTATATGAATATAGTTTGTGTGTTGTTATTTCGGGGCATAAGCTGAGTGGCAGGAAGTGGCCCGCCGCTCCTTTCTACAGCTATTGAGTGAACTTGAATTGATTCCATTGTATCATTTGAACAGGGAACATATTTTTGTATTTCACATGAACGTGTGTGTGTGCATGTTCTTTTTTCTTTTCTTTTTTTTTTTTTTTTTTTTTTTTTGGTTTTTCGAGACAGGGTTTCTCTGTGGTTTTGGAGCCTGTCCTGGAACTAGCTCTTGTAGACCAGGCTGGTCTCGAACTCACAGAGATCCGCCTGCCTCTGCCTCCTGAGTGCTGGGATTAAAGGCGTGCGCCACCACCACCCGGTTGTGCATGTTCTTTTTATCCTTTCTCTTTAGATTCCTTGACTGGTTTTTCAAGTGCTCTTTCTTCATTGTTCTAGATTATCGATGTTCATGTCATATTAGCATGGACATCTCATTCTGATGTCCTTTTTTGCAAAAAGGAAAAGGTGGAAAGGAAGCCACCAGTCTCACAGAGAACCCAGAACTAATCTGGGTTGACAGAGTAACATTTAGTCTATGGAGAGTTCCAAGGGACTCTCTAGAGTGAGAATTATGAGACCTGTAAATACACAAGGATTGGACAGCAGGGTCAGAGTGTTTCTTCTGGAAGGAAATGGTTGAGAAGCTTGCAGCACCATCTTAAGTAGCCGAAGAGTTCATTACTTAAGGTTACTGAGGCTGTGTCTTTTTGTGCTCTGGGATAAAGTCAAGAGAAACTTCAGGTGAGGCAGAAGAGATTTAGGTTAGATGGGAAGAAAACAGTATTTCTCATGGGAAATGAAAGCAAACACCCTCTGAATTTGTAGATTTAATCCCTCTAGCAGAAATCTGGCCACTCTTGAACAGTCTCATCTGGTGGTAATCCCAGACTGAGCTTTGTTCTTGAGATCCTGAGTTCTGTGCAATTTTGAATTTTTTTTTTTTAAATTTTAGAGCCATTCGGTTTTCTATTATTAGGATGGTATTCTAGTTTGATTTCTGTCTCTGTGAGAAAACACAATGACCAACACCGACTTGGAGGAGGAGTTTATTTCAGTTTACATTTCCAGCTCACAGTGCATCACTGAGGGAAGTCAGAGCAGGAATACAGGACAGGAAGCATGGAATGCTGTGTACCAGCTCGTTCACTAGCTGGGCTAGGAAGCATGGAGCGCTGTGTACCAGCTCGTTCACTGGCTGGGCTAGGAAGCATGGAATGCTGTGTACCAGCTCGTTCACTGGCTGGGCTAGGAAGCATGGAATGCTGTGTACCAGCTCGTTCACTGGCTGGGCTAGGAAGCATGGAGTGCTGTGTACCAGCTCGTTCACTGGCTGGGCTAGCTTTTTTATACACCCCAGGCCTGTCTAGGAATGGCGTTTCCACAGAAGAGCAGGGCCTCCACCGTCAACCATCAGTTAAGACACATTCTCTCTAGGCAGTGGTGTGGCACATCTTTAATCCCAGTGCTCTGACAGCAGAGGCAAAAGGATCTCTATATGTTCAAGGCCAGCCTAGACTACAGAACGAGTTCTAGGACAGCCAGGGCTGTTCCATAGCGAAACCCTGACTTGAAAAACTAAAGCAAGAGAAAACAAACAAATAAACAAAAAACAAAACAACAGCAACGAAAGACACTTTCTCACAGACATGCTGTAGGGCGGTCAAGTTGAGGTTACTCTTCAGATGAGATTTGCTCTTCCCAGGTGGCACGAGATTGTGTCAGGTTGACAACGAAACCATCCAGGATAGGAGGCAAAGTACCCATCTCAGTATGATTGCTAGGAAACAGTCACTGTGTTCTGTTCCTGAATCATTTATACCTGTCTAACAGGAAATAGAATGTAAGGCAATGCAGCATTCTTTTCTTCTTTTTTCCTACCATGTGAGTCCTGGGGATGGAGCTCGGATGGCCGGGGATAGTGGGAAGTGTGCCATCTAAGTGCAGTGCTCAAGAACATTCCAGGTTTAGGAAGAGCTTTCCTTAAGCAGCTTATTGAGCAGGAGTTTTAAGTTGTTTTCTTGCCTTGTGCTGTCTGTGTGACTGGGAGCTTGTGGTCCACTCTTAAAAAAAATCTACATTAGCTCTACTTAACAAAATAAATAAATAAAAGGCCACAACCCAAACTCTGTCCCTGGAACCCTCTTAGAGGTAGAAGGACAAAATCAACTCCAGTTGTCTGTCTTCTATAGCTGTCCTCTACCAGCAGCCAAACACACACACACACACATACACACACACACACACACACAAGCACACACACACAAGCATGCATACTCACACACACAAGTACGCACACACACACAAGCATGCATACACACACAAGCATGCATACACACACAAGCATGCAAACACACACACACAAGCACACACACACAAGCACACACACACAAGCATGCATACTCACACACGTACACACACACACAAGCATGCATACTCACACACACGTACACACACACAAGCATGCACACACACACACAAGCATGCACACACACACAAGCACGCACACACACTGAGACAAGATAGAGACACAGAGGCAGAGACAGCAAGACAGAGAGAACGATGCACATATACACTAATAACAAATAAAATTAATTACAAAAAGAAGCCCCTATTCTGTAAGTTAGAGGACCTTCCAAGAAAAGATCCTGGTGTCCCTTCACCTCATGTATCACCACCTACTGAGCTGTTAGGGTCTGTGCCATGGCATTAAGAGAGAAACCTTTTCAGCAAAAAGAATAGACTATTTGTTTTTCGTTTTTGTCTTTTTTAGACTATAGTTATTCTTCGTTTACAGCATGTATCGTTCCACTCACAAAACAATTTATTGAAACAATGCATTTTATTTATATAGATTTATTTTTAGATATATTTATTTTATTTCACATGTAGGTGTGTTTTGCCTTCATATAGTATGTATGAACACCACATGAGTGAGTGTCTGGTGCCCTTAGATTTCAGAAGAGGGCTTTGGATCCCTGGAAATGGAGTTGTAGATGGTTGTGAGCAACCATGGAGTGCTTGGAAACCAAGCCAGGGTCCTCTGCAGGAGCAACAAGTGTGCCTAATCACTGAGTCCTCTCTCCAGTTCTACATATTTGTTTAGTTTTTAATTAATAAAAACAACAACGAAATAAATCATAGACATAAATAAAGATAAGCCTTTAAGTCTTCTAATATGATGGGCTGAGAAAATGTGGCTTTCTGTAAAATAAAGAGTGGCTGGCTTCCTGACTGTTTTTGTAAATAAACTCTACCCTACCTCTAAGGTACAGGACTTAGGCTGTTGTCCCTCATTTAAAGTTCTTTTTTTTTTTGGCTTTTTGAGACAGGGTTTCTCTGTAGCTTTAGAGTCTGTCCTGGAACTAGCTCTTGTAGACCAGGCTGGCCTCGAACTCACAGAGATCTGCCTGCCTCTGCCTCCCGAGTACTGGGATTAAAGGAAGGCATACACCACCACCTGACCATTTAAAGTTCTTAAAAGTCGCTAAAATATGAAACTTTATTTTGAATACACATAGCGAAACTGATTTGTAAACAAAATCAAGTTACTTACTGATAGTAAGTAACACTTCCTGGTAACTTTCATGGCTAACACCCTTAGAAACCGTTACCCATCTACCATGCTGAGGAGGCCTGGGATAGGTAATAGATAGGTGATAATAGGTGGTAGATAGGTGAGCTAAGCGGTCACACTTAGTTCTTCTCCTCTGGCTGTTTATTGCTCTTCCCCCTTGCTTTCTCTTTATTTAATTTCGTTCTTTTAACATTTACAAAATTTTAACAGTAAAATATGATTACCTCCTCCTTCCTCTGTCCTCTCTCCATTCCTGCGTTTTCATCGTTGTGATATGGAGCAGAGGCTATAACTCTGAAGGAAATCCTTCAGCTGGTCAAAACATGGTGCTTGTTTGTTTTCATTCTTTTCGAGGAGGAACTTGCTTCAAAGAGTACCACTACTTCCTTTGATATGTTTTGTGTCTTGATGAATTTTACAATTTTTCAAAGGAATTAAATTCCTTTCAACATGTTCTTCTGGAACAGAAGTAAGGTGTGTGTGTGGTGTTCCACCTTTGGCTCTCTGGTGGGGGCATGTTAAGATGGGCTTATTCTGTGGTGGGTAAATACCTCTCTGTATACATTCCTAGCTCCACCCAGCCCCAGAACACCTTGATGTGTGCAGCGAGTGACTTGGATGACTAAACCCTGGCCTTCTCTGTGCACTGTTGTTCTAGATACATTTCATCTTGCTCTTCAGTCGACAAGGGAAGCTTCGGCTGCAGAAATGGTACACCACGCTCCCTGACAAGGAGAGGAAGAAGATCACCCGGGAAATCATCCAGGCTGTCCTCTCTCGTGGGCACAGGACGAGCAGCTTCATTGACTGGAAGGAGCTGAAACTTGTTTATAAAAGGTGTGAGTAACTTCCCAAGAACCAAACATCTCACTGTGGCTTTGACTCATTTCCCTTCTGACCATTTTAGATTGCAATACCCATCTCGGCAATTCCTGAAATCTCTGATGAGGAGAGTCTAAATATTTGCAGTGATGACGGGGCTTGTAAAAGATTCCCCATCTGATTAAAATAGCTTCCACATGCTAGGATTGATTCTAAACACTTGAACTGTACGCTGAATTTGCACACGCATGCCCAGTACTGTTGCGTGAGTTACATTCCCGGCATCATTTCAATGACCGTAGATACAGCAGCAAAAGAATGAGACACACTATGTTCGTGTTTTCAAGAAGCAAAATTATTTATTAAGCAGTCAGCATATATTCAGTTCCAAATGCTGTGGGAAAGCACAAATGAATGTGCTGGAAGAATGAGAACCATTTCCAATATTAAAGCTGTCCATATTTGCAGATGGGTAAACCGAGGACACGCAGTTTAAGCAATTACTTCCTGGTCACAGTAGTTGAATGGTAATCAGTGGAGCCAGTACTCAAGCCTAGAAATTTCTTCCTTTAAAGCCTATATTTCTTTTGATACATCTGTTTCAAGTGGCAAGACCATACTATCAAGGAATCCTCATTTATAGATGAGAAATCTGAGGCTTGAGAGGTAAAGGAAGCTTTTCAGTGAAGACTCAGGTAATGGATGCCTAAGATAGGGCCTGAACAGAGCCAGCCTGACTTCATGTCCTTTATTAAACTATGGTTTCCAAAACGGAAAATTCACACTGGAAATGCTCTCTTTCCGTGGCATGTAGGGTCTGATAGTTAGTCCAGTGCTAGGAAGGGCTTTAGCAAAGCAGCTTCTATAGGTTCGGAGGTTTGGCATAGAACGAATCACCATGTGAAGCCAGATATGGTAGTGTGTGCTGAGAGTGCTGCTGAAGGCTTGTATATTAAAGGGGGTGATACAAATTGGAAAAAGGTGCGAGCAAACACCCCAATTATCGCGAACGAAAGGATACCATCCCTCTGATTGTAGCTCTTCAAGGTGAAATTCTGTTGAGAGCCTCTCGTGTGACTAATGAAGTAATTAACCGCTGCGGCATCTTTATGTATTCTGGTTTATATTTGAGGAGTGCACTGCATGCCATGAGCAATGAATTTTATCCTTGTGTGGAGGGAATCTCGAGAGAGAGCAGGAGACTGCACACCCATTGGGAAAACCCACTTAAGCTTGTTTATTGTCTCATTCAATTTTGCCTTTCCTTATTTTTTCTTTTCAAGGTATGCTAGTTTATATTTTTGCTGTGCAATAGAAAATCAGGACAATGAGCTCTTGACACTAGAGATTGTACATCGTTATGTGGAGTTGCTGGACAAGTACTTTGGAAATGTAAGTGTCCTTCCGGCCCTTTAGAGTCTATCCATCTTGGTTCTTGCTTCTGCTCATCTCTTGTATTCCTTTTCTCTCTTTAAAGTCTAAACTATCCATTGCATTGTACCAAGGATGGTGCTGGCCCACCTTGGTTCAGAATTACAGGATTCCTCCCTACCTGCATTTCTTAGTAAGTGAATCACTCAAAAGATGAGGGTATATTTTTTTTACCTTCAGATTACAAATATATCGAAGACTTTGTTTCAGAAAGCTTGAATTTAATTGTGAGTGCTTTCTGTCCCTTAGTTCTCATTGGCTTTGCCATTTCTTTTCTGTTTTGACATTTTGTTCCTTCTTTGGCATTTTTTAAAGTTACAATATCATTAGTACACAAGGAAAAACAACAACGACAACCAACATCTACCCAAACAAACAAAAGTCCCCAATCTTTTCACTTCACATCGCTATTCCACAATCTCATTTGCATTTATTTACATAACAGATGCAGCTATCTCTCACGGCTGCTCCCATCTTCAGATGGTTCAGTCTGCACCAGCTTGCAGCAGGGCCCCACATCTTACCACTCCAAGGAAGTTGCACAGTAACCATTGAGCCCTGCATACTGCTCCGCACCACTGATGTCTCAAGTCTTTGCCTGCTTTGCCCTCCGCAGCACTGAATTCATATTCATCCTTTTAGTATTCCCACCCTTCACCCTGCACGCTTTATACCACGCCATTGCTTTCTGCTGGGTCTTGGCCTTTCTGCTGGGTGGAGGCCCTTCCTTGGTTTTCTGTTTCCCCTAAGCTCGCTTTCCTCTTCTGATCATCTAGATGCTGTGCCCCTCTTCCCACCTGCCTAGTGTGTCTATGGATTCTTTCTCCCAGACTCTAATGCTAGGTGATTTCTTTCTTGCTTCCTCTTTTTTGCTCTCCTGGTGATGGTCTTCACCAATCTTCTCATGACCAAGTACTATGCCTGTCTCTGGCAAACCTGCTCTTTCTGGTGGTTGGACTTTGTTTTCTCAGAACCCAGCAGTACAAAAAGACAGGGTTCTTTTGCTTTTCTTTGCTTGCTGCTAGAGCCTACCTGACCCTTCAGTTTAAACCTAAAACTCTTCTCCCTCTCACTATTGTAGTGAAATGACTTGGGATCTTACATCTAGCTTCTTATTTGTCCATTTCTACCCTTAAACTCTTTTATGCTTTTCTGCTTGTCCTGTTGATGAGCATCTTTTTTAAAAAGTACAGACCTAGGTGGGGCATTACTGCCCATCACTTTCCCTTCTCTATCAGGAAAAACTCCACACTTCCCAGACTCTAATTTAAACTTTCAAACAGTGACAACCGATCACTCCTCTGCCCTTGCTGTGTTTATTCCTCTGTGCACCTGTCTCTGTCAGCATTCCAGGTTATGCAATAGCTCAGGGCACAGCATTCTACCTGGGGCAAAAGGTACCCGAAAGCAAACCCGACCCTTCCTGGAGGTCAAGACCTCTGGCCTCTCCCACCCCTGCCACCGTAAATACCTCTGGGTCAGGTTTTCGCAAATGCTGTAGAGACACCAATAAAATACCTTGTGGGAAACAATCTGGAAAAGGTTTCTCCAGCCATGTTCTCTGCTCCTTCCCTTAGTCAGTGGAAGTTTATCAAGTGATGTTGGGAGAATCTGCTTCCAGAAGAGTTGTTTTTATATTGTTTGATTTGTTTTCGTTATGTTTTTTTCGAGACAAGGTTCCTCTGTAGCTTTGGAGCCTGTCCTGGAACTAGCTCTTGTAGACCAGGCTGGCCTCGAACTCAGAGATCCGCCTGTCTCTGCCTCTGGGGGGCGCTGGGATTAAAGGTGTGTGCCACCACTGCCTGGCTCCAGAAGAGTTTTTAACATTCTGTGTAACTGAAGGAGGTGACTTTTTTTTTTTTTTTTTGGATTTTCGAGACAGGGTTTCTCTGTAGCTTTGGTGCCTGTCCCGGAACTAGCTCTTGTAGACCAGGCTGGCCTCGAACTCACAGAGATCCTCCTGCCTCTGCCTCCCGACTGCTGGGATTAAAGGCGTGTGCCACCACCGCCCAGCTAGGGGGTGACATTTTCATCACAGGTGGTTCTTGCATGTTCCCTAACCCCCTTTCCTTTCTTTGTTTTCTTTTTTCCTTTTTTTCAACCGTCTTCACAATAACAAGTATCGGATGGGTTCCTAATTGAATTTTCTCCCCTATTTTCCTTCTTCTTTCCTCTGTAAATGATGTTGTGAGAGGTACACGTTGCTTGGGAGATTTCGGTTATTTCCAGTATTTAGGAATAATAAGGCAGTGACACCAAGTTCTCTTTCTGTTCCTGCCTTGCGAAATTTATTTCTTTTTCCTAAGTAGTACGTATAAAACAGCATGTTTTAAAACACAGAAATATTTAGCTTTCTGCTTTCTTTTATTCTAATGAATTCTGATATTTTTGGTGCCTTCCTTTGAAATGAACTTTGCATGAGGTCTTTTGCTCTGAAGGAGTTTCTTTCTTTCTTTTTTTTTTTAAAGACTTATTTATTATGTATACAACATTCTACCTGCATGTATGCCTGCACACCAGAAGAGGGCGCCAGATTTCATCATAGATGGTTGTGAGCCACCATATGGTTGCTGGGAATTGAACTCAGGACCTCTGGAAGAGCAGCCAGTGCTCTTAACCTCTGAGCCATCTCTCCAGCCCCTGGAGGAGTTTCTTGAAGTCTGAACTTTCGTATAACCTGCTTTCTCTTCTTTATTTCTGAGCCCTAGTTTGACCTGTTCTGTTTCTGTGGATTAAGTCAACTTTGGTCATGCAACTTGAAGCTGAATTTTGATCTCTCTGTGCTTACCGAAAGTCAATCAGATATGTCAAAGCGCATCACTTAAGAGAATCTGGATGACCTCCACCCAAAGAAAGCGTAAAGAGGGTCAGAATAACTGCCTGTCTAGCACTGGTTCTCCATCCAATTCTGGTGCACCTTTAGAAGCTCACTCTATCTTTGTCATGAATCAAAATTTTAATTCACTAAAGCATTCAATGACTCTTTCATTAAACTAAGAGCACTCCAGGGCTCCGTGCCCAGTAGGTGTTCAATTCTTATTAATTAAGAGTGATGACCAAGGGCTTCTAGAACTGATCCTCGTTGTCATTGTCTCAGCAATATTTCATTTCTCTTTGGATTTATCTTCCTCTCCTGCTAATACCAAAGATCTCTTTGAATCCTGCCCTGAGATTATGCAAGGGGAAACTTACATCTTGACGATACAGTATTTTGAAGGCAGATAAAACTCAAGATCTCTGGCTACTCATTTGAGTGATGTGTCTCACAGTACTTTTCAATGCTGAGGAGATTACCAAGGATTGTGTAGTCAATCTTTCCATCTTCAGTAAGGAGCATTAACCCCAATTTATAGATGCTGAGAAGAAATGCTTTGGGGTCTCCCAGTAGATAAGGAATTTAGACGCCTGCCATATCTCCATTCTGAGGAGATTACCAAGGATTGTGTAGCAATCTTTCCATCTTCAGTAAGGAGCATTAACCCCAATTTACAGATGCTGAGAAGAAATGCTTTGGGGTCTCCCAGTAGATAAGGAATTTAGACGCCTGCCATATCTCCATTCTGCATTGCAGCATGAACGTGGGTTGATGCATTCCGAGTGTGTGGCTGCTGCTGACGCTTTTGAATTTGACCTAGGGAGTTTTTCTGTTTCAAGAGGAAGAGCATGCAGTGTCTTGATCCTAGTGCCTGCTCACACAGTAACCAGACCCAAGATTTCAGACCTACCACCTGTCTCTATTTCACTGATGAGGATACGACACTGGAAAGGGAGATAAAAATATTTGCTTTGTTAAATTCAAATACACTAAGTAGCAAAGACATATAAACGATTGGTCGCTATTTACGTATTGTTTTCCTGTAGCTTTGTGGTTCTTATTACCTGAAACATTTCCTTTGCGTAATTTGAAACTTCTTGTATTTACTTTAGAGTTCAAGGACAGCTGCTTCTTAGACTCCGCCCTAAGGGATTTGTTGTTGAAAGGGCAGAAATGTTCTCAGCCTAGTATACACTGGCTGTGAGAGACGAGCTGTAAGCCACACTATAGTAACACACAGATATCAGGAAGTGAAAGATAAAGTGAACGTCATTTTTCTGCCATTTGTAAGTTGTGTGTCAGAATCTACATACATGGGGGGAAATCAAAGGAATGTTTCATGTTTATTAGCATGGACTATGAAGGAAGATGCCACATACCACGCGGTGGTTGCTGTGTGTCAAAGGCATAGTTCTTCTATGCTGGGGTGGACCTTAGGTGGAATTTATAAGTATCCAAGAAAGAGCTTGGCTTTCACCCCAGTTCTGCAGATTGTCACCCCTTCTTCGGTTTCGATGGAGCTGGGCTGTCGAGTAGCACTTGGGAGTTGTATGAAGTACTTGCTCACTCCCAACAGTATCCATGATTGTGTGTCTCCGATTCTGCACACCTCCTTGCTTTAGTCCCTGAAACTAGGTGCAGTAAATTGATTGCCCCAGGCCTATTAAAGGAGCCACAGATCTGGGGATTTGTGACTGCTCAGAGTAGGCCCTGAGACACTCCTAGTGAATTCGTAGAATGATTGTTGGGTCTGCTGGACAGGCTTCTGTTGATATCTCTGTCCTAATGAGGCTCCTGTCTGTCTTGGATTTCTAGTCTGTACCAGCTTTGAATGCTGAGGTCTCTCTGCTGTCGCTGCTGGCTTCTACCTCTCCTGACCTCTGATAACTGATTCTTCCGGTCCTTTCATTCTTGTGTGTGGATCTCTAATTTACTGTAATTTCTTTCTGTTTAGTTTTATTGTTCAAAATTAGAAAATGCATTTTCATACTCTTCCATACATACAATCTTTTAAACTTAAGCAAATGGATTGCAGTATGATATTCTTATATAACTTTATTATTCTCCTTACAAGCTTGTTAGAGATTTTTTCCCCACATTTTCCATATAAAAGTATCCTATTCTTTCCAAATTGTACATAGAATTCCTATGCCATTGTAGAGATGTATATACATTGTTTTGTTTTGTATATCAAGACAGTGTTTCTCTATAGCTTTGGAGCCTGTCCTAGAACTAGCTCTTGTAGACCAGGTTATCCTCGAACTCAAAGATCCTCCTGCCTTTGCCTCCTGAGTGCTGGGATTAAAGATGTGCGCCACCACTGCCTGGCTGTACATACATTGTTTAAACAGTTCTCTTGATTGGACTTTGGGTTGTTCCCAATTATTTTTATAAATGATATATAATAAACATAATGATTGTTGCTTATATGTCTTATTGGACATTGATTTTAGTATCATGAGGCTAAACCCCTTATTGAACTGTTGAGTCCAGAAACTAAAAAAATACTTATTTGTTGTTTGGCATTATGTGCATGATGTGTATGTGGGCACTCATGCGTGTGTGTGTGTGTGTTGTGTGTGTGTGTGTGTGTACCATTGCATGCAAGCTACATTGCACATGTGGAAGTCAGAAGACAATTTTGTGGCATTCCCTTTATCTTTATATGTTCTCTGTGCATCAAACCCAGGTTGTCAGTATTGTAGGGTGTCCCAGAGAAGACTGCCAATAGAAAGTCTTTGTTAGCTGGCAGCACCAAGCCTTTCTCAGGGTGAGCACAAGAACCATGTCTAGGGTTGACATGCTTCAGTTAGCAAGAACAGTTGGCCAGAAGTGGAATTACAGAAGCTAAAAACCAAGGTTAGTCCATCAGGAGACTTTGCTAGAACTGTGTAGTGTGATGGCTTAGGTCTTTGTGCTGAGTTTTATGGCCTGAATGATGCCTTCATCATGGGGTCAGTTGTGCTAAGGCCTGGGGGCTATTGAGGTCCAGGGCCTGCTAAAATCAGGCTTCTCTCACAAGTGCTTTTACCAACTGATCCATCTTACCAGATGTGAGTGTGAGCATTTTTGCATTTAAAATTTGACCAGCCAACCAAAAATGGTACAAGCTTTATAAACTTATTGACAGAGAGGGTATGTACTTATTCATGCCATCACCAGCAATGGATATTTTCATTTAATTTCCTGGTGAGTATGGATTCAGTTTGGCTTTCTCTGACTCCTTGACATTATACTTATTCCTAGACGTCTCTAATGCTTCCTCTTCTTGCTTTGTCTCTGCATTGTTCATTATTTTGTTGTTGTTTGGTTGATTTGGTTTGTGGAGCTCTGACTGTCTTAGAACTCACTCTGTAGACCAGGCTGGCCTCAAACTCACAGAGATCCACTTACCTGTCTCCTAAGTGCTGGGATTAAAGGTGTGTGCCTCCATACCTGGCCTTTTCATTTGCTTTTACATTGTGCTTATCTTAGGTGGGAATTTTCAAGAATTATTTCTGCATTGAGAATTCTGTATGCTTTTGTCAGTAAGAGAATAAAAAGGGGGGGAGGATTTGGAAGAGCAGTTCAGTTCTTACTGGCATGTGCCTGGATTTGGAAGAGCAGTTCAGTTCTTACTGGCATGTGCCAGGGTAAGGGCGTGAAAGAACATAGTGAGCTGGTAGCTTGAGTGACAGCAGCAGGTGATAAAGATCACGTCTATCTTAAAACCTAGACCTCACAAAAAGAGGAATGAGAACAGCATGTTAGCAAAGTGTGAGACTGACTGTGGTCTTGAATGGGCAAAGAGATTACCTAAAAGATCATTGCTGTAAACCCAGAGGGGTTACAGGCCAGACAGAGCAGCTGCAAAGTGGAGGTATGGGAGATGTGTACTCTATTTATATGGTAGAATCAATAGGATTGGTAACCAAGGAAACACATCAGGACCAAGGGAAGAAAAACACATCAGGACCAAAGGAAGAAAAGATCAATTTCAGACATGGTGATGTGGAACTAAGAATGCCCAAGTAGACAGATATGTGTAGTCAGTGGTGTGAAAATACTGGGCAAATGGGAATTGGTCTTGTTTGCCGCACCATTTGCAGGCCAAAGCAGCTATGAAGTGGAGGAATGAGAAGTGTTCTATTTGAATGTAAGAACCAATAGGATTGGTGACCACAAGAGGACAGACCCAGTAGATGGAGATGAACGAGAGAAGGGAGCTGTCACTGAGAGCCAGTGAGTTTGTCTAGAAGACGATGTCTATTGCAACGCGAAGGCGCTGTGCTGAAGAATGCCGTCATTTAAGAAGAAAAGCCACATGTGGTAGACACACTGCCGTTCTGCAAACCGATATGCCCCAAACACTCCATAAATAGTATTTTCTGAACTTATATATATATTCATTTATTTTGGTGGAGGATTACATGTTTGCTAGTGCATGTGTGTAGAGTCGGGAGTCCAGCTTGTGGGAATAGGTGCTCTCCTTCCACCATGTGGGTCTTGGTGATCAAACTCAAGGTCCAGGACTTGGAAGCAAGTACTTTGATCCTTGAGCTTTGTTCCAGATCAATAAGTACTTACCAACCAAATAGAAGTTAGTGGGGAGGAGTAACGCGGAATCATCCAGAAAGCCCGAGAACCATCATCGGAGTCAGAGGAGACCCACAGCCATTGGATGGCTTTGCCAACATCAAGGGAGAAAAATGTCCAAAAAACAAATTGGTAGGCGTATCAGTTGCTACGGAGGGGCGTTTGAGGGAGAATTGAGGAGCTTTTAGCTAGATGGCTTAAAGAAAGCAATTTTGTTTGGGCAGATAAGGTCTGAATGCAGAAGGAGTCAGTTTGCAGTGCGCTGGGGGGTAAGCAGTGAGGAAGCCGACAGAAACAGGATCCCCTGGTTGAAGTGTTTAGATTATGGGGATAGCTTCGCCGTTTGCTTCACTTCCACAGTGACACCTGCCAGTCCCTCTCGATCTTTGACCCTGGTTAATGTGCTGTTCCACTAACTAGAGGCCTTCAGTATCGTGGGAAAATGCTGGCCGCACAGGTGTTTGAACCCGATCCAGACCTACTGACCCGGAAAATGCAGGGGCCTGGCCTGCAGGAAGAGTTTTCATCAGAAGGTTTAACAGGGGAATTTGGAAATTTGCAGTTCACTGGCCTAACAGTCAAGATCTTTAAACCTGAGTGCCTGAGAACTGAGGCTCTGTCCTTCTACTTAGAAAGCAGCAGGCACCCAGCTTCTGCATGTGACTGTGGGCACAGGAGCCTAGGAAGCCTGACTCCCCCACGGAGTCTCAAAACATTCTATTAGTTACTTTCCGATGACTGTGATGAAATACTGTGACCAAAAGGAGCACATCAAGGGGAGTTTATTTGGCTCACAGACCCAGAGGAAGGATCCATAATGGCAGGGAGGTGTGCTAGCAGGTGGGGGGGGTCGCATCTCAATCTCACACAGGAAGCAGAGATAAAGAGAGTGGATATGGACGGGAAGAGGGATGACGGTATCAATCCTTGAAGCCTGCCCCCAAGACTGCCCCCCCCCCCCACACAAAGGATCCATAACCTCCCCAGGCAACACCAGCTGGTGACTAAGTGTTCAAATACTTGAGCCTATGGGGGCCATTTCCCTTTCACACCAGTACAAATCTCATTTTCTAAAGACATGCTCTGCTTTAATAGGATTTGGTTTTACGTTTTCTAAAGGTCTGGGATTCTCTTCTCCCGTCTTTCTATCCTTAAAATGCCATGTGGTGTTTTATGTTTGCCTACCACTTGAATGGCAATGCTGGGAGAGTTGGAGCCAGTGGCAGACGCTTTCCTGATTCCAAATTTATCAAAACGTTTATTTTTTTTTTCTCCTTACCAGGTCTGTGAGCTGGATATTATCTTTAATTTTGAAAAGGCGTATTTTATCCTTGATGAATTTATAATAGGTGGAGAAATTCAGGAAACATCCAAGAAAACGGCAGTCAAGGCCATTGAAGACTCTGATATGTTACAGGAGGTCAGTACAGTTTTTATTCCTGGGAAAGATGATGTTGATTCCAGCACTAATTATAATATAGCTACCCCTCTGATTACTACACCCGCATGTTGTGCTGGGCATAGCTTCTACTTTAAACAATTCTCACGTATTAGTTTGCTCAATTCTTTCAGCAATTCTAACCAGGTCTCAGTCTGTTTTCTTGTGAGTGAACAGAGACTCGGGAGGTGAAATGTCCTGCTCATTTTTGTAGTTAATAAATATGAAATAGAGCTTTGGACCCTTGCGGTTTAGTCCTGAGTCTTTGCTTGTCCTGTCTTGCTGAGCTTCAGGGTCTGAAAATATCTTACCCTCTTAGGGGTATCAAATGCTTAGAGCTATTCTTTGCAAACGTAATTTTATGAGATGTATAAAAAGGCTTTCATTAAAATATCTGCTCTGCCCTGGGAAGGAGACACAGCAGTACGGAGTTATTTTATTTGCCAGGAATATTAGAGCTATGTGATCGAAGATGGCATTTGTCATTTTAATTGAAATTCCCTGCCTCTTGGGAAGACCCTAGGTCTGTGTCTGTGTGCTCTTGTTTGTGTAAATGACTCAGGAGCACGTATGGCTGGATTGCTGAGGTATAAATGGGCCCTGAAACCTGTGCTTGGCGCTGCCCCTGACATTTTGCCTCATATAATATCCAGGGACTTTTCTTTTTAGAAGCATCCCAGATTTGAATCTGACCTGGTAGGGTAATATAACTTACATTAACCCCTTCCAGGTCACTGGAAGAGAACACTGTGTTTCTCTGACTTTTGTCTTCTAGAATGAGGCAGTTCTGAGCAGTCCTAAACCAAGCATATTTCTAGGTGCTTAGATTCTGTTCCGGCCTCCCAGAATACCAGTGGGTCTTCCTTCCTTTCCTCTCTTTTCCCCCTGTTGCCCCCACTCTCCACTGTGTGTGTGTTTGTTTTTTTGGACAGAGTCTTACAGTGGAACCCAGGCTGGCTTTAAATTCACTATTCTTCTGCCTCTACCTCCCAAGTGCTGGGATGACAGGCATGTACCACACCTGGCCTCAGTGGGTCTTTCCATCTTCCTGTTTTCATAACAGCAGGTCAAGAGTCAAGAGGATTTCAAGAATTGTAAAGTACCCTTTTAAAATTGGTACTAAGGCCATTCTTCCTGCTATTTGGAAATAAGAGACTGATTAAGTTAATAAGACATTAGGCATGATTTCCCAGCAACTGTCTTGGCAATACTTTGAGCTGATTACTTACTCCTGCCCATGGAGGGACTCCATCCTCAGGTGAGTGGACATGAAGAAAGGCAAGGGTGGGTCCCACAAGCAGCTCTGGGTGCCTGTTAGGTCAATGCATTCATTGCTAGAGGTATTATCCCCTTGAGGAAATGCATTAAACCTCATTGAGTCTTACTTGACTCCTTCAAAATGTCATAAAAGGGATTTTATGAGGCACTGAAGCAATCAGTACTTGTAAATAACTTGTAAAAGAACATTTATTAAAATATGCTGGGGTGGAGAAGCAGGGAGTAGGAAGTGAGGGTTATTCCTAAGACTCTACTCTTTGTCTTTAAGATAGAAGCTTCTTATAGGAGAGACAGACCTTTCACAGGGTCTTTGGTACTTTGGTAGCTAAAGTTTCCTGAATTGAGGCCAAGACACACCTGAGTTATTTCGAAGTCCCCCCGGCTGCAGGAAATAGGCTTTAAGAACTTTCAGTGGATCTTTGTTCCTAGTTCCACTTAAATCTTGGAAGCAGGCATTTCAAGAAGTGAGCCCTTTCACAGGAAAGCACTAATTGGTTGACCGTGTCCCTGATGGCTGAGAAGACAGTGTGAACTGGTAGAGTTAGATGCCCCATCTTAAGCCCTGTACCTCAGCGACCAGGCAAGATTGTGGCTGCCCTTAAATGGCTCTTGTTGAATGAACAGAGCCTGCCAAATGCCACAATGTTGTTAGTGTCCTTTTGGGCTCCAGTACCCCTTCCAGTAACATCTGTGAACATTTTGGGAGAGCTTGTGGAAGAGTCAACTTTGCATGTCTGGTCTGCTTCATAAAGTACAGAATATGTAGGAGAAAATGTTCAAATTGCATAAAGGGGAAGAATACCCCTTTACTTCCTGACCTGCCACGATCCCCACATTGGACACCATTTGTCATATCCCATTCCTGGGTGACAATTACTGGGTCCTGCCTGGCTTCTTTGTCCCTGTTTGGAGGGAAGTGTGAGGATTAAGAAAAATAGACAAGAGACAACTGATAGAGTTGGGAGGGCATCTAGTAAACACTGAGTTTTGCCTCATATTTTTTCTCATAGGCTTTCTATGCCCCAGTCCAAAGAGGAAGGGGAAGGCAAGAGACTTCTTTACCATGATACAAGGAACTAACAAAGTAATTACCTTCTTAGTATCCAAAACAACATCAAGTAACCACACTCTAGGTCAAAACAGCCTGTCAGTAGCCACACCTTAGGTCAAATCTCCCGCCATATAACCTTGAAGGAGCCAGAACAGGTCTGGCTCTCTGACCTTTAGTCAAGGTGGAACGAATCCTCTTCCGTGGCTTCCCACACTTAGAGTTCAGCTCTAAGTACGCATTTGTAGTTACTAGGGTCCAAGAAAGGCCTTTATGATGTTGTCTTCTTTTAGAACAACTGAAAACCATGAAATAGCTCTTAGGACTTTCCCCTCAATTACACCTAATGAAAGTTTCTTGGGCTAGGGGATAGAAACAAAAGTTAATTTCACATATTTAACAATACCCATAGTCTTAAAGCTCCAAGTACTCATCTTAATCTGAGCATATCCAGGTTAGATGTTGATAATTCTGAAAGTCTAATTGTCTGGGGATGACTGATATGGGAGGGAGTAACAGCAATGTGGGTGATGTCATAAAGTTAGAAGCATAGAGATTGTAGAGTAGAGGTTGTACTAGATGAAGAGAATGATCTTCACAGACCATAGCCTGTTAGGAAGGGATGGTCAAATGGAGTCAAGCTGTAGGCCATCTCATTCATGAGGATGTATGAACAACTGCTTGGTACACCCCGACACTTTTCAATATTCAGAGCATAAACCAAAACCACAGTGCAGTAGAAAGGGGATGCATATTAGGTACAGAATGCATCTTATCAAGGTATGAAAGTCTCCAGTTGGGTCCAAAGATATGACCCTAGCTTGACTCTAGTGAAGGCAAGGGAAGACAAAGATTTGAGACTGTGACTGTTTTAAGTCAGTTCCAACCCTTTTTAAGTGCAGGTTCAAGAAAGCAACAAATTCTTAAAACATTTCTTTATGTCCTTGGAGTGATAGCAGGAATCACCTCATGCTAATATAGGGTGGATAACCAGAGCCCAGTAAACCTTGCAGCAGTGAGGTATTCACTTTATGTCCTTGACCATCTCATGCTTCTTCAAGGCTGCAGAAAGTGTTGGGCAGGGTGTCCATACTGTCCATTCAAATTTGCAACAGTAAGACATTTTAACTGCAAAGACAATATAGCCGTAGCAATATAAGAGTATCAAACAAAGGGAATATGTTATTCTAGATTTTATTTTATCATCTTTTTAATATTGATAATGTGCTGTCATCTCTTACTCTAAATTTTAGACTTAATTTGCTTTGGATCTTTTTAAATGGGGATAAACTCTACAAAATTCACATAGGTTAGGGGTCATTGTTAATACCCAAGTCAAGTTAAAAGGTAATGATGGAATATTTAAGAGGAGATTCAGGCCAGATGTCCTTGGTTATGAGCCTCTTTGGACCAGTGCTCAGTTAGGAGGCTGACAAGCTTTAGAGAAAGTGTGGGTGACTAATCATAAATCATTTCAGCAGTGGTACACTGAGATTCTAAAGAGACAGGGAACACAGGTAGAAACCCTGATTTCTGATACGGGTATCCTCTAGATGAGTGGTGCTCAACCTTCCTGATGCTGCAATCCTTCAGTACAGTTCCTCATATTGTGATGACCCCCCCAACCATAAAATTATTCTGTGGCTACTTCATAAGTGCAATTTTTCTACTGCTGTGAATTATAATGTGAATACCTGATTTGCTGGGTATCTACTATGCAACCTCCAGGTTGAGCGGCTCTGGACAATCTTGTTGGCCACATCCTTGATCTCTTTGGCCCCAGCTGCCAATCTTTCCTGAGGTGTTGAGTGATCACACATATGTTGGGGTGCATAATTAAATGTCAGTTGCTAAGCAAATTGGGAGTGAGTCACAGTGGCTTAAAGTTTTGCCTAAGGATAACTTGCTACCCCCCCCCCCCCCCGCACCCTCCATAAGCTCTCTTACTGATGTAACCTGGGTCATTGTTTTTCATAAATGTGTATCTGTTCAGTAGGAGGGAGTTTGCAATACCAGTGTGGAATTCTACCTGTCTTATCAAACACTTAAAAGAAAAGATGAAGACAGGAAAGTAAAACTTTGGGGCTTAGCAGCAAACTTGATAACTAAAAGAGGATCTGGATATTTTGGAGAAGTGCTCTTCCAAAGGCATGGTGGAAAGCTTTCCCAGCCATAGGATACTTATCCCTTCTGACTGGGCTGTAGGTATAAAGAAGAGGTTCTGCAACAGCATAGAAAACAATGCACGTGTTACATGTACTTGGGGTTTCTCAAACACATGTGCCCACGTGTGGTCCTCACGGCCATTTAGACAGGAGCTTTAAATGAACAGCGGTGTCTCCGTCGTTGTTCCAGCATCTCTCTTCCCAAACATCCACTTCCTGATCAAGCTTACCCTTTTCTCAGTTGAAAGTGATGTATGTACAGTCATGTGTCCATGGTAGATAAATGATATTCAAACTTGTAGCCACTTAAAGTAGAATGCAAAGAGTTATGTCTATATGCGCTTTTGAATTTTTTCAACATCGTAAAAGAAAAAAAAACCAACAGAATGAAAAACAAATCATAGTCTGTTAATGCATACGGTTTAAAGGGACAATGGCTCTAAGTCACTGTTCTCTTTCAGACAATGGAAGAATACATGAACAAGCCCACGTTTTAACGGTGCCATCTACTTGAAGATTCTGAGTGCTTCGTGTTGGGAATCAACCCATGAGCGACTCTTTGCATCCGGTCTCCACACAACTTCTGGCTCCATGCCAAAAGTAACTTAAAGGGATTGTTGTTAGCATAATGTATTTATAGTTGCTACGTGTCTGTGTATCAGTACTCGTTGTGGTTCTAGTTGTTTCAAGTAATTGTGCAGATTGAATAGTTGTTTGCCATGTTTGTGGCATTTTTTTAACGTAATTTCAAATATTAGTTGCAATATGATAATTTTTGTTGCCATTTGATAGGTCTACCTGTAGACTGACAACTACTTTGTGATAACTCACAATTCTGAATGTAAAGTATATTTTATATAACAAATGCCTTTCCTAAATGTTTTTAAAAGGTACATGAATTCAAATTTATGTTACTAGTTCAGATTTCATATATGATACAGACATTTTTAAATGTTCAATACTACTATAATTTCAGGTCAGAGACAATTTATATGACTTTAATGTTTTGAATTCAAGTTATTTTCTTCAGAATTTGGGATAGAACTTTATAAATGATTTTGATGTTTTAGAAGGTGCTAGATTGAGATTTTTTTTAAAACTTTACTTTCAATTGAATATAAGGGACATTTCAATAAGGTTATGTTTTCTACAAGCTACCTATTTATTATGGTTTCAGGAGATCTGGAGATAAAATATTACAGCATCTCCTATTATTACCAAAGTACTAACAAAGGAATAGCTAGATCAATAATTGTAATCTCCACTACTATTTTACATCTCATGTTCCATTTAATCCTTGTCATCGAGAGGCTTCTTCAAATAATTTTAATGTAAGCTGAATGCATTAGGTTTCCTTAGGGCATGTATTTTCATTGTGTCCTTTATGGGAGGGGACTCTATTCCTTTTTCCTCTCCTCTTCCCCAGGAAAATATTTTCTGCTGACCACTATTATTGTGACCATGTCACCTTCATGCTTCCAAAACAAACGTTCTGCATAGTCAGGTACTGAGTGTGCTCAGACATGAAGTAGGGAGTTGCTGTGTGGCATTTGTTCTCGGCTCCCGTGTCTGGAGTTTCGGGTATGTATTTTCATTGTGAGTGTCAAGGTCTGATATCATCCATATCAGAGTGCTTAGGACGCTTACGATTTTCCTAAGACAATAGTGAGCTTGAGTTTGGGTTCTGTGGGAGATCTCGAAAGGGAACATGACGGTTTGTTGCCTTTGGTTCATCTCATCAGTCATATTTAAGGCATGATGGCAAAACCAGAATGGAAGAACAGTCAAACGGACCCATTCCTCAATATAACCATTTATATAAAGGCAATAATTCAGTTTGCATATGAGGTAATAAATGGACTTTTAATAGCTGACATAGCTTCAGATTAATAATATGACTATGGTGGCCGGTTGATGTTTGTCCCTTTTGAACAACTTTGTTTAGACAGACTTCAGGTTTGTGCACTAACTTAAAAAAATGGTTAAGAATCTTTGTCAAACATTTTGTAAAACTGAACTTTCTGTAATTTCAGAGGTTTTCTGGTTCCTTCTCAGTGTTTTTGAATGAAGGTATCATAAAATGTACTGCTTATATTCTGGACAGAAACACTTTTGACACTGTCCAACTTGTACAAGGATTATTCCTGTCGATGTACACATAGAAAGTGATTATATTTATATGACATACTGGGGCAAATTCAAAAGATTTGAGGAATGGCTTACATGAACTTTAGTGAAAATCATTATGCATATTTTCTTTATTATTACAAAAGTCTAAGAAAAGTACCAAGTGAAAAGAAAAATAATACTGAATTTGTATAAAACTTTCAAATAAAATGTTAAAAGATGTTGATAATGAACTTGAGTATGATTTCATGACTATACATGTAATATATATATGTGTGTGTGTGTTAACTAATCTTTTAGTTCTTATCATTCTAATTTTAGTTTCTGGTAAAATCCCTTTAGAATCTCTTGCTAAGTGGTGCAGTGGTGGTGCGCGCCTTTAATCCCAGCACTCGGGAGGCAGAGGCAGGTAGATCTCTGAGTTCAAGGCCAGCCTGGTCTATACAGCGAGTTTCAGAACAGCCAGGGCTACACAGAGAAACCCTGTCTCAAAAAACAAAACAACCCTCCCCCTGCACACATACACACAAAAACAACTAAAAAGGGAAAAAAGAAAATAATTTCTTGCTGTTTAGTAATGAGAACCTCACAAGGTGGAGGCTCCTGGGAGCATACTCATTTCTTCCCCCATTCTGTTCTTCCAGCAATTCTTTAGTGTGACAACAGGATTTCTTTACTGGCAGCCAAGAAGCAATCAATCTTTCATAACTTTCATTAACATATGTCAAGGCTTTTTTGCGATAAAATAAGCGAATTTTCTCATCCTGAATCTCTTAAAATAATGGTAAGGCTTTCATCAAATACACTGTTCTTCGAATCCCAATAATTCTTCCAAGATGTGTATTATCAGACTATAAAATATCATTGATGGATTGCGTGGACATCGATTGACTTCTCAGAGGTTTCATCAGTAAACACATTGATAAGTGTTAGTGTAGTTTTTCATATGGCCCCTGCAGTTTTTGGTACAATACATTCAGATGTTCTGGAATATGCAAAGCCAACCAATGACAATTTCCAACTATGGTAAATGGGAGGCCATTTCTTCGTTTCATCCCTTTTTTGATTTGTTACAAACACTTAATAAAACTACCCATGGACAATGTGCCTTGATACTAGACAGCAGTAATCTGCTTTGTCACAGGTAAAACCAGAAGCATCTAATAACATCTAGGACTTTATTAAAGTCACTTTTCTCCTCCCCCCATCCCTTATCCCCTCTTCTCTCCCCACTCTTCTCTCCTTCCTCACACCTTTTCCTCCTTCCCTCCCTCTCTCTCTTTCCCTGAATTAATGCCTTCTTCCCTCTACTTCCTCCCCGGTTTCCCTCCCTTTCTTCTCCCTCTCTGTCTTCGCTGGCTTTCTATTGCTGCGATAAAATACCATGACCAAAAGCGCCTTGGTGAAGACAGGGTTTATTTCAGCTTATGGTTTATAGACCATCATGAAGGGAAATCACGGCAGGAACTGAAGCAGACCCCACAGGATTGCTGCTTGCCCATCTTGCTTGCCTATATCACCTAGAATCACCCGCCCAAGAGAGTGCCACCCTCAGTGGCCCTCCCACATTAATTATGGCTCAAGAAAATGCCACACAGATTTGTACACAGGCCAATCCGACGGTGGCAATTTCTCACCTGAGGGTCCCTCAAATATAGGCGACTCAAGATTGTGTCAAGGTGACAAAAAACTAGCCAGCACACTCACTGTCATGTTTTCCCCGTCACCGGACCTCACTGTGTGGCCGAAGCTGGCCTCTAGCTGGTGACCCTCCTGCCCCTGCCACCCAGCTGCTGAGGTTTCGGCATACAACACCACACCTGCCTTAGATTCACATTTTGATGTATGTTTTGGTATGTAATTCAAGCCTCCAGACAGACGTTAGAAAGTTCTCCACAAATGAATTCACATATTTACTGAATCTTAGGGTCCTCTTGGATGTGGCCCATCGGTCCCTAGCATGTGCACCTCTCTCCTCGTGGCTTCAGTTCTAGGCGCTCATTTATTGTTTTTGCTTTCTAGTGTGTTTTAACGTTTCTTTTGAGAGCATCTCTCTCTTGACTAAGAAAAGTCAATTAATTTGAGATACATTCATGTCGCCATCATTTTCTTCAGTGGAGTGACATTGGGTACTTCCACCGCAGTCCAGCACAGGCCTCATGGCCAGCACGAATCAGACTCCATGGTTTTTAGTGGAGTCTTTCTTTTTCTTCCCCTCCCCCTTTGAAAGAAAGAACATGAAGTTGGGTGGGTAGAGAGGAGGAAGATCTGGGAGGCACGGGGGCAAGGAGAAGAATATAATAAATATACTGTATGTAATTCTCAAATAAGAAATTATTTAAAAAGAAAAAAAATAAAGCAATAGTTAGATCATTTGCATTCATTAAAATGGAATCAAATAAACTGAGAAGTGAGAGTGTGATAAATTTTCAATTAATACAGTTTAAATTTGAATGCTTGAAATGTTAAATTTTGGTTAAATAAAATGAAATTCCATAAAGCTCTTAAACTATATATATATTAGTTTTAATTATGCAGGATTAAATACATTTTTGGAGAATTTATCTTTTATAATGAATTGACTTAATGAAATTACATTTTCCATTATTTAGAAGTTGAGCGTTTTGAGGAAAAAAATGCTCAATGACATTTTGTCTAGTCAGTTTTTGAGTCATTGTACGATTAAAGGCTAAGAGTAAAATGATGGGGAAATAAATAAACCACAGTAAGTTAATGAGAAAAGTTGCTAGAATCAGTTGTACATTCTACTTGGAGCAACAATCCCATGTAATAATAATGTCAACAAAGAAAACAATTTTAGATTGTTAATTGAAAATTTGCTAAAATTATAGAAGCTTAATTTGAAGAAAATGTAAATCTTTTACACATCCAGCAAACCTAAACACAGTAAATAATAAAGTAGAAAATCAGGTGAGTTGGTGATTTCAGGAGATGCTTCCTGAGAGACTCTTCTATTCTAGCCTTCTCACTCTGGGTCCTGCTTGGCTTTTTCTCAGCTAGACACAGGCTAGAATTATCTGGGAAGAGAAACCTCAGCTGAGAAAATGCCTCTGTCAGATTGTCTGTGGGTGAAGTCTGTGAGCTCATTTTCTTGATTGTTAATTGATGGAAAAAAGTACCACCCCCCGGGGGCCTTGCCACTCCTGGGCAGGTGGTTGGTGGTGGTGTGAGAAAGTGGGTTGAGCAAGCCATGAAGGAAAGTCAGTAAGCAGTCTTGTTCCATGATCTCTGCTTCAGTTCTTGCTTCTAAGTCCCTGCCTTGAGCTTCCGCACAGACACTATGCTGTTCCTAAGTGGCTTTTGATGCTGTTTTATTACAGCAATAGAAACCAGACAAAGACACACTATTCCTGTTGTCTGCACTTAAAACATTATGAGCAAGAATATATACATACTGAAGTTAAGAATTTTTCTGAGGACGCCATTCAAATACCATTAAATTTAATTTTACTTTTTGTGAACTGCAATAGGGAATTTGGGCCTGAATTTTTATTTCTATTATGGTTCTCAGAAACCAGTCTCTGAAAGCAAAGCAGTAAGCCTTAGCACATAGGTCAGGGTGCGTGATTAGTGGAATTGTGAATCCTATTTGTGTTTAGCTAGAGCTTTACAGGAGAGCTTGGGGACCTTGATGCTAGTCCTGAGTGTCATTGACAGGACTCACGAAGAGGTGGATTATGGGAAGATGACGGGATGACTGAGGTGAACCAGAGAGGAAAGAAAATGAGAACACCAATGTTCAGACTTTGATGGGGTCACGGTGCTAATCATTTGTTTAATTAACTTTCCTTTAGATCAAAGGCTTTACCATAGGAAGGTATTTGATGAGCCTGTTTTCCTGGTGTGTGGTATAAGCTAAGGACTTTTAGGGCATGATTTTCATTCTTTCAACTGATGAGAGTCAAGTATACTGAGTGCTCTCTGAATGACGGACACTGTTGCAGGAGCAGAGAAAAGGCTGCTCCTGAAATACGGACGAGAAGTGAACTGCCAAGTTTGTGTTTGGGAGTTTCGCAGGTGGAACTTCTCACGGTCTTGAGAAGGAAACATGTCTTCCTGGCCCTGGATAACGGTTTGAAAAGGTAGCGTCCAATGGCCACTTCGGCCACTTAGCGAAGGCATCCATTTAACCTTGTTTATAGCTAAGCACGAACGAAAGCTTCACATTTGATTCCCAGCTGAGGAGCCAGGGTAGGATGCAAACAACATGGCTTGGGAAGCGAAGGAAAAAAAACTGCATGTTCATTTATGAGATCACTTCCTGGTGCCCTTGGGTGTGCTGTGGGAATTAATTTCCCAATCTCTTTTGCAAGTCAGGTTTTTCATGGGCGTAGTAATGACCAATGGAATGTGGGTCAAAGTGATGTTCTGAGTCACGGGACTGCTATGTGGTCATTCATTCTCCGTCTTCACTGTTACAGCTGACGGCAAAGAACCCATGATTCAGAGAAAGCAGAGCCTTGCCGAGAGTTTAAAACATGTTAGAAAAGCCAACCAACTGACCAGTCGCTAGCCACAGAAGGGAACTTCTAGTGTCTGAAGCCAGTGAACTCCAGCTGTTTATTGTCACACGAGTCTGCCCTAAACAATGCATGACCCATGCTGAGCTGTTACCAACAGAATCATCAAGACTAGGACGTCAAGTGTGTTCTTAGGGCATAGACAAACCATAAGACCCTTGGTAGTGAACCCACACGGCTGCTTATCTCGTGATTGCAGAAAGAAGCTACTGTGTTGGCTGGAATATCGTGCCCCTCCCGGGCTTATGTTTTAAACACCCAGCTGGTGGCGCTGTTTGGGATACTGTGGATTCTTGAGGAGGCAGGTCCTAGCTGGAGGAACCTAAGGGTTGGCCTTCAAAGTTTATAGCCCAGTCTTAAGTTCGGTTCTGTTCTCTCTGCTTAGTGGGTCATGGTTCTGAGGCTCTTATACAACATGCCCAGCTACAGCGGGTCCTTACAAACTCTGCCAGTCTTTCCCTGCCATGATGGACTGAAACCATGAGCCAAATTCTTTCCTGTGTCAAGTTGTTCCTGTCAGGGATTTTGGCAACAGCAATGCAGAAGAAGCTAAGTCAGGTACTGAGATATATGCATCAGCTGTATTAACAAAAACACGGTTATGATGCCGTTTGTACACCACAGATGTTTTTATGGAGATAAATATTTGAGTCCCACAGACACTCTGAGCCTGCAGGCAATTTTGCTTCTCATTATGCAAAGCATGTAATTTCACCTAAAAATTTGATATAATTAGGTGTAATTGTTTAATTTTTGGAAAATTGTAAGCACTGGCAGTATTGGGATTTCAGAATCTGGAGCCTGGGAGCCAACACTGCTATTTCCTACGTTCTCAGCACTGTACCTGTCCACTTGAGTTTGCATGCTGGCCTAGCTTTAGACTCGACTTGCTCGATCCCTCAGAGATTGCTAGTGAAGTCTTCTCCTCTGCCTTCTGAGGGCCTCCACGTTCTGTCCTAATACAAGTTACAAATCCTGCTCTCTTCTGCCGGGTGAGTGTATCCCATTTTTCTTGGCTTTTGATTGTTCAATTTATTCCTTTTACTTGGTCCATCTTCTAACCCTAGATTCTTTAAGAAAAAATGTTTATTCTTTATTTATTAACTGTGTGTCTCCTCTTGTGTATGCCATGGCACATGCGTGGAGATCAGAGGACAGCTTATGGGAGTTGGTTCTCTCCTTCCACCATTTGCATTCCGGGGATCAAGTTTAGGTCGTCGGGTTTAGTAGCAAGCACCCTTCTACCCTGAGCCATCTCGCCAGCCATTTTATATCCATATTGTTAAATATATCACTTAAATGCCACTGATGTCATAAATTTTCTTGATCCATTCTTTCTCTCTAAAAGCCCTTTCAACGACATGTCTCCTTCAATATCTTTTGGCAGATACCTAAATATACATCTTATATACTTAAATATATATCTTATAAACTGATCTCATAAAAAATATTTACAATGATCAAGATGGTTTGGAGTGTGTGTGTGTGTAAAAGAGAGGGATAAGAAATGGAGAGAGAGACAGAGTTATTTCTGATCAATGGTCTATAAGTGTCCAGTAAGCTTCTGTTATCACTCCCAGGCTTGAATACCTTTAAAAGAAGCACGACAGGCTCACGAAAGTATCAAAGCAGTGTCTTCGTTCTCACAGCAGATGATCGGAATTGTTCACTCTTGATCAAAAGGCTTTCTGTTGTCTCTTGCCTTGAGACATAATTACGTTTCCAAAACACGGTAGGATCCCAAAGCTTCAAGAGATTCGTTTTGACTCTTATTGGCCAAGATTTTTTTTTTTCTCTTTTGCTGATAGCATAAGGACCCTACCTTCCCTATCAGGCCCTGGCACAGGGAGTGTCAGTAAGGACAGAGTGAAAGTCAAGTCAAGTGTTACTTGCCCCATGATGCAGGGATCAAAACTAAAACTGAATGCAATAGTGATACCTTAAGAATTTTTTTATTATTTTTGTTTGTTTATTTATATTTTGTGAAAGAAACAAGTGCGTTGATACTAGACCCTAGGCGACCATATTTTCAGGTCAGCTTTAATTCAGTTCTGTTTATGCAAAGCCGTTCATTCATCCTGGTGGCAAATCCGTCGTCACCTTTTGTTCTCAAGATGGATGAGACCCCGGTGGCTTCTGATTATATGTGAAAGAACAGACTCTTAAAAAAATACCCAGTTTGTGTCTACCCAAGCAGAGCAATTTTGTGTTTAGCTCTTCCCATAGATAATGAGTTTAGTACAGCTGTTGTAAGGATAGCATTTTTAAAACGAGCCCCCTCAACCCACACCTTTGTATGATTTTTTTTCTGATTTATGGAGTTAGAAAGTGGTGGTGTGCTGATTCTCTTCCTCATCAATCTTCCTTTTGCCTTCCGCTACACAAATCCGTTGACATTCTCTTGTCCCCTGCAGGAGCTGTACAAATGCAAGTGAAAATGGAGCCTGGAGAAGCACATTTGTAAATGAAAGGAAGATTCCTTTAAGGAAGCTTGAGTGTAGCTAGGAGTGGCAGTTGCCATGGAAATGATTGATGGCCAGTTGCACTAGATGGAGCTAAACCATTGCTTACGAAGGGCAGGAAAAATACTGTCTTTTTTTCCCCTTTCCCCCTTTTCAAATTTATAGCAGTTGAGCCATCGAGGAAATATTGAAAGTAGCAAAGAGATCAAGTTTCATATTGGCAAATGTAAAAATTCCCTGTTCATTTGATCCGCCATTTCATCATCTTCTTTTGTTGATGGAAATGCAGCAAAATAAAACTTTAGAGTCAAAAATTAGGATTGGTATCATCACTGCTGTATTAAAGTCACCCTCATAGGATGCTGTTGACAGCTGATGTTGAGAACCTTGGATTTGGTGTCCCTAGGACTTTGCTGTCTGTACTCTTTCTCTTTACTGATTCAGAGGTCCATTCTTTTATTGCCATTGTTTAGCTAGTGCGTCCACAGTTTCAGTGTCTTCAGAGTTCCCTTAGTGAATGCCTGAGACTAAAGGTTGCCACGGGCACTCTTACACCCAACACCATTCAGACACTGTTGTTTGGTAACATTGTACGTGGATACAAATAACTAGGGAAGGATTGGGGGTGAGGGGAGTCTAGGAAGATGCTCTGAAGGTGGAATGCAATTGTTTCACACTTTGTCAGGATTATGTGGAGTCAGAATCAACATGACTTGGGTAAAGACTATCAGTCAACATTTGAGTTAGTATAATTTAGGGCTTTTCCCCCCAATTATCTCCATGTTTTTAATGGAAGTAGATTTGCACACAGGTATATGTTAATATACCTGATTGACAATTGTGCATATATATATGTGAATGTATATTTGTCATTAAGAAAATTAAAATGACTTAAAACAAAACTAAAAATAATAGTCATGGGCTGGAGAGATGGCTCAGTGGTTAAGAGCATTGCCTGCTCTTCCAAAGGTCCTGAGTTCAATTCCCGGCAACCACATGGTGGCTCACAACCATCTGTAATGAGGTCTGGTGCCCTCTTCTGGCCTGCAGACATACACACACAGACAGATTATTGTATGCATAATAAATAAATAGATTAAAAAATAATAGTCATTATAAGATGACAGATAAACATATTGCTGAAGAAGAGTATGTTGGTGTGTGTGAAAAAGATCATACATGCTGGCTCATAAATGCTGAGACTCTACCTCAGGTCCTCAAACTGCGGTCCAAGGGCCAAATCCAACCTGTGGAGTCTTTTTTATGGCTACTTTACAAGTAAGGGTACTCAAGAGGAAGGAGAAGAATGAGGTGCAAAAGTAGAGGAGGAGGAGATAAAGGAGGAGATAGAGGAGGAGGAAGAGAAATAAGAGGAGGAAGAAGAGGAGGAGATAGAGGAGGAGGAGGAGGAGGAGAAGGAGGAAATTCCTACTTTCTGGCTCCTGGCACAGTATATCTTCTGACTCATGATTATACCTAAGAAGGAAAAGTCTCAAAAGTGAAAGATACTCATGACATTATGCTATAGAGTGAGCTTTCTAGGGCATTGATAATCATTTAAAAACTGAGAGTGAGTTAAATACCTAGGATAGACAACTGACTGTGTGATGTTCAAGAGGCTATTTCTCCATCAATAAGGTGATGCCCAGTGAAGATGGTGGTGAAGCCCTATGTTCTCAACCTGTATCTCACCCAGATTCACAGGTGCATTCAGACTCTAAATGTCTGATGTGGAACTACTCACTTTGCTAATTCACTGACTCATTAATTCAAACTGATACTAAAAAGCATAGACATTGTACATATTTGCCATGTGTCACATGTTTGAAAGCTTTATCTTGTGTGTTGTTTAAATCAGGCTAACTACACTTATATCCTAAACCATCTACAATTCTCTATGGTGAAAGTTTTCTAAATCCTTTAACTTTTTGAAACACATGGTACAGAATTTCTAGTTAGGGTTCCGCTTTTGTCTGTTAAACCTTATGTTATAAAACATAATGATGTTTTGCCTGGAACCAGATGACCTTTATGCGAAAGAGCCTGGCACTCCTGAGGCCTGTGCTCTACAGAGACATAACAGGGAGGTGCCAGCCCACAGTCCACTTGGAGGTCCGTTCTAGGGCACCCATTTCTCCTCTCTGAGGAAGAATTTCTGTTTCTTGACCTACAAGTTTCTTACTACCACATTCTGCATAACGTGGTATGGGTAGGGTTGGTTCTTACCCCATACTTGATTCGTAGGTCTTTGTGAAGCTATGTTTTGTGAGTCATTTTCCCTGCATACTGGTACTGCATACCACTTGGTGATTACTATTTTTTAATTTGGTTTGGTTTCAGAATATTGGCCAGGAATGAAATCAGATATGCATTACAGTTTGTTGATAGGCGCCAGATTCAGTTCACATTGTTGGCTCATTGCCTTTCGTAAGTCTATCAAATGAAGAAGAATCTGAGAAGAATCTCTAAACCCAATAATTCCCCCAGGAGGGAAGATAGCTAAGATAGAAGTCACATCCATCCCCTCTGTGCCTCTGAACTCAGCAGTGGCTATCTGTGTCTTTTAAGATAATTCCTACAAGCCGGCGATGGTGGCACACGCCTTTAATCCCAGCACTCGGGAGGCGGAGGCAGAGGAAGAGGCAGGCGGATCTCTGTGAGTTCGAGACCAGCCTGGTCTACAGATCTAGTTCCAGGACAGGCTCCAAAACCACAGAGAAACCCTGTCTTGAAAAAACCAAACAAACAAACAAAAAAAAAAGAAGATAATTCCTACAATTCTTGGTGTGGAGGCCTGCCTTTTTGTGATGTCTCCAGCGTCATTGTGGTTTGTTTATCCACCCCCAACACATGCGGGATGCGCTTGGTTGCTTATGCATTTTTGCTTGGTTAAATATTAAACTTCTTTATCTGTCATCTCCACTCAGAGCTCTTGCTTGATTGCTGAAGTGAAACAGCCTGCTATTTTCCCATGGTTACTCTCTTGTTCAGGGCCCTGTCTCATTTTCCTTGTGACACTCACACTGTCCAAATTTGCCCCATTGATTTGTTGGCAGATCAAGCTTTCATTTGACGACATCCGCACATATATATGCATCCCTCTCTGCTTCCACATTTGGTTTGGAGGAGAGACCCTGCACCTTTAACACCCAGGTCACGTCTCAGGAACATCTGGCCCTCAGGAGGCTCTCCCTGTCCTTCCATCCTTATTCTCCTCAACTTTCCTTTTCTTTTTTTTCTCTCCACACAGACTGTAAGTGGCTAGTGGATACATTATATGCTGTCCTGTACAGCAAACAGTCTCAGAAAGGAAGGACTGGTCTTTCTGTATCCACAGCTCACACAGGCTGGCATCCTGTAGAGGCCCATTTGTTTTTCTTTTTTCTTGGTTTTACAAGACAGGGTTTCTCTGTGTAACAGCCCTGGCTGTCCTGGAACTCACGTTGTAGACCAGGCTGGCCTCTAACTGACAGAGATCCACCAGCCTCTGCCTACTGAGTGCTGGGATTAAAGGCATGTGCCACCACCACCCGGCGAGGCTGATTTCTTAATCCATATCTGAATAAATGAGTAAATCCATAGTTGTTCCCAACTAATACTTACTATGCTGGCTTGATTTTCATCTACCTACAGTTTTTTTAAAATTCTTTCCTTATACAGAAAGGACAAGCATGAAAACCCTCCAGAAAGTATTTTTCTTCAAGTTACCCCCTTTATCTGTACACCGAGTTTAGAAAAATAAGCATAGACTGCAGACTGCTTTAATTAAAATGGCTTTAAGTAAGATCATGCAATAACCAAATGTCTTAACTTACATGCATGGGTATGTATATAAGCATGTGCACATGCATGTGTGCACATGGAGGCTAGAGGACAAGCTTGAGTGTCATCCTTAGATACACTGTCACCAATAGGCAGGCTGGCCAGTGAACCCTGGATCCTCTGTTTCCAGTTCCCCTGGGTTCAGATTATAATGCTATACCTTCATATTTGGCATCATTACATGGGCTTAGGGGACTGAACCCGCCCGGGTCTTCATGCTTGCAAAGCAAGTACTTTACTCACTCAGCTATCTCTCCAGCACACCATGTCTTTATTTTAAAGAAACACACACAAAACCAAACAACAACAAAACCAGTGAGTGATGTTATGATTAGATAGAAAATGTTAGGTAGAAAATTACAAAGTTGTACAATGGGTATGTCCAACCTCATTCTCAGTTTAGTGTTAGAATTTGGTTTCTCATTGCCATAAGGAAACCCACAATGTGGTCTCTGGCTTTGACTGAATTTTCCATAGGACTTTGGGTTTTGCCAATTTCTCAATTATTTTTTTAATTAATAAAACTGGGAAATACACCTCCTTTCTTCTATATTTTTGACATAATTGAAATAAGAAACTCTTGGAAGAGCTTGGTTCATGCCTGGCAATTAGAAAGTGCCCAGCAAATGTCAGCCAAACTCATAAACTCATGTGTTGGCCCTCAAGCGATTGAGATTGAGTTGGCACATTGACAAGATCCATGTGACAGGGAAGTAAATGGTCCAGGAGAGTGGCGAGTAGGTTGATGACAAATGTGCCGGGGAGCTGTGCCAAAGAAACAGCTAAGTAAGAGGCTGAATTCTTGGCTCACAGTGGTTGTGAAAATGGACGTGTGCGCAGTCCTAGTCTAGCCAAGAATGTACTTAGGTTGGAAGTTGAGACATGAGGAGGAGGAGGACGAGGAGGAGGAGGAGGAGGAGAAGGAGGACGAGGAGGAGGAGGAGGAGGAGGAAGAGGAGGAGGAGGAGGAGGAGAGTAGGAGGAGGAGAACGAGGAGGAGGAGAAGGAGGAGAAGGAGGAGGAGAAGGAGGAGGAGGAGGAGGAGAAGGAGGAGGAGAAGGAGGAGGAGGAGAAGGAGGAGGAGGAGGAGGAGGAGGAGGAGGAGGAGGAGGAGGAGGAGGAGGAGGAGGAGGACATGAGAACACTGCTCTGACATTCAGGAACTTCAGAGTGGCAGAGCACAGTCCAGTGCAGGGCTGCTCTGGGGACCGGGAGCTGAGATGGGCAAGTATGTTAGGACCGAGCTTCCAGGCACTTGCACTAAGGCTGTGCAATCCTAAGGAGCACACCTTCCACCCTCGGAGTCCTTGAAGAGCCCCTGGTGAGCATTTCTGCTTGGATGGACCTTCCCTTCTGCAAGGGCCTCTTCCTGCTGCTACCCCAGATGGGGTTCCCCTGTCGTCATGCAAATCAGCTTGTTTCTTATCTGGCAAATCCAGGCGAGCATCTCTACTCTAGTCAGGCCTTGCTTTCCTGGCTAGGCCCTTTCCACAGGCCAGAAAGAATACATGGGAATAGAGAGGACTGCAGAGCCATAATCCCACGGTTCCGAGATTTTCTTGAGCCAAGATCAAACTTGCTTGTGCTGTCTGCATTTCACCACTGGCTGTGTGCTCCCTCTTCTTTACTGGCTTCTTTCTTGCGTGTGTGTTGGTCCTTAGAGAGGATTTGATGACTAGAGGGCTAATGCTAAATCTCTTGTCTCCATCCGTGTCACCAGGACACTTTGATCACCCAGTGGCTAGACAGTCAGAGTGTTCTGCTGCCCATAGCTCAGGGTTCACTAGGCTCATGCAGTTTTCCTCCTAGACTAGATATTCCTTGAAGTCAGGGGCTTTCTATTTTATCCCCACAGATGGGTACAGATGTTACTTTATGTGACTAGACGTTTTCTGAAGGTATGAGTATATATTCAGGAGAGCTGGTCCATTCTGGAATGAATGACTTTTGCTACTACTAATGATGGAAACACACAAAAATCCCCAAGTGGAGACTAAGAGGCATTTATGCCCGTTTGCCTTGTTTATACAGGGTATCTTTTATGAAAATTAAAATGCTTACATTTAGTAGCTAACTGTTCATAAAGGATTTAAAATTGTCCCTGAGAGGGAATGACACGGAGAAGTGAGCGTGGCTGACGTTGATGTGTGACTGTATGCCCGTGGCTGACGTTGATGTGTGACTGTATGCCTTAGCAGCCTGCTCACAGAGTATATCTAGCTCCTCACCGTTGCTATATTTATGGTGTGAACTTGAATTCAATGAGCTAAATATAGTGTCAAGAGCTTCGGGCAATTTTATAGGAGCCAAGACCAGAAGTTTATCTCATTCTTTCTATCAAGCTATCGTTTCAGCCCATCCTGATTATATTGGCTTCTTGGATCTAATTGTAGCCAGAAGAACAGAGGCAAGGATTGTTTTATTAAAAACATCTTTTTTGCTGGGCAGTGGTAGTGCACGCCTTTAACTTGGGAGGCAGAGGCAGGTGGATCTCTGTGAGTTTGAGGCCAGCCTTCTACAACTACAAGAGCTAGTTCCAGGACAGGAACCAAAGCTACAGAGAAACCCTGTCTCGAAAAAACAAAAAACATGCGGGGCAGTGGTGGTGCACGCCTTTAATCCCAGCACTCGGGAGGCAAAGGCAGGCAGATTGCCGAGAGTTCCAGGCCAGCCTGGTCTGCAAGAGCTAGTTCTAGGACAGGCTCCGAAGCTACAGAGAAACCCTGTCTCGAAAACAAAACAAAAACATAAATAAACTAAAAAATTAACAACAACAACAACAACAACAACAACAACAACAAAATCACCTTCCTTTAAAGTCGCAAAGGACCTCTACCTGCAGCTTCTGTTGCAGAGCATGTTCTGAGGGAAGTTTAGTTGCACTTTTTTCCTCCTTCCGTTCTCTTTCTACTGTTTTTATAAGCTGGAGACTGAAACCCCGGTGAGGGAAGGTAAGAGCATCAGGACCGTAATTTGATCACATGGGAGGGTTTTGGGTCAAACCGGAAGTCAGTTCCTGTTCCAATGGGAAAAAAAATTAAAAAAATTTTAAAAACGATATTAGGGTGCCCATAAGGGGTCTAAAGCTTTGACCAGTTTCAGGAAGACATGGGGATCGTGGTGTGAAGACGCAGTCTGTGCTGTTGTCGTCTGGGTAAGAAGGTCTGAAATCACTGCAGGGATGAGTGACTAATGATGAGCTCACAGCTGTCCACACTTGCCGTTCTCCTGGTGCACGGCTGGGAAAAGCGTGTAAAGGAGTTGTAAGTAGAGCCTCACTCCCGTTAGTAGCATCTGCCTCGCGAGAGGAGGGGCTGTAATCTACTGACATGCTCAGTACAGTGTCTGGCCCACTTCCCACTCAACGGCTGCTAGTGGAGGCTGTTTTGCCGGTAAGTTATTATCACTCTGGCCACTATATATTGAATTCTTTTTTTTTCTCATGGGAAAAATGTTTATTTTGAAATTATTTTAGTTTAGAAATACAAAACCTCTTGGGGAGGGAAAAAGGAAAGGAAAACACAAAGTATACAGGCAACTTTTTACTTCATAAGCTTCTCACACCTTCATTTGCTCCTAGTTCCCGCGAAGAGAAAGCATTCAGCCACCCACAATAATGTTATTAATAGGAATATGGATCAGTTTCACAAAAAAGCCAATGAATCCCATGATAGCAAATCCTATGGCTGTGGCCATGGCAATCTTCTGGAATTCTTTTCTGTCGGGTTTGGTGCATCTTTTAACCAGCCGAATTGAGAGTCCTTTACGAACTGCCAACTTGGCTCAACAAACTGCATCACCTGATCCATGACTGATTGCCGGACGGCGGCTTGAGGAGGCAAAGACACGTAGCTTAGGAAAACCATTGAATTCTTTTTATGCGCTGGCCTCTGTCATAGCTGATTTCTATCTCTTTAAAAATACTCAGTTTTATATTTATTTATGTGTATGTAGGAGTATATGGCCCCTGTGTGTTGGTATCCTAGGCAACAGAAGAAGACATTGGATCTGCTGGAGCTGGAGTTACAGGAAAGGGTGCATTGCCTGGTGTGGGTGCTAGGAACTGAACTCCTCTGAAAGAGTAGCAAGTGCTCTTACCACTGAGCCATCTTTCCAGCCTGCGTTGTATCTCAAATGCATTTAATTTCCACAGTAACATTGCTTATTTAGTTTTATATTTGAAGAAACTGATTCAGCGGGTTCAGAGCATGTGATTAGAAAGGGATAAGCCCATACTGGCCTCAGTAGAATCACCAGTAGGTCACTTGGGGTTGGCTTTGGGAAATACCTAAGAAAGAATTATTGAGTAACTATCAAGTAGGAAAGAGTTCTGTATAAAAGGATTTGGTTCAAATTGCAAAGCAAGCAAAAGTTTATTGGATAGAGTTAGAAATTGAAAAAAAAAGGAAAAAGAAAGATCTTTCAATTATTCCATCAATTCCACTATAATAAAATTTGAATTATAATTTTAATACTGTCTCTAGGCCAATTCTAGAAAAGAATATTGACAATGATGAGGTTTCTGCTAACATACCACAGAGCCACGCAGATGAGTCTTTTACGTTCTTTCTTCTTCCCCAAAGCACCTCAGATGCTTAGAAGATTTGGATCATGGTGAAATTCTCTATCCACATTTATCTTGCCTGTTTGCCCTGTAGAGAGGTAGAAATTCATGTTTGGGACTGCTTGTGGACTCCCAGAAGAGGAATCAGATGGAGACTTCCTCATTCGTGTCTAATTGGATGGGCTATCTTTACTGAGGCAAACTTGCAGTTCTCAGCATTTAGCATGAAGTAGCCGGCCTCCCAAATGCAGGTGTCTCTCTTCTGATTGACAAGCATGTCCACAGGCAGTTTGCTCATTACCTGACGGGCCCAAGAGCATACCTTCAAGGTGTGGGCTCAGGGCTGCGTCAATTCTCCTACTTTCTGACACAAGGTAGTGGCAGAGCTCTTGAGTATGCTGTCATTCCGAAGAATAGCACGTGAGCCCTCAGCTTTGATGATGTTGTGCTGGGTGAACCTGGATGAGCAGGAAGTGGCAAATACTTCTGATGCCTTCAATAACAAAGCTGCGTGGGGGCTGGAGGCTAAGAGAATTCCAACTCCTGATTTCAGCTGCTATGCCAGCCAAAATCCTGTCATGGGCAGATGGACTTTAACAGAAAGGATAGTTAAAAGGATGGGGGACTAAGAAAAGCTAGGGGGCAATATAGGTGTGTCACAGTGGCGGGAACTGTAGGAACCAAATCACTCCTCAAGAAGAAAGAAAGGAGGCTGCAATTGTTGGGCTCTGGGATGCAGAACAGTGGTCTTCTAGATGCTGGCCTGGGCCTCTGAGGCAATTCAAGCCTTGGAAGAGAGTTGATAGGCCTCAAAAAGAGGAGAATGAGAGAAAACCCAACCCCAACCGCAGGTAAGGATGCTGAACAGATGGAGGGCCTGGCAAATGAAGGTTCATTCCGGGCCAGAGGGACATTAGTGAATTTACACTGCCATGAGAAATGCATTTGACTTGATGTATTTTAGGGATGGGATAGGGAAGTAAATACAAGCAGTAGGCTTAGTAGAAACGTAGTTGCTGATTGCTGGAGTTGAGAGGTCATGATACTCGGAGTCAAACATACACTGGAAGATGCCAGGCGGCTTTTCAGCCTGGCAGAATTAGTTTAAACCTCATTCTGCTCTCAAGTGCTTATTACTGGATCTGTCGGGGTCAGAGAAAAACTACTACCAGAGCTGTTAGGGTCACGTCAGGGTGGAGCCCCAGGAGACCCTTGACGTGCTAACTCATTCCCTGTCCACAGGAGACAAGAGTAAAAAGGAGATTTACTCAATGTGGCCACATTGGGAAGAGAGAAAAGGAATTCAAGTAATGCTCCAAGTTCATCTTTGGGGTCTGGACATGAAGTGCAGGTGTAAATAGAAGAGAGTCCTGCTCAAGGTGTGGCCCTGCCCATTGCTGACCCATTGCCTCAGCTCTAGAGTCTTCTGCAGAGGTCCGATGAATTGTTCGAATGGAGGGAAATCTCTTTAAGGTCTTCCTCTGGCTACCCCAGGTTTCAATCTTTTGTTTCCCCCACCTTGAGATTTCTAGGGAAATCCCAATTACTTGGGGGCCCATTGCTCCAATGGCCAAAGGGACGACATGAGTCTCTTTAGAATAGGGTTACATTGTGGCAGCACTCAAGTTTTTTAACCCTTTGTAGCTCAGTTTCCTTGTAATTGAGTTCACAGCCACCATTGCATATTGAAGTGTAGGCAATAAAAATTAAAATTTCTCCCCAACACTTAATCTGTCTTCATTTAGGGACTCTCTACACCCAAATCATAATTCTTTGTCACAATAACCATGAACTGCCAGCTATTCCTGATCTGGAATAATTGTTTATGATTTTTCTCTTGCTTTTTAGTCCAGTAGATGCCAGGAGTTTGAGTTTGTCTAGTGTAAACTTCAGAAACTGCCCCTCCACTGCTGTTGGTAAGAAGTTCTCTACGATTGAGCAGTAGCCCTGACTCCTGTTTAGTTTTCATTTTGAACGAGTCTTACTTAGTTGCTCATGTTGGCCTTGAACTCCTTAGCTCAAGATCCCCCCCCCCCCCAGTCTTCCTGCCTCTGTCTTCTGAACACATAAGATTACGGGTCTTCACCACCAGACCTGACCTGCCTCTTTTTTTTTTTTTTTAAATGCACAATCAGAATAGAGATATTCCAAACTGAATAGTTAAAAGATTTGGAGGGAGAACTATCAGGTAGATAAAGAAAAATCTTCTCCAAGATGAACCAGGCAGTCTCTATAAGAGGGAAAAGAAAAAAAAAGACAAATAAACAAACAGGTAAAGACACCAAGGAATGTCCCTTAAGACTATAAGATGAAGACAAGGAATTGAGAAGATATAAATTTATACAGCCCCCCCACACACCCCAAAAAAGAAAAAGGAATTTATCATAGTGGTCCCAGGCACTTTCTAAGGAACTGCAATTCTAATTCCTGTATTCAGAGTTTTATCACTCTAGGAAAGAAAGGATTTATTTCTCCTTTCTAAAGCCCACCCACATATCTGCCTTACTCTCACTCAGTATTTGTTGGGTACCTCTCCCCCACCCCCCCCCTGCATTCTTATTTGTTCTCCTTAGAAGACTTACATGTTAGAAGTGCCCTTAGCTGGTGTGATATTTCATAGGTCAGGCCCTCTTCTCATCCTAACTAGGAGAACTGGGCTGTTTCCTGTTGGCAATCAGGTCTGTGCACTTGTAATGATGCTTTGAGGTCTAATTTGGGTCAGGACTAATATCAAACTAAGCAGGCCTAATGAGGCCTAATGTAGATATGCTAAGAGCATCTGAAAGATATAAGCAGCTTATCTTAACCCATCTCAGTATCTGAAATGATCCATGAAATTTACACAATTAGGAGACACAATTCTTGATGCGTGATGATTCGATTTGTGTGTGTGTGTGTGTGTGTGTGTGTGTGTGTGTGTGTGTTCCGAGACAGGGTTTCTCTGTGGCTGTGGAGCCTATCCTGGAACTAGCTCTGTAGACCAGGCTGGTCTCGAACTCCCAGAGATCCGCCTGCCTCTGCCTCCGGAGATTAAAGGCGTGTGCCACCATCGCCCGGCCTTGTGTGTGTTTTTTAACTTGTTCCAAAGCAGGATCCATTGAGTAGATGCCACATTTTCAAAAGGGTCTCTTCTCCTAGGTTAGCAGCACATGGCCCTGGCGACTATGTTCTGATGTTGAGCAGGGGCCACAGCTCCCAGCAATGTGATCAAGAGAGCCAGCAATCAGCACCCTAACAAGTACATCTGTTAGACATATTAATACATGTTCATCTCAATATTAATACATGTTCATCTCATGATCTCCACAACCATGATAGGTTTACTGGGATATAAACCCATCATAAACTGAGACACACCTGCAGTTCTAGAATGACTGTAACGGAAGCCCAGCCATGCCAAGACACTTAGGAATAAACCCACAGGGCAGGGCATCACGATGAGCTTTTGTGTAAGGTAAAGCAAAAGAGTAAAGGGGTCAATCAAGCATATTTCTCTCAAGAGGCACAAAGCAAATTACAAGTAGTTGCGCTAGTCAAGGCTTTGCATTTTTGTCACAAAATACCTGACAACAGTTTCAAAGAGGAAAGTTTTATTTGACTCACAGTTTCAGTGCATGGTCACCTGACTCCCTTGTTTCTGGTTATGCTGATGTAGAAGAGGATGTGAGTAGGCATGTGCTAATCCTGAGAGTCTCCAGAGAAAAACCAGTTCTGCCATTTTGAGCCAAATTTGAAGCAAGCTTTATTAACATACTAAACACTGACCAAGATGGAGTTTGGTCAAGACCCCTCCCTGAACTTGAAGTTGAGTGGCTCAGAGACAAATTCTGTAGAACTATTTAAAAACAAACCTTTATAGTCACTGTGTTTTCGCATGAGGCTTTGTTGTTATTTTCCAAGAACTACAACTCCTAGCATCCCAGGAAGTCACCTGGTACTAGGACAGGTAGGGCTTACAGGTTAATTTAGGGTATAACACATGGAGGAGAAAACTAATCAACCTGTGGCAACCAGGAAGCCAGTATAGGGAAAATAAGATATGCTTTCAAGGATTCATACTCCCCAGTGACCACCTTCTTCTAGCTAGGCATTATCTCCTGAAGTTTCTAGAAACTGGGGACCAAACTTTAAACAATGAACCTGTGGAAGACATTTTATGTGAAACTAGATCAGTTCAGAACAGTTGCCATTGAATGTTTTATCTGTATCATCTATCACCTATCTATCATTTATCTATCTATCATCTATCTATCTATCTATCTATCTATCTATCTATCTATCTATCTATCTGTCTGTCTATCTTTACTTCAGAGTAAAAGAAGAAAAGCAACAGATTAAAGACTGAAAAAGTTTATCGCTCTCAACATATATCTACATCTATATATATTTATTTATATATATTAATTATATATAAATATATCAGAATATATTTATATATGGGAAAGAGAAGAAAGGAGTGATAAATATTCATAGGCAATAAAGAGTTAAGCAGTGATTGTCGGGTACTGGAAAGGCTAGATTTACAACTTGAACAGAGATTTCAAAGGAGGACCAAGAAGTTGATCTATTAGTGATAACTTTGATCTACTTATCAGCCATCTAGTCTCCTTGCAAAGAACAGAATATAGAATAGGATTGATCATATGGCTTAAGTAGTTAAGCAAAGGTATCACACAGATGGGGCAAATACCGGGGGGGGGGTATGTTTTAGCACAAACCATTCCAGGGAAAAATTTATTTGACTGTTTACATGGGACGGTCAGAGTATTGTCAGATGTTCCTGAACTACTTTAGAACATCTGAGTCTCTGTATGATAATATCAAAGTAAACACTGGACAGGCCCTATGCATGACTTGATCTGGAATGAGTCAGGCAGTGGTGGTGCACGCCTTTCATCCCAGCCCTCAGGAGGCAGAGGCAGGCAGATCTCTGTGAGTTCAAGGCCTGTTGTAATAGGAGCGGCGGGGCTGCGTCCCCAGCACCCCGGCCACCTGGCTAGCTTATGCCCCGAAATAACAACACACAAATTGTATTCTTTTAAACACTGCTTGGCCCATTATATCTAGCCTCTTCTCGGCTAACTCTCACACCTGGACTAGCCCATTTCCAATCATGTGTGTAGCACCCCAAGGTGCGCTTACCAGGAAGATTCTAGCCTACATCCATCCTGGGTCAGAGCTGAATTGTGTGCGTCTGCCCGGGAGAGGGGAGCATAGTGTCTCTGAGCTCACTTCCTCTTCCTCCCAGCATTCTGTTCTGTTTACTCCTCCCACCTATGTTTTAACCTATCAGGGCTAAGCAGTTTCTTTATTGCTTAACCAATGAAATCAACAGATTGATATATAACACTCCCACATCAAAGGCCAGCTTGGTTTACAGAGCTAGTGCCAGGACAGGCTCCAAAGTTACAGAGAAAGAAAAAAGAAGGAAGGAGGGAAGGAAGGGAGGAAGGAAGGAAGGAAGGAAGGAAGGAAAGAAAGAAAGAAAGAAAGAAAGAAAGAAAGAAAGAAAGAAAGAAAGAAAGAAAGAAAGAGACATGAGTCTGGGACTTCAAAGGGAGTGAGCCTGAGCCAGGTACTCTGCAGTTCTGGGTGCACCTGAGCCTGGGAACTCCGAGATAGTAGACCAGAGCCAGAGACCTTTACAGGAACAACTCCAAGACAGGGACCTCTGCAGAAGGAGATCCAGACCAGGATTTACAGAGACAGGTCAGAGCCAGTAACCTAGGCCAAAATAGGCCTGAGACAGCAAACTCCAAGGGAGCAGAGCAAAGCCCAGGAGGACTGTGCTATCTCCAGAAACATGGAGTAACCAATTGTATAACTAGAACTATAGTGCTGACTGTACCAAGAGGAACAACCATCTGAGCTTAGGATTCACTAGCACCTAGAAGATTGGATACAAAAACAGAATCCATTCTTCTTCTACATACAAGAAACACCTCTCAACCTCAAAGACGGATATCGTCTCAGAGTAAAGGGCTGGGAAAAAATATTCCAATCAAATAGACCTAAGAAACAAGTGGGTGTAGCTATCATAATATCTAACAAAATAGTTCAAGCTAAAATCAGTCAAAAGAGACAAAGGTCATTTAATATTAGTCACAGGAAAAATCCATCAAGAGGAAATCTCAATACCGAACATCTATGCCCCAAATACAAGGGCATCCACATATGTAAAAGAAACACTTCTAAAGCTTAAATCATACATTAAACCCCACACACTAATAGTGGGAGACTTCAACACTCCCCTCTCACCAATAGACAGGTCAGTCAGACAAAAGAAAGAGAGAAATAAGGGAACTAACAGATGTTATGACTCAAATGGACTTAACAGACATCTATTGAATATTCTGTTTCATCCAAACAGAAAAGAGTCTATCTTCTTCTCAGCACCTCATGAAGCCTTCTTAAAAATTGACCACATCCTCGGTAACAAAACAAACCTCTACAAATACAAAAAAAAAATCGAATAACCCAATATACATTATCAGATCATCATAGTTTAAAACTAGAAGTCAACAGCAATACTAATTCCAGAAAACCCACAAACACATAGAAATTAAAGAGTGCTCACCTGAATCATCAATGGGTCAAGGAAGAAATAAAGGGAGAAATTAAAGACTTCCTAAAATTTAATGAAAATGACCACACAACATACCCAAATTTATGTGGCACAATGAAAGCAGTGTTCAGAGGAAAGTTCATAGCACTAAAAGTCTACATAAAGAAGCTGGAAAAATCCCACACTAGTGAATTAACAGAACATTTGAAATCTTCAGAACAAAAGGAAGCAAGAGCCTGGGACATCAGGAAATAATCAAATTGAGAGCTGAAATCAAAATAGAAACAAGAAAACAATACAAAGAATCAAAAAGACAAAAAGTTGGTTCTTCAAGAAAATCAACAAAATAGACAAACCTTTATCCAAACTCACAAAAAAGCAGAGAGAAAATATCCAAATTAACAAAATCAGAAATGAAAAGGGGGACATAACAACAGACAAGGAGGAAATACAGAGAATCATTAGGCCATATTTTGAAAACCTGTATTCCACAAAATTGGAAAACTTAAAGGAAACAGACAACTTGTTGGATAAATATCACTTACCAAAATTAAGTCAAGACTAGATAAGCTAATTAAACAGACCTATAACTGCTGAAGAAATAGAAACAGTCAACATAAGTCTCCCAACCAAAAAAGCCCAGGACCTGATGGTTTCAGCTCAGAATTCTACAAGAAGTTCAAAGAAGAAATAATACCAATGTTCCTCAAATTCTTCCATATAATAGAAACAGAAGGAATATTGCCAAACTCTTTTTATGAGGTTACAGTTACCCTGATACACAAACCACAGAAAGAAATTACTAAGAAAGAGAATTACAAACCAATCTCACTCATGAACATTGATGCAAAAATACTAAATAAAATTCTGGCAAATCGAATCCAAGAACAAATCAGAACCATTATCCACCATGATCAAGTCAGCTTCATCCCAGAGATGCAGGGATGGTTCAACATACGAAAATCTGTCAACGTAATCCACCATATAAACAAGCTGAAAAATAAAAACCACATGATCATCTCATTAGATGCTGAAAAAGCATTTGACAAAATACAACATCCCTTCATGATAAAGGTCTTGAAAAGAGCAGGGATACAAGGAACATACCTAAACATAATAAAGGCAATGTACAGCAACTCAACAGCAAACATCAAACTAAATGGGGAGAAACTCCCATCGATTCCACTGAAATCAGGAACAAGACAAGGTTGTCCACTCTCTCCATATCTATTCAATATAGTTCTTGAAGTCTTAGCTAGAGCAATAAGACATCAAAAGGAGACCAAGGGGATACAAATAAGAAAAGAAGAACTCAAACTCTCACTGTTTACTGGTGATATGATAGTTTACATAAGTGATCCCAAAAATTCTACCAAGGAACTCCTACAACTCATAAACACTTTCAGTAATGTAGCAAGATACAAGATTAACTCAAAACAAATCAGTAGCCCTCCTGTACACAGATGGTAAAAGGGCTGGGAAAGAAATCAGAGAAGCAACACCCTTCACAATAGCAACAAATAGCATAAAATATCTTGGAGTAACTGTAACCAAACAAGTGGAAGACTCGTATGACAAGAATTTTAAATCTTTGAAGAAAGAAATTGAAGAAGACACCAGAAACTGGAAAGATCGCCCATGCTCTTAGGTAGGCAGAATTAACATAGTAAAAATGGCAATCTTACCAAAAGCAATCTACAGATTCAATGTAATGGCCACCAAAATCCCAGCAAATTTCTTCATAGACCTCAAGAGAAGGGTACTCAATTTCATATAGAAAAGCAAAAAACCCAGGATAGCCAAAACAATCCTATAAAATAAAAAAAACTTCTGGAGGCATCACAATTCCTGACTTCAAACTCTACTACAGAGCTACAGTACTGAAAACAGCCAGATATTGGTATAAGAACAGACCAATGGTATTAAATCAAATACCCGGATATTAATCCACACACCTTTGAACACCTGATTTTTGACAAAGAAGCAAAAAATATCAAATTGAAAAAAAGAAAGCATATTTAACAAATGGTGCTGGCATAACTGGATATCAATATGTGGAAGAATGAAAATAGACCCATATCTATCACCATGCACAAAACTCAAGTCCCAATGGACCAAAGACCTCAACGTAAAGCCAGCCACACTGAACCTTATAGAAGAGAAAGTGGGAAATACACTTGAACACATTGGCACAGAAGACCACTTCCTAAATATAGTTCCAGCAGCACAGACACTGAGAGAAACAATAAATGGGACCTCCTGAAACTGAAAAGCTTATGTAAAGCAAAGAACATGGTCAACAAGACAAAATGGCAGCTTACAGAATGGAAAAAGATCTTCACTAACCCCATATCAGACAGAGGTCTGATCCCCAAAATATACAAAGAACTCAAGAAATTGGTTACCAAAAGAACAAATAATCCAGTAAAAAAAATGGAGTACAGACCTAAACAGAGAACTCTCAACAAAGGAATCTAAAATGGCTGAAACACTTAAGGAAATGTTCAACATTCTTAGTCATCAGAGAAATGCAAATCAAAACAACTCTGAGATTCCATCTTACACCTGTAAGAATGGCCAAGATCAAAAAAACTGATGACAACTTATGCTGTAGGGGTTATGGTGTAAAGGGAACATTCCTGTATTGCTGGTGTGAATGCAAGATGGTACAGCCCCTTTAGATGTCAGTGTGGCGATTTCTCAGAAAATTAGGAAGCAACCTTCCTCAAGGTCCAGTAACCACTTTGGGGTATATACCCAAAGGATGCTCAATTGTTCCACAAGGACATGTGCTCAGCTATGTTTATAGCAGCTGTGTTTGTTACAGCCAGAACCTGAACACAACCTAAATGTCCCCCAACCAAAGAATGGATAAGAAAACGTGGTACATTTACACAATGGAGTACTACACAGCAGAAAAAAATAATGACATCTTGAATTTTGTAGGAAAATGGATGGAGCTAGAAAACATTGTTTTGTGTGAGGTAACCCAGACAGAGAAAGACAATTATCACATGTACTCACTCATAAGTGTTTTTAAAATATAAAGCAAATAAAACCAGCCTACAAACCACAATCCCAGAGAATTTAGACAGCAATGAGGACACTAAGAGAGACTTACATAGATCTAATCTACATGGGAAGTAGAAAGTAGAAAAAGATCTCCGGAGCAAACTGGGAGCATGGGGACCATGGGATAGGGTTCAAGGGGAAGGGAAAGGCAGGGAGGGGAGCAGAGAAAAATGTAAAGCTCATTAAAAATCAATAAAAAAATAATAAATAAATAAATCCTGGAATGAAATAGAGATGAGAATGGGCATTGTTAGCCCGGGATTGATAGAGGTGATGTGGCAATAAATGAAAGATTAAGCCAGCCTCCCCAGAAGCAGATTGCCTTTAATCAGTAAAGGGTACCAGTCTCCCAGGGAGAGTAAAGACTGGACTCATGGTGCAGCAAGGCTGGGGCTTTTATAGTGAGGGAAACTTTTGGGATGGAAAATTCCATCTGGAGGTCAGTTCCCCTGCAGTGTCAAAGTGGTAGACTCTCAATGAAGGCCAGTGTTCTGATCCTCTTAACCAAAGCCTCCTGGGTCTTCAAGGTCCTCAGATGTGACGAGTCAAGTCAGCTCCCCTGCCTGGACTTTCCCAGTCTTCCTGAGGCCTTTAGGTCATGAAGCCTTCAGTCATGACTGCGGCATGGAATGAATGTGTCCCAAATGTGTGTGTTGAAACCCTGCCCCTGGTATGTGAATATTTGGAGAGGAGCACTCAAGGGATGGTTGCATCAGGTAGGTTCTGTGCTTTGCTTCAATGGAATGTCTTCAATGTCTTCACAAGAAAAACAAAAAGAGGCCAGGTGTGGTGGCCTGTGCTGTAATCCCAGCACTTGGGGGAAGGAGAGAATGGGATCAAGAATTTAAGGTCATCCTCTACTGTATAAAGAGTTTGAGCCTAGCCTCGGATGCCTAGGACTCCTTCAAAATTAAATAACAAAGAAACAAATAAATATGATAAAATAAGAAAAAAGTTAAGAGGCTAGAACGATTGATTGCTGCTCGCTCTCTCTCACGTGGGAAGAGAGAGCGGTTTGCCACCCAAAGAGGGCATTCACTGACCCTTTGATGCTGGATTCTTCTCAGCCTCAGAACTGCTGGATACAAGCAAGCCTTAATAAGCCTACCTAGTGTATGATCCATATGCTACAGCAGCTCGGAGAGACTTTAAGTCAAAAAATAATGTGAGACATTCCATGAAAGGAACGGAAAGCCCTCAACGTTTTCCAGGGGAAGAACTTCCTAACAAAGACACAATGTATTGCTTGACAGGAAGAAAGACTTTTCTGCTTCTAGTTTTCCAGTTAACTCCACAGTGAAATCGACATTTCACAGCTGAAACTTTGAATTGTAATGGTCTTTGCCAGGCTGGAGAGGAGGAAGCAGTTCTGACCCACACAGCTCTCAGGAGGGCATTTGGGTCATTCTGCCAGGCCATTACCCCTCTCCTCCTCCTCCTCGGAAAGGAAGGAGGCTTTGACGTCAGAGGGATGAATCATCTCTCCTCCCCGCACCTCCAGGCTGGACTTGCAGGCTCTTTGTAGCGGTTTGTTAGTCATTCACACACAAAAAAAGCATATTGCCGAAGCAGAAGGGAAATGCTTGGATGAGCAGGTGATTAAATTTCTGTTTTCATGGCTGAGGACCGGCTGAGTTGCTCACAAAAGCAGCCTCATTCATCCAGTATTAGGCACCCTAAGGGCACCCGGTAAACACTTATGACTTGGATGGCAGGAGGATCTGCTGGGCCTTTGTAAATCTCAGTGCTGAAACTGAATTTTCCAAAATGATTATGTGGCTGGTAGAGACGGCTTTGTGCCCGTTTACTCCTCCGTGCTGCCGTGGAATGTCACCTCAGATTGATCTGATTTACATAGAGAGGTTCGTCACGTTTCAGGGTCCCACCATCAAGAACATTCTGAAAGGAAATAAATAGGGACCTTTATCTGCAGGGACTCAGGCCATGGGAGGAAAGTTGAACTATAATCTAAGAATTATTCCCCTTGCTCCTTCGGGAAGATGTCATCAAGTCCGTCAATCTCTGCTGAGAACTTGTTAGGAAAAAAGAATAAAAATATCTTTCTACCTGTCATCCACAGAGGGGAGCAAGCACAGTGAAGAGAAAGAAGGAGTACTAATTAGACTTAGATCCTTCAGCAGAAGCTGTTTTCTTTATGCAGGGATAAAGAAACTGACTTTGGGACTCCGAGCTCCATCCCTTCATGGGCAGTTTATTAACCACTGTAGCCTGGCCCAGTCCTTCATCTCTCCTCCCTCTGTCTTGCAGGTTTCACATCTCATGTACATGAGATAACTCTTACATTTATTATCTCTAGCCCTCGGCACAACCTTACATAGACGAGTTTTGTGCTTTATGTCTTTACTTGATGGCCTAATATATTCAAACCAAACCTCATAATCATCCCTGGAAATAAAAAAAACTAAAACAAAACAAAATTTAAAAAGTCAAAACTAGTTCCTCTTTTAGGAGGAGCCACCGCTTGCAGCTACACAATCCCAAAAGTCTAGGATTAATTCTGCATTTCTCTGGTCTTGTTCTCTCAAATTCATTAGGAAGTTTTGAAAGACCCCCCCCCCCCACCGTGTAGGGAGACTCTCACTCACGTCTCGGGATAACATGACCCCTCCAGTAACTCACGAGAGACTGTCCTTGTTGCAATCACACGAGGTTTTGAGGTTTATTGACAGGACAGGAGCCAGAGCACTGGGGCCGAAGCTCATAACCCATGCAGGGGAGGAGTTTGACCCCGAGTAGCTGGGAGAGGGGGTATTTAAGGGAAGAAACAACAACCCAGTAATCCAAAGGGGGTAGGGAGGGCATCATTGGAAAATTCCGAAAATACCAGTGATAATCACAAGGGGGTAACTCCCTGTTTTTCATGATTATTCTCAAGATTACAATCTAACTTTATCTTCAGCTAGTTCCTGAAACAGAGTCTTGGAACTGGCTAATCCTTGATTTTTGGCTCTTCTCTTCCTGCTAGATTTATCCAGGTCTTTCAGTTTTAAATTCTGGATCTGTTCCCTTCTCTAGGCCCACCACAAACACCCTGCTAAAAATCATGGCTGTTTCTCATGGACCTGACTTGCTTCTATCACGTCTAGTTCCAACGATGTATGTTTCCAAACACGAATCCAGGTAAAGGTGGGACCCAGGGCAGCCTGGCCATACATATGGGGCCCAGATGCACAGCTGCCATGGCAGGCTTGGCTGGAGACCAGCTAAGAAGTAGGCCTAAGCTTCTTGGTTTACTGGCAGGCAGCACTGGGTTCCAGAAAAAGCCACGAGCTGACACCACCCAGGAAGGGCCAGCCTCTAAGGAGAAATACCTGGCATTCCAATCATTAGATAAGATTAGACAAGATCAACAGGTGTCCTTGAGCCCAGGACTCACCTATTCCCCTTTTGCCAAGTTACCCCTAGACAAATGTCAGTCAATCAGGGTCTTGAACCTTGGAAATATCCTCACCCCAACCTCTACTATGACAAAATCCCTACCCTGACTGGGCTGGTCACTCTCTGCCCTCAAGAGAGAGTCCAAGCTCCACTTAAATAAAGGCTCTTTGCTTTTACATTTGGGATTTGATCTCTATGGTGGTCTTTTGGGGGTCCCTGTTGTTAAGTTGGGAGCATAACCCCAGGCCTGTAATGATCTGTTCAGTCTCTTTAAGAGACAAGCCACGCCCACTTCCTCCCCCATCTGCTGAGGCAGGCAGATCTTTCCTGCTTGCAACCTGAGTCCCTTCCCTTTCCACCTCCCTCTTAGAGAGGGAGCTTCTGTCTCGCTCTTCTCTTGCCCGCTGCCTGTCTACCTGTCCGGGAAAAGCCACCTTCAGAGACCTGCAGTGTGGTCTCATGGTGTGCCCATCAGTCTTTCTCTCCTGGTGGCCTGATGCGGCCACTCGGGGAACTGAGCCACTCCCTGCTTAGAACTGCCTGCTCTCGGGACCCGCTGCCTGCCGCCACATGGCCTGCTGCCACGGCTTGGCGGACCTGCAGTGTTTCTGCCGCTGCAGCCATCGGGGATCCTGCAGCATTTTTAATTAATCCTTTACACTACCTGTCTTTTTTTCCATCTTTGGACGTCATCTCTAAGGTCTCTCCCTTGGGAAGCCCTTTCTGGATACTTTCTGTAAAGGACAATCCTTCTCCTCTCTCCCATCCTTATGTATCATACCACTATTTAATTCCTTTGTAGAACTAGTGGCTTGCTGAAATAACCAGATTCCTCATTTTCTTGTTTATTACTTTTCTATCATCTCCCTGTCTTGTTCTAAGAAAGTTCTGTGTCAGCAAGGGCTTTGTCTGTCTCAAAAGGAGTACTTATCATGAAGGCAGAGCCTTAATTCAAAGCTCAACATTGGGACTTTCTAGGTATGTGACCCTGGGGAATTTTCTCAATCTCTCTGTTCTCTCCTAGCTCGTGAAGTGGCCGTGAAAAGATCACTTTCATGGGGCATCCCCAGCACAAAGACTGTCCTCAGAAAGCAGGACTGGCCGTCACGCTGTTAACAGCAGTGACTGCTAAAGGTGCTGCAAACTCATGCATGGGTTGCATTTATTTAAAGATTGCTTCTGCTGTTTTCGAAGAGGTTTTGGAATGTGCCTGGGAAGGGCCTCTTGCCTGGGGGCTGATGCAGCAGGGGTCCCGTCTTTGGAAGTTGGCAGGGAAGAGGCGCAGCTGTGGAGAGAGATAGAGAATCTGGAATGGAAAGTAATAACAATAGAAGCCAGAGTTTATCTTGTATTTATTTTGTGTATATACCCAGGCTCATTTCCTATTTTTTTTAAATCAAAATTGTTGATAGGTTTCATGGCAAGTTGTATCAAGAAACACTCCTTACACCAGGCTTCCTTGCACCACGGAGCTGCTTGACAAGGTCAGGAGTTAAAGGAATGTCTTTTGTCTTTTACTCATTTGCCTTCTGGGTACCCATAGGTCCTCAGCTCTGCATGCAAATGCGATTCATTCCCTTGGAGGCGCCTCGTGCGACTCTACAGAATGTTTCAGATGTTCTCGTCTCTAGAACACATCATCTTCCTGGTGTTCCCTTGATGTATCATGACTTAGCATTATGTGATTCTTTTCTGAATCTGCTTTCCCAGTCAGATGGTAAATTTGGTGGAATCAGGCTTTACCTTGTATTTTTTTACTGTCGTAGGGTGAGAGACCTTCAGACAGGCTCCCCGTTGGGCAGGCAGTAAGAAACACCCGATGAAGTAGATGTCCGCCCATCAACAGAACAAAATGATTAATCCCAACTTCGGCTCTCTTCCAGAAGTGGAAAACACAGGAGAATTTGATTTGAATTAAAAGTTTGTCCTGCTTTTACTTCCTTCCCACCTAAAATTAACTTGAAGTAATGGTGCTAGACAAAATTTTTCTTCAGCTCTAAATGAAAAGAGAAGTCAAGTCAGGCATGGCCAGGTGTACTGAAAGTCCTAGGTCTTGAGAGGCTGAATCAGGACTGTTGTGAATTTGAGATCAGCCTGGGCTACAGAGTGAGTCCTAGGGTGGCCTGTACTGAATTAGAGCCAGATTTTTTTTTAAAGTTATATTTAAATCGAAGAGAAATTAAAGTTTAAACTGTAGGAAATTGTTAAGTTTAAGTAAAACCAAGATACTTTTAAATTTTTTAACATATTAAGAATATCTAGGGGGAAATGACCTTTTATTTTTTGCAGCTGAGCAGATGTATTCCCATGGCTTCATGAGAATAATTGAAATTACAGTTCAAAGAATTTCTGCCTACACCATCAACCCTACAAATGAAAAAAAAAAAGCCAGAGTAATTGACATTATATCTTAAGAATTTGGCTCAACAACACAAAAATTCAAACCATGGAAATTCAAAGAAAAGAGAACACTGAGAAGAAGTGTTTTTATGATCACTTGATGGGCTGCTCATTCAGCACCTTCTCATTTTCATAAAAGTTAACATAACTCCACCACAGCATGAACCACGCTCATGGTTGACAACTCTTGATTATTTCTGGCCACTTCCTCCCACCCCCAACCAGGGTTTATTAGGAAACTAGCTGGGAGCCTGATGCAATTCAGAGAGAAAATAATCCCACTCAGATGATAAAATCTTTAGAGATGACAAAGGAGAAAGATGACCAAGAGAAGATATCGTTTTACCCACTGAAATGGAGGCTTCTGAAAAGCAGGAATGCTTCCAAGGGGAGAGGTCGGAGCTTGAGACAGGAGCTATGAAAGTTCACAAAAGAAACCATGACAGGTTTGAAATCTAAGACAAATCACAAGATATTTGTCAAGCCTGCTTGTGGAGAAAGCTATTTCCGACATAATGTAATGCCAAGTCTCTTGTCTGGAATTTGAGGACCTTTCCCTTGCTTTTGACAAATTAATATTAAAGCAGGGATATGTTTTGTTTGCACAAGGGAATGTGAAAGGTATGTTAGGTATATTGGCATTAGATGTCAGAGTCCTAAACTGAAATTACATTATTGATGAAGTTATTAGAAGGTCTCAATATGAATTAGAGCATCAAAGAAAATTTTGCATAAAAAATATCTCTTCTGAATCAGTGTTCAACCTAGGAAATATGACTTATATGACAGAAGCAAAGTGGAAGAGAATAATAATAATAAAAGTGAACAAAAAATGAGGACATTCCAAATAGGAGAGGAATCTAATCACCTAGCCATCTTTTTCCCCTTATAAGTTCTCTTTGTCATTCTTTTTATTTAATTTAAATGTAAATTCACACAGCAATTCAGGAACTTGACTCATTCAACAGCAATTCATATCTGTTATGAATCTACTTTGGTTAACTTTGCTAAAAGTTTCCTTAGAAAAATGTCCAAGTTCTATTCGGTTTTTAGAATGTTTTTGTGAAGAGGTCTACAAGGTAGTCTCATTTAAAAAAAATCATATGTTTTAAGGATTGTTCCTCAGTTATTAATCTTTATATTTGTTTTCTCTGCTTTCCCCCACTGATTAAATTAGCCAGTGTTTTTTTTTTATTATGTTGCTCCTTGATAAAGTCCAACATCTTGTCTCAGTGCTTAGATCGAAATTCTTTTACTGTCTCCCTGATAAACTTCTGCTTTTATATTTGCTGTATCTCTTCTTCTATGGTATTTCAGTTTATTTTATTTTCATTGTTTAACTTTTATGCTTGGGCATTTATCTTTTTTCTTATTCTTTCCTTCTTTTAAACTTTCTTTTTATATATTCTTTGAGTTTTTCGTGTCATGCATCTCAATCCCATTCATTTCCCATATACTCCGTCTGCCCTTGCAGCAACCCCCACCAGAAAAAAAAATTAAGAGAAAAAAAGAAAAGAAAAATAAGGGGGGGGGGGGAGATCTAGTCTTGGAAACTGTAGTGTGAGATAGTGAGTCACATAGTAAACGCTTTTATCCATACATCTTTACTAGCAAGTGTTCACTGCAGAGAGTCAGTGGTCTGGTTTGAAGCCTCTGGTTTCTATGCACTATTGATGCTGGGCCCTCACTGGAACCCCTCTTGGTTATCCTATTGTTACCCTGTGTGTGGAGATTTTGCAGCTTTGGGTCTGTAGGACCGGTCCCTTCACATGCTCCAGCAGATGACAGATGGGATGGATGTTGGTGTGGGCCCACATAGAAGCCTGGTTCTGCTCCATTGGTCAACCTGCCAGCTTTAACTTGTCCTCACCACCAGGGGGAACTCTTCTGCATAATCTTGGTAGTTTTCCCTTTGCAAGGCAGCGAGGGCGGGACCAGTTCTCCTGCCTTCATGACCTCAGGGCCAGCTCTACTGTGTTGCTTAGGCAACTACTTCAGTCCTGTGAAAATAAATGGTAAGCATAAATGTGTTCCCAGGTAGCTGTCAACTAAAGAAATGGATGTCGGTTGGGAGGCTGTCAAAAAGTCCTAGCTGAATATTTAGCTCCTGTTTGAGTCATGTTAACTACTATTATTCACTATTCATTATTCACTATTAATTTTTTGACGTTTATGGACCATGTATTGTCACATTCACAAAACTTGTTTCTGTTAAGAATTGTCTTTTAGTTTAACAAATTGAAGCTTTTAAAAATGATATATATCACGAGTCATATGATGAACTCTAGTTGGGATTTTATCTAAACCTACACACATATTTGATCTAAGGTCTAATTGGGTGACAGCTGAGATCACAGACATGTCAGACAGGCCGGGCTCAAATATTGTCTTCAGGGTTTACTAGCATCTTTTTGTTGGGAAAGTCACTTACTGTCTCTGTGCTTCTACTGCTCTCCCTGTTAAATGTACTCCCTTCTTTTATATCACTGCTCTTTCCGATGTCTCCATGCATGGACAGGAGAACCCTTCTGCTGTATTGTCTAATTCCTGTATTTTACCTAGAACTCAGCTTGAGGGCAGCTCATTCATGAAATTTTCTTCAGCCACCATACGTCCTTCTTTCTTTAGTCTTTCAGAATGAAATCTGGTCACATCTTTGCCATACATCCTGTCATAATAATTTTCCAGTGCAATTGCTACTGTATCACAAGCTTCTAGGCAGAATGACATTGTAGTAAGAAAGGGCACTCTCATGGGAGATATTCTGAGATTCCATACTGGTATTAATATTTCTAATGGTTTTTCTGTGAGTAAACTACATAACTCTACCTTTTATTTTTCTTTTTAAAAAGTGAAATTTATGTCCTAGCAATGCTGAAGCATGCATAGGCAGCCCGTATATGGCGCTTCTGTTGAACTTGTCTATATTGGATTTCATGGTCTAAGTTGATGAGGACAACTGGCCAGATCTCATTACAGATGGTTGTGAGGCACCAAGTGGTTGCTGGGAATTGAACTCAAGACCTTTGGAAGAACAGTGCTCTTAACTGCTGAGCACTCCAGCCCCCCTAACTTTTCTTTACTCCTCTGTAAAATGGAGATTTTAATGCTCCCATTCTCCTGATAAAACTCACCTGTCATGATAAAATGAGATAATCCTTTTAGTAAGTTGTGCCCTGCTTAGTAAGTACACTCAATATTTTAGATACCGCTATTGTTAGTAATTGAACCAATGACTCTCATGCTGAACGTGATGGTCAATTTTGCTTGCCATCTTCATGGCATTGAGAGTCACCTAGGAGACACACCCCTGAGCCCATCTTGGGTGGTGTTTCCAGAGAGGTTTAAGTAAGTTTGGAAGACACATCCTGAGTGTGATTAGTACCACTTCATGGATTGGAGTCTTAGACTGAAAAGAAAAAAGACAAAACAAAACAAAAAAACAGTAGAGTACCAACGTTCATCTCTCTTTGCTTATGGATTATGGATACCAAATGACCATCTGCCTTACACTCAGGTTGCAATAATGTTTTGTACCCCTAAACCTTGAGCTTTTGTAAAATAAACCATTTTTCATTAAGTTGTTTCCTACTGGTGTTTGGTCACGGTAATGGGGACGGTAACTAATACATGGGTTTTTTTTAATATTATTTTCCTAATCATTAACTGAGGTTGGAAGTCTAAAACTGGAAGTAGAACCATTACTCTGTTCAACGTTCCCCTAAAGCTGAGCATATAGAAGAGAAGTCTGCATGGAGACAATTAAGTCTAAATAAAGTTGAGGGAAACCTGTGCACACAGCAGTTTCAAGACTGCTTCAGAGTTTAGAAAGAAACTAAAGGGGAAACTCAATTTTATGACGAAGAAACGATTTGTCTGGCCAGAGGAGACACTTGAAGTAACATGGGAATTTTGTATATTAGATGCCACATAGTCTCTTTAGGGCACAGTGATACATACCTATAATCCAGCAATCAGGAGGCATGAACAGAAGCACCGTGGTTTGTAGGGAGTAAAATACTGACCCCAAATGATTCAAGCTACCTTTAGAAGCATTGGATTAGATTGTATAGAGTTTTGCTTTTAAAAGACTAAGGGGGAAAAAAAGTCAGGATATATTGAGTTTTTTAAGACTTTATTTCAAAAACCAAATGATATCTATTTTATTTTTCCACTAAAGACAACATACCTATCTTGATGGGTTTTCTCTTTCTGTTATGCCTGACTGGACAGGGTCATCTTCAAGGTAGAGCATGGTTGTCAAGATGGCGCTCTAGCACATTGGAAGGGCGCATCCTAGCATATGAGTGAGGCTTGGGTTGAAACCCCAGCAATTGCAGCTTTTAAAAAAGGAACAAAATCTTATCCTCACCTTTAATACTCCATGACATTTAAAAATTTCTGTTTGCTTAAGAAGATTTCAGTGGTGGAGTAAGAGCGACAATCACATAATATCCTTCTTTAATGAACTTTCTGCAGTGGAGGTCGCAGAGTTTAATGGAATTAATTTGGCTAACACATTTAAGTTTAAAAGGAACAGTGGCACCTTTGCCAGCCAGCCTGGATTCTGACAGGCAGAAACTTGAATCCTGCCAATTTCATGCAGAAGTGTGGCTCAGGCAGCAGTAGTTTTGGCTGAGATGTAGCTCTCAAGGGTGCTGGTTCCTGAGATGATAGATAGATAGATAGATAGATAGATAGATAGATAGATAGATAGATAGATAGATAGATCTGACTCGGGGACCCACTTACAATATGTACTAAAAGTACATTTTGGTTTAGGAGATGTAGGCTTCCCTGGGACTTAGCAGAGTTGAAGAAGGTTAAGTTAAAAGGTCAAAGTTACAGCTTCCTGTTGTGGATGCAGCCTTGTGCCCCATGATTTTCCCCTTTCCACCTTCACTTTCTGTTTTATTTGGGCTTAAGAACAATAACTTTGCGTTGGTGACTCATGCTCTGGAGGAAATGTGTGTTGATGTCACCAAACACCTAAAGGTGTCAGTAGAAGGCAGTAGATGGACCACACTTAAATCAGTAAAGATACAACTTCAGATTGAGACAGGCAACTACCATTGATTGACTCTTCATTCTTTTTTTTTTTAAAGATTTATTTATTTATTATATATACAATATTCTGCCTGCATGTATCCCTGTGGGCCAGAAGAGGGCACCAGATCTCATTACAGATGGTTATGAGCTACCATGTGGTTGCCTGGAATTGAACTCAGGACCTCTGGAAGAGCAGTCAGTGCTCTTATCCTCTGAGCCATCTTGCTAGCACCTACTCTTCATCTTTTTATACTCATGTGCTACTTGAGTTGGGGACACAACCTTCTCAAAAGCATCTACTACATAGGTAAGCACTAGGTGAAGCAATTTAAACATTCAATATTAGCTATTATAGGTGGACTTTTCTGTCTAGACCTCCCATCAGCTCTTTCCTGCCAGTTGCTCCCCAAATAACCACACAGAGATGCTTTTTTGTTTAGAGGATATTTATGTTATAATTTTGGAATCAATATTGTTTGTGGGGGGGTTTCCTCTAAGAATTTGACCCTGGTCTGAAGATGTGTTGAATTGCTTTTTACCTTAACCACTGCAAAGTTAACAAAGCTACAGTTTTTAGAATTTAGGATCTCCGATAATTTAGTACTAGACTCCTTGCTTATCAGTTCATTGATTAGGAATTAAAATGTTCCTTCTGAAAGAGCTTTGTGGGGCCAGGCTGTGGTGGCGCACACCCTTAATCCAAGCTCTAGGGAGACAGAGGCAGGTGGATCTCTGACTCTGAGGCCAGCCTTGTCTACAGAGGGAGTTCTAGGACAACCAGAGAAACCCTATTCAAAAAATCATAATAAATAAATAAATAAAATTCTAAATAAAATGCTGCGTGCAGGGTACTTCTATTATCAACTCCAGATACATTTTTTTCCAGGTCTGGGGAAGAAAAAAAAATCAAAAGAGAGTGAATGAAAAGTAAGCACTGGTAGAAAATGTACATTTCACTTCAGAAAATAATAAAAATATTTATAATGCAACTGTCAGTTTCTGGACAGGTGAAAAATTATGTCTGCTAAAGATTGAATCCTCATCACATTTGGGTGAAAAAAAAATCTTTTCCACTACCAATGTCAATTTGAAGCCTTAACTAGTCATGTTGAAAGACCCTCAGAGAGGACCTTCCCTCAGGAGGAGACCCCTGAACCCAAAGAACAGTCCGAGACCACTGGCTGCAAACAGCAAGAGGTTTCTTTATTGGGTGTACACAGGTACCTGTGGGCGGCAAAGTCTATTCGGAGGACTTGCATGTCTGCAGACTGGGTGAAGGTCTTTTTATAGGAAAAAGGGTGGCAGAAGCAGGCATACAAAAGCAGATGCATGGTTATAGGGATCCCATTGGTCCGTTGGATCTCACCCTGCACTTATATTTGTTTTTGTCAAAGCCTTGCAAAATGGCGTTACAGCAGCTAAGCTGGGGTCTCTCAATGTGTACTCCTAAAAATGAAGAAAAATGTTTTTATACTCTTAGGTGGGTTTACTTCTTCGGATGTTCAGTATTGTTTCCCAGATCTTTGTGTTTCCATTTCATCTCGTTTTCCTTCTCTCTCAAGGTGAATCTGCAGGTTAGGGAATCACTCAGTTCCATCTGACAACCTCTTTATTGACTTTTGAAGCATATTTTTTGGAGAGTTAAATATTTTTGTACTGACATAAAATCATTAATTTATTGCTTGGAACGTGTATTCTCTCACCTGTTGTAGAATATTATTCTAAGGTGTGTTACTTATGTTTATGCTCTGGAACATTTGTTTAATGATGCAGAGATCTGTGTGATTAAATAAAATTCTTCAGCAGTACGGAGGCGGCTGAGTCAGCAACTACCTGACCGGAAGCTGGGAGGAGCCAGGTGGAGGAAAGGGTTCTTCAGGGGAGCAAGGAGACTTGGGAGAAGATGAACTAGGTGAGCTGCTAGCTACTCAGCCTCTTTAGGGAGCAGAATTCTACCTCAGGGTTTGAATCTCGAGTTCTTTGGAGGGATAGAGATTTAGATGCAATTCTTTTGTAGCTTTGAAAGAGACAGCGCCTGAGGGAGCAGAGCGTTCCTCAGGCTGTGACTCTTGCTGCCTAACCGCTGCTGGTAGGGGCAGAGATGCAGTTGCTGACGAGGATAACTTCAGTGTAAAAGGCAGCAACAAAACAGAAAGCAGGCGTGGCTCGCCCCCACTGCTGCTAGTGAGAACTCATTTGATCTGGCGCCTTTTTGCAACACATTTGTGGCCCTGTTTTGTGTTACTGTGTTGTCTTTTGAGACAGGGTTTCTCTGTGTAGCCCTGACTGTCCTGCAACTCACTCAGTAGACCAGGTTGGCCTTGGATTCAGAGATCTTCCTGTCTCTGCCTCCCAAGTGCTGGGATTAAAGGCGAGGGCCACCACAGCCAGGCAGTCTTTTTGTTTTTAAGATGTCGCCTTTAGCCTTGGTGTCCAAAGGACTGTCTGCAATGCCAATGGCTCTAGTTATTTCAACTACCACAGTCAGACACATTTAAGCCGCTATTTATTCTACTTCATACTTTTACCTTCTCTTTTCTCATGATGGAGCACCAATAAGAACTTAATAAATAAACCTTTTGATACGGTCCCACAGCTCTAAAGCTAGCATTATTTTTTTCTCCCTCCCCCCACCCCAGCTGCTTTTGACTACAGTGATTTTTCATCACAGCAGCAGAAAAAGCAAATTAGAACCGACCTGGTTTCAAGAAGTCAAACAAAAACAAGCACTTGTATATAGGGAAGAGCATACCTTTTATGGTGAAGGAGAATAAACACTATGGATTTTTTTTTCCTTTAAGGGAATTTGGCAGTTTCTGGTAAAATTTAAAACACACATACTCATAAGAAGTGATTTCACCTCTAGAAATACGTATGTGCTTATAAATGCAGAAAATAAAAGTAGCAATCATTAATTCAGCTGTAGCTTCTATACAGTGAGTGCTTCAGGCTGGATTCTTGTTTTATATACTTATTATTATTATACCACTCATACACCAGGGCATTCTTCAAGGAGTTTTGAAAGGCAGGAAGAAAACAGTGTATATAAACCAAAGAGTAAGATTAGCGATATCAGTTTCTATCATGAATACATCTTGTTTTTATGATACTATGTGTTACATAATAAAAAACATTATGAATAACCCAAATCACAAACAACAAATGCATTAAACTCTGTTTGATTATTAACTATCGATTGAATACAATAACCCATACCTAAGAAAACATATGCAAATGCAAATATTAGATGACTTACTATCTCATAAGGATGAGGAAAGGCAATATTTTGAACAAACGGAGACACGTTATACCAATTGCTAAGTCATCTGGTGCAGATAACAGTTGCTATAGCAATCCAGAGAAGGAATCCCAGTACAGCACGTGTTAGCTTCTGTCAGGCAGATCCATCTCTTTGATTCCTGCTGCCCAGAATTTTTCCAATTTCTCTATCTAATGTTGCCCGGGTGGCTCAGTAATATCGCTATGGCTGTTGATTCATCTGCTCTACAATCGAGGCATCCACTTCTTCTGGTTCAGGTTTAAGTGTCTCTTGTTCCTTTCAAATTACGACCAACACCTAAAGTAACTGCAGACTACAGACACGGAAGAGAAATGTGGTGTTTTTACCTGTCAGGTTTGCTGGCCCTGTTTCGGGAAACACCCCTCATCACTAAGTGTCCCTTGTAATCTAAGCAGGGCACCGTGGCACACTGTTCAACGCAGACTCTGAGTTAGAGTCTATGCCTGCAACCTCACTACTGACCTGTGTGACATTGACAGTCTCCTGTCACTCACGTTTTCATGTCATTCTCCCTAATATAGAGACAACAATACCTTCCTCGTGTACGTTCAATGAAGTCCAAATGAGTCAGTCTATAGTACAAAGTGTTTAGAACAGTGGTTGGCACAAATAAAAGCTTTAAGGTATAGCTGTTGAAGAAGGTTTTAGTTACTGGGTTATTTCCGGGGTTTCCTTCCTCATCATGAAACTGTGTATTTCCTCAGGGATGCCGGTTGTACTCTGTTCTGGAGGACCCCGACACATGATTTGGCAAATTAAATCACATGTGATCGATCCTCTGGCACTTTCTTATCAGCTTGACTTTTTGTTGTTGGCTTCAGGTACCACTCACAGTTGGGCAGTGCAGCTGCCGTTTCATGCATTCAGCTGGACAAATGTGGAAGGTAAATGAAGTTAAACTGAGAAGAACAAGAGAGAGATTCCAATAAGTTTCCATGGAAACAAGAAACAACAGAGACAGCTAAGCCTGTTTTCTGAGACTATTGGAGCAGCTAATAAGAGTAGCTTGATAATGATGAGTTTTATTGTCAACTAACTAATTAAACATGTGTGTGTGTGTGTGTGTGTGTGTGATGGGATCTATCTATGTAGGTAGGCTTGAGATTAACTCAGCCTCAAACTCGAGAGCCCCCTGCTCTCCTCCCAAGAACTGGAGCTTCAGGCATCTGCCACTAGGTCTAATTTGAAAAGGATACAATGAGGACTCAGACATTTGCCGTGCTTCCTTTACTTGGTTGTCATGGAGACATGAAAGGGGCCATGAAAGACAAAATGATAAAGGAGATAGTAAGTTTGATAGGAACACAAGAGAGTTTCCGAATTGTCTCCGTGGCTGATATGGTATGAATGTCCCCATCGGAACTCCTGTTGAAACTAAAATCTCACTGTGACTTATCCAAAGGTCACAAGGATAGAACCTTGATGAGTGGGCTTATCCATTCATTGATTAATGGACAGGGAAGTTACTACATCATGTCAAGAGTGGCTCTGCGATAAGGTGGAGTTTGGCTCTGTCCTTCACATGTGTCCACCTTACTTAACGCCGACGGTCTACTCTCTCTTTGGAGACCATGCCGAGGATACCTACCAACAAGAAGTTGTGTGCCCCATGCGACCCCTCAGTCTTGGTCTTCCCAGGTGCTAACACTGTAAGAAAAATACTCCTTTTATAAGTTGCCTCATCTTAGGTTTCCTGTTCTTCTTTAGAAGCAGAAAATAAACCGGGACAAAGGTCTCCCTTTGCCTTAAAAGAGATGTTCATTCATCACCACAGTGTTTGGATGAACCGAATGCAGAGAAATGAAGGCTGTCTTCCCTCTCAATGACAATCTGATATTTTATTGACTAAAATTTGTAAGCGTTTTCTAGACCCTGAGGTGGCACATTTTATGGTGTTACCTGTTGCATAGTTACTGTTACTACTGCCTTCAAATTGTTAATTCAGCTTCTTTAAACATGTATTGATTTATATGCCCCTTAGAGAGAAAACATAAATCATCTCTTTTGGTTTAGGTGTTCTCTATAATTTTAGTAGGCACCATGCTTAATACAGATGTTTATCAGAAAAAGCCAGAAGGCCATTTGGACTTTTGAAAGTGAAAACCTTCACTGTAAGATTCGATAGGAAGCCATGGGATTCAGACATGTATTTCATGCCGGAAGATAACTTTGCTTCTCGGTTTCAGACAAACTATAAGTCAGGTTGCCTGGATGCGATGCCAAAGCTCAAACAGCCGAGCACATCATCCTCTGACTCATTTCCTTCGGCTCCTGACTCATGGTTCTTTGTTCATGTGGATCTGCGCAAGAAGAGCTCTTAAGATAAACTCCAACTGCCCTGAGTTCTTTTGTAAGGCAGTAGGCGATAGCTAGTAATGGCTACTATTGTCTCTCGGATATGTGCTGCCTTTTATGGGCAGCATTGTGAGAGGCCCCTGAATACCATTCACAGGGCTCCAGCCTCTTCTCCATTCTCCCAAGCACGTCCTTCACTGTCTTCCTGTCTCCAGGATGACGCAAATGAACTTTGTTTCTTGGAACCAATTGGAAGACCCTCTATGTGGGAGCTGCTAAAACTGAGTCAGCTTTCTCCTTCCGTTCAATGCTCCCTTTCTGTGAGCTACCTGCCTGTTACCTCACCCACTTCTGAGATTCAGTTTGCAATTTCAGCGTTGCTTTCCTTTGTTCTCACATCCTGATATCCTTCTGTCAGCTGGATTAGTTGCTGAGGTAGGCTGATAGATTCCTCAGGGAACATGGCAGCCGAACTGCAAACAAAGAGCAGATATCTCAGGAGGAGACGACTTGGACTCGCTTTTGTAATCAGAATGTATAAAAGGCATTATCTTGTACGTATGGGCAAACTTTATTATCCCGTCTCAACCCAACTTCCTCTATTTGAGAAAAAAACCTTAGAGGAAATTGGGTTGAAAGGTCAGGGAACAATAAAAACTAGGAAAGAATTTTATACAACTGGGGACCTTAAAAGAAGCCAGCTCTCGGGGCTGGGGAGAAGACTCACTGAGTAAAACCTGCAGGTGAGCTTGAGGATTCAAGTTCAGATCCTTAGCACCTATGTGAAGGCTGGTGAGGCAAACGCACTTGTCACTCCTCTGGTGGCAGCTTGGTGACGGTGGAAAGGATGTACAGAGACAGGCAGATCCTGGTTGCTCGGTGGCCAGCCAGTGTAGCCCAAATATAAGATAAAAAACCAAGTGTAGCTCAAAAACTGAAGTGGAGACCAATAACAAAAGGTATCTGAAGTTGTCCTATATACATGCACAGTTGAGAGCCAACAGATATATTTAAAAAAGAAGAAAGAACCCAGCTCTAAGCTGGGATATATTCTCTAATAGCGACTGCACTTGTTTGCAATGAACAGTGTACTTCCCTTCGCTAGAATGAATCGTGATTTTAAGAAGTAATCCCAGAGAAAAGACAGAGCCTTACTTAGGTTCAAGACACTATCCATCTTGGCTTGTCCCAAGAGTCAACACAAAATCAGTTTGAAGGTAATCTCCCGTAGCTTCTCCTGCAGAGAACTGATGACTTTGTTTAGTGAGCACTGAAAATCTTAGACTCGGAAGTATAGCAGGGGAGGATGATTTACATACTTGGCCTTGAGCATATTCTGCTAACATAGCTGCTTTTGGACACAATTTTAATATACAGTGACGTGTCAATAGAAAGACCATGCTGAGAACATGCTGGGGGGGGGGAGATAAGACTACGAAGCAAAGAAGACATTTATAGCCTACCAACACAGGAAATGGATCTCTATCCCACCCCAATCCTGGCCCAAGGATTGCTCTGCAGAAACTTATTTAACTGTGCCTTAAATGATGATGATGTGGGTACAGAAGGTCATCAAACGCCAGCATCAGACACCGGGGACATAGTGAGGGCAGTGAAAAGGTATGTTTCCTCTCTCTCAGAATTGCACCCAGAAGATTCTCCATCAAAGAGAAGGTCTGCTGGTCCAGGTGTATGCTGTGTTATGACCTTGGCAAAGAAGTCCTGCATCTTGCTGTGACTATGTCTTTGCCTTTGTAAAATGAGTGGTTTTCCCCCCTTATGATGACTCAGAACAATCTTTCTGCTTCTCCTCAGTCATCCTAATACTGATGAGAATCTAGTTTTTTTTTTCCTAAATCCCAGAGGCCAGATCACAGGGTTCTTCAGACTGAGACATAAATGAAAGTTAGATGCGTTACCTGGTCCTTAACGAAAAAGAGGGTGTGAGATCTCGCTCTAGTTAATATGATTCACAAGAAATAAATGAAAAGGGCTCACAGAACAGCATCAATGCAATCAATTGTGCCTTCTCTTGGTAATTACAAGACCCTAATCTTATTTGGATTGGCTCGGTCAATGGAAGATCAGTTTCTATGGCAAACCATTTTAGTTAAATGCATGAGCCAAGAACTAGAATGCGTGAGCATCTTTCGGCTTCAGGGATTATACTTTTAATTTAGTAATATTCTTTGGAACATGTTACATTCTAATAAGTACCCAGGATCTTAAAGTGCTAACGCAGAATTATGACAGATGACGACTACCCTGATGGTAGTGTCTGGAACCCCAGGAAAGAAAATGTTGGAAACTGTTATTATCACGCCATGCGTGATGTGCCTCAGACAGACAGTGGCAAAATGTTAGGTCTGTGAATTTATAATAAAAATTAACCGAGTCCTCTGAGACTTTGAGCAAACACATCCTTTCCATTTGATACAACGCTACCACCTCATGTTGCTATTCTCCAATAATTTCAGCTTGCACTCATGGTCTAAGACTAGTCCCAAAGGGCAGTGGAGTTTAGCTTACAATAAAGTTCCAGAATAAGAAAGGAACTGAGAATTTTATTCCTCTCCTTCTGAAGGGAACTCAAGGTTACGAAGAAAAGCTGAGTCAATGGCAGACTCAGGAGTCTGCAGAACAGCAGCGTCTTCACTTGTCCCATCGTTCAGGGAGTGTTGGAATGTGCCTAATGTATTTCCACTTCTTTAGGAACTGTTTGCTCTCTGTAGAAATTCAATCTGCAGCCAAAAGCCACATGTCTATAAAATAGTGTGACTCCACACAGAAACATGGGACCATGAGGTCGCTCCTGCCTTATGCTAAGGAAGCACTGGCGTTAGTTAGAAACCACTTATGTTAAGTAGGAATATCCTAGGAAGACTCACACTTTTTTGTTTAGTTGCAAATTCTCTTAAAATTAATTAGGAAAAATTAAAACTCACTGAAGAGAGGGCTGGGGAGTGACTTAGCCATTGCTTGACTGAATTATTGAGCATTATTTCTAATTTTTTTCTGACCTAGGGTTATGAACTATGGATGCTCACCAAACATCTCTAAAGCTTTTAAACATGCATTTGAGCCCTGTCCAGGTCTGTTAAATTTGTGTTTCTGGAGCAGGGTATGGCATAAGCTCCAGGGCTACTCAGAAGGGCAGGCTGGGTTAAGAATGGACCCCCAGCGCTGTGGAAATGTGTGCAGAATGAGCTCCATGACTCCTCTTTCTGTCTTTTCTAGAATGTTCAGGGCTATAGTTTTAGTTATTGGGTTTCCTTGTGTGACGGCTTGAGTAATTTGAAGGGGCTCATGGTTTCCCCATTCCTTGTTCCCTGCTTCTCTCCCTGTCTTGGAGAAGACAGAGAGGGTGCATGTTCTCAGGAGAAAAGTCAGAGCACTGTGGAGTGGAAAGGACCTGGTAGCGTGTCGGGATGACCTGGTGAGGTTTTTCATTTTAGGATGTTTAGGATGACCTAGGAGTGGAGGAAGCAGAATCAAAGATTCCAGATAGAAGCTGAGAATGAGTGTTGATGTGTTAACTCTGAGCTGTAGTTCCTCTGAGGAATGGGTGCAGGGAGGCGAGACATGTTGTCAGTTGGGAATCCTAAAAGTCTCTGTGAGTTTCTTAATGACGTCAGAGATCTGGGCCCTTTCCGTCGCTCCACATCAGCTCTGGTGAGTTGGCCTTTGCTATCATGCTTGCTCCTCATGGCCACAAGATGGCAGCATACAGGATTTCAAAGCAGGAAAAGAGAAGGCTTTAAAAGTAGGGGCAAGGGACTCTGGAAGTCCTTTCTACAAAGAAGCTAAGGCCTTGCAGTTCTGCTTTAAGTCGGCCTCTTGTGAATTACTGGTCAGATTATGTTAGACTGCCATCATTAACTGAAAGAAATTACCACAGTGTATGGAGATTTTTTTCCTCAGCAGAGCAGACGGCAGGAAAGAAGAAAGGAGCTGGTGGATGAGAGAGCAGCTGCAGGAGCATGCAATGGCTCATTGACGCTCCACGGGCCTCGATCTTGAATGATAACAAGCAATACCCAGAAAAATAAATCTGCAAGCTATTGTTTTAGAAGGTTCTCAAGTTCATAGTCTGACTTGTTTGGGGATAGAACTGGAGGCCTGTCTTTTGAGGAATCCCCTCTGGTAGTTCTGATTCAGAAGATTTGTGGAATACACTTTCAGAAAATGGTTTTGAGAAAGTTGAAAATTGGCTCAGTGGCTCTCAAACCAGCTGGACTGTTAGAAACCTTCGGAACATCAAAGCAATGCTTGCACATGGACCTCTTCCACAACCAGTTCAATGAAACTCTTAGGATGGAGGAGTCAGCAGCCTTTCACATCTCCCAAGATAGTTTTACTGTGTAGTAAGAGAATCCATGCAGGGACAGCAACAGTGGTAGGAAGAAGGTCCCAAATTCTCCATGCTGGCTTGTGGAACTCTTTCGAGGAATGGATTCGGGGAGCTGGTGAAACAGAAGAAACATTAGTTAAAATAAACACCAATTGATTTGCAAGAAATAATAGAAAAAGGCAATTGTTTAGTCAATGTTCCATGACTACAAAGAGACACCAAAGCCATGGCATCTCTTACAAAGGAAAGCATTTAATTGGAACTTGCTTACATTTCAGTCATTTAGTTCACTGCCACTATGTTGGGAAGCATGGTGTCATACAGGCAGACATGGTGCTGGAAAGAAGTAGCTTTAGAGTTCTACATCTGGATCTGTAGGCAGCAGGCAGATAAACACTGGGTTGGCTTGAGTATTTGAAGCCCCAAAGCCCACCCCCAGAGGCACACTTCATCCAACAAGGCCGTATCTACTCTCAGTAGGTGTACCCACTAAGTCTGTCAAATAGCTCCACTCTCTAACGATCAAGCATTTAAATACATGAGCTTATCGGGGCCATTCCTATTCAAACCCCAAAACCTATACGTCACAAAATAACTCACTTCTTCCTGGCTTTAACTATTGATTTTGAATATAAATTTTAGTCACAGGTATCTAAATGCTGTTTTCAAGGTATTCTATCATTTATTACAATATATTCATGAGCATACATGCACTCATACTTATGCATATATTAGAATTAAATGCTTACTTTTCCAAGAATATTAAAATTTTATTAAATCTGTCATGTCTGGAATCTTCTATATTTCATATTGCTAAAAACTGAAGTTACCAGTTGATTCTGACATCTTAACGTAGCCCAATTCCACTGCACAGCATTTGTGTGCTGGCTACTGTAGAAACTTAGTGCTTTTTTTTTTTCAGTTAAGAAAATACTATGCCGGGCGGTGGTGGCGCACACCTTTAACCCAGCACTCGGGAGGCAGAGGCAGGCGGATCTCTGTGAGTTCGAGGCCAGCCTGGTCTACAAGAGCTAGTTCCAGGACAGGAACCAAAAGCTACGGAGAAACCCTGTCTCGAAAAATAAAAAAAAAAAAAAAAGAAAATACTAGATTGGCCCATGGCAAGCCCACGGCACATTTTATTAATTAGTGATTGATGTGGGCAGGCCTAACTTACTGTGGGGCCTTGCTACCCCTGGGTTGGTAGTCTTGAATGCTACACAAAAGTAAGCTGAGCCGTGAGGAGCAAACCTGGAAGTAGCATTTACCACTACTCTATGTTTTCTGCTTCAGTTCCTGCTTCCAGGTCATTCCTTGACTTCTTGCCCTAGCTGCCTTTGATGATGATGGGCCGTGCTGTAGAAATATAAACCAAACAAACCCTTTCCTCCCCAACTTGCTTTTGACCATGGTGTTTTTTATCACAGCCGTAGAAACCCTAGCTTCCAATGTGACCATTTCAAACTCTCGGTGAATCGAGTGCCACTGTGCTGAGGAGAGCATTTATGTCTGTGTAACTTTCTGTCGGGCACCAACCTGGGTTCCTGAAATGAGTGTCTCTATGACGCGCGTCTGTGTGTTTATGCTTCCGAAGTGTCAGCCGAAGAGCCAGGAAGGCGTTAGTTCAAGCAAAGTGCGCATCGAGCACACCACTGGCTCAGCTCCATGGCGATGCGTGGCGCCAGATACAGACATGCTGTGGGTGTTGCTCGTTGTGGTTTCTCGTCAGGAAAACAATGACAAAGTGACGGCATGTAGAGAAACAAAGGAAGGGTTTGACATCCTATCCCACAGATGAGACACCATCTGTGTGCAAGATCCCGCTCATGGAGAGAGCATAAAGATCAGAAAGAAAGAAAAAGCAAACCAACAACACACAAAGCACTGTTCTACTTTCAGGGGAAAAAAACCCCACGTGGTGAGTAAGTAGGAAACACGATTTAGAGGTCACGTGACATTCAAAAACCACATTGTTTGGTGCAAATGCACAGTGGGGAATTTACGTTATGTGGGGGTGATTTTTTTAAATTTATTTATTTATTAAGGATTTCTGTCTCCTCCCCGCAACCGCCTCCCATTTCCCTCCCCCTCCCCCGATCAAGTCCCCCTCCCTCATCTGCTCTAAGAGCAATCAGGGTTCCCTGACCTGTGGGAAGCCCAAGGACCGCCCACCTCTATCCAGGTCTCGTAAGGTGAGCATCCAAACTGCCTAGGCTCGTGGGGGTGATTTTGAATGAAGCAGAGTTCTCAAGTATGAGAATAGAAATGTAGTGTCATGGGATCCCTTGTGTCCCCCCATCCTCCAACTCACAACAGAGCCCTAACCTCTGTGTCTTAGGCTGTGAACATCTTCAGAAGTGAGATACTCGACCATGTCATAGGTTCAAATAAGGATATGCTGGGGTATGATGGGCTCCCAACAGAATGTAAGTGGTGCCTCATAAGAAGGGAAACATTAGGGACACTCTCTTTGTGAACAGGAAGGCGGAAACCGGAGGTGAAGTTCCCAGCCAAGGACTGACTGCCAAAGTTCCTAGCAAAGCCCTGGAATGTATTGAGTGACATTTGCACATTTGTTCCTTTGTCCCAGCAGCGCTAGGGAGCCACATGCATGGGTCATTTCAGCCACCATTCATTAGTTAGAGAGCTGTACCACAGCAGCACGGATTACGTCATGGAGGTCAAAGCATGTTCTGGCTGCAGGTACCAGGTTGCTGTGACTTGTGGGTGGGGGTAGGGAAGTTCAGCCAGGGAATTACTTTATGAAAGATTATGATAAACCTTCAATACTATGCTAGGGCTAGGGGCTAATTATGTTAATTATTTTAATTATTTTTTGAGCCGAAGGCTTCTGCTGGAGGGTGAGATGTCTAATCCTACAATCCCGACCACCAAAATCTGAGCTCAGTGGACTGAGGCAAAAGGGCAGTAAGTTTGAGGGCAAAGTGGGCTATGTAGTTAAGTCATGTCTCACTAAGCAATTGGAATATGAATTAATTTTAGCCATATAAAACATTTTTGGAGGAAATATTTCTGGAACCTGGTGTGAGAAAATGGACATACTTGCATTAGCTTATGGATGAGAGATCCTTATTTCTTCCCAATTCTGCTGAATGCTGCTGTCTCAAGCCTCAGTTTCAGCAAGGCTGCCGTGCTGTTGTGTAGCAGTGATCTTTTTCCCCCCATTTTTTCCTTTTATTGAAAATAGATTCTTTTCTCATTGGTTTCCCCTCCTTTTACTCCTCCCAGTTCTTCTCCACCCTGCCTCCCCTCTGGATCCACTCCTTTTCTGTCCATCATTAGAAAAGAGCAGATTTCTAAGAGACAATAATTAAACATGACAAAATTATAAATAAAACATAACAATATAAAATTAGCATCAATAAAATATTTTATATAATTATTTTATATAAAATAAAATATAATAAGACGAAGCAAAACTTTTATATCGAAGATGGACAAGGCAGCACAACAGAAGAAAAGACACAAGAGTCAGAGACCCAGCTGTTCTCACACTCAGAAATCCCATGAAAATCCTAAGCTGAAAGCTATGACATACATGTAGAGGACCTGGTACAGAGCCTTACAGGTCCTGTGCTTGCTGATTCTGTCCTTGAGAGCTCATATGCACCTTGCTTAGTTGATTCAGTGGGCCTTGTTCTCATGAATATTAACAGGCTCGCTGCCCTTTGATTGCACTAGCGGTTAATCACACAGAATTTCCCGACACCTAGCTTCTTATGTATGGTTAGTAGCTGAACAGAAGAATTGATTATTACAAAAGTTTAAATAGGGGCATTATTATTCGAAGCATGGAGTGGAACATTTTATTTTATTTTTAATTGCTTTTATTGAGCTATATATTTTTCTCCACTCCTCTCCCTTATTCCTCTCTTCCCTTCTGTCTTCTTCTATGATCCCCATGCTCCCAACTTACCCAGGAGATCTTGTCTTTTTCTACTTCCTATGTAGATTTGATCCATGCATGTCTCTCAGTGTCCTTTTGTTGTGAAGGTTCTCTGAGGTTGTGAATTGTAGGCTGGTTTTTCTTTGCTTTATGTCTAAAAGCCACTTATGAGTGAGTCCATATTATATTTGTCTTTCTGGGTCTGGATTACTTCACAAAATATGGTGTTTTCTAGATTCATCCATTTGCCTGCAAATTTCAAGATGCCATTATTTTTTTCCACTGTGTAGTACTCCATTGTTTAAATGTACCATATAATCTTTATCCATTCTTCAATTAAGGGGCATTTAGGTTGTTTCCAGGTTTTGGCTATTATAAATAATGCTGCTATGAACCTAGTTGAGGTTCATACTGGTATGATTGAGCATCCTTTGGGTGTATACCCAAAAGTGGTATTGCTGGGTGGGTTGTTTCCTAATTTTCTGAGAAATCACCACACTGATTTTCAAACCGGCTGTACCATATCAACACGTAGAAGAATGAAAATAGATCCATATTTATCACCATGCACAAAACTCAAGTCCATATGGATCAAAGACCTCAACATAAAACCAACCACAATAAACCTCATAGAAGAGAAAGTGAGAAGCACACTTAAACAAATTGGCACAGGAGACCACTCCCTAAACATAGCATTTTTTTTGTGTTATTATATCTCATTAGTTACTGGTGCCCCTGATGGATAAAACCAGGATAATAATACAGCAGGCTCTGGATGCCTTAGTCAGTTAAGAGGTCTAACCTGAGGAACTGGCTCTTCTTACGAGGGCAATCATGCAGTCTGTCATCTGAAATTGGGAAACCTAGGAAAACCAGGTCTGCAAGTCCAGGCCAAACCCAAAGGTCAGAAGCAAGGCAACGCTAATAGCACTGAGGTTAAAAGTCGCCATTTCTTTGGCTCTAAATCCTGTGTTCTTTCTGCCTTCCACTCTGCCTGGGTAATCGGTGCTGGTCCAGCACACTTAATGCGCTTTGAGCTTCACTCTGGCTTTTTTATTTTTTAAATCATTATTTATTTCTCCTGGCACATATTATAACATCATCTTTCCACGCGAATTCCTCTTCCGTGTCAGATATGACAAGACTCAAGCAAACTTCCTGAGCTGCTGTGGAGAGCGGTGGAAAGCACTGATGTGGGGAAAGCCAGCGTGGGCCAGAGGGACCTGCTTCTTCCCTACAGCAGCAGCACTGATGGGGCCGAGATGAGCAGACGGCTCTCCAGAGGGGCTGAGGACCCAGGGAAGCAGCAGACTCTTGTACACAGTCAGCAGACTGCACACTGGGGCAGACAACATTGCTTTCACAGAGGCCGAGGAAGGCTTTCTTTTAGGGCCTCCGGAGATTGCATCCCCACCATCCCTAGTAACGAATTATGGTTGGAAATACAAACAATAGGGCATCTGGCTAACTGTTAAAGTTAACATCTGGCAAGAGGTGTGTTCCTGCCAGGAGCTCTTCCTGTTTACCTCTGCAAGTGATATTTATAGCTTGGAGGCACCCTCTGTGCTGGGTATCCTTGCAGATGGCTAATTGCTGAGAGCTTGGTGTTCCTTGTGACCAAAGTTCACAAGAAAGCTGTACTCAGTCATTCCCTGATTTATAGATAAAATCTATACCGTTGACTGAAATCTGTATCTGTCAGGAAAAGCAATGTTACACTATAGTAACAAATATTCTCATAGTATTAGTGGCTGTTACAGTCTCATTGTGTCTTTTACTCTTATTTAGTACAAAGGCAGTGAATTGGTAGCTCCTGCCTTCCTTTGTTACATCTGTCTGCCTACTGAGTATCAACAGTGTGGGAGTATAAGATAAGTGCATTTAATATCTCCTTTAATATATTATTATACATATTATCTGTGTTTTGCAGATATGAAAATTGAGATCAAGTTCAGTAAGTGGTAGATCTACCTGTTTTTGGATCCAGATTTTTTTTTTTGATGCTAAACCTTAGTCTCTTCTGCTCTCTTGAGGACTCAGAATTTCATTATTTTTTTTAAAAATTATTTTATGTATATGGATGTTTTGTGTGCAAGTGTGTCTGTTCACCAAGACAGAGGCCTGTGGAAGCCAAAAGAAGGCATCAGATCCCTTGGGACTGGAGTTACAGATGGCTGTAAGATGCCATGTGGGTGCGGGATATTGAATTCAGGTGCCAGAAAAGCAGCTAGTATTTTTAATTGAGCCATGTTTCCGCCCTTTTCTGAATTTTGTTTTTAAGTGGGTATTCCCTGATGTGGTATGGACAGTTCTGTATTCTGTCAATTATGTTTTAAATAAATACTGATTGGCCAGTAGCCAGGTAGGAAGTATAGGCAGGACAACCAGACAGGAAGTAGAGGCAGGGAAATGAGAACAGAATTCTGGGGAGAAGGAAGCCCATTCCTTTGGAGTCCTGCCCAGACACAGAAGAAGCAAGATGTGACTACCCTGCTGAACAAGGTACTGAGCCATGTGGCTATCAAAGATAAGAATAATGGGCTAATATAAGTTGTAAGAGTTAACAAAAAGCCTGAGCTAATGGGCCAGTCAGATTATAACTAATGTAGACCTCTGTGTGATTTCTTTGGGAGTTAACATTTGTGGGAACCAGGCAGGACAGAAACCTCTGACAACACTGATATTATTCCACTACTCTTCTCAGGGTAAAAGAACATATACATCACGTTCTTTTAACAAGTGGAGCATCAAACCGAGACAAGAAACATTATGAGTTTAACCTGTTTGATCAACACATTTAGAAACAACATTTAAGATAATTTTGATCAGTCAGAATCTCCTTGTGTAGCCCATGAAGTGCAGACTGCAGAGTTCCTTTGGGTGGGGCTGGGGTGATTGCCATTCTGCTGAGAAACAGGGATACACTGAGGACCACACAGTTGGATCTTCAGCTCCTTTCCCGCGACTATTTCCCATAGTCTGTGCTGTCAGTTAGAAAGCACTTGGAGGGCAAGGTTGGCCCTCTACTGTTGTGAATGCCTCTGCCCAGAGAGAATGAATGCCTGAACTGAAAGGCTGAAATTGAAAGTGTCACAGAACTGATTAGAGTCCATCAACTGTATTAGCTGTGTGAGGAGAAGTGTCACTGTCTATAGTACATCCAAATCTGCATCTCTGCAAAGGCAACTAGCTTAATTAGTGTAGTCATGAATAATATTAACCTTCAAAATATCATTAAGGAGTCTGAAATGCCCGCTTACTTCTGTCCATTGATTTAATTTGTCATTTGGTATTGAGATGGAAGCGGGTAACTTTATAACTCAAAACCACTGTTCAATTAGGTTACATAGGGGACTGAAAATATGTCAGACTAATGGCGTGAAGACAAGAGTAGCTGATGGATTATTTAAATGCTGCCCATTTGAATGCGGCTGTTTCAGCACCGGGAAAAGGTTGCTGAAACTGAGCCCAAAAGCTTCGATTGTTGGCTGAAAAGCCCTTTGATGGCTGTAGGTTTGCTTGTCCAGAATTGGTTTACTGTCATTTTCTTATGTGTACTCCCGAAGTGAACACTCAGTTTTTTCTTCTCAAGTCAGCGTTTCCAAATTGGCTTTCATCAGTTTTTAAATGTAAGCATTTCTAGGATTGGAATCCCAGCTATCTGGGAGGCAGAGGCAGAAAGATGACAAGTTTAAGGCCTGTCCAGGTTATGGAGGAAGGTGGAAGCATGCCTGGGCATTTTGGTGAGACTCTATATCAAAATAAAAATTAAAAAAAAAGAATGCAGTTAAAGTTGAGCACTGGAGCATTTCCCTTTATGTCTGAGGTCCCAGGGTCAGTCCAGGCTTCTGGAAACAGCTGTGGGCTTTTAAAAACTGCACAAGATCCTTCCTGGAGTTCTAGCCAGCATTTTTATTCACTTCCAGAATCTGTTTGCCTGAGACAGTGTCTCTATATAGCTGAAACTGGCCTGGATTACATCCTGCAGCCTAGGTTGACCTTGAACTGACATTCCCCCTGTTCCAGATTTCTAAGTGTGTCATTTTCTCCCAAGACCCCCTTTGTAATGAAAGTGATTTAGGCTTACCCAGTCTACCACCTACCTCAAAGAGAAGGTGTCTTAGCTAGGGTTTCTATTGCTGTGAAGAGACACCATGACTACAACTCTTAAAAGGAAAACATTTAATTGGGGTGGCTTGCCTACAGTTACAGAGTTTTAGTGCAAAACCATGGGGGGCATGGTGGCATGCAGGCAGATGTGCTAGCTACATCCTGATTTACAGAGAACAGGAAGTCAACTGAGACACTGGGCAGTATCCTGAGCATAGGAAAGCTCAAAGTCCATCCCCACAGTGACCTCCTCCAACAAGGTTATACTCACTCCAGCAAAGTCACATCTCCTAAAGCCACTCCCCATGAGATTATGGGGGTCAATTACATTCAAACTACCATGTAAGGAGTCCCAAAGCGTTGCTGAAAATACTCTTGCAGGTCTTGGGATACTTGTCCATACACTTTGGATTAACAACTCATTGGTCCTCAATGAACTTCATCAAAGCAGAGGTCCCAGGGTTTTAATTATGGATTTAGTGTCTTAAGACTCCAATTTTGTTTTTCCAGTGTGGTAACCAACAGGGACCACCCAGTTTTTCTTCTAGACAAAGAAGAGTTAATGCACGTCCTGTACCACGAACAGATTAGTGGAGGAAACCTCCTGAAACTTTCCCCCGGAAGCTATGGACCTCACTCCGCCACACAAAGAGTGGAGCAGGGCTTGCAACAAGTGGTGCCCTGCCCACGGCTGCAGCTGTGCCCTTTTATCGGAGGCTCATTAGCAAATCTCTGGGGTCTGTCTTTCCGATATAGTCCCGCGTTAGAGAGATGAAACAGACGCAGTTCCTTAGGGAGAAAATCAGAGGCGGTTCACACCTGTAATTTCTGACACCCTCGGAGGGAAACCAGAGAAGGCTTTTGAAACAATTGGCTGAATATGGCAGAAGCATTGCCGGTCGCTTCCTGAGTCGTGGTCTGATACTATGTTTCCCAATTCTATGAAAACCAAGTCCTTGTAGACCTGGCAGATTATTTATATAGTTAACATGATGGCAAAGTAAAATGTGTCAATATGTAGCACGTAAAATAATATAGCATAATACGACATCACCTTGTATTAGAAATATATTCTAGACTGTGCTTTTACTTGGAAGCCAGTTATACATTTTATAGTAATCACCCTGTTTTATTATAGTACATATTTTATATAACATTTATTTTATAATATAATATATAGCGTATATAGAGAGTATGTAATGGTGTATCATTTCATTATTGTTTCTGGAATTATAAAGGGTGATTAGCTCCATGGTAAACACACGGCTGGAGACAGATTCTCTTCATGTTTCTGAAACAGTTATACTTGATAATAACGTTTTTCTGTTATTATTCATTTCTATGTCCTAGTAGTACAGTTGTAGGGTACAAGAGGAGGTTTTTTTTTCATTTTTATTTTTAGTTTATTTAGACAAGGTTTCTTTGTGTAGCTCTGGATGTCCTGGAACTAGCGCTGTAGATCAAGCAGTCCTCAAACTTAACAGAGATCCGCTTGCCTCTGCCTCCAGAGTGCTGGGATTAAAGGCATGCGCCACCACCTCCCGGCTGTTTTAATTTTCTTATTGAGAGAAACGATGATCATTTGTCATGAAGTCTGTCAGTGACAAGAGAATATGGTGGCTTGGGAACAATTTCTTCTGGTCTCTGGGTCTTTGGTCCTGTGGAATCCTTTCTCATCTGGCATGGACCATATATGTTTACGTATTTAGATGCCTATATATGTGTAATTAAGAAAGCATCTACCCCAATCCTACTAATATTTATAACAATGATCAGAGAAGAGGAATGGTAGGAAAGGTGGTGGCATACAGCTGAGATCCTAGCATTTTGGAGACTGATCCTGGAGGTTTATGATTTTGACTCTGAACCACATAGTGAGACCATGCTTCAGAACGTGACGAAACGGAGCAAAAGAAGAACGTATCTACTCAGAGCTTGTTGAGCACAGGCACTGTGGTGAGGTCTTGCTTTGTGTCCCTAATCCAGCTTTAGGGTATGCTATAGGGAAAACACCTCTGTTTTAGAATTCATAATTATTCTTAAAGCCTTTTTAAAAACATGGTTCTTTTAAGAATGTCCTCCACATACACACAAGCAGAGATGTGACAAAATATAAACAGTAATATAATTATCAGAGCACAATAAGATAAAAGCTATAAGATTACAATGCATCATTTGTATTGATATGTTTAAAATATGTAAAAAATAAAATGTTTAATTTTAATAAAAGCATATACAATAGCATAATTCAGAATTCACACTTCTTTTCTAATAATAGAGCTTATCTCTGTATTTGAGCTTATCTCTATATTACTCATGGCAATGGGTACATCTTTATCCTAACAGGAGGCTAAGAATTCTAATTTATGACTAAAATGACTTCTTTTATCAGCTGCTGATTATTTAACAAGTGTGTTTTTTATCATATTTTTCAATCACAAAAGTTTCTTTGAGGGATCCGAGAGATAGCTGAACAGTTAAAAGTACTGGCTCCTTGCTCTACCAGAGGATCTGGGTTCCATTTCCAGCACCCACAAGGCAGCTCACAACCATCTATAACTACAGTTCAATGGGACCCAGTGTCATCAAGTGGCCTCTGAAGTCACCACACACATGGTGCACAGACATACTTGTGGGTAAACACTTGCGTATGTAAAATTAGAAAGCACTTTGGGAGACCATCTTATGCACTTTCCTTTCTTAATGTGCCCTTTGATCTCATTAGTACAGACTCAAAAAACTGGAATTACAAGGTCAGCATGTAAGACTCCAGGATCATTCCACATATATGATTTAAGGATCATTAAATAGGCTTGCAAATGAAGACAACCTCACCAGTGTAAATCACAATGGTATTGTTGAAGAGGTCTGTTTTCCTTTCCAGCACACTATCTTGGTAATCTTAGCCTATCTAATGAGCAAAAAAGGTCATTTTGCTTTTCAGGTTTTTTTGTATTTATTACTGAGTTGTATTCAATTATGAATTATTATTCAATTATTTATACTCATGTTCTGCCCATTGTCTTGTCAGTTTTTGCTTATTGATTATAAACATACTTTATGTATCTTAAAGACATTAGTACTTAATTGCACAATCTGTTCCTCCATTATGTAACATGATGTCTTACCTTTCAAATGTTGTTTTTTGCCTTCATGAAATCATGTCTCTCCATTTATAAACCTCAGTATATTTTATTGTAACTTTATTGAGCTATAATTTGCATACCATTTCAGGGGATTTTCAGTGTATTCACAGAGTTGGACAACCACTTCCACTAACTTCATAAGACTTTCCTCACTTTAAAAGGAAACCCCACTGCCTGGGATCCACTCCCCACTTCTTATTCCCTTGAACTCCTGGGATTGTTAATCTTTCCTCTACCTTCATGGATTTTTTTCTTTTGCACACTTCATATAGATGCGATCTGCCTTTATTTTTGTTTCATTTGGCTTTTTCAGTTGGAGTCTTATTGTACAGCCCAAACCAGCCTTGAACTCATCACTATCCTCTTCTCCTGTGCTGAGTGAATGTGTGTGAGCGAGACATCTGGCTTTCATCTGTCTTTCTTCACTAATCATACTTGGAAGGTTATTTATGTTGCAAACAATTCCTTTGGACTGTCAAATGACATTCCAGTGTATAAATGTGACATAGTTGTTTATATATTCAGCAATTGATGGACATGTGAGTTGTTTGTATATCATGTCTATTGTGAATAATGTCACTGGAAGCATCTTACCTATGTTTTTCTTAAGGTATACCCATGGTAACTCTACATTTGCTGGGTAGATTTAACATTGAGAATTATCAGCCTATTTTCCAAAATGGTAGAACTAGTTTAAACTCCATCAGTGTGGTGGGTTGAATGAGAATGACTCCCGTACAATCATATGTTTGAATGTTTAGTCCCCAGTTAGTGGTGCTGTTTGGGAAGAATTAGGAGGTGGGACCTTGGAGGAAGTGTTTCACTGTGATTAAGCTTTGAGGTTTTAAAAGAACAGGCAGTTGCCAGTTAGCACTCTTTCTTTCTCCATCTCTGTCTCTATGACTCTGTCTCTTCCATCTCTTTCTCCCCCTCACCCTTTCTGCTCCATGCTTGGGATGTAGGCGTTCAGATACTGCTCCACCACCATGCCCACTGCCGTGATCCTTGTCATCATGGTCACGGGCTATTCCTCTGCAACTGTAAAGCCCAGTAAACTTTTCTTTATAAATTGATTTCATCATGGTTTCTCTGCACAGTAATAGAAAAGTAACTAAGACAGCCAGTATTAGTGAAGTTTTTAATTTCTCTGTATTCTTCCAACACAGCATCTGTCTTTAAAAAGCTTTTAGCTACTCTAGTGGATGTACAATGGAATTCACTGTGGTTTTGATTTACATTTTCTTAATGACTAATGATGTTAAATATCTTTTAATGAGCATTTTGAGCATCTGTGTATCTTTGGAAACATCTATTTTCCAACCTTTTGTTCATTTTAAGTATACTGATTTTTTTATTGTTGTTTTTATGCTATACTTTTAAAAGATATACAACCATTTTTTTCTTCTAATTTTTTTGGTTGTCATTTTTACTTCTTGGTATTCTTTGAAGTGAATGAAAATTGAAATTAGACTTACCCTCACTTTCTTTTTTCAGATATGCCTTTGGTATCATCCATCCACAAAAACATCGTGTAACTGAAGTTTGCAAAGAGTCACTGCCATTTTCTCCTAACTATTCGGCAATTTTTGCTGTAACATTTAGGTCTCTGAACCGTTTCAAGTTAACCTTTCAATATGCCATAAGAGTACAACTTCACTATTTTATAAATGGAGATCCAGTTGTACCATCAGCGTTTGTTGTAAAGGCATTTATCTCCTTACTGAATTGTACTGGTATGCTTGTCAAAATTAGATGAGCATAAATTCATTTCTGGAATCTTTATTCTGTTAATCTTCATTATCTGGGGCCAGGGAAGGAGGTTTTGCTGTGTGTCCTTCTTGCAGAGAACTCCTAACATTCCTGCTTTCCTCGCCGTGCCCCCCACTCTCTGTCTGTGTCTGTCCTCACGCCAGCTCTGCACTGTCATGGTCACGGTAATTTGTAGTAATCTTTACGATCAAAGAAGTGTGAATCCTCTGACTTTTTGTTCTTCAAGATTATTTTAGCTGTAGCATCTCCCTCAAATTTCCCTATGCTCTTTAAAGATAGGTTGTTAATTTCTGTAAAAAGGCATTTGGAGTCTTATCAGAAATTACACTGAACCCTTCGCTAATTTGAAGAAATAGTTCCAGATGGGAGAGATGACCCTAGGGTTAGGATCACTTCCTGTTCTTCAGGAGGAAGGAAGTTTGGTTCCCAGCACCCATATCAGATGTCTCACAACTGCATGTAATCCCACTTCCAGGGACTCTGATCCCTTTTATCTTCTGGCCTCCACAGACATCTGGATACATGTGAACACGCACACACACACACACACACACATTTGTTTATTTGCACGTGTGTGTTTGTACTGATGTGCAAAGGCTTTATGCCGCAGTGTGTATGTGGAGGTCAGGGGACTGCTGTGGGACAATGGTCTTGTACCCTGTAAAAATTTGCTACTTGTATTTTAATAAAATGCTGATTGGTCAGCAGCCAGGCAGAAAGTATAGGTGGGGCAACCAGAAACAGGAGAACTCTGAGAAGAGGAAAGGCACAGTCTGCAGGTGTCATCCAGACAAAGGGAGCAAGATGAGAATGCCTCGCTGATAAAGGTACCAAGCCATGTGACTAACACAGACAAGAATTAGGGGTTAATGTAAGTTATAAGAGTTAATAAGAAGCCTGAGTTAATAGGCCAACCAGATTATAATTAATAAACTGTGTGTTTCTTTAGGACTGAATGACTGTGGTACTGGACAGGACATAAACCTCTGTCAACAAGAGGACAACTTGTAGAAGTCAGTTCTCTGCTCCGACCACAAGGATCTCCATGACTGAATTCAGGGCATCAGATTGGGCAGTAAGTAGCATTATCACTAAGCCATTTTGATCACATAGCAACCCTTCTCAAATGTGTGGGGTTTGTATAACTTGCTGAGGATGCTGAAGAGTGTTTGACTTGCACTTTGCAACTATCATATTTTGCCATGTAAAATATGATAGGTAATACATATAGTAAAGTCTTAAAAAATAGCTAAATTTTCCCTAAGAGGGGCATCAATTTTCATTTTGGGGAGATGTGTATTTAATGACTTCCTTAATTTATAACTTCAGGAGTCTCATATTTTATTCTATATTTAATTTGTAGTAATACATCATATCATGCAATATATGGAAAAATGTAACCCTCATGAAGGAACAAGTGTAAAGGGAAAGATCATATCTTAATATGGTTATGAAAGTAGCTTTGAGCCTCTTGAGTGTCTGAGCAGTGCTGGGCTTCTCTGGTGAATTGCTGGTGTACAGGACTATTACTGGCTTGACTGGTGGAGGAGCTGGATGATTAAGTTTGAGTCTAAGCTTATTTTACATTTTTGGCGCTAGTTTCATTATTTGTAAGGTAGGAGCTACGATAGTGTGGATTAAAAGCACAGGGATACCAAGATAAAGATGACAGAGCCTTGGGAATTGTGTGTGTAATAACCAACTCTATAATAACATACAACTTATTATTATTATTATATCTCTAATAACCAGAACTCCCATTATTATCACCTCCTACGTTAATACTTGAATTTTATTTCTGCCTTTTAAAAACATTTATTATTTAGTTTATTTGTGTGTGTGTGTGTGTGTGTGTGTGTGTGTGTGTGTGTAAGTAAGAGGCTATCTTGTGAGAATCTGTTCTCTCCTTCCACCATGTTTGCAGGGATTGAACCCAGGTCCTTAGGTTTGGTAGCAGATGCTTTTACCTGCTGAGCAATTCACTGATTTTTAATTATGAAACATTGGCACTTTCCTAACCTTTGAAAGCCAGAATTCCCATTTGGAGGCTGAAAACAACGGAACTAGTTTTGCAAAGAGATGTAGCAAAGTGTTTAATGATATGCCGTCTTCTGAAAGGCACACCTTTGTGTTATTACTGGTATAATTCTCACTACTATTTGTATATATGCTTATACATGTTCAGAGACACTGTCTTTTTTAAAAAATACATTTTTATTGATATTTTTTGAGCTCTACATTTTTCTCTGCTTCCCTCTCTGCCTCTCCCCTCTTCCCTTCAATCCTCCCCCAAAGTCCCCATGCTCCCAATTTATTCAGGAGATCTTGTCTTTTTTCTACTTTCTACTTCCCATGTAGATTAGATCTATGTAAGTCTCTCTTAGTGTCCTCATTGTTGTCTAAGTTCTCTGGGATTGTGATTTGTAGGCTGGCTTTCTTTGCTTTATGTTTAAAAACCACCTATGAGTGAGTACATGTGATAATTGTCTTTCTGTGTCTGGGTTACCTCACTCAAAATAATGTTTACTAGCTCCATCCATTTTCCTGAAAAATTTAAACTGTCGTTATTTTTTTCTGCTGTGTAGTACTCCATTGTGTAAATGCACCACATTTTCCTTATCAGTTCTTTGGTTGAGGGGCATCTAGGTTGTTTCCAGGTTCTGGCTATGACAAACAAAGCTGCTATGAACATAGTTGAGCACATGTCCTTGTGGCACGATTGAGCATCCTTTGGGTATATACCCAAAAGGAGTATTACTGGGTCTTGAGGAAGGTTGTTTCCTAATTTTCTGAGATATTGCCACACTGACATCCAAGGGGGCTGCACCAGCTTGCAATCCCATCAGCAATGCAGGAGTGTTCCCCTTTCCCCACAACCTCTCCCGCATAAGTTGTCATCAGTGTTTTTGATTTTGGCCATTCTTACAGGTGTAAGATGGAATCTCAGAGTTCTTTTGATTTGCATTTCAGAGACACTGTCTAATGAAACTTATTACTCAATGTTTGTGTCGCCTCAAGATCTGTAGCTGAAATCTAATCCCTTGTGATAGCATTTGGGGTGACTGGGACATGATTCCATTAGGAAGCTATGAAGCTGAGCCTTTGTGGGTGGGGTCAGTAGCTTATAAAAAGACCTGGGAGAGCTGTTCTCTCTCTCTATACCAGAGATGTAGAGAGATGCCAGCAGCGGCAAACCTGAGGAATGTCCTCACTACCCTGGCCAAGACTTCAGTCTCCACCTCTGTGGGAAATAAATTTCATTTGTGTCAAAGCCATCCAACACATAGTACTTCATTACAACTGCCCAAGATGATTAAAACACTTGAAGTATTATCGCTAGCCCCTGGGGACAGGCAGGTTAATCATGTTGTGGTCAAGATAGGCTATTCAGTTTAATTAGAAATCTGGCCAGGAGGTTGCTGTTTGTACCTGGAGTTTCTGAAGTAGTTGGGAGTTGCCTTTTATTAACATTAAGAGGCAGGAAGATATGGGTGTCGGTCAAATACCAGTCTCTTAATGTCAGTCACCTGGAGCTCTTCATGGACCCTCTTCATTTACTAAGAAATTCTAACTGCTGCCTCTTGACAATTAAATTTCAGAGTAGGACTCTGAAATAGCTAAATGGATGACTGGTCTCTTGAAATGGCAATTTTAGATAAATTAGAAATTAAAGCAGTGTGACATTTCACATGTAAAGCTAGGGGACTGTCCAAGCTTCCTTTTCTGTTGACTAAATTTGATGTATAATAATCACAGTTGATAGGGTTTGTTTGTTCGTTTTGCTATAAATAATACTTTCAGGTAAATTTTATTAGTGTGCTTCTGGTACCACAAAACTGGTCCTTAGAGGGGGTTTTTAGGCCAGATCCATCTTGGGTTCTCTGGATCCGTTGTCAGGAGTCTATGACGTCTACAGCAATAGGGACTTTTCTGAACCTTCAAAGTGAGTGGAAAGAAACCAAAGGCAACAGCGACAGTCAGTGTTTTGGGAGTCTCTTGGGCAACCCTAACCAACATCTCAAAAGAATGCTTTTTATTCCTGGTGTTGGTGTTACTATTACATAGTCTGTTACTTTGGGAGAAGCATTGGCAGCCATTTAAATTATGTATGTATATTGACTAGTAAATGGTTGCAGGTACATGTGCTCATGTTTGGACTTTCAGTTTCGTTCCATTGGTCTCTATGTCTGTTTTTGTGTCAGAACCACCTTGTTCTGTATTATTATGAAGCTGTAATACTATAATTTCATTACTAAGGCTCTTAGGATCTGGATTGATAATCCCTTCAGCTTTATCCTTTTTTGCTCAGGAGCGTTTTGGCTATTGGGGATCTTTTGTGCTTCTGTATGGATTTTAGGGTTTGTTTTCTATTTTTGTGAAGGATGAGATAGGGGTTTTGATTACTATTTCATTGGATCTATAAATAGGCTTGCATAAAATGGTCTTTTTCACACTAATAATTCTTCTAATCCATGAGCATCAATCTTTTAATTTTCAAGTGTTTTTATCTTCTTCTTAAGTAGTTTAAAGTTTTCATTATAGAAGTTCTTCACTTCCTTGGTTAGGTTATTCCTAGCTATTTTCTTTTTTTTTTTTGAGGCTATATTAAAAGGAAGTACATCCATGAGCTCTTTCTTTGTATGTTTGTTGTTGTTGTACAGAAAAGCTATTAGTTTGCCCATGGTGATTTTGTTTCCTGCCACACATTGAATTTGTTAATCATTCATAGAAGTTTCCTGGTAGAACTTTTGGTATCTCTAATGTATAATGTCATGTCATCAAGTAGGGATAATTTAGCTTTTTCTTTTCCTATTTGTATCCTTTTAATAACTTACTTTATTGCTCCGGCTAGTGTTTTGTGCACATTGTTGCAAAGGAGTGGGGATAGTAGACAGTATTCTTGATTTCAGTGGGATTGCTTTAAGTTTCTCTGCATTTAGAATAATGTTGGCTGTGGGTTTGTCATATACGGTTTTTATTATGGCAGGTAAATTCCTCTAGTCCTACATTCTTTGAGACTTTTTATTATGATTGGATTTGGCAAAGGCTCACTTTTTTTTCCTGCGTCTATTGAGATCAGCACGTGATTTTTGTCTTCATGTCCATTTATGTGGTTTGCTACATCATGGTGCATGTTTTGATGTATGTCTGTATTCTGTGTGCAAGTATTTTATTGAGCATCCTTCTATCTGTGTTCATCAGAGGCCTTGTCCTGCACATTTCTTTTTGTATTTGTGTTTTTACCTGTTTTGCTACCAGAATGATACTGGCTTCACAGGAGGACTTTGGGCATACTCTTTCTGCTTCCATTATGCTAAATGATTTAAGAAAGACTGGCTGTAGCCTTTTAAAAGTCTGTAAAGTTCTGCTTTAAACCCCACTGACTCTGGACCTTTTTCATTACTATTTCTGTCTCCTCATTTGTTATGCATGTTTAGGTTGTTGATCTCTTTTTGATGGTTTGTCCACATCTTTAAAAAAAAAATCCATCTTATTTTTTTCAAGTTAATAAAGTATAGATTTTTTGAAGTATTCCACTATAACATTCTGAATGCCCTTGGTGCCTATTGTAATGCTGTAATATAATGAATAATTTTGGATTCTGTTTATGTGGATTTTCTTTTGGTTTGCTGGGCCAAAGGTCTATCAATCTTTTTTATCTTCTCAAAGACCCAACTCTTAGGTTCAGTGATTCTCTGTATTGTTTCTATTTCATTAATTTCTGCTCTGGGTTAAGTCATTTATTTTTGTTCTTTCTGATATATTTCTTTTAAGGATGTAGGCATTGAGGGCTCTAAGTTTCCAGCTATGATTCTTTTTCATGTGTCCTAGAGGTTTTGTTGTTTTTCATTTATTCCAGGAAAATTAAAAAATTCCTTTCTTGATTTCATCATTATCAGTCAATGAATCCTTTAATGAATTTGTGTTTTCTAAGATACTCATTTGCTGTTGATTTTATGTTTTATTGCATGTGTCTATTTTAAGATGAATTAATTGATTATAGTTTCAAATACACCTTATGTTTGCTTTTAAATTCTACTGCAGTTGGACATAAGAGATACATTTGCTTCTACAAATGGAGGCTTAATTCAATGAAACTGCAAACCTGATTATATCTTAAGAATTTGGCATTTGGGAAAAATCTGTGCATTTGTGTGTGCTGATTTTGGATCAAAGAGTGAACTGTATCATTTCCAGAATGACAAGAATGTGGGATAATTTCCCCTCCAAATGTTCACTCACTGTGCGGATCCCACAAAGCTAAAATGAGTCTGAACGAGTGGCAACAGTGTCTGCAGCCCAGACTGAGAACCCTGACTTGTAGGTAGAGACAAGTCTTATTCACTGTTGTCAGGTCCAAAGGAAGCTCCAATTCTCCACACTCCAAATATCCAGAAATGTGCTCCACCTGGACTCTAGGAAGGTTTCTGACAGTTAGATAAAAGGCAGACTTTCTGAGGAACCTGTGAAACCTGTTATCATCTGCTCAAAGTCATTCCCCTTACCTCTGGCAGAGGGACATCTGGCTCTCCACCGAGAGATACCTGTGGTTGCATATCAAAGTGCACACTGGTCTCCAGGCTCCCTCAATCCTAGTTCTTGTTATACATTTCGAAGTACCCATGCCAGCCTTCTGGCTCTTCCCTCTCCCCAGTGACTCTTTCTTTTTATAATCCGATTATTCTTGCTATCCTCTCTCTTATTTGCACTTACTCGATCTTATTCTTTTCCTTTCTGTCTCTTGCTGTCCTCTTTTTCCTGATAAGCGCTATTCTCTATCTCTTGCTATCTCCCTATTTCTACTATCCCACTGTCCCCAGCCCTAACCACGTCCAGCCTGCTGGAATGTTCAGTCTGTTTCTTTTTCTCTTTGTTCCTCCCCTCTTTTATCTGTAAGAAAAGCCTTCCCCTTATTCACATCATGGTGTGGTCATGTGGCCGGGGTTTTTTCTGTGCCCCCTCACATCCAATTGCCAACTAAGGTCTCAGGCCACCCTTCAGTGTTTTATTTGGGAGATACACTTTCAACACTTCAGCATAGATGCCTTTTGCTGGATATTGAAAACCCTGAGTGAATCTGACATCCCTGGCTTTCTTCTCTGTCTTGACCAAACACAGAATAGCAATTAAGAGCATCTTCAAACCCTGGGAAACAAATTAGGAGCAGTTTAGCAATTAGCTTTACAAGATTGCTTGCTTTGTAGAAGCCCTATAGCAAAGAGTTAATGCTGTAGCTACTTAAATATTCAGTGGTGGTTATCAAAACTGTTTAAGGCACTTTGTTACTTCCATGATCACATCAGACTTTCTGTATAGATTTTTAAAAATATTCACACATTTTTAAAAAGGAAACTGAATTTCTTGTTTCATTGCAAATTTCAAATGAATAATTTAGTAGTAGCTCTTTTATTTTTTATTTTTTTTTTCAGCTATGCCATAGGAGACTGTCATGTTGCTGGACTAAAGTGGTAGGAGGAGAAATTCAAAATCGTAACCTACTTATTTGTTAAAATCAGCCAGTTTTCACAGGGTCTCCAGCCCTATGTGATCTTAACTTAGGAGTGAGGAGAATGGGGGTCTTCACCACCATTCTATGGAATCCGAGTTATATAAAATTGCCTTCATGATCCAAAAAGTGTTTGAGGTTCCCCCTGAGAACTTACAGTGACCAGTTGAGGCCCACTGTGTCCTAACACAAAACAAATGTAAAACAAAAACAAAAACCTCCAAAAGGAGATGAAACCAACCAACCAAACCAGCAAATCAAAGACGTTGGTATGTGCCCTTAACCTTGGAAGGGAACATTAGGGGAATTTTGGATGCCTCTACCCCCCACACTCTGAGATTATAGGCACTCATATACATGGTTTATGTGGTCTAGGGATTTTTTGTGAATGTTATAATAATACAGTACCAACTGAGCTACATTCCCAGCGTCCCATCAGAGATTTTATAGCTGGTACACAGAAGGATGAGCTGAACAACATGACTTGTTTGAAGTGTCACAGTTCGAGTAAAATAAGCAAGTTGTGGGCACTGGAGACATGGCTCAGTGGTTAAGAGCACACACTCCTTTTACAGAAGACCTGGATTTGATTCCCAACACTCAAATTAGCTCACAATTACCTGTAACTCCAGCTCCAGATGATCTGATAACCTTCTAACCTCCTTCTATACACTGCCCCCTCCAAGCAATAGTTTAAAAAATATAGAGGTGGGTGGTCCTTGGACTTCTCACAGGGCAGGGAACCCTAATTGCTCTCCAGGCTGACGAGGGAGGGGGACTTGATGGGGGAGGGGGAAGGAAATGGGAGGCGGTGGTGGGGAGGAGGCAGAAATCTTTAATAAATAAATAAATATAAAAGAAAAAAAAGAATAAAAAGCACAGCATACAATGATATATCACAGTACAACAAAATACTTCAATAAAAAGTTATTGTTACTAAAAAAAAAATAAGTAAATTTTGACCTTAAGAAAAATGCCAACCCCCTTTGGATTCAGTTCTCCTGGAAATAATAATTGTGCTTACCTAATAGGATTGTTCAGCCTACAATAGCTTCATCTATCAAAAAAATACTTTTCAGGGTCTTGTTAACACTGACCTAAAGTATTAGGGAATTTCTCCTGTGATGCCATCCCAGTAAATTATACTCCCTTTGCAGAAAGTGGTTACAGCACATTGGGTTAGCTTCCTTTCAAGAACTGCAACCCCTCCTATTTAGATCACTTAAAATCATGGTAATAACAACGAAAAAAATGTAATTAGATGAGTATTTGGAATAATATCGAGTCATGCATATTTTCTTTAGGAGAGTAGCCACAGTGTTTATCTACTCTCAGATTGAAGTTTTTAGTGAAGATGCTGGTACAGCGTGACTCTTGGCAGACGTACTGAGATGGAATGAGGTCTACCCAGAGAGCTACTAGCTTCATCGCTCACTGGAGAGATCGCTGAATGAGAATCTAGCCTTCAGCTCTGTAACTGTTACTCGCTCACTGTGAGTTTATTACACGATGGATTTTGAGGTGGAGAGGAGAAATGATCACATTCTTCAAACAGCCACGCAGAAGATGTCTGCACACCAGCCTCTGCAGCGTGCTTAAAATGTTTTCTAAATGAGAATAAAGAAGAATGCATAAGTCAAGTTATTCAAATTTATTATTCTCCATCTATTGCAATTAAGAGATATTTATGACATAGGATCCAATTTGTTGACATAATTTGGCTAACCTTTAAAAATGGTTTTCATTTTTAGAATAATTGTCTGTATAATATGTTTTACAATCTAAAAATGAGGGGATATAATAAGGATCAATAGTCTGTCACTGTTAGTTGCAGAAATAATCCAGTTAGTGACACAAGGCTGTCATTGCAGGTTTTATTCATAGGTGTCTGGATGCACATCCATTAGGGTAGGTTTATGCTTAACCTAAACAGGGGCATATCCCAAGACTTCCAAAGACAAAGTCGATGGGTTAATTTTTGTTTTTGGTCAGTATTCTGGTTTGCTGTGATCAAAAACTGACCCAAAAACAACTTGGGTAAAGAAAGGGTTTGTTTGTTATACTTCCACATCACAATATGTCATCGAGGGAAGTCAGGGCAGGAACTTGGAATCCAAAGACAGCAACTGAAGCAGAGACCACGGAGCAAAGCTGCTTACTGGCTCACCTTTTATAGCTTGCTCAGCTTGCTTTCTTATGCAATTCAGGATCAACTTCCCAGGGTGGCATCACTCTTGGTGAGTTTGGTCCTTTCAGATCAATTACCAATCAAAAAAAAAAATGCCCCACAAACCTGTCTCATGGATGCAATCCCTGAGGTAAGATTTCTTTCTAGGTTACTCAAATTGTGTCAACTTGGAAAAAATCCATCCTGCACAACTGACCACTTATTGGCCTGACACTCTTTACTCTCAGACCATAAACTTTCTCTTCTTATTTATCCCCAAGATCTCATCTTAACATCACAAGATAGAACTTTAAAAGTCTTGCAGTCTTTAAAAAATTAAACACTTCAAAAGTTCAAAGTCTCGGGGCTGGAGAGATGGCTCAGTGGTTAAGAGCATTGCCTGCTCTTCCAAAGGTCCTGAGTTCAATTCCCAGCAACCACATGGTGGCTCACAACCATCTGTAATGAGGTCTGGTGCCCTCTTCTGGCCTGCAGGCATACACACAGACAGAATATTGTATACATAATAAATAAATTAAAAAAAAAAAGTTCAAAGTCTCTTTAAAATGCCAAAGTATCTTAAGTGTGGATTCCTGTAAAATCAAAGAAATAAATTAATACAGTCCTATTCTCCAAAGGGAATAACCGGCATATCAAAACAATTATAATAATATTAAACCTAGCAGTTTAGCTCCAGAATCTTTCTATCTCAGTGTCTGCCATCTGGGACTCACAATCTTCTGTGCTTCAAAGGGCTGAGGCAGCGCCACTTTTCTGAGTCTATCAGCTATAGCGCGCACCGCTTGTTAGTAGACTCAGGCTGGCTCTACTCCACACCTGCCAATGTCCATGGTGGTTTTCTCATGGTCTTGGCTTCTCCAACACCCTGGAATTTCTACTGCAACCTAAGGCTACACCTTCATCAATGGCCACTCACAGTGCCAAGCCTCAGTTGCTCTAACCCTTTAAATCTTCACAATCAGTACCATGAGGGAGACTTTCAGACATTACCCAGTTCAGCTGACACCTTGAGATGCAGCCTCGGCACCCTTTAGACTATGGTTCTGTGCACTGACCCTGAGGAAGTACTCCTAGCGGATTTCACCTCAACGATGCTGTTCTCTTCTTAATCACAGGTCATTTCTCAGCCCCAGCGAATTCACATCAGTAAAGCGACTGACTGTTTTATGAGAGAGATGCTGGTCTATTATTAATCAAAGTGGAGTCTTCAGCCCCAGCAGATCGGAGACCACAAATTATCAACTCAAAACATGGCACAAAGAGGCATAAGAGAGTTAATGTTTCCCCTGGGAACTTAACAAGCCAGGCTCACATTGCTGCACCCCTTTCAACATTACTACCATTGAAACTCCCACAGAAGCTCATTAAGTTATGAGCACCACAGGAGCTCATTAAGTTATGAGCACTCAACAACCTCTTCTAGCCCAAAGGTCTAAAATTCTTCTACAATGCTCCCCTCCCAACACACACGTAAAAACAACTCAACACAGTCAGCCCCATCACAGCGAGATCCCACGCTCTGTTTTCAATTTCAAGCCTAGTTTGTTTCTTTGTGTTGTGAGAAAACACTAACAAAGCCCAATTTGGGGCAGGAAAGGGTGCATTTCACCTTAGAATTATAGCTGATCATGAAGGGAAGTCAGGGCAGAAACTTGGGACAGGAACTTGGAAGCAGGAGCCAAATAAGAGGTCACAGAAGGGAGCTGCTTACTGACTTCTTCATGGCTGCCTCAGCTTGCTTTTCTATAGAACACAGGACCTATTCAAAATGGCACCATCCATGTTAGGTTGGGCCCTCCCACATCAATCAGTTAATCAAGAAAATGCTCCACAGACCGCTCTGTTGAAGACAGCTCTTACACTGAGGTTCCCTCCTTGTAGTGAACTCTAGTTTGGCTCAAGTTGACAAACCTAGCTGGCACAGTCGGAAAGTTGACTCATCATAGGGTTTTCTGATTCTGTCTGCTAAAGTCCTGTCATCAGCAGGTCATTAGTTAAGTCCCAGAATGGCCGGTTTCACTGTCTCTCTCTAAGAAGCATTCATTGGCTTGGGTAGATTCATCGGAAACTTCCCTGAGAATTTGCAAGTCACAAATCTTTTATCTCATTTCCATGGCTGCCTTCCCAGGCCTGCTTTAGACCTTCGCTTTTTAGTAGCTGAATCATTTGATTAGTTTGTTAAATAATTCCAATTTTTACACCTTCCAAACAAGAGTTGTCTGAAATGCTTTGAATATAACAGGTTCTTTTGTCTTATTTACTACAGCATTTGCAGCATCAATAAAAGTACTGTGCATATTTGATTGAGTGATATTTTATCAAATTAGGCCAGCCCCTCATACACAAAACAAATAAAATCTCGCAATCACCATACTTTAATAGTTCTTCCTGGATTTGCATATTTAAGTTCTTGACTTGGTGCTCACAGCCCACTCCGATATTTCACTATTCAGTCTCATCAATTTGTCAGGTTACTGACTCTGTCCCACACTTCCTTGGAGTCTTCACCTTTAATCTTCTTATTTCCTAAAATCTTACTACTAAAAAATTCACCGTTGAGTCTCAGCTCTAACATGTTTACTATATTGCATATGCTGGTGTCTGTATATGTCTTTCAGTGTTTTTACCTTCTAATATTCTGGTGGAACCTTTAAAAGGTGAGACCCATTGGAAATTAGGTTGGGGCCTGACTTTGAAGAGAACATTGGAACACACGTCTCTTCTTTATCTCTTCCTCTCTCTCTTTTGCTCTTTGTGTTCTGACAGCTGAGCAATGAGCAGCATCCCTGCTAATGTGGTCTTGATGGTTCTTCCTGTCGTAAAACCTAAGTCCCATGGCCAATGTGTACTACTACCTCTCAGCCCACAAGCTAGACCTTTCCTCCTTCTTTGTTTCTCTTAGCTATTTGGTCACATGATGGGAAGTTACCACATATGCCTTCCATGTGCAGGAAATGTTTTATCCATTAGGTAATGCATCCCACAGTTTGTGTGTTCCTTTGTGATAGGCCAGTCCAGAAACGAGGGCATCAGAGTTGTTCAGGTAGATGCTTTTCGGTAAAGTGTCTCCCATCAATCTGTCCTAAAGCCTCTTCACTCAGTTCAGGTCTTATGAGGCTTTTGAAGACAGTGTTTTAATTAGACTCAGGCACCATGTTGCTTTTGATTCCCTGGGAGGGATGGCACAGTCATTCATTAGTATAATGTTTGGGATGAGTAAGTCTGATTGGTAATTCTACATCCAGGCCTTCTTGGGATTATAGACAGCAGGAGTTCTCAGTACCAATTGATTATCAGAGTCACCTGGGATCCACTTAAACTCTAACTTCTTAAATATAATGCCAGTACCACAGACACTGAGAGAAACAATTAATAAATGGGACCTCCTGAAACAGAAAATCTTCTGTAAAGCCAAGGATATGGTCAATAACATAAAACAACAGCCTACAGAATGGGAAAAGATCTTCACCAACCCCACACCAGACAGAGGTCTGATCTCCAAAACATACAAAGAACTTTAGAAATTGGTCATCAAAAGAACAAATAATTCAATAGAAAATGGAGTACAGACCTAAACAGAGAACTCTCAACAGCGGAGTCTAAAATGGCTGAAAGACACTTAAGAAAATGTTCAACATTCTAGTCTTCAGAGAAATGCAAATCAAAACAACTCTGAGATTCCATCTTACACCTGTAAGAATGGCCAAAATCAAAAACACTGATAACAACTTATGCTGGAGAGGTTGTGGGGTAAAGGGAACATTCCTGCATTGCTGGTGGGAGTGCAAGCTGGTACAGTCCCTTTGGATGTCAGTGTGGCGATTTCTCAGAAAATTAGGAAACAACCTTCCTCAAGACCCAGTAATACTACTTTTGGGTATATACCCAAAGGATGCTCAATCGTGCCACAAGGACATATACTCAACTATGTTTATAGCAGCATTGTTTTTCATAGCCAGAACCTGGACACAACCTAAATGCCCCTCAACCAAAGAATTGACAAGGAAAACGTGGCACATTTACACAATGGAGTACTATACATCAGGAAAAAAATGACATTTTGAAATTTGCAGGCAAATGGATGGAGCTAGAAAACATCATATTGAGTGAGTTAACCCAGACGCAGAAAGACAATTATCACATGTCCTCACTTATAAGTGGTTTTTAAACATAAAGCAAAGAAAACCAGCCTACAAATCATAATTCCAGAGAACTTAGACAACAATGAGGACACTAAGAGAGACATACATAGATCTAATCTACATGAGAAGTAGAAAAAAAAGATGTCCTGAGTTAATTGGGAACATGGGGACCATGATAGAGGGTAGAAGGGAAAGGGAAAGGAAGGGAGGGGAGAAGAGAAAAAATTGTATAACTCAATAAAAAAAATAAAAATAAAAAAATAAAAATTAAGAGGTGAAAAAAATTCAACTTCCCGTAGGTATTGATTTGGGTAAGTTATGAACATACCAGGAATGAATGTTTGCAAGAGGCTGCTCTGGTGAGTCTAGTGCCATGCTGGGCTGGGAGCTAACATGTTGTAGACATTGATGTTCAGACAGCTGCTACATCTCTGTTTGCCTTCTCCAACCAAGAAAATTCTTTCATTTTGCTTTTTTTTTTTTTTTTTTTTTTTTTTTTTTTTTTTTTTTTAGGAAAGAACTCATTATGAAGCCCAGGTCAGCTACATGATGCTTTCTAATAATCATATCATCAACTTAAAATTCTTTTTCTTCTTCTTATTATTTGAGACAGGTTTCTCTGTAGCTTTGGAGCCTGTCCTGGAACTAGCTCTTGTAGACCAGGTTGGCCTCAAACTCACAGAGATCTGCCTGCCTCTGTCTCCTAAGTGCTAGGATTAAAGGAGCGTGCCACCACTGCCTGACTAAAATTAATTTTCAACAGTGTACCCAATGATGTGTTTTATTATGCTATGGATGGATACATCATTCATTGTACTCTGTCCACATTTGCCCCCATTGCCGACCTCCCTGACTTCTGCTCATTCAATCCCTCCCTCATTTTCTTCTTTTTCTTTTTCACGTCTTGTGTGTGTATGCGTTTACATATATAGTTCAATCTAGATTCTGCATATTAAAAATCCAATCTGTATCTTCCTCTTGTTACTTTCAGTTGTTCTCTCTTACCTCCAATAAAAGTAATATTTCTAAGAAGTATATGAAATAACACAATAGAACTGAATATGATATAATGGATGGAAAAGAGAAAGAATATCAAACAAAAAGCGACTCATTTTCTCACTGAGTGCTCTTTGTTGACCATCCCGGGTGGTCATGGGGAACAGACTTTCTTCTCAGTGGTGTTCTCCAGTGGGGAGACTCGGCTATGCTTAGGATAAAGAGCTGTGTTTTTTTTTTTTTTTTTTTTTTTATTGTTGTAGGAAGGAAGAAAATGGCAAGGACAAACTGAGTGAGAAAGCTCATTGAATTAGTTCAGAAAATTGATGGAGCTCTTGTCTCTTTTCACCCCTGTTTTTTCTTATGAGGTGAGAGGTGAAACAATTTTCAGACTGAGGGGAAGCCGCTTCCCTGGTAGAAACATCACAGAGCTGTAAAATATCCCTTCCAGGGTGTAAAATAGGAGGCGTGACTAAACGCAGTGCCTGTCAGTATTAGGAGGTCCACAACACCAGTGCTGGCTAACAAGCATCCTGCATCTGTGCTGCATGGGTTTGCAAGCTCTGACTGATGCTCAGACTGTAGGGAAGGTAAGTGGTTAGGTTGAACTGGAATTCCCAGCATGACTGATCACACAGCACTCATCACCTTCATCATTTTAAACAGAGCTGTGATTATGAACATCTCTCTTTATCTTAGCTATGTTCCTTCAGAAGGGTGGCTCGTCAAAGAGGATGGTCCTGGTCATGCTAAGTCAGCCCCTTATCAATGATCGCTACAAGCACAAGGGTGTGATATAACTCCAGGAAACAAGCGGGGATTCCTTCGACATGAGCAGATTCTCTTGCTTCTGAAACGGCACTGAAGTGATAGATGCTTGGTTTCTATCTGGGAATTAGGCCCTGCTTGATAGTGATGATCATGAACTAGTCTGAAGTGAAGGAAGATATCGCCATGAGAAAGACAGTCTTTGTTAATAATGCAACTGTACCAGGGCCCTGCTTATTACATGAGACAGCCACATTTCCTTAGCATTTATTGAGCGACACACAGAGCAACTGTGGCACGAAAGCCATTGGGGATGTTAACTAGGTCCTGCTTGAGGTGACAGACTCACACTACAAGATGGAGAAGAAAAGAAGGGGCTGAAGTGTGATGAGAGGAGATGGCTTACACACCAGAAACTAATATGCTCTTGGCTCAAAAGACCCAAAGAAGTCAAAGAAACCATGTCTTGGGAACAACAGAGCACTCAAGATGGAGAAATGAGAGAGGGATAGAAGTGGGCTCATTCAGATAATCCTAGAGCTTCCTCAGGCTTCCATTTGAGGGTCCAATTGACTATCTTAGCAAGTGAGTATTCCTACAAAAAGTATTCTAGGATCCTATCAACAGATATGGAAGAGGCGGGAGCCCTATTGTTTCCCAGGTGTTTTTCAAATACAGAAGAAGACTGGCGTGTTCCTGAGAACATTTGTGAGGAGATTTGCTTCTTGAGGGAGCTGCAAATTTGGAGAAGATGGTAATTAGCAAGGCACACACTATGGTTCATTTTTATACATGGGATAGCCTAAGCTTGAGTCACAGACAGTGCAACACAGGGTAGTTTCTGTGAAACAGCGCTTTTTATGTGGGGCATTCACTTTTAATGGGAAAATTTGTGCTATGACATTCAAAGTCTAACCGCCTGACTGCCCCCGCCTTCACCATTCTTTACATTGCTGCCATTTGTAAACAGGTTATTCTTTTAGAACCAATTGCCAATGTTTTATTCATACTGGATGTGAAGTGATGAATATTGGGCGATGAAGGAAGTTGTGCTGTATTTTTGTGTGGGCCCTTGAATTGTTATTCTGACACACGTCAAATGTGCCAATCTTCTTGCTTCTAGAAAGTCCTTTCTAATTGGCAAGCCTTCTACCCTACTTCTTGGAGAATTTTTTTAACTGGTAAATAGAATAAGCCTTTTACACAGACAAAATTCAGTCAGTACGCTTTCATGAGTATCTTGGCATTTCCCAGGATTAATGTTGTAAAGGCATATGACCTTCTTCCTTTTCAATTGTCTTTTCTTTTTACAACCTCCTGGACAATGAACCTTGATTCTCTACAAGCCTCCCTGTGGTATGTGCTCAATGCCTTTGCCTACCTCCTTCTTCCGGCAATCCAGAAGCACAGATGGTACTTAGGCTCAGCTCCTCCAGGTAAAAGTCTTCTTAGAGCTGTCTTCCTTAGGGTGGCAACCCTTAGCAGGTGCATTTCTGGAGACAGGAATGACTGAGCTCCAAAGACAGAGTTACCTGAAACCTAATACAAAGCAGTATGATGAATACTTGAGTTTAGGGTGCTAAAATTTGCTGCTTTTTCCATCTTTCCATAACCAGCCCAACTTAATCTGTTCTAACTTTGGTCTATTATATCCAAAAGCACACGTTTTCTACTTTTAAGAGGTCCAATTCTGTGTGTACATGCTTTAGAAGTTATCCAAGTCAGAGTAGGCAAAGGTTCACAGTCAGTCGTTACTGTGTGGTGTTTTCCTATTAATCATGGCCACCCAGGAACCTGAACGAGAGAAACTCTATCTATACATGAACTCAATATTATAAATTGCTATGATCACCCAACTCTGGAGGGAAATGAGATGAATCATAGCATAGTTCTTTTTGTTGAGCAGATAAATACTATCGACCATCCCCAAAGTTCAAAACAAGCAGGAAAGTGCAAGTCCGTACGCGCCCAGAAGGCAGTGTCTGAAGTATGTACCTAGCAGAGCTAATAACTTTTTCAAGAGTAACACAAACTAACCACTGAAGAAAATCTGAGAAAGTAGAACGATAAAGAAAAAAACAATTGTTTTAGTCTGCTTAAATTTTCACAATGAAAATCCATATCCTGGATGGTTTAAATAATACAAATTGATTTTTTACACATTTCTGGAGGTTAGGGAGTCCAAGTTCAGTGTACCATCTACTCAGTTCCTGGCTTGCAGATGACTGTTATTCTTCTGACATGGCCTTTGTTGGTGAGAAAGTGAGCTATCTTCGTGTCTTCATATAGGGACACTAACTGTATCAAAATTGGGTTCCCACACATAAATACATTAAGATTTGATTTCCTCTTTAGGACCCTATATTAGTTACTTTCCTCATTACTGTGACAGATTCTCTGAAAAAAAAAAGCTATTCACAGAAGGAGTTCATTTTGGCTTCTAGTTTCATAGGGCATAATCCATCCTGATGGGGAAGCCATGGTGATGTGAGTAGTCCCATACTGGCTGGAGTTTGGATATTAGCAGATCATAGAGAAGAGACCTTGGGTGAGAACCAAGAGTAGACATAGCTGTTGAAGTCTTGCCCTGGACATCAGAGTCTTCTAAAACAATGTAACTAACTTGAACTAGTTAGAGAACATTTCAAACCATAACCAGCCCAACCTGTAATAATAACCACATTGAGAGTTAGAGTTTCTAACCTAAGTATTTTTCATCCAGTCCACACACTAATATCAAGTGTAGATGCAATTTCAGTAGATGGGAGGATTGACTAGCTGTAGAGATTATTCTCACAACAAGTAGTTGTATAATATGGTTCACTTCTAATACTTGTTTGAGCTGGAAAGAATTGAAAAGAATTCAAAGCCAGGGGGGAAAATTGTCAAGAAACTGATTTCCCAGGGACCTCATAAGACCTGATAGAGATTCTTGGGATTGGGGGTAGGCAGAAGAAAAGCCTATGGGAAGACCTGTGACACAGTCCACTTTGACAAGAGGACAGAAATCTTTGCCTAGTGGATTAGAGAAGGATAAGGAGATGCAGTGTTCATCTATGAGAGAAACGGATTCCCGTGAAAAACTGTGATTCTCATTCTGCCTTCCAGACTGGTATATCCAGCCACAAAGAGGAGGATTCTAAGCAGAGAAATTAACAACAACAACAACAAAAAAACTTGTTTAAGTCATAAGCATCCTTGGGTCCTCAGCAGAAAGAGGTACAAGTTGCTTCTTAAGAAACTGGCACAATTCCATAAGAAATAGCTTGGCATCTCGTCATCTAAGACATAAAGACCTTAATAAGCCAGTCACATTGCCTATGGGGATTGTACATATTACACATCCATTACACAACATGCATCCAGTTGCCGCTGTAGTGGTTTTACTTGTGGAAAGGGAGATGTGGCTAGCACCTACTATAAAAAAAAATCAAAATGAATGATTTGGAACAAAAGAGGAATTTAGATAAAGGCATGCCATGAAAATGTGGCTCAATAAGGAACAATCCAAGGCTCGCCAAAGTGACATAGTGAAACCCTGTCTTAAAAACAATAACAAAAACCAAATCATATTGCTGCCCCAGGTGTGTTGTAACAAGTGTAACACCATTTCCATTTGATTGATTTATGCAGGTGTTTCTCTTAGTAAAAGGGCTTCCCGATCTACTCACATCAACGCCTCAGGGTTATCTCCTTCAGGTCTGACTAAAGTCAGAGAAGGGTTATTTTCTCCAGAGCATCCTGCGGGAATTTTACAAAGGGACAGTACATCTACGTGTTGCTTGGATGAATTCAGTGTCAAAATGTCTTGCAGGATGGGCAACAAAAATGCCAGTTTGATGGAAAGGAGGTGCAGTTCCTTTTCAGCATTCTAAGGAGTGACTTTGGAGATCCTCTAACCCCCTAGGACAGCTAGGACTGTTACACAGAGAAACCCAGTTTCAAAAACAAAGCAACAAAACAAAACAAAAACCAAAAAACCAAAAACAAAACCTCAGAGATTCTTTAGTATTGAACACAGGCTTGCAGGCTCACAGAACTGACTTCCTTGCTAAGTTGTAAAGTGAGAAATCAGAACAACAAATGCTGACTGTTGGCTGGATACTGAGCTTGTGGAGGATATTTCTAACCTGCATCCATATTTCTCATTCTCTACCCCTCTCTTAACACATAAGGGACTTGTTCCTTAGCCCCCTTTTAGAAGTTAGTTGGAGCCAAATGGCCAGCCAGTAGGCTGTTGCAGGAGCAGGATGTGACTGTCCTGGAATAAAGTAGCAAAGGCATCACAGTCTACATTCTAAGGAGTCCAACTCCAGGTCAAAATCCTATGTGTGTCCAATAGCTCAGAATCAACCACAGGCAAATACAAAGGCCACATGTTGGGAGGGGAAAGCTGGCCTCCTCTCCCCACACTTGGTACACACAGTGTTTTCCTTCTTTGGAGGAAGTTGTATTTAAGGACCAGGCTTCCCTTTCCCGCCCAGTGCTGCTGGGCTTCTGCCATGCCGATCTGCACCCTCAGTCTAAGCATCTCTGTTTAAAGCATCCAAAAGGGATAGGTACTGAAGACCCTTTTCTGCATTCTGACTCAATACTTCCTCACTCCTCCGCTCTCCCCACCCCTGTCTTCTAGTTCCCAGGTCTATACAATACCAGGAGCCTTTGTAGGATCCTTTCCCACAGTCCTGCCCCATCAACAATAATGCATGTCACCCGATTCTTACCTGAAACTCATCTCTGTTAAAATAAATAAATAAATAAAGGAACACCATGGGAACTAAGCTTTTCTGTTTAGGATCTTGGTCTGTACCCTGGTGAGCACACAAAGGATTGATTGCATCTCTCAGTTTGGTTTCTTGTCTTACTTGACCTCCTTCATACATACAGCATCACTAATACTCTACTTTCATGAAGATCCCTGTGTCCCCAGGCTGGGTGTAGGTGCCACAAGATTGAAACAACCAGCCCATGGAAAACAGTAACTACAGTGATAGTCTCAGATCCAAAGCAGAATTTGGATGCTGCCTTTTACAATGGTGTAATCAAAGCTTAACATAAGGGAACTGAACACCCAACTGGAAGGAATAACAGTGACCATTTCAGGACTCTATGTAGGTCTAAGGTGGCAAGAAGGATAAAAAGACAAGTGTTTTAGTGATTTCTGTCCAAGACAGAAGTCATAAAGGACAAATGCCCAGCTCTCTCAGGACCTTCAGTTATATTTGTTACTCTTTACAAATGACAAGAGAAAGGAGAGGCATGATGAGGAGATGAGGGTGGCGATAAGACAAGTTGGTCCCTTTGGAGATGAAAGCAAGACTCCAGGAGCGAATGATGTGCAAGACTCCAGGAGCAAATGATGTGCAAGACTCCAGGAGCGAATGATGTGCAAGACTCCAGGAGCGAATGATGTGCAAGACTCCAGGAGCAAATGATGTGCAAGACTCCAGGAGCGAATGATGTGCAAGACTCCAGGAGCGAATGATGTGCAAGACTTCAGGAGCGAATGATGTGCAAGACTTCAGGAGGGGATGATGTGCGGACCCAAGCATTTTTCTTACTCTGCCAGGTAGACCACCCAGCTTGGTGGAGCTGTTAAGCTAGACGAGAGGTAAAGAGCATTTTAGTTATGGCTTCAAGGTCAATAGCACCAGATAGAGGTTATAATCTGTTTCTTTAACATTTCACAATCCCAAGGAAACAAAATCAATCAGTGTCTTGGCAAAGTCATTCCCAGCTGGGTTATTTCTCCTATAAGACATAAATGAGTTTGAGTGACGGAAGGGGTAGACTGTAGAGAAGACGGAGATCTTCCACTTCTAGGAGCTAATACGTCTGTTAGGGAATAGGGCTGACAGGTCTATTCCTCAACTGAAGGGGGTGTCAGCTGTTGACTGCTCATGGCTGTGTCTCTCATAGGAGCAATCTCAGGGTTAGAGATCTGTTTCAGCTAATATCGTGTGTTTTCCCAGTGGATGCTCCAGTGCCGACGGCAGAAGGAGCCAGAGTTAAAAATCCCCAGGCCCTTGTCTCAGTCATGGTAACTGAGAGACACCCCTGCTCAAGAGGCCCCATGGCACAGATTCAGGCCTCCTGTGCAGGCCAGTTTCTCCATGTGCTGGACTCTGGCTTCTTCCTTTCTACACATGTCTATATCTGGTGACTCCTTTCTAACAAACTTTCTGCACATATTTTCTTTCTTTTTCATTTATTTATTTTTTTTTGAGACGAAATTTCTTTGTAGCTTTGGAGCCTATCCTGGAACTATGTCTTGTAGATCGAGCTGGTCTTGAACTCATAGAGATCTACCTGCCTCTGCCTCCCTAGTGCTGGGATTAAAGGCGTGCGCCACCACCCGGCTCTGCACATATTTTCTATGCTAATATCTGGTTCCAAGAAATTCAACCCAAGGCACTCTCCTTTTGGCCTTCCACTCTTCCTGCTTGGGTCTTTGGAAAGAGTAGACAGATAAGGTGAGTGTCTAGTATGTGCCCTGTATTTTAAGTCAGTGTGACTTCCAATATGGAAAAGGAGCATACATAGAGCATACAAACTGGCCAGGGTATTTCCATAACTACTAGCTATTATTTCCTCCAGATTTTTTTTTTGGACAAATTGTATAAAAGAAATCCTGACAAGTCATATATACCTGTGGAGAAAAATAACTCAGGAGATTTCTGTGAACCTTCTTTGTGTTGTTCAACATTCAAGTGATTCTGCAAAGGACAGGGAGAACTAGGCTCCATCGGACCCATCTATGCTAAGGGAGCTTTTGTCACCAGCTCCTTTGTGGTTAGTGCTCTGTCCTTCCTTCTTTCTGTTCTCTGCCCCAGACTGCCACCAATCATGGAACCGTTGTCATTACTATTCTGGTATAGTGTTGCTTCTAGAGAAGCACTTTTCTCCCAAGCAGGAGTAATCTTAACTTTATTTTCTCTGATGAGAGAAGTCCTTCTGAGTGAAAACATTGACACAAAGTCCTGGGCCCTTTAAAAATCTTCTTGATATTGCTGTGGAGAGAGTGAAATACCATGACTCTAAAGTATAGTCTTCCATTTAAAGCCCTCTGTTAGATGGACTCTCCTGGGCACAGAGTTCATTACTGACTCAGTTTATTTCTTACCCAAGTGTTTCTAAGCACAAGAAGATAAGGATAAGGGTTTGAACCTCATTTCTACGTTAGTTTTAACTTAGTGAAGTTGTAATAATGATTTTTCTCTCATAATTCAGAACCTTGTTTCAAAGTAATCATTTTTTCATAGAACTGTCCTATGAATGTAGAAGGCATACAAAATTAAGATGAATGTGTGACCACCATTTGACAGTCCTGAAAATTCACTTCCTAGAAGTCTACAATAACATATTTAAGCTGTTAGCTTTCCTTAAAAATAGTATGTGTGTCATAAAGCTTGCTTAAAATAGTAGCTTAGTTATGGTCCTCTAAAATCAATATTAGGCACTGTATCCATAGCTTCAAATATTTTGTTTATCTTAAATACATCAAGGATATAAATAAATGCAATAATTCTAAATTACCTAACTTTGGATGACTTGGTATATAAAATGAAAACAAAAATCTCAAATAGAAGTTAACCAAGACTTTTATTTTGAACATGGGGAAGTATTTTCTTTTCTTCAGTGGAGGAATGTGGTGAGTTTCCTTCCACAGAAGCACAACTTGGTGAGGATCTTTCTTTCTGGTTGCTGTGCTCGCTTTTCCTTTTTAATGGGCATCATGAGCTTCTCTGGTCATGTGCAGATCCTGTTTACTCTCCAGGCAGAAAGCATTAAGTTTTCCCCATGTCCGCTCCTACTGTTTGGCATTTTTCAAGGCGTTTTTCTCCAGGGGTTGCCTGTGAAGCTTGGAGAAAGGAAGAACGAGACCTGTGAAGATGAAAGATGTTATCCCCATCAGAGGAGCTTTGACTCTATTAATATGTAGTAAATTTCAAAATGGTGGTAACAGAAAGCTTGCTTTGAGCTTCAAATCCTTTTCCTTTCTTAAAATGAAACAAACAAAATGACAAACATGAGATTCCACCCCTCAAAACTGTGTTAAATACACAACATATGTGAAGATAAAGCAATAAACATCTTCATTTTCAATTGCAAATAATTTTATCCATTCCTTTTGATTTTCCCTTCGTAGATTCATTCTCCTTTTATTTTAGGGTTTTATCCTGTGCTCATTGGACCTCTTTGGTGGCATTTTCTCTGACCCATTTCTCAGCCACGGCACAGGAGCTGAAAACTACTGGCCCTTCACATAACCCTCTGAGCTATTTTGTTCGACCACTGCTGACATGTCAACACTTGGAATGTGAATGTTCTAAGGTAGAACACAAAACAAAATCCCCCTAAACACAAACACACCACAACAGTACGGTGGCTCTACAAACTTTCTCATGGGTGACAACCCCAGGCATGTGAGTTTGAAGCTCTTGTTAATCAGTATGGGATTAACTCTGCCTGACATATGTTAAAATATAGAATTATTAGAAGATCAAAAGTAAGAGGTATCTTGCATTGTAACTGATTCTGTTGGGGTGTATGGAGAAATCAAGTACAAGAGCGAGGAAGCGCAAAGAGACCAATCACATTAACAACCTCTTTATAGTGTGTGTTTCTAAAGGAAGACAATTGTTTTCTGCCATGCAGTTTTCATCCCACAAGTATAACCACGCTCAAAACTCAACTGCCGGCATCAAGTTGGCGGTTCTTTCTTTCTGCTCACTGAAGCAGTGGACTGTGATGTTTACATATATGGATACTTGAACAGGATTGCCTAGTTGAAATATGGCCCCATCATGCGCTATGTGTGGAAGCTTCCTGGTCATAGAGTAATAAAAGCTACATTGGTTCAATATGCTTTTTGGAAGGACTGACGATATAAACAGATATCAAGACTTTAGAACAATTTTTGCAACTCCGTACTACTAACATCTGGCTAGCACTATTTGTTTGCTAATGCATCAAACACAAAGAAAACTTTATTTCCTAGGGATTGTGGTAGGTCCTGAATATTAAGCTGTAAACAAAATCTATGGGTGCTTTCCAAGAAGGTAAGACTCTTGTTTCAGAGAGTTTTGAGACCCTGAAGATCAGTGGACCTTCTCACAGCTGATCATCATTATACGGCTGAAAGTTTGTGTCAGTCACCACTTTGACTTATTATTGTAGCTTTAAAACCCCTCACCCACACTTCTGAGTACAATTCTTTAGTCTCTTGTAGCGATTAGCCTGTCTCTATCCCACAAAAAGAATGAACTGTATTGAGTCTAAAATTATGACATTTTTTTAAAAAAAAAAAAACTCACATTGATCCTGTGCAGGACTCCTTTGAAAGACCTCAGAGCAAAGTCTATCTAAGACATGTACTTTCACACTCACACTGTACATTAGAGCACTGAAGTGCTCAAGATTGCACAGTTGGTCTCAGAGGACGAGGTGGGAAAAAGCTTCAGATGGGAAATGGGGCCCATGATTATCCCTCAGGACTCTTCCCACTGCATTCCTGCTTTCACATGGGACGACTTAAGTAGGATCATGCTTTGTCTATATTCTCTTCCATAAAAGGCAAATTTAGTTTTCTGGGCATCATATGGGAAAAGAAAAATGCCAACGAGGTCAGGTCACATGTTATCTTTATGCCTGCTTTTGTTATTCTACCCATGCCAGAAGAAAGATATTCTCCTTTTAAAGCTACGCCTTTGAATCTAGAGAGATAGAAACAGAACCTACCCATGTTGTGTGGAGCTAAGGGCAAGGACCAGCATTTAACATGGGGAATGGAACCATTTCTCTTCCTAGCCAGGGTCATTTCTATACAAATATTATTGATAAACACTATTGTAAAGAAGACAACAAAATTTGGAGATGTGTTTTATAATGAAATATTGCTTTCTATGCTGATAAGACAGTTGAAACTGATGCTTTAAAGATAGCATTAGATAACTCAGTTCACATATTGACTTCACAAAACTATTAATTCTAGGGACATGTCCAAATTTTACATATACATCAAGCTCTTCTTGAAACTTCTGGAATGCTCCATCAGATGAGTGACCATGTTCTCTCTTGGGAAGTTCTCTGTTGGCTTGACACTGACATTGGCTTATTTCCTGAATTTAGTCAGTTTAGCCAAATCTTTCATGTGAGAGTGGTGGCCTGATTGTGGGCACTGTTAATTTGCGCACTCTTTTTTTTTTAAATTTTTTTTATATACACTGTATATTCTTTCCCTTCCCCTACCTAACTCCTCCCAAATCCTCCCAAACTCCCTTTCAACCCAGTTTCATGAACTTTCTCTCTAAAACAAAACAAAAGTAAAAACAAATAAGACAAAAATATCAAAACAAAAAGTGGGGGCTGGAGAGATGTCTCAGTGGTTAAGAGTATTGCCTGCTCTTCCAAAGGTCCTGAGTTCAATTCCCGGCAACCACATGGTGGCTCACAACCATCTGGAATGAGGTCTGGTGCCCTCTTCTGGCCTTCAGACATACATACAGACAGAATATTGTATACATAATAAATAAATAAATATTTTTTAAAAAAACAAAAAGTGCACAAAAGCAGAGCAATAAAACATAGAAGTCCACTTTGTGCTGTCCTAGGGCATGGGCCTACCCTGGAGTGTTGTTGATACACCCAATGATACTCCATTGGAGGAAATAGGTATCTGGTTAGGGGTGAGACTCGTGTACACGTCCCCATCTCAGTGTTGGGATTTTGTCTTGCCTTGTGTCCCTGGTATCTCAAGGACTTTTATCATGAAGGAATGTTGAATTTTGTGAAAAACCTTATTTGCACATAATGAGATGATTATGTGGTTTTTGTCCTTTAATCTGTTTTACTTGACAGATTACATTTATTAATTTATGTGTGTTGAATAATCCTTGCCTTTCTAGGATGAAACCAACTGGATCATAGTAGGTAATCTTTTTTGATGTGTTCTTAGACTGAGTTTGCAGGTATTTTGTTGTGATTTTTGCATATAGAGTCATAAGAGATATGAGTCTATATTTTTTATTGGGTTGTTATATGGTTTGGGTATTAGAGTAATAGTGACTATTATGATTTTTTTTTTTTTTTTGCTGGCGGGTCCCGAGCACCTTGCAGCAGGGCGGGCTGGTCCTGGTGACAGTGAGGTTCCCTGACTGGGAGAGCTGCACAGACCCAGCCATGTAGCGTGTGGCTGGGCAGGTGACAGTGAGTCCCTGGAAGGTGCAGGTTTCCAGCTGCGAGCGGGTGGGTGGGCGAGCAGGTGGGAGACACGTGGACAGGCACTTGGTACAGAATAGAATCGGATATTTATTACTTAGAGGGGGGAAGAAGAAGAGGACACAGAGAGAGAGAAAGTGGGGGGGAGAAGTGGGGAGAGAGGCAGAAGCAAAACTGCCTCTCCGAGAGGAAGACAAAAAGAGAGTGAGCTCAGGCCGGAAGCTGAAAATCAGCCTGCCTCAGTGGATATGGGAGAGAGTGGGTGTGGCTTGTCTCTTAAAGAGATGAAAATTATAACAGTAACTTTGTGAAAAATAATTAGAAAATGTTTCCTTAGTTTCTATTTTGTAGAGTTTAAGGAGTGTTGGCATTGATTCTTCTTGGAGGTCTGAAAGAATTCTGCACTGTACTGTTTTAGTTGGGTGTTTTTTAACCACTGAATCAATTTTACTGGAGGTTATTGGTCTGTTTAGCTTGTTTATTTCCTCCTGATTTACTTCTCAGAGGTTGTATATATCAAGGGATTCACGTATCTCATGATCCACTTGAACAGAATACGTATTTTTAAAGTTATGTCTTTATGGTCTCTGTATTTCCTCAGTCTGCTACAATTCTGTTTTCACCTCTATTTTTATTAATTTGCACCTTCTCTTTCTGTCTTTTGGTTAATTTGGCTAATTGTCTGTCAATCTTGTTGGAATTAATTCTTTTCCTTGTTGATTTTGTTTCCATTTCATTGATTTCAGCACCATGTTTGATCTCTTCTTCCTATCTACTCTTTTCAGTGGTGATTTCTTCTTGTTCTCCTAGAGCATTCAAGTGCATAGTTAAGTTCTTAGTGAAATCTCTGCAGTTCTTTTACACAGGCACGTACTCTCAGGAACTCCATTTTAGAATGGCCTTCATTGTATCCCTTAGGTTTGAGTATATTGTGCTTTCATTTTCATTCAGTTCTATAAACTTTTAAATTTCCTTCTTGATTTCTATCTTGATCCAGTTTCATTTAAGTCATGGGTGGTTCAGCTTTCATGAAGTTTGGATACTTCCTGTCATTTCTATTGTTTGATATCTAGCTTTAATCCATAATGGTCAACTAGGGTACAGGGGGTCATTTCAATTCTCCCATCTATTGATACTTTGTGTTCTACCATAGTCAATTTTTTAGAAAATTCCATTGGATGCTAAGAAGGAAGTATATTCTTTAGTGTTTAGGTGGAATGTTCTTTGATGTCTGCTAGGTTCATTTGATTTATGATGTTATTAAACTTCAGCATTTCTCAGTTTAGTTTTTGTCTGTATAATGTCTGTTGGTGAGAGCGGTGTATAGACATCTCCCACTATCACTATGTTAGGATCAATACGTGATTTTTAGCTGTAGTAGTATTTCTTTTGTGAAATTGGTTGCTTTTGTGTTCAGTACATAAATTATAAGAACTGTAATATCTTTTTGGATTTTCCCTTTAATGGCTATGTTGTGCCCTTTCATAGCTCTTCTGATTGCTTTAAATCTATTTTGTCTGATATTAAAATAGATAAGCCTGCTTGCTTCTTGGTTCCATTTGTTTGACTTCCGTGCCATAACATGTTATCTGTCTTTATGGTGAGTTGTATTTCTTGAATTCAGCAGAAAGATGGATCCTGGTTTTTAACCAAATGTGTTTTTTACATTAAAAATAATTTATTTATTTTTAGGTATTTAAATTTCTTTTATTTATTTTTCTCTCATACAATACATCCTGACCACAGTTTCCCTCACTTTACTTGCTCATTCTTTCCTCCCCTCTCCCTCAATCCACTTCTCCTCCATTTCCTTTCAAAAAAGAGCAGGCCTCCCAGGGCTATGAACAGGAAATGCATAACAAAGACAGAATAAGACTAGGCACAAACCCTCATCTCAGGGCTGGGTGAAGCAACCCAGTATGAAGCACAATTAATTAAAAACTCAGAGAGAGAAACTGGGGTTCAACATGAAGATACGGAAAACAAAGCAGTCAGTCATCCATCTCAGTCTGAAATTAGGATCCTGACTCCAGGAATCTCAGAACGAGACTGTGTCTGAGAGCCGTTTCCTCCCATTTTATAATCCCCTCTTGTTCTGGGAATAAAAGCATGCCCTGCCTGGTTTCTATGGCACCTAGTGTGGCTACTGGGATTAAAGGTGTTACCACTGACTGGCTGTAAGACTGACTAGTGTGGCTGTTTTTCTCTCCCAATCCCCAGGCAAGCTTTGTTGATTAAAATACAATTGAAACGCACTCTACCGGTAGGAGGAAAAGGGTCCCAAGGCTAGGTGGAAGAGTCAGAGATATCCCCACTCCCTCTGATAGGGGTCCCACAAACACCAAACTAATAATCATAACAGAAATGCAGAGAACCTAGTGTAGACCCATGCAGCCTCCATGATTGGCGCTTCAGTCTCTGGGAGCCCTATGAGCCTGCTTAGTTGGTTGTGTGGGCCTGGGTCCTACAATTCTTCCTCCCATCTTCACAGGGTTCTTGGAGCTCCTACGGGAGGGACCCAATGGAGATCTCCATTTTGGGAGATCTCTCTTTCCACTTGCTGTTAAGCTGTAGGTCTCTGCATCTGCTCCCAGCTGCAAGAGGAAGCCTCTCTGATGACATTAATTCATTATGTTAGTCTGTGTCTTTTTATTGGGTGTAATGAAAGTTATTGGTTCCTGATATTTTGTTGTGGTGGTATTTTTTCCTCTTTCTTTTGGTTAAAGAGGATGCAAAGGCTTTATTAGCTCACATCTCCTTATTTATGTAGTCTGGGATTTCTTTTGCAAGGCTATTCATTAGTAAGCCAAAACAAAGGAAGATCTCAATTGAGGCCAGCACTCTTTTTCTTAGCCCTGGTTCACTGGGACTTCCTTTAGCTCAACAGATTCAACCCTGAAAGCATATTTGACAACATCTTAAATTTGTTTAGAAACATTTTCTTCACCCTGGGGAAAGTATTTCTCCAAAATTCATGATTAGTCCTCATGGATGGTATTCCTTTCCAAATGCAAAATTTTTGTTATTTATTATTAGTGGGGGGAGGTATGTGTTCTACACATACACATGTGGCAGTCAGAGGACAACTCCACCCGGGTTTCAAGAGTTGCCAGACACCTCTACCCACCCACTGACTCTCAAATGCACTTTCATATCAAATTTCAAAATTTTGATTCATTTTAAGATCTACCATTTAAGCTCATGTGCCCTTCTGTTTACTGGCATCGCTTTTCTCTGTTGCTGTCCAATTCTAAATTCTACTTTTTGTTTAAGTTTTTGAAACAAGGCACATGAGCAGTAGGCAGAAGGTATTTTTAATAATGTTATTTTTTTACTGTATTACGGGCAAAGTAAATATGATTTAGTTGGTACAATAGTATTAAAACTCATCTAGTAAGATATGCCTTGTATTCATGCAACATACTGGTTTGATCAGCTTTTATGAAGTTCAAATAAGTAAATGAATGTGCTTGCAATTAGCTTTTCACATTAAATTTTAAAACCATGCTTGCATTTAAAGAGCTATGCATTGTAAAATGAAAATATGTCAAGTAGAATGAAAACCAATAATGTGATTTTGATGTTGAAAAATTATTCAAATGTGGAGTTGATTCATCTAGTTTTAGCTTAGCTTTCATTGGTTGCTTGAATTGGTTCTCTCAACTTTCTTTTTACCATTCTGCTATATATAGAATGCAAAATGGAGACATGCTGACGCCCTTGCAGTTAAAGCAGTGTGGACTGGACTAGGCAGCTAATGAACTTTCAGGTATCTGAAAGACAAGAGGACATTGAGTTTCTCTCTCATTGGAGTATAGATGGATAATTAGGTTCCAATCGAAATGAATTTTCAACAGTGGCTAGATTTCACATGCCACTTTGGTCATTGTGACCAGAGTGACCTTGTTTGTGGTAACATTGGGTTTTGAAAGTGACCATAGAGGTGATGGCTGCGTTAATCACTCAAGTATGCATTGCCTTTGCAGTGGAGGAAAGCTCCCCCTTAAATCAATTTTGTGAACATTGATTTAATGTCCTTTAAAGTGATTGACAAACAATAAATTGCATGCTCAACACACGTACAACCCAGTGCTCTATCTGTCACGCGATACTCCTACCCTATGATCTAACATGGATGGGCCTTATCCAGCCATTTAAAATACCACGAAGCATGAATAAAGGGGCTGTTTAAGGAATTCACTGGATATACTCTCCAATCTGCCTGATTGGAATAATACCCAAGCCCTTCACCTGTGATTTTATTCACTTTGCACAAACCAACTCCGTGCTTTATACCTTAGTGGTGTTATTCAAAAGTTGGTAATGAAATGCTGAAAGATAGCATCCTTCGGCTCCATACACCTTTTAATCTCACGGCAGGACACGGCGAGTGAACACTGCGGCTGACAAAATAAAAACAGGTGATGGCGGGCCCTCAGGGGATTCTGGCGGGTGGCTTACATAGCGCTTATCACATATCGAAGCTCCCAAGTAATTATTTAGCTCCATATGATCACCAATCTGCTGGCCAGTGTGGATATAGAACAAGAAGGTTCTAACAAGCAACTTCCACGACGAGATCTGCTGTTGAGAAAGAACATACGCCTGGGACCTTTGCTGGAGGTAAAGGATTTTTTTTTCCCCCTGAAACAGGGTTTCTCTATGTAACAGCCCTGGCTGTCTCGGAACTTGCTTGCAGATCAGAATGGCCTTGAACTCACAGAGCTCCACCTGCCTCTGCCTCCCTAAGTGCTGGGATACAAGGCGTGTACCACCAAGTCTAGCAAGCATTTTTTTTTTTAATTATAACATTTTCTAGTATGTGTTTCAAATCCTGTTCCCACAGACCCCTGGTGCAAGTTCTTCATAAGAGATGTTAGGAAATCACTTCATAGAACTTGAAAAATGCTCCACCTTTAGTTTGAAGCATTGTTAAAGCACAGCTCGCTTCATTTCTGATGATGTCGACAGTTATGTTAACTAACAACAGTCAGCATGTAGGGTCATCAAAGTAAAATGTATCCCTCATTCTCATACTAAATATTAGTACAGCTTGGTATATTTTCACTAATATTTATTTGGTTTTGCTGCACTGATGTTTAATATAGTGTCTCACGGATGCTAAGCAAGTACCCTACCATTAAGCATGGTTCTTCTCTTTCCTTTTTTCTGAGGCAGGGTCTCACTAGTTGCCAAGGTTGGTCTTGAACTCATCTTATAATGTGGGTTTGTGGTATTCCTACCTGAGTAATTAGTATTACTTACCAAAAAGCCTGGCTGTATGTTTTATATCTTTAATATAAAATATATAAATGGAGTTTCTGAGCGTTTAAACTTAAAACTGTCTCATACACACCTTTAGTATCCCCTACTTTTAGAAACCCATGTCTTAAAGGAAGACTTTGACGGTGGGTGTGTCATCTGACCCTGTACACAATAATTTACAACACTGAGCCACTTTAAATGTTCCAATTAGGTATCAGACACAAACTCTTTACACACATTTATTCATTTAACAGCTAAATATTGAGAACAACAGTTCCAGGTTTCGGCACTAAAAGTGACAAGGCTAATTCAGGTCATAGGGTTTGCACACTGGTCCATGGAGAACAAATGACAGACGGATGAACAAGGGGATGGGGTGTCAGGCAAGTGACACACAGAAAATGTCACAGGGCGAAAAGAGGCGCTGGGTGTCTGGTCCGCTGAGGCCTTTGCACTGTGCTTTGGAGACAGATGTGTGCCTTTCTCTCTGTCGGCACAAATGATGTCTTATTGATCATATGACAGCTTGAGACTGGCCATAGGGAAGACCTTTATGGTGCAAGAATGAACAAATGCTATAAACCGGAATATATTTTATCCCGGAAAGCCAATACTTAGACACATACTCGCATATTTCTGAGTGAAAATGAGTGGTTCTGTATTAGGGGAGGACTCGTTTGGAGACCCATGAAAAACGTGATGATTTTTTTTCCACACAGATATCAAAGATCAGGAGCGGCATCCCTCAAGGTGGGAACAGGACTCTTGACAGTGTAACCAAGGAAAGAAACACAACAGGACAGAAGCAGTGTGAAACATGAAACTGCAGGGAGTATTGGGGGAGGTGGGGGAGGACTGCAGGCAACGAGGAGGAATTTGATGCTTTGTCTCAACCATTGGTGAAGGTTGAGTAGCAAGACCTACTTTCAGAAGGTATTTGAAGTTTTGCAGTGGTCTTCATGTCTTGCTAAACCCATCTCCCTTCACCGCGAAGTTTCCCATTTGCTTCTTAGGGATTACAATTTGCTTCAATCTTGTGTGGTGAACTCTGTCTCTGTCTTTCTTCAAATCAGGGAAGCCCATTTAAATCAAAACAATTACCTTTTAAAACATCTCTCGATTGAACTACACTTGGTAAATAAATATCATATCTATTTAAGGAGTATGGCATGCTACTTTGTAAAATGATCACCAAATTCAGGCCCACAGTGTTGGGGGTGGGCCTGGGAGAGGGAAACTTGAAACAGCTGCTCTCAACCAAGCAGTATGGAAGCATTTCAATATTTCTAGAACTGCATGACCATACCCCTGAGTACTGGCCCTGGCTGGCATTTGATGATTATTCCGGCAGACAGGCACTCTTCTGGAGGCAAGAATTTGCTTATCGCATTAAATAACCTCTTTATGCTGATGATATGAATTTATATCTGCTGGCCCCTTCTGCGCCACTGCTTCCTCAGCATCTCCACTTGCATTTGTGACGGGCGTACTGCGCCGGACTCTTCCAAAGCAGAATCCCTGATATCTTCCCGGAGCTCCTGGCCTTCTGGTCTTAGCCACATCAGATGTGTTTGTCATATTGCTTTCTCTCTGGATAAGAGGGCTGTGAAAGGTTATAATTGATGTATTGTACCTCACCACAAGCGTAGCACCCGCAGAGATGGCTTTAAGGGACCCATTGTCACTTGCTGGAAGTGGCCTTGAGTAAGTTGTCAGAGTTTCACGGACATGTGTCTTCCCATCTCTGATGCAAATATTGCGGGATGACTGTGTACATTCATAGTAGGTATTCAGGAAGGGGTCAGCACAAGTAGATATTCAGGAAGGGGTCAGCACACAGTAGGTATTCAGGAAGGGGTCAGCACACAGTAGGTATTTAGAAAGGGGTCAGCACACAGTAGTTACTCATGAAGGGGTCAGCACACAGTAGGCACACAGATAGCACTCTCGCATTTGTTGGAACTATGTTGCTCTTAGAGTCACTTAGATAAAAAAAAAAAAAGCCAGGCAACTATGGGATGGTCCAGGGAGCAGGAAGTGAGAACTCTCCTGTGTGCTCTTCTTCAGAAGCTCATCGTCTCTAGGGTGACCGGCTCACGTAGACATTAGTTCTCCTGTGTGCTCAGAGCATCCCTCCTCCTGTGCCCTCAGAATCATTTCCAGTGTCTTAATTTATTCACTTTCAGGGAGAATCAGATAATGTATTTTATTTATAAGGCTTAAATATTTGGAGAGTTAGAAAAACGATCTCAAACTTGAAAACAGGCAAAAGAAAATACTGGACTGTTTTTATCTCCCTCAGATCTTTCTGTTGAATTCTTAGCTTCGATATGATGGTATTTGGAAATGGGGCCTTTGGGAGGTAATAAGGGCTGGCTGAGGTCATAGATTCCTCAGGATGGCCTTCGTGACTTGAGAGAAAGAGAGACTCCAGAGAGTTTGACTTTTGTGACTTAGAAGGAGAGACTCCACACAGTTTGCCCAAAGGGGGGTCACGTGAGCACACAGGGCACGGTGGCTGCCTATAGACTAAGAGAAGAGACCTCAGGGTGGCACAGACCTTGATGTCACCTACATCTTGGACTTTTATCACCATCTAGAACTTTGAATAATGGATTTTTGCAATGTGAGCCACCATTCTCTGTATGTGGCAGACATGGACTATTACATGGTCCCAAGTTTCATCTCATGCAAATGCAGTGTTACATGCTTCCAGGGGCTCCCCCTCCTGACAGTACACCATCCTTTCGAGGGTTAAATTCTGTCCCTACTCACAAATGATCTGAGACTTTCATGACCCTGAAAAGGGAGGAGTCAGAGCTTAAGAAAACTGACAGTGGGCCCGAGCGATGGCTCAGTGGCTAAAAACTCCTGCCACACTGGCATAATGACCCAAATTAGATACCCAGAAGCTCATGTACAAAAGAAACTGCTCTGGTGACATATCCTGTGTTAAGAAGGGAGGTAGAGATTCAGGGACTGCCCAGAAGTTCGTGGGCAAGTTATCCTGGAATATGCAGCATAGCCCAGGAGACACGAGAGAGACATCTTACCTCCATGGGGTACTTGGGGAATTGGGGAGAAACATCTCTTGAAAGTTGTCCTGACCTCCAAGTACACATAATGGCATCTGCTCCACCAACACACACACACACACACACACACACACACACACACACACACACACAATGATGATGGTGATGATGATGATGATGGTGATAATGATAATGGTAATGGTGCTACTGATTATGATGCCAAACAAAATTTAGAAAAAAAGCCACCATCAATGTGTTTTGTATTTGTCATTTTGGTAAGCAACTATCCATACAGGACAGAGCACCTCAAAAGTCACAATCTCTATTACAGCAGTCATCAATATCATAGCTATTAATAAACTTAGTACAATTGCCGGGCAGTGGTGGTGTACGCCTTTAATCCCAGCACTCAGGAGGCAGAGGCAGGCGGATCTCTGGGAGTTCGAGGTCAGCCTGGTCTACAAGAGCTAGTTCCAGGACAGGCACCAAAAGCTACGGAGAAACCCTGTCTCGAAAAACCAAACCAAACCAAACCAAACCAAACCAAACCAAAACAAAAAACAAAAACAAAAAAACGAAAACAAAAAACAAAAACCCAACCAAACAAAATAAACCAAACTTAGTACAGCCTCCTATTGCCTGTCTACTTCAATTCTTCTCTGAACCAGAAATACTTTTCTACTGGCTCCCACATGGATTAGGGCGAGCATTTGACTATTCCACGCATTTGCATTTCTCTGAGAATTGTGCTTTAAGCTCTTTGGCAGACCTGTTTTAATGGGGGTACTGCTGAATGTTTGGAGAACAAGTCCCGTTTACAGCATGGTACCAGCGAGGCTGCCTAGCGTTAAGAGAGCGAGCGTTTGTCATTTTCAAGATGAAAGAATGAGATAGAGGAATTGCACAGACGGCAGACGTTCTGGGTCAGTCACCCTGGCGTGGGCTGCACATCCCTCCTAAGCAGTCCCTGCTTTTCAGGTTGTATTCCTGTTGTCAATGACGTTTCTAGGCATTCTGGTTGTGTTTTCCTTCTCCCTTTGAGTGGTATCACATGCAAATCTGGCCGACCGAGGCTTCTTTTCCAGTAGGCAATGACATGGATCAATTGGTTCTCGACTTTTGTAAAGTAATCTTTCCTTCAATGCCAGGGTGAGTGATTACCAAAATGCGATGTGCTCTTTACTGCAATATGCCCACATTTTAAAAACAGATAAAATGATCTAATCTACATGGGAAGTAGACAAAGAGAAGATCTCCTGAGTAAATTGGGAGCGTGGGGAATCATAGGAGAGGGTTTAAGGGGAGGGAGAGAAAGGAAGGGAGCAGAGAAAAATATACAGCTCCATAAAAAAATAAAGTAAAAAAGAAAACACTACCTGAAAACAAAAAGCAGAAACTTGTGGCTGTGACATTTCTGATTTTTCTAGTCCCACAAATTAATGGAAACAAATCATATGTCACTCACCCTTAAAGTGCTTTATGCCAGCCTCACTGAGCCATGGGCGAAGCTGGGATAAACCACGAGGACTAATAGCTCGGTTGCGCGGTAAATTACGACCATTTCAGTGTTTTCGTCCTCATTCTTATCTCAACACTGAACTGACTTCCTGATTCCTCCTAAGGGTCAAAGAAGAAACAAACTTCACCAGTTTAAACTGAAACATCCCCATTCCCTAGTGCCGAGTTTTAGGTCAAGGTCACTAAAAGCCTCTGGAGTTGAAGGATTGGCAGAGGGTAATTTATTAACCCTGAATAAACAACCCTCTTTTGTTTGCACAGATCTTCCTGCGTTGATCTTTTGGTGGTGAAGGATAAGCCAGCCCCTTTCTTCCAGCAAATTCCGCACTGGCTACAGAGTTTCCCCACTGTACAGTATAGATCTCTGAACTCTTCCTATGTAGCTGCAAGTTTGTATATAACTGCAGCATCTCAGATACTCATGGTTGGAAGCACAGGAGGAGAATCATATACACATCAGCTAAGTCTGACAGGAGCAGTGGATATATACCGCTTAAAATAGTTTTCCATGTACATAATCCATGTTTTATTGAGAGTATGTTCTAGAACATGACAGAAAGAATAAACAAATAGCTAAAGCCACGAAGAATGTTACAGCAAGCAGTCCAGAGGGCTGGGAATGCGACCGGGCACGTAGGTTCGGTGATTCTTACATTCTGCCATCAAATTTCCCTACTGGTCTGCATTTGATACATTACTCAGATTTTCACTGTTTGCCAGTGTCTGCTACATGCTTAGCACCAGGTTTTCAGGAATTATCAACACTGATCTTTGAAACTTAAAGCAGACAAAGTCCATTTAATATCCAAACATGTCTACAGCTAGGGGGATTTTCAAATACCTAGGAGGAAACAGAGATGATCAAAGGGCACATACGAACTTACAGTGATGTATGGAAAGTCTACAGATCGATATCACACACCAGGGAAAGGGTAGTTCATAGTATTGCATATTACAAATTTGTCATGAGAGTAGATCTGATGTACTTTAAACATACACGTACACACACAAATATGGAAGATGGTAGGTAGGTTAAACCATCAGTGTTAGGCTTTTCAACGTCCCTATGTATATTGAAACAGCTTGTGTGCTTCCAGTTTGTGGAAAAACTCAAGAGCCCTTAAATAAGAAGAGGACCAAGTACCAGCTAGAGAAGTCAATCAAGGCAGTGTGGCGCTTGGGAGCTAGAGAAGGAGGGCCACTGTGTACCAGGCAGGGTAAGGTGGAGAGAGGGAAATTACCAGCTGTCATCCAGTGGTAGAACTGCATGCAGTTCACAAATGCTTCTAGAGTGCTCGTAATACACCGGGAGCTGGTTCCAAGTGCTTTAGACTTTTTTAATACATATCACGATCCCATGAGGTGGATACTAGCAATCATTATGTTCATTTCTGCAGGAGTACACAGAAGGCTGAGCAGCCCGTTGAGATCCCAAAGTGTTGGAAGGTGTGAGCCAGGCTTTACCCTGGGTGGACGCCTGTGATAGAAAGCACAGCCTCGTTTGTGCTTTCAACCACTTTGGAGGCTGCTGCCTCAGAGGCATCAAAGGCGCTGCACTGGAAAAGGACCAGAGCAATAGGGAGTCAGCTGGTATGCATGGCACATCAGAGAGGCCAAGCAGGCAGCCAAGGGTGCACGTGGATCGGAGCTCTTTGGAGAGCTGCAGCTGGAGGTACAGCTCTAGGAGGGAGTGATGTGCTGAGAAGCACAGCCGAAGCCAAAGATATTTGCGCAAAGAGCAAACCTGACCTGTTCCCAAACTGGGACACGATTCTTAGACAGAAAGGAATATTTCCATTGTCCCCCAATGCCATGTCGCAATGTAAAAGAACAAAAGCTGAGATGTGAGCATGTAAACATATGGGCCACATGCTGGTCCCTGCTGTATCCCTGAGCCCAAAGCCACCTACAAGGAGCCCAGGCACTGGGAAGAGAGAAAGGCTCCCTGAGGAGCGACAAAGCCTCTGGGAGTTGTTGGTTTTGTTTTGAGAGCAAGGTCTGGAGTTCTGGAAGGAAATCCTTTCAACTTTCAGGGTAGTTTTCTTTTCTTATTTTTTTTTTTTTCAAACTCACTGCAAATCAAATCAAATGGCTAAAGAGCGCTTGAACCGCCATCATTCCTCTGATTAACAATTCAAAGCCAGAGTCTGAATTATTCATGGTATTTAAATAACTTATCAATGTGAGCAAAAGTGATGGGAAGCAGTTGCAATTAGAAAAGCTTACTTACAGCCCGTAGACAAACACCCCTAATTAAGTAATATTGCCCACCGGAGACAGAGATTCTGGGAACCAAAGAGGAATGGGAGAGATGGGGGTCCAGGAGTGACAGGAAAACGAAAGGCTACAAAAGCCTACGTTTGAGTGAATCCTTTATGTGCGCTGATGCTATTAGATCCCCTGAGATCTTATTAAGCAGGGGTCCTCAGAGGTCTAGGAATCTAGAAAATACACTTTTTAAGTGAACAAAAGAAGAATGTGTGTGCGGGCTGGGGGCGAACTGGGAGAGTGGAGGGAAAGGAAACTGCGGTGGGGATGTGACGTAGAAGAGAAGAATAAAGAGATCAATAGAGGAATTGCTAACACTCAACTTCCAATGCCTTTCTTAAAGAAAGGAAGGGTCAGTACTAACACACAAGTAATCAGAGCGGTAGAAAAAAGTCACCTAGAAGCAGTAAAGCTCGCCAAGGAGTGGAAAGGAGTCCCAGCCCATTCTGAGCCTGTGACCTCTGAATGCCTTGTAAATGCTGATTGTATTCCTCGCCGGTTTTCTTTGAGCATTGGCCCATTTTTTTCTCCAGACTACGAAGGTTAAAGAAAATGTTATGCACAGATGTGGTACTGAAGTTGGGTTTGAAATAAGAAAAAAAAAATTCCTAGTTCTTGTTTCTTAACGAGAGGTGCAGAAGAGGCATCGCAGGGTATCTGAAACCAAGGCAGAGGACCCTTGTTCTTTAAGGCTTAGATAGATGAGTCCAAGTCTGAAGAGACTCAAGGTCACTAGTATTAGCCAACAAGGTCCAAATGGGCAAGTCGTAAAATTCCAATACTATTCTTGAGTTCCAAGAGCAAATGATGAATGTAATTAGTAGTTAGTGGCAGAGGCCTTTTGGATCATGGAGTTGGCTTTCAAAAACGTGAAGAAGTAGGGGAGGTTGGAGGACAATATCAAGGCAGGGTCACCACACCATCTGATTAATGTGGACGTAAGCAACAGTATTTTTTAGACACTTGTCAACCGTTGCATTCTTCACTCTTTTTGACAGCCACTGCTTGTTTGTGTTATAGTCAAACCCTCTGCAAGACGTAGTGGTTGGTGTGAGAGCATCTGATTGGCTGGGTCTCAGTCACATGCCACAAGCTCAAGTTTGAGAAAGTGTAGGTAGTTGTCACTTATCTCTGTACCCATAGATTAGTGCATCTCTCAGCCCTTGACTAAGGATCTCTGCTGATGCAATGAAATGCCACAAACAGAGCAAGCTAGGGAATAAAGGATATATCTGACTTACACTTACATAACACTGTTCATCATCTAAGGAAGTCAGGGCAGGACTCAAACAGGAACTCAGAGACAGGAGCTGATGCAGAGGCCATGGAGGGGTATTATTTACTGGCTTGTACTTTATGGCTTGCTCAGCCTGCTTTCTTGTGGAATCCAGGATCACCAGTCCAGGGATGGCACCATTTACAATGGGCTGGGCCCTTCCCCAATCCCTAATTAAGAAAATGCCTTACAGGTCTGCCTATAACCCAATCTTAGGAGGCATTTTCTTAACTAAAGCTCCCTTCTCTCAGATGACTTCAGTTTGTGTCAAGTTAGCATAAAACTATCCAGCACAGCACAAGGAAAGAAGCTCCTTTCACAGTGGGTAGTAATTAATGCAGAAACTCACAATTCAGTTCATCAAAGTGTAGAGAGTAAGCATCTGTGGAGTACTCAGTCATGAATGAGATATCAAGGCCACACCACTGTCTCAAGGCTTAGGGAACAATGCAGAAGAAGGGACAAAAAGATTGTAAGAACAAGAGCTTGGGGAAGATGGAAGAAAGAGTGTCATTGGAATGTGACAAGACCTTTGTACTTGTAAACTCAGCAGCTACGGTTGCCTGCACAAGACGTGTATAAGATCAAGCCAATCAACATTCTAGCATGGAGTGGAGAGGGCACTCACAAACCTCCACTTTGTAACTGAGGGCCTGTTGATACTTGATGACTTCAGGAGCAGGTGCATCATTTGTTATAGGGTGTGACCCCTAGTAGGTCCACCATGCTCCAGTGGGTGACCCTATACCCATAAATATATGACTAGTATTCACTAGACTTGGTGGGATATAAAGAAGTAAAGATGATTTGAAGTTGGAAAAGGTGTGAGGGGTAAATCCAGGAGTCACAGGGATGAGTGGGAGTATGATCAAAATATGCTGTATAGAAGTATAGAATTTTCAAAGAATTAATAAAATTATTATATTAAGAAAACAAGCAAACAAACAATAAAAGTACGGTTTATTTCCCAAATTTGTCTGCTACTTATTTGGGGATTTCCCAAAATAAGAATGTTTGGTTGCTGTGGTGTACACCTTCACTAACCCCTGTCTCTAGCCAAATGTCTCTTCCTTTAGCTCTCTTAAGGAGCTAGGGTCTTGCTGCAGGACAATGGTTTTACCTGTAAAGATTTGTTTTTTTTACTTGTTTAATAAAATGTTGATTGGCCAGTAGTCACTCAGGAAGTATAGGCAGGGACCAAGCAGAAAGTAGGGGTGGGGCAGTTAGAACAGGAGAATTATGGGAACAGGAAAGCTCAGTTTGCATTTGTCACCCAGAAACAGAGGAAGCCAGACAAAAAAGCAAGCAAGATGTGACTACCTGACCTAAAAAGGTACCAAGCCACGTGGCTAAATTATAACTCACTTACAAGTAGGTTTTAAACATAAAGCAAAGAAAATCAGCCCACAAATCACAATCCCAGAGAACCTAGACAATAATGGGGACCCTAAGAAAGACATACATAGATCTAATCTACATGAGAAGTAGAAAAAAACAAGGTCTCCTGAGTAAATTGGAAGCACAGGGACCTTGGGAGAGGGTTGAAGGGGAGGGGAGGAATAGGGAGGGAGCAGGGAAAAATGTAGAGCTCAATAAAAATAAACAAAAACCTCATTACAATTTAAAAAGGAGTTAATAAGAAGCCTGAGCTACTAGGCTGACCAGTTTATGATTAATGTAGACCTCTGTGTGTTTATTTGGGACTAAACGGCTGTGGGACCTGGTGGGACAGAAACCTCTGTCAATAGGCTCTCATGTACTTCAGGTTGACCTCAGACTCCCTGTGTAGGTGATAATGTTGTTTTTATTTTTATTACTGATCCTCCTATCTCTGCTTCAAGCAACTTAGACAAACTCACAGAGATACTATGAATGGGTGAAAACACAAGGAATGTCCCACTGGGCAGAGCAGCACATGACTTTGTTGCCAGCACTAGGGAGGTAAAGGCAGGAAGATCAGATGTTCAAATTTATTCTATTTTATATAGCTACATAGCAAATGTTGGATAACAGGCAGGTGCCTCTATACATAGTGTGTGTAAGAATGTAGAAATAATGAAACTGTCATTATTTTTAAGTATTATAACTATCCACTGAAAACAATCTAACAAGTATATCATGTAAACTATTCAAATTAATCAAGGGTTCATTATTTAAATGTTTAAGCTTGAACTCCAGTGACAGTAGAGTTTTTAGACCTGCACTAAGTATAATGAAATTAAGATACCATCCACAATAGGAACAAAATCCATAAGGTAATTAGGAATGAACTTATGCAAAAAACATGAATTTTAATTAGGAACATTTAAAATTCGATAAATAAATGAAGAGGCATTTATGTTAATGTTGATGGCTTATTATTGTAAAGATATCAATTTTCACAAAATTAATCTTTAAATTCAATGGAATGCCATTCATCACCCTAGTGGGCTTTAAACAGAACTTGCTAAACCTCTGTAAGTTTATTTTAAAAGCATGCAGTACACACTCATTTAGATAGAAATTGAGGTATCGTATAGAAACAATTATAATAAAAAATATGACTTGTCTTCAAAGAACAGATTATCTAGAACAGAACCCAGCAATGGGGAGACCGGCGACAGCCCGTGAATATACAGAATTCTGCACCCAATGGATGTGGGGCCAAAAGCAAATGGAATTTGGCAGCTTGGTAGTTGGGACAGGGAAACCTGGTTAGTCTGTGGATTTCTACAATTGCTACTTCTACTACAATGGTGAGCCCAAAGGGATTATTAAAAAAAATGTAGACTCTCACTCTGGGCAGTGGTGGTGCATGGCTTGAATCCCAGTACTCAGAAGGCAGAGGCAAGAGAATCTCTGAGTTTGAGGCCAGCCTGGCCTACAGAGTTCCAGGATGACAGGGCTACACAGAGAAGCCTTGTCTCAAAAACCTGAATAAAAGTGGGTGCACAAGTTTGCATTCCCACCAGCAATGGATGAGGGTACCCCTTCCTCCACAGCCTCTCCAGCAAAGGCTATCATTGGAGTTTTTGATTTTAGCCATTCTGGCAGGTGTAAGATGGTATCTTAAAGTAGTTTTGATTTGCATTTCCCTGCTTGCTAAGGAAGTTGAGCATGACCTTAAGTGTCTTTTGGCCATTTGAACTTCTTCTGTTGAGATTTTTCTGTTCAGCTCAGTGCCCCATTTTATAATTGGGTTGATTAGTTTTTTACATTCTAGTTTCTTGAGTTCTTTATATATTTTGGAAATCAGACCTTTGTTAGTTGCGGGGTTGGTGAAGATCTTCTCCCAGTCAGTGGGTTGCCTTTTTGTCTTAGTGACAGTGTCCTTTGCTTTACAGAAGCTTCTCAGTTTCAGGAGGTCCCATTTATTCAATGTTGCCCTTAATGTCTGTGCTGCTGGGGTTATACGTAGGAAGAGGTCTCCTGTGCCCATGTGTTGTAGAATACTTCCCACTTTCTCTTCTATCTGGTTCAGTGTGTTCGGATTAATATTGAGGTCTTTAATCCATTTGGACTTGAATTTTGTGCATGGTGATAGATATAGATCTATTTTCATTCTTCTACAGATTGACATCCAGTTATGCCAGCACACTTTGTTGAAGATGCTCTCTTTTTTCCATTGTATATTTTTAGCTCCTTTATCGAAAATGAGGTATTCATAGGTTTGTGGGTTAAAGTCTGGGTCTTCTATTTGATTCCATTGGTCGACTTCTCTGTTTTTATGCCAATACCAAGCTGTTTTCAGTACTGTAGCTCTGTAATAGAGTTTGAAGTCAGGGATGGTATTGCCTCCAGACAATCCTTTATTGTATAGGATTGTTTTAGCTATCCTGGGTTTTTTGTTTTTCCATATTAAGTTGATTATTGTCTTCTCCAGGTCTGTGAGGAATTTTGATGGGGATTGCATTGAATCTATAGATTGCTTTTGGTAGAATTGCCATTTTTACTATGTTGATCCTCCCAATCCAAGAGCAAGGGAGATCCTTCCATTTTCTGGTGTCCTCTTCAATTTCTTTCTTCAAAGACTTAAAGTTCTTGTCATATAGAACTTTCACTTCCTTGGTCAGAGTTACCCCAAGATATTTTATGTTATTTGTGGCTATCATGAAAGGTAATGCTTCTCTGATTTCCCTCTCTGCTTCCTTGTCCTTAGTGTAAAGGAAGGCAACTGATTTTTTGGAGTTGATCTTGTATCCTGCCACATTACTTTGGAAAGCAGTGTGGCGGTTTCTCAGGAAATTCGGGATCAGCCTACCCCTGGACCCAGCAATACCACTCTTGGGAATATACCCAAGAGATGCCCTATCATACAACAAAAGTATATGCTCAACTATGTTCATAGTAGCATTGTTTGTAATAGCCAGAACCTGGAAACAACCTAGATGCCCTTTAACGGAAGAATGGATGAAGAAAGTATGGAATATATACATATTAGAGTACTACTCAGCAGTAAAAAACAAGGACTTCTTGAATTTTGCATGCAAATGGATGGAAATAGAAAACACTATCCTGAGTGAGGTAAGCCAGACCCAAAAAGAGGAACATGGGATGTACTCACTCATATTTGGTTTCTAGCCCTAAATAAAGGACATTGAGCCTATAATTCGTGATCCTAGAGAAGCTAAATAAGAAGGTGAACCCAAAGAAAGACATATAGTCATCCTTCTGGAGATTAACTTTCATCGGGCGATGAAAGCAGACAGAGACAGAGACCCAAATTGGAACACCGGACTGAAATCCCAAGGTCCAAATCAGGAGCAGAAGGAGAGAGAGCACGAGCAAGGAACTCAGGAACGCGAGGGGTGCACCCACACACTGAGACATTGGGGATGATCTATCGGGAACTCAACAAGGCCAGCTGGACTGGGTCTGAAAAAACCGGACTCGCTGAACATAGCGGACAATGAGGACTGCTGAGAAGTCAAGATCAATGACACTGGGTTTTGATCCTACTGCACGTACTGGCTTTGTAGGAGCCTAGGCAGTTTGGATGCTCACCTTACTAGACCTGGATGGAGGTGGGCAGTCCTTGGGCTTCCCACAGGGCAGGGAACCCTGATTGCTCTTTGGGCTGATGAGAGAGGGAGACTTAATTGGGAGAGGGAGAGGGATATGGGAGGCGGTGGAGGGGAGGAGGCAGAAATCTTAAATAAATAAATAAATAAATAAATAAACTGAATAAAAAAGAGTAGAGTAGATTCTCTTCTTGACATGGGAATATGGAAACTCCTTTTATACAAAACTTTAGTATAAAAAGGATAAATATAACATGAAAACAAAACATCTCTTGCAAAGATAGTGTACATGAACTTGATAGATGATATAATGAGATAAAATAGGTTCAGTATTTAGAACTACCCCCACCATATCAAGTAGCTAAAATAAAATAACAATAGGTGAAGGGTATAAGTAGACAAATTAACTGAAATAGGGAGCTCAAAAGTTCAAAAACCTGTGGAAAGTTTCTGAGACGCATTAGCAAACAAATAGATGCAAACTCAAATAACAAAATATCCCTTTACATGTTTGACCAAAGGTAGGAGGTTGGTGAGAATGGGGATGTGAGAAAGAACTTGAAAGAAAGGCTTGAGAGCCTCTGGGGGACAATTCAGCACCTAGAAAAAGCAGGAATGAATGTAGATAGTAGGGAGTCTGCAGAGATGCTTCTGCAACACTGAAGAGATGCAAGGCTGAAACCAACTCTTGAGTCCATCACTGGACCAGTTCAGTGAGGTCTGCGATATTCACACCACGTCACGCAAATCTGATCCTCATTAAGCAACTTGGATGAATGCCAGGGACGTGAGGCGGAATGGATAAAGCACAGGGAATGTGGCTCTGAGCAGGGCAGCGCATGTCTTTAATGCCAGCCCTATGGAGGTAGAGACAGGAGGATCAAAAATTCAAGTTCACTCTGAACCTGAGATGCACGAGACCCTGTCTTAAGCAAAAACAAAAACAAAGCATGAAAGGGAAATCTAAGGTAACAAGATTAGGCAAATTAAAATGTGTATGGGGAACAATGAAGTCCATCTTGCAAGACTACAAACAAAACATGCACATTAAATTAAGTATGCTTGCCTATCAGTGGTGGTTAAGTAGTAAAATAAGGCCAGGAGGCAATTTTTATAAACTTGCCTTCCAGGAGAAGTGAGCTACTTAATTGGATTTGGAGAAAAGAATATTTGATATGATGCTCTCAGTCTGTCAATTAGAAAGCACCAGGCGAGATGTTCAGATGCGTCACCTCCTGGAGATCAGCATCAGCATCCCTGAGGCTGGAAATAGAATCCGGAGCACCAGAGACTGCCTCCCACTGATGGAGTCAGAGGTGCTGGATGTTGGGTTTCTAATTGGATATGCTGCGTCAGAGTGCAGGGCAGGGTTTCTTGCACAACACAGGAAGTATGTTTAGCCTCTGTTATAATAAGAAAGGAACAGCTACATTCATGAATCTTGTGATTAAGCCTTGGGGGTAGATAGGAGGCTGTTACTCCACAGCTTGAACTATACCAGCCACCAATGGGATTGTGCTCCCACAGGATTGTGTTCCCCACTGCCCTTGAGGTTCTGTGAACACATTTCCTGAAGCAGGTTTCTAAGGTATCTAAGAACACAAATATTTAAAGTCCTGGCTATTTGTGAATTCCTCTTTAGAAAGTAGCACTGTAATCTCCTTTTTTTCTTAAAGATTTATTTTCTTTTAAATTGTGTGTGTGTTATGGGGAGGGACATTGGGGGCAATATGTGTACCTGACTGCAGGTACCTTTGAAGGCAGGAAGAGGGTGTCAGATTTCACGGAGCTGGAGTTACAAGTTGTGAGCTGTCTGATGTGGGTGCTGGAAAACACATTTGGTCCTTTGGAAGAGCAGCAAGTCATCTAAGGCATGGAGCCCTCTCTCCTGCTCCATGGAACCCTTATTTCTTTTAGCTTCTTTCTGAATTGGGTATTATTCTAGCATTCCTATTTTAGCATGTTAGTAACAACACAGAGATACAATAAATGGCCTCTTGAGACTTCTTCAAGGTGAGGCATACTAAAATGCTGGTTCATTCACTCTCTAGAGCATTCATGTCTTTACAGTCCCCCAGACCTGTCAACTAGTCATAGATGACCTTTACCTGTAAGTTAATGTGCTGATCTGGATCATTGGAGTTGTATGGGTTTTTTAGGGGGATGGTAGTGATATAGTACAGAGCTGAATCTGCTAGCAAGCCTTTTCTATCTCAGAGGCACACTGGACCACTGCCCACTTGTTAAGCCTTTACTCATTTACATCCCAACCCACCACATGGGAGTGTTGCAAGAGCTTTCTGTCCCACCTGTTCCCATAGTCATTCAGTCCCAAAGAAATACACAGGGGCCTACATTAATTATAAACTGGGTGGCCTATTAGCTCAGGCTTTCTTATTAACTCTTATATCTTAAATTAACCCATAATTTTTGTCTGTGTTACCTATGTGGTTTGGTACCTTTTATCAGTAAGGCATTCTCATCTTGATTCCTACGTCTGTGTGATGACTGCAGCCTTTCCTCTTCCCAGAATTCTCCTGTTCTGGTTGCCCCACCTATATTTCCTTCCTGGTCACCCCATCATTTTATTAAAACAATACAAGTGACAAATCTTTACATGGTAGAAGACCATTGTCCCACAGAACCCTCCTCTATTTTTTTTTAAACAAGAACTCTAAATCGAATCTCCTTTGTTTAGCTTTTTACCTGATCATTACCCATAACAACTTGTAACCAACATTCTAAACAAAGGCAAACATCCATAATCCATTTTGGGGGGGGAATGAGGGTGTAGTTTTATAGGTTACTTCTTGCTGATTGGGGGCTCTGATAATCTTATGGGGACCTAAAGAAAATTTTAAATTATGGTCAAGTCCTGACTGGAGTATTCTGGGAGGCTTGATCCTCTCAGCCAGCAGTCTTGGAACTAACTGTTCGGGCTATAGAACTCAGAGGAAACTCCCACAGAGGTCCTCTGAAATGTTGGAACATCTGGACCATCCACTCCTATCAGAGATTCTTCAGGGGTCTTCCTTAATTAAACCTGATTTTTCTTAGCCCAAATGAATCCACAACCCTCATTTCCTGTGGAAACAAAACAAAACAAAACCTCTTCTTCAAAGTAGCATATCTTAAAATTTGAAGTCAAAGCATTTTAAATATATATATGTTGTATCAATCCAGCCGCATTTGTAATCAAATGCCTTTTAGCAGCTGTTGTTCCTTCCTCAGTCACCAAACCATTTAAAGACAACATAATAACATACACTATCCTGATTCTCTGTGTAGTTTCCATCTTTATGTGGCTTTATTTTAAACTCTATATCTTTTATTTTTATTTTTAATTTTTGTTTTATGAGACTAGGTTTCTACATCTGTCTTTGCCTGTCCTGGTGCTCAATCTCTAGACCAGGTTGCTCTTGAACTCACAGAGATCCACCTGCCTCTGCCTCCCAAGTGTTGGGATTAAAGGTGTATGCCACCCCAACTTCTTTCTTTCTTTCTTTCTTTCTTTCTTTCTTTCTTTCTTTCTTTCTGGATTTTATCCTTTTTTGTTTTCTCCCAAGCTTACATATAGTTTTTAACACACTGCAAACAGTTTAGAGTTTTGTTTTTTTTTATCTGAATCTATTTTTTTTCCTGACTGCATGAGTCTTTAATTTGCTAAGCAACGTAGCTAGGATTAAAGTTATGGCTGGATCCACCCCATTCCTTAGCTTTCTGAGAGTCTAACCTCATGGCAGAGGTACTGGCTAGAGACATTTTATTGCCATAACTCTATGGAGTGTAAAGGTCTCTGCCACCACCAAGGATCATGCTGTTGGCTATTCATAAACACCATTTAAGTGCTTGTTAGTGGTGCCTTTTAGAAGATCTGCAAGGTTTTTGCAGCTAGAGCTGAGTCAGGAAGCCTGTCTTAAATGAGATGCACTTGCCTCTAGCAAATAGAACCCACCCAGAAAATGAAGCTACTAAGAAGCCATGCTTAACTCTGTTCTTTTGTGTCTAGAATTACTTCCCAAGCCCTCTCAGGTTTTATGTGGGCATAGTTGTCCATATTGGTGCCATTTGTTGGTAGGGGTTTTTGTCTCACTCAGTCCCACAGCCATTCAGTCCCAAAGAAACAGACAGAGGCCTATATTAATTTCAAACTGGCTGGCCTACTATGTCAGGCTTTCTTATTAACTCTTATATCTTAAATTAGCCCATAATTCTTGTCTGTGTTATGTGGCTTGGAACCTTTTATCAGCAAGGCGTTCTCATCTTGCTTCCTCTGCGTGTGGGTGATGACTGCAGACTTAACCTTTCCTCTTCTCAGAATTCTCCTGTTCTGATTGCCCCACCTATACTTCCTGCCTGGCTACTGGTCAATCAGTGTTGTATTAAAATACGAGTGACAAATATTTACATAGTAGAAGACCATTGTCCCACAGCACTGAGGCTCCTGGCATGATACACTTAGTCTTTCTTATGGGACCAGGTATGTTTGTTCTCTGGTAGAGCATCTCACAAGTGCTACATATGAGGATAAGAAGGTCAGCACAGACAGACATGGAATCTTCTCCCAGGAACCTTCCAGTCTACTTAAGAAGATGTAGAAATAAGTCATGGGGATGACTAGGAGAAGTTTTATGAGTGCAAATGAGTGAAAATGCACCCCACACATTTCACTCAGCACAGTAAGAGTGTGAAGAGCAAGAAATAGTAGATGTGAAGAGGTTTATACATGGGGCCATTCATGTCTGTGAGTGATGAATTGACAGGTTTTTCATGGATTCAACTAGGCACAGATGGGCAGGCTTCAGGAAAGAATCATCCCTGAGCCTGTGCAAATTCAATCTCTACTTATTCCATAAACAGTATGGTGTAAAGCCTGTTTATATAGCCTTTTAATTGCATTTGGTATTATTATAAGTCACTAGGGATTATTCGTAATGTACAGGGGAGATTGTGTATGTTACATGCAACACTAAACAATTTTACTTGATTACATTTTAGTTAATTTGGGAAAGTGGGTGGGCTTGAAAACTTCAGAAGTCAGTTCTCTCCTTCCATGTGGGATTGAACCCAGGACATCAGGCTTGTTAACAGGCACTTTTGCCTTTGATTTATCTCAACTCTATGCTGTTTTATGTAAGGGACTCAAGCACCCTCAGATTTTGAACTACTTGCAGTGTGTCCTGGAATAAGTAACTCTCAAGATATAGAGAGGTGGTGTTGTTACTTGTCTCTTGAAATGGGAGGCACAGTACAGCATGTAGAGTCACATAGGAAAGCCCCAGAATTGACCAGGAGGCAGAGAGGAGGAGGGAGCAGAACAGATGCAGAACCTTTATTGGGGTCAATAGAAGAAAGAATGGTCAAGACAGGGCAAGTACAAGGAGTAAGTTTAGGATTGGGTAGGCAGTAATTCTGGTGACCTCTGACCTATCAAAACATCCTATAGCAGCCAAGAGTTTGATGCTTGGATAATTTAGATGGAGGGAATATAGGCTGATTCACAAATGTTTGATAAAAGAGAAAGAGATGCAGGCTCTGCATTTGCTGTTGGTTGGTACATTGAAGGTATATTTGTAGGGGAGCCATTTTCTTTCTGTAAGAATTACTTACTTCTGAGAGGATCAAGAAAATGTAGTAAATTCAGTAAGAAATTGGGTTGAGGGTCCATAAAATAGGAAGTAAGGGGTGGCTTCCTTTAGAAGTGCATGGGTAAGATGAGGACTAGGGACTCTTCATACAAGCTAAAGAGGAGTACAGAGCCATATTCCATGTAGAGGACATAGCATATGAAAGGTCCTAAGACAGCAGGAAGCCTTGGACATATGAGAAACATAGAGCAAACACTCCAGTGGTAAGAGGTTAGGACTAAGAGGCAGGAAGGATGTGATTCTGTGAACTGGCAGCCATTGTGAAGGACTGTGACCTTTACTGGAGGCAGTGTGGAGGACTGGGGCATTTGTCAGAGAGCAGTGAGCTTTTCTTGGAAGGCTTTAGGTTGGAGGTGCTCAAGACTCAACAGTTTGAGTTTTCATATATGACCTAGCTATGAACAAAGTGCCCCCCCCCCCGGAGAGCTGTGTGCTGCTACTATTCCTCTAGCCACCAGAAGTTTGGTTAATATCCGAGATCCCATGGTACTGGCCACACTTCTCAGCTATGCCAATATTTGCTCCTCTGGCTGATTCTGTGGTACAGCCTGAGCCGAGGTTTCCTCTGATGCCCTATCCTTTGGCTCTTGTCCTTCCCTCTCAGTTCTTGTGGCTGTTGTCTCATCTAAGGGAGTGTGAACTGTGGCTCTTGAAGTCTCACCTACATTGAACCACCACCTTCTTCTTCTTCTTCTTCTTCTTCTTCTTCTTCTTCTTCTTCTTCTTCTTCTTCTTCTTCTTCTTCTTCTTCTTCTTCTCCTTCTCCTTCTCCTTCTCCTTCTCCTTCTCCTTCTCCTTCTCCTTCTCCTCTCTCTCCTCCTCCTCCTCCTCCTCCTCCTCCTCCTCCTCCTTTTCCTCCTCCTCCTTCTGCATCTCCTCCTCCTCTTCCTCCTCCTTCTCCTTCTGCATCTCCTCCTCCTCCTCCTCCTCCTCCTTCTTCTTCTTCTTCTTCTTCTTCTTCTTCTTCTTCTTCTTCTTCTTCTTCTTCTCTCTCTCTCTCTCTCTCTCTCTCTCTCTCTCTCTCTCTCTCTCTCTCTCTCTCTCTCTCCCCTATAGTCTGACTGACAGTTTCATACATGTATATAATAAATCAGTTGTTTCATACCCCTTTTCTCTCTCTTCCTCTTCCCTCTCTCACTCCTGAAACCCCTTTCCATCTGTCTTAGGGTTTCTGTTGTGAAAAGACACCATGACCATGGCAATTCTTATAAAGGAAAACATTTAATTGGGACTGGTTTATAGTTTCAGAGGTTTGGTTCTTTATCATTATGATGGGAAGCATGGTAGCATGCAGGCAGACACGGTGCTGGAAAAGGAGCTGAGAATTCTACATATTGATCTGAAAGGCAACAAGAAGTAAACTGACATTGGGTGTAGCTTGAGCATAGAAGACCTCAAAAGCCTGCCCCATAATCATACACTTCCTCCAACAAGACCGCACCCACTCCAACAAAGCCACACCTCCTCGTAGTGCCACTTCCTGTAAACTTTTGGGAGCCAATCACATTCAAACAAGCACAGCATCTCTTCTCCCTCCTGCTTCCATGTCTTCCTTTTATGTGTTGCTCACTGAGTTCAGTTAGTTTCTTGCCCACGTGTGGGTGGGAGGTGATTGACTGAAGCAAGAACAACTTATCAGTGGCTACACCACTAAAGAAACTGAGGCCCCACTGTTAAATGCCAATTTAACAGTGTAGGGATTCTGCACTGGGCATATTATAGAGGTTCATTGGCTTGATCAGAACTCAGGAATTGCGGGAAAGTTGGAATATTGCCTGTCTAGAACCATGTGTCTTAACCTAACTTATCCCTGTGAATAGTCACTTAGCACTTCACCTCTGTGTGTGTGTCTTAATGTCTATGGCTATTAGGTAAATCCTGGGAATGTATAAACAGACTCCTAGCTTCCAACACAACAAAAACTAAGAATGTCTTCAGGCAGCGACAGAGGTCCATAGCGGAGAATTCCCCACTCTGTTGCAACCCCTTTATTTGATGTTTCCACCCACTTATTTGAAAAGTGTTTTGAGTAAGTTTCTTTTTTCTGTTACTGAAAAAAAAACTTATTGAAACTGTTCCCATGTTGGAGTAGGGTGATCTAAATCCAGGCCTTGGTCACTCCCATTTTCTCCAGTATAAAACCCCTGTATTCCTTTTGAGGTGAGGCCTATGGTTCTCTTTTTACATCAGCAGGCAGAAGATTCTCCTGAGATTTCCAAATCATCCAAACTTGGAGGAAGTCAAATGACTTGCTGAGAAGGCAAGGAGGGCTGGGTTCCCCCTGAGACCAGTCAGCTCAGAAATGAGCAGTTGCTATGCAAAGGAGCCTGATACCTAAAGGAGGCAGACTTTTCCCCATAAAAAAATGCAAAAATAACAACAAGTTAGTAAGGGTTTAATGCAATTAGAAGCAAATCCTAATCTGGAACAATTAGGTACAAGGCAAATAGCTCCATGTGTTCAATTGTAAAGCTGGAGGAGCCCAGGTTTCATCCCCATCCTTGGAGTCCTATGCTAAAAGACACAGAAAGAGCGTGGCCTTCTGCCTGTGCTCACGGGCCTTCCCAACTTGAACTGTTTCGTTTAATGGTCTTCTGGGTAATTCCAGGTTATTTACTGTAATCTGAGCTCTGAGTGAAGGCAGAGAAAGAGGTTGTTGAAAAGGGAGATGCAGGAAGGTAAGGGCTGGGCTGCTCCTCTCAGTAGCCATGACAGCTGGAACCCCCACCCCTCCCACTCAGCTGACACATACACTGATGGTTGTCTTCCCTTGGCCAAAGGTCTAGTCACAGATGGAAGCCAGCAGCCTGGGAATGTGCTCCTGCTGTGTTAAATATCAGACTAGAGATGTAGCTCAGTTTGCAGTGTGCTAGCCTACCATGTACGATGCTCAGGGTTTTGATTTCCAGCATTGTAAACCAGGCAGAGGTCAAGGTTGGGGCCAGGGGTTACACATATAATCCTAGCATTAAAGAAGCAGGAAGATCATTCAGAGAGAGGGGAGAGGAGAGAGCCGGGGGGAGAGAGAGAGAGAGAGAGACAGAGACAGAGACAGATAGAGAGAGAGAAAAGGAGACAGAGAGAGAGAATGTAAAATTGAGATTTAGTAGTGTTGGGTATATAGGAGATGAATTGTATTGGAAGGAATGAGGTTAGACTTGATCAAAATATAATATATCTATACATGTATACATGAAGCTCTCATTCAATAAAATTTTTCTGGAATTAAAAAAATGCAGTGAGATCAGAATTTCAAGGTCATCTTTGCCAACATAAGGAGTTGAAGATCAGCTTGGAGCTAGAACAAGACCCTGTCTTCAAAAGACAATGGAAAACACACCCTATCAAAATGTCTTCTGAACTGTAGGGACAGGGATCCAGAACCAGATAGAGCCCGGACTCTATCTCTCTCTTCTATCACATGTCAGTCTGGGATTTCAGGCCAAACACCTCAGAGGGTCTCTTTCATTACCTGTCGAGATACGAATCCCTTTGGAAGGGGCGGAGCAGTTTCCTTTCCAGCCGTGAGCTAACTTCCCTAAGAGGGTGGTCTTGAAGCTGAAGCTACCCCACCCAACTTGATCTGCTGTCTCTCCCGTTTCAAGCTGCTTGAAAGTCTGAACTTACAGCTTAGTTAAAAGTTCTGGCTTGAGGCAGTACGTGTTCTCATTAAGATGCAAATTCATTCCGCACACAGCTGCCCCAGTTGTTTCCCTCCTGTTGTCATTTATTTCCTTTCTCTCCTCAGAATGTTTGACAATAATGAAGCCCGGACTACTCCGTGCTGCATCCCCGGCCCTCTGGTAGGTACCAATGCTCCAGCCTCTGCTCTTTTATCACCCACTGAAGGCATCCACTCAGACCCAGCCACTTGGCGAGATCTAAGTAGACAGACAGGTATCCTGGTGTCTTCCTGAATAATTCAGTCAGTAGGCAAATGAATGATTGAGAGGATGCGTGAGTTGAAGGTCACCTAAATGGCATGTCTTGTCACTCTTACAGCGTACATTTCAATGCAGTTGGTACTGGAGGTGGCCCAAGTCTGAGGTCTAAGATGCAAGCCTACATGGACAGGCTCACGTGGGCCAAGATTAGATGTAGTCCTTCTCCCCTAAGACACACACACACACACACACACACACACACACACACACACACGCTCTTCTTCCCTTCATAAAGAGGCCTGTCGTCTTAGTTGAAGTTGATGTCACAGTTAAATGAGAAATGGTGGTCACAAAACAATGCAAAGCTGAATGTGGCAAAGCCAGTGACTGCCTTGCTGGGTTTTGTAGCTACTCTCAGTATGGCTCTTAAGGGAGGGAAGTGTTTCCAGCAGATTCCTAGCATGTGGGGGAGACTTAGAGGAAGAAAACCACGAAGGTTAAGTGAAGCCCAATTGTACAGAAGTGTGGTCCAGCAACCTCTAGGTAGATGTAGTTTTATTCTGTGGAGAATCCACTTATTTAAGCCATGACCACCAAATTCTCAAGGTTAAATTTATGTCACCAATCAATCACATTTGCAAGTTGGATAAAATAGTGATATTGGAGGTTAGATACATAACAGTACTAAGGTTTCCTGTTGAGAGTTTGTACAAATAACATGATGCCCAGCTCTCTGCAGCTGGCCCAGAAGAAGACAGTACCAGAGCAATGTCTTGGAAAACAATCCTATCCCTATGTCTTCTGGGAAATGGCTGTAAGTGACATTAGCTATGGGCTGCTCTTGACATTATCTTTTACTTGCTGTTTTTCTTGTGTTTTGTCAACTTCCTAGTGATCACTTTAAGCAAACCTGACCAGCTTGCTCTAGATCTGTAGAAAACCAACAAGGAGCTCCATGGGCTTGGTGGCTTATACCTTTAATGTTTACTCAGGAGACAGAAGAATCTTGGGTTTGGCGCCAGCCTGGGCTGAATAGCAAGAACAAGGGCAAGGGGGAGAAAAGCAGCAATCGAGAGAAAAGCAAAGTAAGTGTCCCTGCCCAGCTGCCCTGTCCTGTAACTCAATGGCCCTCCCCTCCAGGTTCTGTTTTTCATGGGCTCCCAATTTACAGTGTACTCATTTAGATTCTTGCTCAGCCTCTCTCTTCTGTCCACCTCCTGAACAACCATGATTGATTTAGGTTGACTTTCTTGGCTCCGATCTAGCCTTCTGTGGAATTGCTACTGAAAATGCCTCCTTCTTTCTAATTTCTGGAAAGGAGCCAGATCTGGTGTTCTGCCTGGAGTACCTACCATGAGGCCCAGTTCATCGTTTTCCAACCCCTTGATAACCTAGAAGTGGGGATCAGCTTGAATATTCTATTTTCCTCCCTTCACCAAGGGCTAGTTGCTAGAGAAAAAAGAATGTTGCAACCGGCTGAGGTGCTGGGTGCCTTACACAGGATTTCATTTAAACCTCCAATACCATTATACTTATAGGAAGTATCAAGTGATATTTCCAAAAATCAGAGCTAGATAGTTTAACCATAGGCGACCTCTGTCTATTCATGACCTACTTTGAACCTCAGGTTCCTTGTCAACAAGGTTATAAAGGTATTTATATGAACTACAGGAAACTGTCAATCACTTTTTAAAAAAATCTCAAAATGGATAGTTAATATAACTTATTATATAATATTCCCAATAGGTTATATGTAAAGATATATTATTAAAAAGAGGTAGCATTTATAAAAATTAATAAACATGAGCTGTCATTGCAGAACACATTTCACTTTTTTCTCCTAAGAACTTCTGAAAAGCAGTTTGTGTACCATTATGGCTACTTGGTAAAAACTCTAGAATAAAATTCTAAGGCCCAGACACTGGGATATATTGACAAAATATCATGGCCTCTTTGTCAAAAGGCTGGTCATTATTTTTTTTTAAACTTGGTTTGATATGTTCGGGCTCAGGGGCCCAGCTAGCTCCCAGCACGTGCAATACCAGCTGGAGGAGCAGAGATGTAGACCCCAAAGAAGGCTTCAGAACTCATCTGTACTGAGTGGGACCAGACCCAGACTGGTGAAGAAGCTGAGATGAAACACACATTTCTATCCTCCAGGCCAGCTGCTGGCTAGCTTTGCTGGGTAAATTCAAAGGTTTTCGGGTATCTCCACCCCTGCTAGGCAGAACCAATCCCGGTGTCCCTCGGCTCACTGCTTCTGTTTACACAGACTCCGGTGTTTAACAGCCTTGCGCTCTTTTCTACCCTGTGTCCTAATGTGATTCACGGTAGGCACACTGGCACACAGACAATCATCATTAACCGTGTTTCTGTGATAATCATGCCGTATTTACTGAATGCTTACTGTGCTGTTGAAGCCATACAAAACCCCGTGTAGTTCCTATTCTGATGATTGTTATTTCCCTGAAAAGGGAACAGAGACACAGAGAGAATCATGAAGTAACTCAAGGCTCCTCACTGCTTAAAAGACCAAGGCAGGGTTCTAACCCAGGCAGGCTGGCACCAAAGTCTGCCCATTAGCCGTTTTTTCCTTCTAATAGATGGATGATTCTTGGCTTCTGGCAAAGATGGAGATTAATGAAGCAGGCTTCACGGGGGAAGAACTTTACAATACCAGTAGGAAAATAGGAATTTATTTCTGGCTTTGGGCTGCTTTTTTGAGAAAACCTGTCTCTACCTTCAACAGATGGATGTTAGCCACTCAGACACAGGTAATTTAGAGACTGCGTTGCTAGGGTCAGGAAACAGATATCTAAAAAGGGACTCTGAAGGGATTCATTCACACAGACCCCCTCTAATTGACGGAGCAGCCAATATGGCTGGCGGTCGTCGATATGGCTCTCATCCCCAGGGTGGTGTGCAAGGTGCCTTCCCGGTTACTCAGCGTGACTGCGTCATCAGCATCCTGTATCTCTCCCTTCAGAAAAAGACGCAAAAGCGTCATGACATTTAAGCCTTGCTCCGGAGCCTCATTAGGACAGAGCCGGGGGAGAAATGTAATGAATGGCTGTGTCTCTATGAATGTGTAATGAGCTAATTGCTTCCACCAAGCCAGGCTGCACAGACTGATGATTAAACCCGTGAACCCAGCCTTGAGCTGAGGGGTCTGAATGAGGGGCTCGTTTTCATTCGTATCTGCCCCGGATTTCTCAGAGCTGCACAGTCCCAGCAGAGCGTGACTCACTTAGCCTTGCGTGTTCACCTAAAATCCAACCCCTCTGACGCCAAGCCTGGCTGAAGTCAAGGGAGCCTCCCCAAGACGCACCACCTCCGCATGCCTCCAGCAATCACGCATACATCTCTCTCTTTCCTCCTTGTAAATGAGGCAAAGTTGCCGATGGCTCGCCTGGCAATGAGTCCGGAAATCTATTCTAATCACATCAGTGCCAAGGAAATGATTTCTTTTAGGTTGGTTACAGCTTTAACATTCAGGTACAGCAGGCTCCGTTTCAGTGAATTCTCTGGGACTGGGAGGTGAATGATAATCAGGTGTGCCTCTGCAGAATGCTTCGAACTTTCCAAAGCCTCCCTACTCTGCCGGTATAATTGAATCCTTTGGGCCATCTTTGGAGGCCCCTTGGTATTGTTAATACTTCCTACTTTTGGCAAATGAAGAAATGGAGGCCCAGGGAGGTTGAGGAAGGAGCTTAAAACACACAGCTAAACAGAAATCCAGAATTCTATCTTCAGTCCCATAAAAAAGCTACCTAATGAATTTGTTTTTCAGTACATTGTGCCCTGGAACAAACGTGTTCTTTTAAAGATTTATTTTTGAGTCATGGAACATATAATGCCCTTGGATACAGGAAGAAGAATGAAGGGAGAATACACAATTGCTAGATGCAAATAAAAAATGTGCTTTAAGCTGGTTTCAAGGTTAAGCTACCATATAAGACAATATTTCCATAAAATCAGACACTTTTATGTGTGAGCACTTTCTGTGTTGTTAATATTTTTCTATGCTAAGTGTCTTGTGAATCCTAAATAAAAGGTTTAATCAGTGCCTTAACCTGAGAATTTTTATCATCTATACTGGTTCAAACTGTAAATCCAACAAAATGTAAAATTGTTAATAAATATCTGGTTAGATTCTGTAAGCTGCGGGAAGTTCAGAGCCCAGGGCCCAGAGAGAGGATTTTCAAACATTGAAATATGGTGAAGATGTACTAACCCCCAACCGAGTTTCTCTTCCTACATCCGAGAGGATTGTACATGGAATGAGCTGCAGATTGCATAAATTGGTGTTACTTACTGTAGTGTCTACACCAAGAGAAAAGTCATTTGCAATAGCCTCGTGGAGGTGATGTCTATCCTCTGGGACCATTAAGGCACCCAAGAGTATAAGAACCTTTGTGAGAAAGCAATGTAAGAGCCTGGTTTCTCCATGCTGCTCTGAGTGAGAAGATGCCTCAAGATAGGAGACATTTGTGTTACAGAAATGCTCTGCAGCAGTTGAAGTTAACATTTTTAACTACCAGGAAAGAATAGATTATATGTAGTGGCATATAATCCATGGAGATTAATTGTGTAAACAGTTGCATTTCTTGTTCACTCTTCTTTTGGTTTTGAGTGGCCGAGCCATCTCTCCAGGCCTCTTGTTTATTCTTCATAGCTGTGAAAGATCTGGAAGGCATCTGTCCCTGGTAACCTCTTAGGGACCGAGTCATGTGGGCTAGTCAGAGCGTAGGACCTTGCCTGCCTCTCTGGTGAAGGAAAATGAGTGTTGAAATATGTCATTCTATGCTAAGCTCATTGGCTGGAACTTGAGCCCAGAGTGTAAGAAGTCAGAGTTGAAGACCCCATAGCAAGGAGAAACACAAATGTCTGGTGGCATGCGCCTCTCTCTGTAAGTCTCTGAAGCTGCTCATGTGGGAGGTGTGCTGGGGGAAGCATACTGTCATATTCACATAAACATGGGGGACTAGATGCTTGAGTTGGATGCTAATTAAGAAAGATGTCGTGAAAGAGATGAACCAAGTAAAGCATTTAAAATGAATCAAAACCATACAGAAGAAGAGGCAGAAGGACGCAGATGACAATGAAACCGAGAAGATGGAGAGGATAAAGGACCAGAAAGACACAAGAAGCAAAAACAAACAAACAACAAAAAACCCACAACCAAAACCAAAACCTAAACAAAATGAAACAAAATAGTGAACAAACAAACAAACAAACAATGGAAGACTTTGAACTGTGGGAAGTTATCCTGGTAAATACCAGTAAACAGGAGAGACTCATGATGGAAAAATATTAAACATGATTTGCTGTGATGCATTTCGGAATCGACTCCCTTTCTTGTGCTTAATAGTCAACCGATATAAACTATATTATTGATTCTTTTATTATTATTATTGAACATCTCAGTCATCGAATCAATAACGCTTGAGACCTGATTCAGGTTAGAAATAGAAATTACTTATCTTAAGGTGTCAACATCTAATTTCCTGAAATAAAAAGACATGCATGAAAGGAGATAAGTGGGAGGCACTGGAGAGGCAGAAAAGAAGCCATTGAATAGGTAAGAAAATATAAAACAATGGGTAGATCAGAAAGCTGCAACTTGGATGAATTAGCAGAAGTTGAGAAATAAGCCATGCGCGAGAGAGTGGAAGGCATGGGAAGGGATGCAGAAATGAGCTGTAAGATAACACTCTCATGGTTGAAACGGGGATCAGCTATTTTAATTAATTATATAAGGGCACTGAGAAGGTAAGGGGCTGAGCCACTGATAGGTTTGCTTGCTGAGGTTATTATTTTAAAGCATGGGTTTGGATAGATCTTGTGTAGATTGTGTGAGAAACAAAACAAGATTCCTGACCTTCTGACCTAAGAGATACTGAACCAACTGGGAAGACAGTGAGCAAGCAATAGCACAAAAACTAGCATTACAAGTGTAATAAACACACGCTGTGAGACAGATGTGTTTCCATGAAACTGGTGTCTTAGCGAGGGTTGCTATTACTGAGATAAAACACCATGACCAAAACAAGTTGGGGAGGCTAGGGTTTATTTGGCTTATACTTCCTCATTACCATTCATCACTGAAGGGGGTCAGGACAGGAAGTTAAACAGGGCAGGAACCTGGAAGCAGGAACTGATGCAGAGGTCATAGAAGAGTATTGCTTATAGGCTTACTCATTCTGGCTTGCTCGCTCTGCTTTCTTATAGAACCCAAGACCACCAACCCAGAAGTTTTCCCACCCACAGTGGGCTGGGTCTCCTCTATCCATCATTAATTAAAAAAAATGCCCTACAGGATCTTGCAAAGGCATCGTTTCAATTGAGGTTCTCGCCTCTCAGATGACTTTAGCTTATGTCAATTTAGATAAGACTAGGTGGCACAATTGACCTAGTCAACAAAGGTTCTCTTGAGGAACTCGCTTCCTTTGGAGCATGCAGCTGGCTAAAGAAAAGCAGACAATGTATATTCAAGGATCACAGAGACCAGGAGGAAGGATATTCACTGGTAGTGAGATGTAATTTTAGTCTTCTATTGGATTAATCCAAAAAGAATATGCCTTTGGGTTAGGACCCAGCACTGATTCCTAAAGAAAATTTAATAGAACCATTTCACTCAGGAAAAGCAAGCAATTAGGGGAGGCGTATGACTCTGATCTCAGAAAACACGGTTGAACCTTGTTGGGTATAGCCTTAGAGTTAAGAACTGTAATCCATGGTGACGAAGGAAAATACTCAGTATTTAACAATACTGTCTAAAATTGATATAGGAAGCACATGGAGGCATTGGGTTACTGCCCATTGTGGAACTGTTGGCCTTCTCGCTCATTGGTCCTCTCTCCACAGACACAATCAATAGTAGATTGAAAATACTTGGAAAACAATCATGTTCATGTTGGACACACATAGCCCTTCCTTCCTAGCACTATATTAAAACAGCTCTTCACAAAGTGCTTGTATACAGGAGGATGTGCAGAGACAAAAAAGAAAAATGTGTATAACAACCCATAGTGACTGGGTTTTGGGGGAGAAAGCTTTGGGGCAGGGATCCTTTATGCATCCCCCACCTCTTTGTCTAAATGCAAATGTGCCACATCTAGACGTCACGTAGTCCTTTCTCGGAGGGGGCAAACGTCTGCACTCCCAGCAAAGGTTGAGTGAACTGGGAAAAGTCATCTGGAGAATCTCAGAATGCTAAACTTAACTCAGAAGATGCTCTGCTGTCATCTTGAATATTCTTATGTCTCCCTGGGCTGCTGATTAAAAGGAAGGACAGGAGAGTGCAGGTAGGCTATTTCTTTTTTCAAGCCGAAAATATCCCTATTGAAATATTTGCATGTAAATTATGAAAATACTGATTCACAAAATGATTATGTCAGGAGACTATGAAAGACTGAGATATTCTGTGTGGTTTTAAGCAATTAAAATTAGCTTCCAGGACACAAACTTCCCTCCTGAAATCCACTGAGGGAGCAGATGCCCAAATATTCGTGGTATCATATTGAGAGAATGATACTGCGTTTCCTCCAAGCACCAGATGGCTCTGGAATCCAAAGTCAATGGAGAAGAAAGCCTGGCTTTGTTTGGCTTCCAAAGTTGTCATTGGCGGTTTATGAGAGAGACACATTTTAATACCTAAATAGACAAAAGCAAGGTCATTTTACAATGGATTCCTATTGCACAAAGCAAACTTGTCAACACAGGAGGAAGCCAGAAAGGAGGCTGACTTTTAACTAAAGCCACCAATAAGATGGCAAATTGACAGGCAAGTACCAAAATTACAAAGATTAATGGTAAAAAAGGATTCATTTGACTTAGATGTTCCAATCCGAACTCAACTACTAGGAAAAAGTTTTGCCAAATAAGGGAAAGTATAGACAAATGTAGTTTAGTTGAGAAATATTTCCTTTTAAGAAAAAAAATGGTCTAAATTTGGTTTACTAGAATTACTTGGGACGTAGATGAATAAAGACAGTAAATTTACATAAAGATATTTTGAGAGCATTAGAAACTTCCAAGAGGAACTGTATGAAGCTTTGGCAGGAGGAAGGAGAGAACCTGACTTCAATTAAACATACTCTGTTCTTGGCCAGCGTTTAAATCCAAGGCTCAGGGCTAGGCACAGGGCTCCAGTGACTAACAGAGATCCCACCTCTCAGAAGCAATGGGATTTTATCTGTGGAATTACTATATGGTAATTAAAATAAATAAAAACATACCCCATTTCTGTTTTTTTTAATACTCTCCAAACAGAAATTTGATGGGCCATGGCTTTTCAAGGGAAATAGAAGCATACCTCACTGTTGTTTTTGAAAACTTTATCTTTAATTATGTGTACGTGTGTCTGTGAGGGTGTGTGCACACGAGCTCATAAGCTGACAGGGCTGGAAGAGGGTGTCAGTTCCTCTGGAGTTGGACCTATAGGCACTTGTGAACCTTCTGATGTGAGTATTGAGGATCAAACTTGGTTCTTCTTTAAAAATAGTATGAGCTCTTTACTGTGTTTTATTTTCTTAAAACTTTACCTTATGACAGGAATATTTGCTTAAGAACTAGACATAGAATTCCTAAAAGAAGTTCAGATAAATTCTGGAAGCAAAACATCCGAGGTGTGCACAAGTGGTCCCAATGGTGGGAAAGCAAAGAAGCAGAAGCCAGAGAATAAGCAATGAGAGCCAGCTGAGGTCTGCAAGGCTCAGCCCTCCCCTACCATTAGAGCCTGGCAAATTTGAGAGGGCCGTAACTCATGGGTATTAGTGATGGAGCTAAGAGACAGAAGGCCAAAGAAGGAAATAGAATAAAAAAGGACAGATAATTCACATTGGCTTTCAGAATCTTTATTGGTTTCCTAGAAACTTAAATGAAATGAGAAATGCAATTAAGTGGAAGAAAGGTTCTGTGTTAAATGATTACTAAGGTAAGGGATTGCTAGTAAAAATGAGAGGAAAAACACAATCTTTGTCTAGATGAATATGAAATTCAATATCACCATAAAGTGACCAAAACGGAAAGAAATTCTGCTGAGAGAAATAAATTAGTCTATTCTAATTACTTAAATTGTGAATGATTAACCTGAACTTAGTGGCACCATGGTGAGACTGCAAGCTAATTTAGTAAAAACCATTATCTTACATATTGCATAATTACGTTGAAAATGTTCATGATACAGAGATTCATTTCTTGAAGGCCATGATAGTTGGAAACTCAGACTGAACAGAAAATTAAATTTTTGTAAGGAATGTTTGGAATGTTCTTCTCTCAGGCTCAGTGATATAAGATATGTCTGGGTTATTTTTAGTGCTTTGCACACGCTCAAATATTTCATGTCCACCAAAAGGTTGCTTTCCACATATTATTCCATTTTAGCTCCTTCTCTAAAGAGATTTCTCATGGGGAATAGCTCCATTTAGAAACCAATAAGTACTGACAAAAATTTCATGACTTAGAGAAGGTTAAATGTAACACACTGAAGAGACTATTAAAAAGAAACCAGGCTGGTGAACAGCATTTTCCAAAATTTGTAAGTTTCCTGTTTTTTTAGGAGATAGTATATATTACCACATCAAAGGGTTAATCCAATGTCAACTATTGCTTTGACTGTGCGTGTTCTGGATAGCAGCCCACAGTATGTCACTTCAGCAGTGACCAGTAACCTACACCTAACATCTCGCTTCTTGAGTACTTGGACAAAGTTTTGCATGCACTGCAGATTGCTTTTCTGTCCACACGCATGTATTTTCTTGTGAGTGTATATTTATTCATGTGTGTAGCGGTCAGAGGTTCACACTGAGTTTCTTCCTCAATTGTGCTACCCCCCCCCCCCACTGAATCTGGAGCTTGATGACTTAGCATGCTGGCTAGCCAACAAGTACCAGGACTCTATTTGTCTCTGTGTTTCCAGTTCTGGGGACAGAATTTATATGCCTTGCCCCTGGCTCATAAATGGAAGCATGGGATTGGACTCAGTTCCTCATCCTTGAGTAGCAAGCATTTTACTGAGCCTCTCCACTGAACCTGTCTTTTTGGTTATTAAAGACAGAGTTAAGAGCCTCTCTCCAAAGGATTATGGTTTTTGCCTTTAGCCAACAAGTTCATAAGTGTATGAGTGAATTAATTTGGACAAGAGTGACTTTCTGGATGAATTTTTAGACCTATGCTGAATCAACTCATCCCTTCAGAATAATTAACCATGTAAAATTCTCTAAGGCTGTATTGATACTGGTGAGTTCAGCTAATCATAGAGAACTGCTTGACAAAAAAAAAATTAGGTGAAGCTTAGACTGACTATTCAGGTCTTTGTTAAGACTGGTAGAATATCATAGGTATATAAAGCTAAGATACAAGTGAATGATTTGTTGTCTCTAAAACGTTGCCTTGAAAGCAAGCCCAGTGTACTCAAATCTCTTCAGCCTGGCACTTGACCGTGCTCTGGAAACTCACTGTGAAGCATAACTGCATCAGCATGTGGGCTGCGTAACTCTAGAATGTACTGGTGAGTTCTGTATGAATCTGTATGTGATGGTCTCATCATAGAGGAAAACTGAACATCTTTCCTGGAACAAATAAGGATCAGTGAGTACCACCTTCTGTGAGACTCTTTTGATTTCATAAGGTTTTAACTATGTCACTATTTATTTTAAAATTCACAAGACTTGGACAGTTCAAAAGTGCTTTGATGTATCTAGTATAGGAAGAAGTCTCACAAACCTGAAACTGAGAGATCAGTTTAGGCCTATTTATGTGGAGGCTGTTTTTCATCCTACTCTAGTAGATAGAGTCAGCTGGTAAACCACAAACCCTTCTGGCTCACCTTCTTGGTACCTTCAAACAATTTACTTTCATTTCCCCCCATTGACAATATTCATTTTTTTCTGTCCCCAGTAGTTCACAATATATCTGATACCTCATAAGCAGAAGTTAGTTGGTGGGTCGATAAAATTAGACTGTGATTGTTCAGCCTGCAGAGACTTTTAAAGGCTCTCACAAAAGATTCTTTCATGTTCTCAAAATATATTTTCAACACACAGAAGGTTGGAGGTCTCATATCTCTAATAAAATAAAGTTAAAAATTTAGACCTGTATAAATTATTAAAGCACATAATCAGGTTTTATGGCAAAGCACAACCATGGCTATGAATTATAAATCCAAGAGACTGCGTTAACTCCCAGATTACTCCTTGGATTGGTCTCATTCATTGAAGGTATTCAACTCATCTTATTCAACCAAAAAACAAATATGTTTGTGGTACTATTTCCTCTTTACGACAAGAGGGTTCCATATTTTCTTGAGCACACAATTCCTTCGCGATTCCTTGCAGCACCAGATATTGTTAAAGATTTGAATGGACTCATACCGAAGCTTCAGCTGCTGGACTTGAACGGCTGTGAAGGCACCTTTCAACCACTGTGTTGAAGGCATTTGCGTTGCTTCTCATACAAAAAGTAAGCGTCTCACTTATTTTTGTTCAAACAAACAGGAGTTTTAAAAAAAACTGCTGCCTGGAGACATGAAATATGACGTGAAATATGGTCTTTCATATCCACAATGTTCTGTTCATTGCGTCTGCACTAGGAAATGAGAATGCATTTCTTTTTGGGCGAGAATAAAAAGATAGTCATTATCTGAAAAACTCTATGACAGTGGCATAGCAACAATCACAAGAAACCTTTCTAAACAAGGCGTGAAAACACAGACGAAATGGCTTTGCAATTAGTCATGTCTAGCTGACAGATTTCTTCTATCTAAGGGAATTTGTGCAGAACATTTTATTTCGAGTCTTGGAGATTCTGATAAAAAAAAAAAAGAAAAAAGAAAAGTGTAGTTTTTGCTGCATAAGGCAGGTGGCGTAAGCATGCAACTCTTTTAAAAAAAATTTATCTAAAGTGATTATTTTCTCTCGGATTCTTTGAAAAAGCTTGCCTGCGCTGGGGTTTGAGGCTGAGCCGGTGACGTCAGCGTGGAATGCGGAGTCAGGCGCCCAGGCTCGCTATAAGCAGAGGAGCTGTCCGGTGCTGAAACTGCCCGAGACCTCACCCAGCGGTAGAGGAGCTCCCTTGGAGCCATCGACACCTTCCAAGACCAAGGTAAGACTGCTTTCTCCTCAATTTACTGGAGAGTTCTCAATTGCGTGTCTTCCTTTGGTTTCCCAGATGGGAGGAAAAAGACAGTTTGGCAAGCTTATATTGATAGAACCACTGAAGGGCAACCTGCTGCTTTTCAGGCAAGGATACTCTATATGCATGCATCAATGAGAGAGTGTGGTTTATAGGATTGCTGGAGTATATTCATTCATTATAATGTTATTGAGAAAAAAACTGTAGGCAAGGAGAGTGGAAAAGTTAAGGATTTTAGTGTCAACACGCTGATTAATGTAAAGTTAACCAAGCCTGATGTTCTGATTCTTTTCCTAATGTGTTGTTTTTCTCTCAGGAGTCAGATACAGAACTATTAATATAACTTATATGCTTAATATTCTTCACAGTTAGTTTATAAGGATTCAAATGCCGTTAGCCACATGAGTCACAGAGGTAAACAATTTGGATTTGTATTTTTTCTTTGATATTCATCTTATGGGAACCCTTAATTAACTATTATTTTATGAACTGGGACATTCTAGAAGGTCTTAGGTTATTATGCACTAATTTTAGTCCTGATAAAGTAGCTTAAAATGATTTTGAACATTGATTTCCTCCCTTCCCAAAGGTGAACTGTTATCTCAGGGAAAGGTTGTATGTGTCTAAGAATGAGAAATGGTAACTTTGCGTCCAAGGAAGGAAACACAGAGAGCTGTATAGATTCTGATTGCAATTACTGTGCTTTGGCTGGAAAAGCTGATCTGTTACTTTGCGGAAGTGGCTGGTTGGAACACATTTATTTTTGTTTATCCTAGCTAGTTGAGTTGTTTGGATTAGCTGTATTCACGTGTATTGGTGTTTCAGTGTCAATGTTCCCAGCTCGTTTCACTGGAAAGACATTTTTATTGAAAGAGGATTCAATCACATCTGTCCAGGGAGATGCAACGCTCCTATCATTTGGATTTCAGAAAATTAAAACTTAAATCAAACACTGTATGAGACATTAAATCTATTAGAACCATCTTTTCAGTGCTTTAAGAGATGCTCCTGGGGACAGGAAGTCATTTGAGTTTTAAAGGCAATAATTGTGTCATCCAAAGTAAACCCGAGTTCAGTAAAGATGAAATGGCCATGTTTGTCGAACTGTGTTTCAAACTGCAATGAACATTATGCTCTAATTCTATAGAAAAACCTCCTCCAAAGCAATGGCTTTACAGATAATCATGTAATCTATATGTTAAGATGTGTTAAGAAAATGTCAGGATAATGACTTCAAAGCAAATATACTCAATATGGTTTTCAAGATTACATTTAAAATGACAGCAGTGAAAATTCTCTAATCAATTCTAAAAAAAATTGAAAAAAAATCAAAGCTAAATCAATTCTGAAACAATATAAAGAATATGGATATAGTATCTTTATTTAAAGTACATTATTTTACTCAGAATTTTATGAGTAAAATTACTTGAAGTAAGCATTTATTTATTTTGAAAACATTCTCTGTATGCTTAACTAACCTACTTAGTGGTAATTTTAATCAGTTTAAGTATGTATGCTGAGGACGTTTTTATACTTGCAACCATTAGACAGCTCTAAAAGATTTATAACATTCATTATCAGTAAGATCTGCTAAGCAATATTTTGATGTCTAATCCAACAGAAAATTGGGTTCATACAACTTTGATTATATATCACAAAAACATGACATATTGAAGTCATGAATAAGCTTGCAAACCTATATACATGCATTTGTTTACAAGAGATTTGTAGGGATTGAAATAGCTTCTTTAGTATCAGCATTGCCAAACAGGAAATGTACAAGAAATTCCTCTTACTAATCCATCTGTAAGACTTTTAAAGTATTGGTGAAGAAAAATGAATGAAGATTTTTTTTTTAAGTAGGAAGAATTCAACACATTGTCTGTGTTTATCTAAATTGGGAATTACATAGTGGTTATTTTAAGATTTTTCTAACAGCGTGAGTCACTTAAGATTTCACAGGTCCCTACAAAAATAGATACAGACATAAGACAAACTGAATCTGAACACTCACAAGCTTAGAAATAGACTAGTTAAGTAAACTTATGTTCTCTCTGTAGCATCTGTTTATTTACTACACACTAGAGGGAAGATGTAAAATATAACCATGATTGCATTTTGCAAGTCAGCCATAATACAATTATTAGAAGATTGGAGCATAGAAAAATTTAAAACAGTTTAGCAGGCTTCCACCAAAAGCTTCATTGTTTTAGCATACTAGCTAAGACCAGGCAGAACCCAGGTTCCAGGGGTTTTTAACTAACTACTGGAGCTATTGTTTGGTGAGTTAACCAGGACGCTTGTACAAGGTGCTCAGTGCTATTGACACTAATATACTGTATTACATCATCATATATAGCCGCAGCATTTCTAAAACAAAATTGGATGACTAATTCAGAGAATAAATCAAATGGCTTTTTTTTTTAACACAACCTTGTGGGCATAATTGTATATGTATATGTGCATGTATCATAAGAAATTATTTTGTGGTTGCTTTTAATGGAATGCTGTTTGAAGTAATTACATTTTTAAAAGTCTTGTTTTATTGAAAAAAATGATAAAAAAGTCAAACTACTAGTTTGTAAATGAAACACACAAAATTTGAGAACCCCCACGTCAGTATTTTTGCCTTTTAAACCAAGAGAATACCAGACAATCCTGATGTAAACACTAACTATTTTTCTATAGATTCTGATGGTTAGTTTGTAAAAATCATATAGGAAGTATTCATGAATTTTAAATAGTTCTCCTAGGTATACTATAAAATTATTTTTTTATTCACCCTTGTGTCTGGTGCTTTTCTTTCCTTCCCATCAGGTCTTCTATCTTGCATTATTTATGCTAACTCATGGTTTTTATGCTTTAAGGAAATCTTCACGACATGGCAGAAGCTAAGATCCACCAATTTGGAGCGGTTCTGCTTCTTGTCCACTTAATTCTCCTCGTCTCTGGAGCCGAAGCAGCTTCCTTCCAGCGAAACCAGTTGCTTCAGAAAGATCCAGATCTCAGATTGGAGAATGTCCAAAAGTTTCCTAGTCCTGAAATGATCAGGGCTTTGGAGTACATAGAAAAGCTCAGGCAACAAGCTCACAGGGAAGAAAGCAGCCCAGACTACAATCCCTATCAAGGCATCTCTGTTCCCCTTCAGCTCAAAGAAAACAGTGAAGAAAGTCACTTGGCCGAGAGCTCAAGGGATGCACTGAGTGAAGATGAGTGGATGAGGATAATACTCGAGGCCTTGAGGCAGGCTGAAAATGAACCTCAGTCTGCCCGCAAAGAAAATAAGCCCTTTGCCTTGAGTCCGGAGAAGAGCTTCCCAGTGGACACGGTTGATGACTATGAGACTCAACAGTGGCCAGAGAAGAAACTCAAGCACATGCGGTTCCCTCTGATGTATGAAGAGAATTCCAGAGAAAACCCCTTCAAGCGCACAAATGAAATAGTAGAAGAACAATACACACCCCAAAGTCTGGCTACCCTGGAGTCTGTGTTCCAAGAGCTGGGGAAACTGACGGGGCCGAACAACCAGAAGCGTGAGAGGGTTGATGAGGAACAAAAGCTCTACACAAATGATGAAGATGACGTGTACAAGACCAACAACATTGCCTATGAAGACGTGGTGGGGGGAGAAGACTGGAGCCCCATCGAGGAGAAAATAGAGACTCAAACCCAGGAAGAGGTGAGAGACAGCAAAGAGAACGCAGAGAAAAATGAGCAAATCAATGAAGAAATAAAACGTTCAGGGCAGCTGAGGCTCCCGGATGAAGATAACCAGAAAGAGAGTAAAGACCAACTCTCAGAGGATGCCTCCAAAGTCATCACCTACTTGAGAAGGTTAGTGAATGCTGTGGGCAGTGGGAGGTCACAGAATGAGCAAAATGGGGACAGGGCAGCCAGGCTTCTTGAGAAACCACTTGATTCTCAGGCTATTTATCAGCTGATTGAAATCTCCAGGAATTTGCAGATACCCCCTGAAGACTTAATTGAGATGCTCAAAGTTGGAGAGAAGCCTAATGGGTTGATGGAGCTGGAGCAGGATCTGGAGCTTCCTGTTGACCTGGATGACATCCCAGAGGCTGACATAGACCGCCCTGACATGTTTCAGAGTAAGCTACTTTCCAAGGGTGGGTATCCCAAGGGACCTGGTCGTGGTATGACAGAGGCCTTGCCTGAGGGACTCAGTGTTGAGGACATTTTAAACCTCTTAGGGATGGAGAATGCAGCAAATCAGAAGCCCTCATATTTCCCCAATCAATACAGCCAAGACAAGGCTCTGCTGAGGCTCCCCTATGGTCCTGGGAAATCTAGTGCCAGCCAGATTCCCAAAGCAGCCTGGATGCCAGATGTTGAAAGCAAACAAGCACCCTATGAAAGCCTGATGAATGACAAGGACCAAGAACTTGGAGAGTATTTGGCCAGGATGCTAGTTAAGTACCCCGAGCTCATTAATTCCAACCAGCTGAAAAGAGTGCCCAGCCCAGGCTCCTCGGAAGATGACCTCCAGGAAGAAGAGCAACTCGAACAGGCCATCAAGGAACACCTGGGTCAAGGAAGCTCCCAGGAAACCGAGAAATTGGCGACGGTGAGCAAGAGGCTCCCTGTAGGATCCCTGAAGAATGATGACCCCCTAAACAGACAGTACTTGGATGAAGACATGCTCATGAAAGTGCTGGAGTACCTCGCCCAAGAGAAGGCAGAGCAAGGGAGGGAGCATCTTGCCAAGCGGGCCATGGAAAACATGTAAACAGCTTCGACTATTGCCCAGTTTTCCTTCTTTCCCCTGAGTGAGCCCCCTACATTTCTCTTCAGTGTGTTGACCTCTATCTTGTTAACACTGTAATATCTTGAAGTGATGTACAGGCAGATGACCCCAGGTCATTTTGGGGGATCTGCTTCACTTACTCTAAGCTGTTTTCTTGTGTATGGATAAGTGTAAATGTTATGATTCTCAGATTAAAAATCTATGTCCTTTATTCAAGAAAGTTATCTATGATAGCATTGAACAGTGTATCTAATGGTCATGATGATACTTGCGTATGATAAAGAGTGTCCTATAATTACTTTGGAAGTTTTTAACATCATTGAATTATTTTGTTACTGTCTGTAGTGTTTTGTGGAGTTCTGGAGAAAAATCAATAAAGCATTATAAATATATAGTTTTACTTATAAGTCCTTTTATATTGTGTGTTTTGTTGTTGATTAATAAATGTTATTTCTGGATACCTTTGGGCTTTTCATTCTGGAGAAACCAGAGAGAAGTGCTAGACCAAACAGCATGAAGCCAAAGGAGAAAACTATTGCTGTTACAGGCATTCCAGGTAAGAAATTATGAACATCATATGTGATCATACTTCCTTCCTGCAGGATGCTGTGAACATTCCCCAACAGCCTTATGCTTCTTCACGTTTTGACCCTGTCCATCATTAACAAAATAAGCCCTTGTGTATAATCCTTACACTTTATCTTAATTTGCATAAATAGAAGACATAAACTTTTCATACCATGAAAATGAAAGAAAAGAGGTAAGAGAGGAAAAGAGAGAGGAAGGGAGTAAGGGAGGAGGACAGGGGACAGGGTGGGAGAAAAGGAAAGAGCAAAGACAGGGAAGGAGGGGCATGGAAAAAGTGAGAGAGAAGAGGGGAGGGGAGGAAGATAGAGTAGGAGAGGAAAGAAGAAAAAAGGGGGAGATGGCGGGAAGGAGGAAAGATTAATTGCTAGGTGCATGACAGTGAGAAACAACCACAGGTTTGGAGGCACGCTGCACATCTTCGGGTCACATTGATTCCCCAAAGATAAAGCTGATTGCAGAAGAAGTAAACCATCTCAGAGATGGCCAGACCATGTGCTCCGTGTCTCCTGCGTTGGTGGATCTGGTCATGGCCCACAACTGTTACAATGAAAACCACCACAGTGTGTGACATCAGCATGCTGCTGTGTCCACGCAGGATCAGCAATAACAGCCAAAACAACAGCTGCAAGAAAATGCGGGGTGGGGGGAGGAGGCAATAACATATTAGTAGTTACAAACAATTAGGGAATAATGGTTGTCTGTCCAGTTCGTGCTGTGTGTCAGGCACTGTAGGAATACTTCACAAACTGGAGCTCACTTCATTCATGCCACCTCGCTGCCAAAGATGGATTTGAATCTCCTTTTAGTTGTATCTGGGAAAACAAAATCAGAGAAACTTACAAAAATCAACCAGCATTATGAGTTGTGAAAATTTGTAATTTCTGCCATTTCCTTATTCTGCCTGTCTAGAAATACCTACCGGCTGAACGGTGGAGCACGGAAGAGTGATAGGCTCGTGAAATTTTAATTTCTTGGGTCACTTCCAACAGAAGTGCCTGTGTGTGCATGCGTGTGTCTGCGTGTGCGTGTGTATGTGTGTGTGTGTTGTAAATGTATGTATGTGTGGTGTAAATGTATGTATGTGTGATGTGTGTGTACATGTATATGTGTGTTTGTGTCACAGGAGTTCCCTGAGCTGTCAAAAGGTAGTGGAGAAGCCTGGAGAAAACACCAAATACAGTTTTTCTGCTATTTTTCCAGATTCTTGGTCCAATCATCTCTCAGTTTCATGAACTTCTGGAATCTGTAGGTAGAAGGAAACTTAGAGGTGATTTTCAGCACAGAGCATCTCACCCATGGTCTTTATTCTGAAATATGTTCAAGACAAGAACTTTCTCGTTAGAAGGCAGCCTCATAAATGGTGGAATGGGACTTTAACCCATCATTAACCATAATCCTCATGCACATACCCTTCTATGGTTCTGGGGATTTATGATGTTCGGAGTCACATGCAAGAAAATATCCAGGAACAAACTGAAGCTACTTCAAGTGGAGGGATCCAGGACATTTGTGTGGCCTAAAACTACAGGCGATTGTCTATGCCACAGACACTGGCCATGCAGGATACACTCTCCAATTATATATATATATATTGTGCATTAGTTTACTAATTAGACCCCCAGCTAATTACATGACTCTTTTCATACAAGTCCTGAGCAAAAACATGAGTGTAATACCCTCACCTGACCTAGTAGATTTTTGCCTTTCTCGTAATGTTTAAACAGTCTACCAAGATGCTGGCCAGTGAGAACAGGCTGGCAGGCATAGCTGGTCAGGATCCAGGATGGAGTGGCACACAGGTGGGTGGGGTGTGATGTCATACTTCTGCTACACCATGATGCATTTCTCTTAAAGCCTCAGTTAGTCTTGATGTTTCACGAATCTCTGATGGGGACAATGCAGACATTAGGATTGACATCTGGGGCGATACTGTAATTTGGAATATATATTCTCCTCCTGATCTCCCCCAGACATCAGTCAGCAAACATCTTTGCCTTTTTTTGCAGCACCACCATATCCTCAGCAATTGACTCATCAGACCTACTTATTTCTGGTTCATTTTTTTCATAAGTACTTCAGTGTGTTGCTTTTTAGCATAGGAAATGAGGCTCCAAGTACCCTTCAAGGATGCAGATGATAAATTAATTGGAATTAAGGCAATACTGTCTCTCTCTCAGCCAGAAGCCCCCTTCCTCAGAAATCAAGCTTTCTAAGAATATGCCCTCCAAAGGTTAACACTGGGAGGACAAATTGCCCCACCCTTTGGAGGAGTCTATGTCTCTACCAGTGAAAATCAGATGGGGGTCTAGCATCTATCTGCTCTCAGCCTCTCCACAATTTAAATATTCCCTCCTTTCAATGATCATGGCCTATTCACTTAGCTGCCATGGTGATTTGAGTGAGCAATGCTGTCCATGGGCTCAGGTATTCCAACACTTGGTTTCCAGTGGGTGATGCTCTTTAGGGAGGCTTAGTCACATGGCATATAACCTTGCTGCCTGAAGTGTATCTCTGGAAGTAGGGCTTTGAGATTATATAGCCTTGCCTTATTTTTAGTCCACTCTTTTTTGTTGTAGTAAGGCCGCTAGTTTGTTTTCCATCCTCAGCTCAGACCTGAAATAGTCACACAGAAATTATATTATTTCAAACACTGCTTGGCCCATTAGCTCTAGCTTCTTATTGGCTAACACATCTTAATTTAACTCATATCTAGTCATCTGTGTATCACCACATGGCTGTGGTTTACCGGGTAAAGTTATGGCATTTGTCTCTGGTGGGGATACGTGGCTTCTCTCTGACTCTGCCCTTCTTTTTCCCAGCATTTGGTTTAGTTTTCCCCACCTAGCTAAGTTATGCCCTATCAACAGGCCAAGGCAGTTTTCTGTATTAATTAACCAAACATATTCACAGCATGCAAAGGGAATCTCACATCACCTCCCTTTTTCTTAAACAAAAAGGAAGGTTTTAACTTTGACAAAGTAAAATTACATATAGCAAAACAGTTATCAAGCAAGAATTACAGTTACAATATTTATATCTACTTTATCTTTTATCATAACTAAGGAAAACTATCTATTCTTCAACTCCATCAAAGGCTCAGAAGAATATAATATTACCTAATTAAACAACAAGTTCATTGTAAGCAACTTCTAAAACTCTAGAATTGACAGACATCTCACTGCCTGGACAGTCACTCAAAGTTCTTTTGCAACATTGGGGTACCCATATTCATCCTACAGACCCATAGTATCTGGCAGACTTTCCCATGAAGCAGAAAATTTCAAAGACAGCTCCACCTATATTGGCAGTTTGTCAGTCAGTTTCTTCTGTGTTGGCAGAATGTCTGGCAGAGTCTTTCATGAAGCAGGAACCCAGAAGGGAGGTCTCACCTTTAGGCAAGTTTAATAGTCATTTCTATGTGGGCCTTGCATGTCCAGTTTACACAGCATACCATCAAGTAGTCCAGGCAAGTACAGTTTCTTGCCCAAATGGATAACAAACTCCATAAGGAGCCTCTTTGCTTGTCATCAACCTCTTGAAGTAGTTTGGTGCTGCCAGGAACAGATGTGTCTCATTGTCATGAAAAGTCTTAAGCTCTTAAAACATTTAAAATGTCATGTTCTGTATTCTTTGAAAGGTTTGAAGAATGCCTATTCATCTGAAATGCATCTCTGTACATCTAGAAAATCTAACTAACATGACTACAAGCTTGACTGTTATAGATGATTATCTATTAACCTGTATTTCTTAATACATTATAATTTTAAATGATCTACACAAACACAATACCTTAATCAAGATCAGAAATATATATAACAAAATTGACCTTAAATTTGTATCAATAAACCAAGATCCATACCAATGCAAATCTCTATAGCATATCCCCCTTTAAATATTAACAAACATTTATAAACAATATTGGGGAATTTGGACATAGTTCTCTCCAAATTGTTTTGTGCTGTTTATTGGGCAAAGTAATTTTTTGACGGGTACTCAAGGCAACATTTTTGGGGATTTTAGTCCATCACAAAACATTAGCCTGGAATGAATCCACAGGTTCTCATCCTCTGTGGAAAAAAAAAGAACATCTTTTCCAAAACAACATATCCTTAGATCCAAATTCTGAAGTCAAGATATCTTTATAATATACATGCTGGTTTAGCTTAGCAGCCCATACAATGAAATGTCTGTCTGTTCTTAGCTCCTTCACAGTCAAAAAATTCAAAGACAATACAATAATATACATAATCCAGACTCTTTGCGAATTTTCCATCTTTACATAGCTTATTTGTTTTAAATCTATTACTTTTTAATATTAATTTATTAACTATCTATATACTTTTTCTTTCCTCTCCCAAGCCTATGTACATTTATCCAACACTGTGACCCATTTAGAGGTATTTTTTGTCTGAATCTCTCTTTATTGTGTATTTGTAATTATTTTCTGATCAGAAGTGTTTCTTAAAATGCTAAACCCTTATTAGGAACTTAAGATGTGCCATTGTTAGGGGAAATACGGCACTTCCTGTTTGCCCTGCCTAGTCCAATATTGTGGAAGTCCATTCACCACCTCTTCAAGCTGTACACATTGCCCCAGTTCCAAATATGCAGCAGCTCTATGTCAAGCCATTAAGCCATTTGTTAACACATTGCTCACAAATCCCATTAAAATGCTTGATCTCCTGAAAGAGCCAGAGGTTGCACTGGCAGCAAGGCCCAGAAAGATGGCATTTCAAAGCTGCAGCTTTCTTCTTGCTTCTACTAAATCAGGAAAACCTCTCTTAAAGGAGCCAAGCCTCTGCTTGCTTCTAGAAAACAGAGCCCACCCAAGAAAATGCCTCTACCAAACCATGCTTAACTTTGTTCTTTTGTGTTTAGGATAATTCCTTTTTAAGCTTTCTCAGGTTTTATGTGGATTTAATTGGCCACATAGGTGCCAATTTGTTGTAAGGAGGCTATTTGTTGGTTCCTGGCTTCTCAGACCTGAAATAATCACACAGAAACTATATTATTTAAAATACTGCTTGGCCCGTTAGCTCTTTGCTCTGTGCTTGCCTTGGAAGATGTGAGCTCTCAACTGTCCTTGCTTCCATGCCTGCCCCTTGCTTCCAGGCCTGCCCCTTGCTTCCAGGCCTGCCCCTTGCTGCCAGGCCTGCCTCTTGCTACCATACTTGCCTGACATTATAGGCTCTTATCCCTCTGGAACAACAAGTCAAAATAAGTTCTCTCTTCCTTAAGTTGTTCTTGGCCATGGTGTTTTATCATTGAAACAACAAAGTAACTAAGACAAGCCGCACTGGGGACAATTAGCACCAATTTTACATTGTGCTCTCCCAGCAAGGTTTCAAGTCATCTTCATCTCTCGTGTTCCAACCTCCCTAAACTTGACCTCCACTTTTCTGAATCTCAACTCTTCATCTTCTCTAACCTTTCACTCTGTGTTATTTTGATACTCAAGCTATTCGTAAATAGAACGTTCCATACCAACGTGTGGGAACGTTCCTGCTACTTCTTCCTCTAAGAGGACCTAATTAACCCTTAAAGCATCATTGCGGCTCTGGCCCTTGCCCCCCCCCCCCCCAGCCTGTAAATCTCCTATAAGCACACACTATATCTTACTGCCGTGGTCACTACTTCCCTTCACCTATGAAAGAGAGTAATTAGGATGATTCGTCTTAATAACTAACAACACAAACTAGAATAACCTGGGAAAAAAAGAGACTTTCTAGATCATATTGGCCTGTGAGGGATTTCTTTTTTTTCTTAATTGGGTACATGGGAAACACCTAGCCCATTGTTGGTAGCACCGAGGCTTGGGTCCAGAGCTATGAAAAAAACACAGAGAGCTGAGCAAGTAAGCCTGTGTATTCATTTTCCTTTTGTGCTTTATTGTAGCTGTGAGTGGCTACTTCAAGTTCCTGTCCTAGCTTTCCCACAATGGAAAGTGGACCTCACCTGTAACTGTAAGCCAAATAAAGTCCTTTGTCTCTCAAGTTGATTTTTGTCAAGTATTTTTTTCTGTAAATCACAGTAATAGAAGTGAAAGTAGGGCAGTAGTTTTACTCAGATGGTAACTTTGCTTCTGTCTGAATGTCTTTGGATTGCATCATCCACAAAGATGACAGGCTCACCTGTCCGGTTACCATAGCTCCAGCTGTCCAGGCTCCATCCTTCACTTGCCTTGGTAGGCCCATGATGTTTTCCTTAGCAGCTACTGAAACCCATCCTAAATTCAAAATTCCAGCACATCATTCAAACATGGGAGCCACAGATTTTCAGTCTTCACCCCATTTCCAATTCCTTGCAGCCACCACCTCCCAGTATAATCTACTTGTCATCTTCCTGGGCTCTCTTATCCTCATTATTCTTTACCACCCACCTCGTCAAGCATACATCAGGTGGTTAGTCATTTAATCATTCCCTTGCAAACACTTTCAACCAGCTTCTGTCTGTGTCTCATTGTAATTTCTTCAATAAACAACAACTTTAGTTAAATCCAACTCTCTGCCCACTTAACTCTCTTCCCCTACAGCTGCACATAATGAGAGCAAGACACATAACCATACTGACATATTTAATTTTACATCCTTTCTCATAGCCCCCAAGTGACCCACAATGCAGTCCTGTAATGCTCATATATCTCTAATCCTACTCCTAAGACCCTAATAGACTCTTCTTTCTCTCTGAGAACAGTCAACATTGACTCCCGTCTTTGTTGCCAGATGGTTGTTTGACTTCCCGACTCAGCGAGAAAAGATGAACCAGCATTAAAAAAAAAAAAGGTCAACAATTTCCCATTTTCGTCTGTTTTCTCATTTTTGCTTTTGTTATTTTAAATGTCTGGTCTATCCTCTTGCCTTTAGCAGCCTTCCAACTCGTGTTATTCTGTTCTCTTCTTTCCTCAGGAAATTGATCTAACAGTTCTCTCCGTCTTTGCTGCATCTGTTTGATCACGGTTGTCAGCACGCAAATAGGCTGCTCTTTATAAAGCCTTTCAAAGACTTAGATGCACATACCAGCTGGTGCTCATTCTCAAATCCCTTTTAGGTACATTGGCTACCGTCTCTCCACAACAAAGGCTTCCTAAAATAGGCAGCAGCCTCCAAATTACAACCTTGGTATCAATTCCTTGTCCTTGAACTATTTGAATTAATGGCTGAGATGGTTGGTTCTGGTTACTACCTTGATTTGGATTGGTAAGTACCAAGGAAATTTATGAGACACGCCTTTGAGTATATCTATGAGGTCATTTCCTATAGGTTAAAATGAGAACGTTAAGATTTATCCTGCATGTGGGCAACAACATTCTATGGGCTAGCACTCCAGATCGAATATAAGATGAAAATGGAGAAAGCCATTTGAATCCTTATATTCCTTATGTTTTGCTTCATGGTTGATTCCAAAGGTCAAATCAATCCTACCACTATGTTTTCTCATCACAATGTACTACAGCCCCTAGATCAAGAACCAAATAATCTTTATTCCTTAAATTATTTATTGTCAAATACTTGCTCAAAGCAGAAAATCGGTGCTGAGATGTGGAACTGGTGTTGCAATAACCCTGATCACATGGTACATAGATTTTGTGAACAGGTTTTCTGGAAGACTATGGAAGACTTTGGCAGCATGGGTTAAAGAACTTATAGAATTTTGAAAAACAGAGCCTCCAGTAATGACTGCAACAAACCTGATTGTAAGAGTCTACGTCTTTGGAACTGGCTTGTGAGAGGATTGGAAAAAATTTAAGAAATGAGCAGGAAAAACCGTACAGTTATTTAAGAAGAGCTCACTGGGTCACTCTGATTGGTGTTCAGTGGACCAGAATGTCTATTTCACTGTGAATAGTAGAGGCTGTGCTAATGGAATTTCAAATAATAAGAATTCTATCAGCAATCCACACTATTTCTAAAAACAACACCTACAAAAAACAAAAACAAAGAAAAAAACTATATTATTCCTGTGTTTTGAAAAACAGAGTGAACCTGAATTCATCGGTAATGGGATAAGCTTGTTAGTGGTAAAAATTTAATGACAGGGAGCACTCAGGCTGTGACGTGGTTCCTGCTCATAGTGTGTAGTTGGGTTTAGAGTAAGAATGCAAAGCACCGAGCAGAGACTAAAGGTGTTTTAAGTGTGCAGTTTGGCAAGGGACTGAGAGGCAGTGAAAGTTCCAGACAGGGCGTACAAGGCAGCTGTAGATAATGCGGTTGTCGTTAAAAGACTGGTAATTTTAAAGGGAAAGTTTCCATTCTGCACTGGGGCAATATTAATGGTGCCTCAAGGGCAAGACTCCACTCATTAAAAGCTCCAGTTCCTAAAAATACAAGTTCATTTGAAAGGATAGTGTCCAAAAAAGAGTGCGTGGAACAACAGAGAGTTCATGGCGCTCTGCTGCAGTTGAGCCATTTAGATTCAGCTCACCGGTGCAGCTGTGATTGTAGATACCCACTTCAGGGTATCAAAGCTGTATTGGTTGCTTCTTGTTGCTGTGCTAAAAATACCATAGCAGCTTAAAGGGAGAAATATTTATTTTGGTTTGATGGTACAGATAGATGGTCATCATGGGAGGGAAAGCACGGCGTGAGAGAGGCTCAGGGCTGTGACACCAGTAGCCTGCGACCACTACTCACAACTGTGTGGATCATGAGACAGATGTGGGGCAGGAAGCTGGGGCAGACAGTACTTACTCCCATCAATCCACTTCCTCCAATGATGCTTCTCTTGCAGGGGTCCCATAACCTCCCAAACAGTACCCGTCTTTGGATCCAGTATCCAAACAGATGAGCCTGTGTGGAACATGCTTGATGACTCAGCAGGCAAGGGTGCTTGCTGACTCAGCAGGCAAGGGTGCTTGCTGACTCAGCAGGCAAGGGTGCTTGATGACTCAGCAGGCAAGGGTGCTTGATGACTCAGCAGGCAAGGGTGCTTGATGACTCAGCAGGCAAGGGTGCTTGATGACACAGCATACAAGGGTGCTTGTTGCCAAGCTTGACAATCCCAGGACCCCCAGGTAGAAGGAGGAAATCAAATCCTGAAACTGTCCTCTGACCTTGTGCCATGAGATGCATACACTCTCTTACACACACACACACACACACACTGACACACACATATACGTAACATTAAATAAAATGTAATTTTAAATAAACATAGCAAATCATTTTTTCCTTGATTTTTCCATCTGTGGAAATTACATGGAAAGGACTAAAGCACAAATAAAATTGATGCCTCTCCCCTTCCTCCTTAGTGATAATCCCATAATTTAATTCATTCTGAGCCAACAGGTTGCTATGGTAGCAAGAGAGTCAAGGTTACAGCTTTGCCTGGTTCTGCAATGTGGAATCAGCTCTGTCAGGATGAACAAGACCAGGGGAATACACAAGACCGGGGGAATACACAAGACCAGGGGAATACACAAGACCAGAGGAATACACAAGACCAGGGGAATACACAAGACCAGGGGAATACACAAGACCAGGGGAATACACAAGACCAGGGGTATACACAAGACCAGGGAAATACACAAGACCAGGGGTATACACAAGACCAGGGGAATACACAAGACCAGGGGAATACACAAGACCAGGATTGAGAATGGAGCAGTGTGAAAACGGGAGGGATATAGACCCAGAAGTCACTGGGGTCGCTAATGGAACACTGCAGCACAAAGCTCTCTGTGGTGGGCAGGGGTGTCAGCCCCCCATTTCACCTTACTCAGCCTTCCTTCAGTTAGCTGCCAAAAGAAGACCATAACCAGGTCAGGACTCCTGCTTCCCCGCGTATGGTTTAGGACTGGCTACCCAGTCAGAGAGAGACTCCAGCTTGAATGCTGAGAGAGTCCTCAAAAAAAAAAAAAAAGCTAACAACTACAGGCTCTGGGCAAGTCCCTTGTAGATTCACTGAGAGTCGTTTCTTGAATTGGGGTATGAACCATGAAAGACCAGAGTGAGGTCAGGACATTACAGCAGAGGGTCCCAGGTCCCCTCTGGGCCTCTCATTACATAGAACTCTTCTATTTTGCCATCTATGATAAAACAAAAAAATGGCACCATTACCAAGGAAACAGGACATTAGAGGATGCCGCGTGGTGAATAAACTGAAGGCTTTTTCCTGAAGAGGGGTCGATGTTCTCCTATCTGATATTGGGTTAATTTGTTTCTCTGATAATCTAGTGGTTCAGGCAGGAGAGAATGAGTGGGCTAGCTACAAAGATAATAAAGATAACACATCTTTCTTCATCTATAAAAGTAATTATGTTTAGACCCTGTAATGTATGTTGTTATTATTTTAAGATTCATAATGAGGAACCGAGAAATAGCTACAGAAAAGTTTTTTTTATTGCTTATTTGCTTTCTGCAAAGTTTGTGCAAAACATTTCCAATTAACTGTGATTTTTCACACTGGTGTGCGTTTTACAATATTAACTGTTTACATGCTGGACAGTGGAGAAGGGAAAGCCACTGTCTTTCATCTCTATTTCCTCTGGTAATGTTTCTTCCCTTGCATCTATATCATCAGGGAAATATGTGTGAAGGAAAATTGGATTCTTACAGTGAAATTGTGTTAGATGCCGAATCAAACCTGAGGATTCCAAAGAGGGGTGAGTTATTGATTGCAAGTTACAGTCAACAATTCTCATACGTTCTTACTGTATCCCAGGACCGAGAAACAATCAGACAGTCTGGCCGACTTCTCTGCAATGGATAAAACAACTCAAAGCTCACTGTGCCATGTGACCAGGGCAGGCTACAAGAGAAATAGCAGCAGCATATTGGAGCAAAAACTGGAAGGGAGCTTAGCTCTGTTATTTCATCACTCACTCACCCATTCGTCTTCATTTTGCTATTTAAGTCATCCATGATTCATTGCTCATTAAATTTAGGGGACTAATGGCTAATAGGAGAAAGATAAACAAAAACATTGAGTTTGGTCTTCTAGTTGCTCACAGTCTAGTCATGGAAATGACTTTATCAATGTGTGCATTTGGAAAAAGCTATAAAATAAAGCTCTATATAAATCAAAAGGGTAGCATGAACCCTGAGATATTTAGGGGTAACTGATTGAGAAGTTAACTTTCCTGTTCACTCTGTATCTGAAGACAGATACCCGCGGTGGACAGGCAAAATGCACCACATCAAATAAGAAATGAGCAAAACCATGCAAAGCATAATAACTAGGCTGCAATCCATTATTCCAACTGTTCAGGCAGTGTGTGCTCCCTTCCCCCTCTCTCTGGAGTCATGATGTTTCCCTATCCCGTTTAAGGATGTTGGAATGATGTAAACAGTCTTAGAAGTGAAATCTGAAGTAGTATGTATGATGCCGTGTGAAAATAGATGCTGACTGTCATTTCAATGGACACCTATGGAAAACAGAGAGGGTTTGTGGGTAAGAGGTCCTGTCTGGCTTCCATGAACCTTACCTATGACCTTTCCCTGTGTGTCATATACTTTAGTATTCATATGAGTCACATGGGGACCTTGTAAAAAAATTTTAATAAAAAAATTCCCTCTTAATTTTCGTGCTGGGGATTGAACCCAGGGACTTGTGCATGCCAGAGAAATGTTCTGCTACTAAGCTACATGGCAGGTTCAGGAATCTGTCAGAATATAGACTGGTTAGATAAGTGTTGAGTCTGAGATTCTAGGTGTAGGTACCGAAGCTGGACTGTGGTTGAGGAGCAAAGTTCCTGGGCAGAATGTTCCTGGGTGAAGGAGGCAGAGACAAGCCCTGCAACTCTGTATTAGTTTGTGTGAAATTGAAATATAAATGAAAACTGTAAGGCTTAACTGGTTCTTCTAATTAAAAAATTTCTCTCCCTGGGACCATTTTCTGGCTCCCATTGGCCTTCAATTTCCACTCAGTTTTCACCTTTATCCTTCTGTCTCTAAAAATAACAGGGATCAGAAGATCCAGGTTCTTGTCCTTGTCACAATAACAGTAACTTTCCTTGGTCTATTTGCATTTCTATATTTCCAGAGTTCCCCCACGTCAACACCCATCTTTATGAGCTAAAACGCTTTGTCCATGAAGCAGTCAGTGTCATTTTAGACTGTGGCATTGATTCTTTACCGGGAGGATTGCATTGACTTTGTACTTATCTCTCTTGGTGGAGGGAAAAGGTTAGATCTCTGCTAGTAGACTAACACAAATAACAGGCAGTGTAGAGGAGGGACGTCCCTCCTAAGGTCCTGCTGCTTTCGGGATAGAAGCAGTCTTTCCCTCCAAAGGTCTAACTTTTGTTCTAGCTGAGAATAAGATCAGAGGTTAAGATTTCACCATTTATTGAGAAACGGCATGATTGAGCCTTCTTTCACAGTAATGGGAAGGCCCTGAGTGGGAAGGAGAGACACTGAGCACAGTCATGCAGCCACAGCCACATCCTGGCCTTGTAATCACATCCATTACTTGTAAAAGGAACAAACAGGTGACTCAGGAGATTGTCCATAGGTCACCGAACAGCAGGAAACACAGTTTCTGCTACAAAGCTAATGGAATTGATTTATCTAATCACACACACTGCAAGTTAAACATGCTCTCTGCCTCCAGTCTTCTGTCCAAGTTTTTGATGAGCAACTTCTTTGATATTGCTAAGAACAAATTATTCTCCTAGAAATGAGAAAAGTGAGAAGAATCCGGGCCATCCAGTTTGAAGAGGCACTAATATAAAAAGGAACTAGAACAAACATGTTATTCATTTCCTGTCTTGAGTATACACATCACCTCTATTACTCCAGGACAATGACAGTGCTGAATACATGTCTTTGGGCACCTTGCAATCTCATTTTATCTGGAAGAATTAATTGGCATATTTTAGTGCCAAAAGCTTATAACTCGCGTAACCAAGGCACTAGGCTTTAAAGAGAAGGTCACTATAGACCTTCTAGAATCTGAAACCCAGGTCTGAGTGATTTTTCCTTAGTGTTTCATGCACTTAATGCCTGACTCTGTTTCCTACCCCTAAGGCCCACAACCATTGTCTTGGGTTGTGGCCCACAGGTGAACGATAGGGAGCTACAAACATTTCAGTTTGCCAAGAGCAATACAGATTTGGTCTTGTTGCTCTTGTCTTCCATCTGTTTAACATTTCCTTGGAGATTTCTGTGAAGTACGACAACTAGAAGGTACATTTAAATAAACTGAGAAGGGCTTTGTGTAAACTTCTCCCATGTGCTTCTGGTTTCTGTTGTGATCACAGAGTTTTTAGATCCTTGTGCAGAGGACAGTGGTTTATTTTTTTTGTTTGGTTGTTGTTTTTGTTTTTAATACAAAATTAAACTGAAAAGATTTTAGCAGTGGTCTTGTTTTTTCTCCAGCTCCTTGGAGAGTTGTAGCACAGATGCTTTCCTTTCAGAGACAATGAAGAGTATAAAATGACGTCCACCCAAGCAGGAGAAGTTGACATGCCGACTCTTCCCAAGTCCCAGGGGTGGTAGGAAAATAGAAGCAGCCATTTTTGCTAGCTCCAGATGTGATGATAAGTTAGGCCAAGACTTTCCATCTGACTGTGAGACCTAGAATCTCATCAAACTCCCAACTGGTGGAGGCTGGGACTGTGTAGGAAGCTTTGGAAATGACTGGCTAGGTGAATGTGAAAAGCATGTGGCGATAAAGATGAAGGCTGGTTGTCATAAAACTATTCAGCTACTGGCACTTCTTTCCCACAGTGGTTTTATAATTTACTGAGTGATGCAAATCAATAACTGGTTCTTTGCTCTCTGGAAAATTTTTAATATTCCACAATAAGCCTTTCAACCAGAGATGAGCTCAGAAAGAAAAAGAGCACTTGGTTGATAATTTCTAAATTAAGGCTTAAACTCTTATTGGCCAAGTAAGCCAATAGCAAACACTTAATTTCTTCAAAATGCTTCCCACGTTATCATCAACTATGAGAACTTTAGCGGTCAAACTGACCGTGACAAAACTAGAATCTGCAAGTCTCCTAAGATGACACTAGCAACTCTAGCAGAAGTAATATTGTGGAAACCATGCTCAAAGGTAAAGTCTTAATGGATGTAACTACAGGAGATTTAGTTACACAGCGTAAGTTTTACTTACGTCAAGTTGCCACATTTCTCAAGGCGATTTGACTTGATTTCAATTTCAGGCAATAGCTGTTAATAGCATGTTGCTTTCATGAGCAAATGGACTTTGCAAATTAGGTGTGCTAGCTTATTATCATCATTCGAGATATTTTGATAGATCGGTTAGTTTAATTCCAATATTTCGACACTTCTGATGCCCTCCTCCAGAGTCCTGGGTATTTGAACTCATTTATACTGCTGTTCTAGTGGGTTTTCAGAGGGTAACAGAGTGGAACACACCTGCCTCTTGAGAGAGGAGACCAAGATTTGAAAGTGGTTGTCCTTTCTGCACAAAAATCTTTGCCAAATAGACCAGCTAGATTGAAGAGGGGGGTAAAGCGGCAACTTATCTCATGGAAGGAGCTATGGAGTCCTATTAGAGACTCTCAGTTATAGACCAGTGATTTTCAATCTCCCTAATGCTGAGATCCTTTAATACAGTTCCTCCTGTTGTGGTAGCCCACAACCATACAATCAGTTTATTGCTACTTCATAACTGTAATTTTACTACTTTTATGAATCATATTGTAAATATCTGATATGTGACTCCTAAAGGGTTCACGATGTTGAGAATCACAGGTTGAGAATCACTGCTATAAACAGCTAGGTAACCTTGGACATATTAACCGCCTGCTACAAAAGTTTTCTCTTAAAACCTGTGTCCACATCATTAAACATTCTGGGTCCCAAGTAAGCCTTTAATACAAGCTTTCTCTACTCTCACAAAATTTGGTAGATTATAGAAGTCTCAACATCTCTTAATTTAGCAGATTCCTAGTATTTGCCTTGCCACCCATTTGAACTCACCCAAGAATGGTCCCCTTATGTCATACCTGCTCTAGTATGTCATCAGGGAGCTAAGAGTTTGTCAGAGTTCCTTCCAATCTGGTAGACTCTAGACCATCACCTTGCATTGGAAGGTGCTTCATAGTCATGCAACTATCTGTTTGCAAATTTGTCTCCTGCCTCTCTGCAAAAATATTTTTTTGAGGTCATGGTAGATTTTCTTACCCGCGGCTCTCCCTATAAGGTCAGATTTCTTACTCTCTCTGAGACTTTATTCATACTGTTATTTTGTTTGTAAAAGAATCCCTCATTACGTACTATCTTCTTAGCTCTGATAGCTTTTTGGCAAGCAGTTCTACTTTGAGGTATATATGTCATGACATTTCTTCCAGGAGGCCTTCCCTGAAGAATGGGAGACCCCTTCTCCATGTGTTGGTTCTATTCCTCAAGACATTCAATGGATGCTTTTCTTCACTAGCATGCCTGCTACACTGGAGGACAGGAGCTATGTTTGAGATGAATGAATGGGTGACCAGTCTAGCCAATCAGCCATCTCCAGGTTCAGAGAAAGGTACTACCTTGTCTCAAAAAAAATAAGGTAGAGAATGAATGAGGAAGACATCTGACATTGACTTCCAGCATCTAGGTGCACCCGCACATACATACATGCTCACGCGAGGACACACACACACACACACACACACACACACACACACACACACACGAGTGTCTAGATGGTGGTGTGTTTTGTCATTTTCCTCTATAAGGAAATGAAATCAAAACAGATGCAATTACAGAAAGAGCAGACAAGCTAAATTAACTCTGCTCAGAAGTATACCTGTTCTCCTGCATAATTGATTAGAACTCCTATAAATTCATTTAAAATTTATCAGATGAAGTGGCGATGTAATTTTAAAGTAAGAGGGTCCTATTTGTGTAACCAGAATTTGCTGCTCATTGTTCAAGTTTTACTATACAATATTTAAAATTCAGATCAGTTCCTTGAGTTGTATACTGGACACCTCCTTTAGAATAAAAATTAACGCCTTAAAGAGGTTTTTATATTAATGGAAAAGAGTTGGTGGTGCTTTTTTTCCACATCTAGTGTAAGAGAGCTATGACAAACATAAATATTCAGATGTTTAATTTAAAATTATGTAATATTAAAGAAACCTAATAAAACCTATTACCTGGACTTAATATTATATTATTATGTGTGAATCATAATTACTACATAAAGAAATGATACGTAAAAGCTCCCATTCTATTCTCATTCTATTCTTTCATGTAAGCATTCACTTGATGACTTAAAGAGAACTGAGTACTGGTATTTACAGATACTACATGGTAGTGGAAGTGTCTACTAATATTTCCTTACCTCATGAAATATACAGTGATTTCTTACTATAAGCTCCATTTCCCAACCGCTTATCATACGAAAGTATGATTTTATACGTCTATAGCATGTATGTATTAATAGATGATTCCGTTATGTATTATATGATTTAAAAGTTGTTGATAAGGCTACTGTACTCATGAACTCATAGTAGGCATGGTTGCCTATACAAGACCTGTGCAAGATTAAGCCAGTTGACATTTGTAATGTTTCCTGCTTCTCTCTGGATTGCCTTCCTTTTCCCCAGCTCACTCAGTTTCCTTCCCCCGTTTTTCCAATTTACTCCTTCATAGCATCTCTGTTCTTAATGAAAAATGAAATTATTGTTTTATTTGAAAACCATGTAGCCAGATAAGGCCTTAATATCTTTTGCATGTAGGTGGCTACTTATCTTATCTTCTTCCTCTTTTTTCTTTTATTTTTTTTCAATGAAATTCAATGCTACTTTGATTTTCTAAGGTTCTCTCTCCCTGACAGTGACTCAAGGTTCAATACTTAGATTGTTGTGTTTGTATGTCTGTTAGCTTGGTTCTGCTTTTGTTTCTGAAGCTGTACTAGACTAGAGTCATTAATGTCCTGTGTGAAATTTTTGTCTTTTTGATTTCTTCTATTTAAATAGTTCATTTATGTACTTCTCTTATGTCCTCTTTCTATAAAATTTCATCCTCAAGTTCTGCCCCTTATCCTGGTACTGTTACTACTAGCTTAAAATTTTTGTACAGCATCCTGTATCCATGGGGTGGGCCTATTCCTCGATGTACTCACACGTAATCTGATAGCCTCTGCACTGGATTTGGGACACACATCTACGAGAACTGGAGACCAGGGTTCTTCCCCCTGCTTTCTGCTTAGTGGTCTCTTTTTGAATTCTGAAAAAGATTGATTTTTTTCCACTAGAAAAGTCTCATTATATGTCTAAAATAACCAATCAGAATGTATGTTTTAATGTTACTAATTTGTATCTCTAAAAATTGTTTCCATTTAAATGGCTAGTTTGATGTTTAGATACAACTATTTGAATAGAATAATAAATATTCAGTGCTTTTTTTGAGACTTATAGTTTTGCATAATGAACATTGAGTGGACTATGGCAGCATCCAGTGACTCCATCATCCCTTCCAGGATGGGGATTCTGGCAAGGCCTAGCTGGCTTACTTGCCCAAGGAATCACAGGCAGTTCTGAAGGCATCAGCAGCAACGCCATAATTTCATCTCCAACACCAGGTGCTCTTTTCAGATGTCTCAGGTCATTGATGGAAAATCGTTTCTATGTGGTTTAGAGCTCAAGTCCTCAGGGTAGGGAATTAGCTCTTTGAGTGGAGTGCTAGCTCTGCAGACTTGAGATCCCAGGTTTGGATCGTTAGCGTTGTACTGAAGTCCCTGCCTCATCACTGACTGCTGGCTTGGGCCTCCTTTCAGTTCCCACATAATGGTCTTGAGGTCTTGCCTACAGCATTGGTACAGATCAGCCTACAGGCCAGCAGCAGCACATTCCTCCAAAATTTTATTATCTTTAAAAAAATCTGCCCTGTTTTGGCTTTTTAAAAATTAGTGTTTTTACAAACTAAATTTTATAAGTGAACTCAGGGCAAAGTTTCTTTTGGTTCCCTCAAGCCAATTAATAGTAACCTAACCACAGGAATTGCCACCTATAGGATCCTCTATAGTCACTCATACTCAGAGGGAGAGACTGTACACTGGGGACTATCAAAGGGCTGCTAACTTGTGGGGACTCCCAGATGGGCTTGTTTTCTAGCTACTTATCATTTTTGACTATCTGAGCAATGATTCCTCTCCCATATGCTATCTTTGAGAAAGGTACAGCCGGTTGAGAATGGAGAAAGCAAATGCAGAAGACAGTGCCTACGGAACAAAACATCATCTTCAGTATTGACCAATTAATGACAAGGTGACAGAACCAGGTGGGCATGGACCTGCCTTTGCTCACCTCACGTCGTGTTCCAGGCTATTTAAGTGCAGGTTTAAATCTGTAAGGAAACTAATGCTTCACACTGGTCCAGAGAAGAGGAAGAGAAAGATTAAATGTCACAGGTGGCCATTCAATAGGTTAACTCCGTCTGTCATAGTTTTTGACAACTTGATGCAATGCTGGACAGGCCAGGAAAGAAGGAATCTCATTTGAGGAACTTCTTCTACCGGGTTGGCTTGTGGGCACTTCTGTTGGGGCATTTCTCAGTTGCTGATTGAGAGGGGAGGGGAGGGCGCAGTCTGCTGTGGGCAGTACCCTTCTTGGGAAGGTGGGTCTGGGCTCTATGATTAAGGTAACTGAGCAAGCAGGGAAGCAAGCCAGTGAGCATAAGCAGTATTCCCCATGGTCTCTGTCTCAGTTCTGCCTCCAGTTTTCCTGCACTTCATCCCATGGTGGGGGAGTATAAGTCAACAAACCCCTTTCCTCTTCAACTTGGTTCTGGTCCCTGTTCTGTCACAGCCACCGAAGGCAAACTAGATGAGAATTTGGTACCAGAGAGTGGGATGTTGTCATGACAGATTTAAACATATTGATTTGGGGAGGATTGTAAGAGGAGTTTTGGAGCTTTGGGCTGGAAGATTAATAATAATAATAATAATAATAATAAAATAAATGATAATGATGATGATGATAATGATAATATATACTTTCTCCCCTCTTCCTAATTGAGTATCAGGAAAAAGCAGTTTGACGTTTTTGGCAAGGTCTCCAGAACAATGTTCAAATTGGAGGACATGGAAGTGCCTCCTAAGCATGGATGATTGGCTCATGTGGTGACATCTGCCCAGGACACCTCAGCACAGGAGGGTCTCTGAGGCAAGGGTCACACATGAGCCCATTGTGAACGCAGTTCAGGGTAGGGTATCTGAGATAGAGCCCTCCATCACTTCATTATTTTTGTCCTCCCATCTCTGAACCGAAGAAACAATTAATTTTATTACCATAGAAATCCAGTCCCCACAGAAAATGACTGTAGCTAGTCACAAAACCGAGTTAAAATGATGTTGGCAAAACATGATGTTTATTGTTCCCACATGCACTGCTAAGCAGAGGGAGAGCACAGGGGGGACATCTGAAGGTCTGGGACCACCCACATCATCCTTCTTTATCCATGACTCGGGAAAAGTGATTCAATTCTTCCTCTCAGATTTATTATAGTGGTGGAGTTCGTGCAAAAAAAAAAACCCTCTGATAAAAAGATCACGTAATTAGAGTTTATCATTCATGACTCCTTATGTAAGAGAAATTGTCATAACCTTTTATAAGGCGTTGATAATTGAAGCACTCATCAATTCTATAAAACACTGATTTAGATAATTTTTAACCTGCACTTGACAGAGTGTAGGTTTTTTTTCCCTTGAGTTTTTCAAAGGATTGAAAATGATACGTGTGTGCGTGCGTGCATGTGTGTGTGTGTGTGTGTGTGTGTGTGTGTGTGTGTGTGTGTGTGTGCGTTCTAAGCACGCCACAGCGTGTGTTTCTTTATGGCTTTCTTCCTTTAGTTTTAAGAACATATGCTACAGTTGCCTGACACTGTCTTCTAAATCTAAGATTTTAAATGTTTTCATTTTAAGCCTGAGGTTTCAGGTAATGGGGCAGTAAGGCAACATGGACCTGAGCGATCCCAGAGGACTCGTGTTTTTGAGTCAGCAAGGAAATCTGTTTGCTGTGCTCCCACTGATGTTAATGTCCATTCTTTGGAGTTTAGGTGAAGTGCTTATTATTCTATTGCTCAATCAAATTTAAAAAAGAAATCATATGCAGATTCCTTAAAGGACAATTTTCTGGTTGATCACCTATCTTCTCTTTGCCATTATTTGAACTCTGGAGTCATGGTTCTGGGGATATCGGGTAGGTCAACAGAACTCAATAATCTTTGATTAGATTAATATTTTCTGAGCATTTCAGAAAAACCAAGGGCAGGCCGAAAATATTATTTGTGCAGCAAACACACTGAAATGTTTAGTGAAGAGCCTCACAAAGAGAGATGAACAAAATGGCATCTGGGGCTTTAGGTTTATCTATGGCCTTTGAAATGCCAAAGTATAAAAAGAAGCATCCATCCACCTCATCAGTCCAGATGAGACCAGAGGCCTGTTCATGCTACCCGCCCATAGCATGGCAAAGCAGACGCCTCTCTGTGCTACCTGCCCACGCCACTGCAAAGTAGTCGCGTGGGGAGAAAACAAGTGGAAAGTGTAATTAGGGCCTCTTGATTTCTATATAAAAAGATACCATGACCAATTGGTTGCCCAGTTAAATGAAGCAAGTGGATCAAGTGTAAGAGTATTTGTTTAGCCATTTCCAAAGTAGGGCTTGAAGTTTATGTTACCTCGCTCAGTTTTCCTTTGGGTTTTGTAGAATAAATACACAAAATGATTGAAGAGCAACTGTCAGAAATAACCTGAACAGTGGTTTTAACCCCAGGAGAGCCCTCTGGGTGAAGTTAATGGGGAGGTCGTGGGTACTGACGTGTATGTAGAGAGGACCATTCTTTTCACCTCCCCGTTAGTTCTGTCTACTGTTCTTCAAACCAGGCTGAGAGGAAGTGGCCTCCAAAGTTCTAATCTGTGCACAAACTAAAGATAGAACATATAAGTTCTGCCCTATCCTGGTTGAAATACTTGCTTCCTCAAATCTAACCTAACCTTCTTAAACAACACGAAGCCACAAAATATTCACTTCTTATCTTTTTCATAAGCTCTTATTTCCTTTTCACAGAGGGTGCCTAGGTTAGAGCGCTGAGGAGGAAAAAATCTGGGTTGAGTTATTATCCTAGGGGTCAAGGCGAAGGACAAGGATTTTGGAAGAACCCACATGGAGAGATCAGACACTGAGAGTCTGGTTACCACCATCTGTTTTCCCTTTCCACGTCGGCACCGCATTTCAATACTATTTTAACACCTTTGGTTCTACAGAGGCTATTTTTCTAATAAAATTAGTTCCCATTCCTCACCGTGTGACTACCTAATAAAACAGAACGCAAGGAAGGTGATTAATCAAAGCCACAGCGGGCACCTGGGATGCCCCAGCTGTGGTTGCAAAGCAGAGGGAGTTACTTCCAGATAGGTTTGTGTGCACTGTGTGCACTCTCACAGTCTTAGATTATTCTCTGTATGTGTGTGTGTGTGTGTGTGTGTGTGCGTGTGCTGATCAAAAACCCACCAAATTGCTTTCTTTGCAATTGTTCTTTTAAAAATTTGTTTGACTACAAGGTATTCCTCTAGCTTTGCGTAGTTTCTTTTTAATCTATTATTTTTGAGAAGCACCTGAGGTGTTAGTGAATGTCTTTTTAAAAAACCTCTCCGAGGTTTGCGCGTGACCTCGGGGGTTGCCCCAGTTTCATCTGTGCAAGCGCTTATTCACTGCTTCATCTATGTACGCATATATTAATATTTATGCACACATATACATTAATGCATATACACACGCTCACATACATGATCTATACAAAAACACACACATACATACATACACACACACACAGGCACACACACACACACACACACCACACACACAAGCCCTTGTTCTCTATGGAACATCAGTATCTAAACTAATAGCAAGAAAATAGTTTGTTTTCAAATGTGTGAGCAAGTGGACCAAAATTATCAGAATCACTGAGCCTAACTCTGTTGACATCAAGAGTGCAGAAGAGCCCATTCCAGGAAAAGCTTTTATAATGAACTTGCTTATTAATTCATTTTTTTGACATTTCAAATCAAGTGTTTATATATTAGAGAAAAAATTAGCTGGTACAAATTGTTAATACTCAAAATTAAGGCCAGAATGTATAGACTAGAGGCACTGGGAATCAAGATTTATCATTTTGCTTCACAGTTCTTGGTAGTAATCTGTGGTCATGGGGTAACTGAACATCCCTTTGTCACTGACAGCAAGTCACTGCTAACCTCCAAAGTTCAGAGCTGTATTTAAAAAAATATGGAGGTGCTTCCTCCTATTCTTCCGTCCAGATTCAAGCCAGGCAAGAAGAGCAGGGACAAGCGGTCTTTAGACTGCAGACGGGAAGTGGTTGAGCTTGCTCCTTTGTGTTGGATCCTCTGGTTCTTGGATGAGTCATTCCTCTTCCCACACACGGGAGCAAAGAGTCAAGGATAAACACAGACTGTGGACTGCTCCATCCAATGTATCATCTGCAGCGAGGAGAAAAGAGGCTTCCACATCGTTTGGTCCAGAGGGTCAGCTTTTAATAGCCCATTAGTAAGAGAGTAAAGACATCAACTTTTCCCTGCTAGAAGATATGGGGTTTCCATTTCACTATCTCTGTGAAACAAAAGACACAATCCCCACCTCCTTTCACTGAGTCAGGAGACAAATTGCTGTTAACTAAAAGTGTACACAGTAAACCCATGGCAGATATGGGCCCAAGGTAGCTTAGTTAAATGGGGTATTGAGTTCTGCTTGAATAGGATGTATTTCTTTATTGTCTAGTGTGCCTAGTCCCAGTGGGATGTTCCAGAATCCTCCACTTTTGTCTCTCTGCTAGCTGTGACTTGAGGAGGGCACACACACGGAAACCTCGTAATAGAAGAATTAATAATAACAGTAGAATCAATCACGTAGCATTATTAATAGTAATTAATCATTAGACAAAGTTGTGGTAGCATGAGGTGAAGGGAAAGGTTGAATTCAGATCTGAGATTGCACTCAGTTGCAGGCAGAATGGGAGTTGCCTGGAAACATGATTTCACAGCTTTTCAAACAGATTCCCTGTGCCCTAAATTCCATCTCCATCAGTTCACTGACATTGTATTAGCAACAAAAGGAACATCAGGTACTCACAATGCTTGCTTTGTAAAGGCGCCGTCCCAGCGGCACACATACGTAGGTAACTAGGTCCAGTCACCTGACCTGGGGCACAGTTATTTTTATTCTCATTCTATGCAACACAACTGGGACACCCAAGCATAGTCACGTGAGTAAGAAGAATTAACATTTAAAACAGACTAGCACATGTGTCGGTTCTTGCTGCCTTGCCACATTGGAATGGAAAAGTCCCTAGCAAGCTCACTGTTGGAGTTACAATGAGACATGCATAACCGTCGTAGGATTTTTTTCTAGATTAAGGAGGCACGGATACAGGTTAAATAGAGCCTGGGAACTATATTAGTTCAGCCTTCAGTATCTAATTTGTATTCTGATTTCTTCACAAGCCACAAATCATATAGCAATGAGTTTTTATGATATCTATGTATTACAAACATTTAAGAGGCTGATGAAATGTCTCAGGGGTAAAACACTTACAGCATCTAAATAAACATTTGTTGGGAATGGTGGCCCACCTATACTCCCAGGGCAAGAGGTGGATGGGGGATCCCTGAAGGGAAGCTGGCTAGTTAGACTAGTTGAGTAGGTGGACTCTGGGTTCATGTGAAAGACCCTGCCTTAATTGGTTTTTTTACAAGGACAGTGATTAGAAACCATATCAAGCATCATTCTCAGGTCTTCACATGCATGGACCATGCCCAGGTGCATCTGAGTACACCTGTGCACATATACACATGTGATCATGCACATGCAACACATATACTAATGCCACACATATACATGTATACACACACATGCAAACCTTCATTGGGCACTGATTTTGGAGATATACATCAAACTTTATTGTCTAGGAAGATGTGCTTCTGTCTTTATTGGCACTTGAGCTATTATCTAAATCATAATGTTTCATGCATTTCTGTTAGATCAAGCTTGCTAGTTGTGCTATGTTAATCACTTGCTATAGACAACACATACATATTAATGCTGATAATTTTGGAAAATATGCGACAGTTGTTTTTGTCTGCAATCCATAGGAACTTTGGGAATTCTTTCCCCTTTAATGCTTAGAGGTAGAATATCATGTAGAATGATTATCTGAAAAGAATACACACAAATAATTTTTGTCACATCAATTATTTTCATTTATCTTTTTTCAAGCTAGGTATACTGGGAATCTGATCATTTGTTTCCCCATCAATTCCAAACAAGCCTGCGATCTTCTGTGGAAGTCGGCACCGAGTATGACATATCTTCCTGAGTGTAATTTTGAGTGAATATCTAGGAAAGTAAGGTTTTTATCTATTCATTTTAATCTATGTGTCTCTATGTGTATGTGTGGTCTGTGTAGCTCAAATAATAAAAACCCAGAATCAGATATTGGGGTTCAACTTGAAAACCAGAAAAGCAAGGCAGGCAAGCCACTAGAGAAGTCTTACCTCTACTAAGGCTGGGTGGCTGTAAACTAAGCAGACAGCCTCTCTTTTCTTCTCATTTTATATTCCCTTTAGTGCTGGATTAAAGTCATGATTCCCTAGTATTGGGATTAATGGTGAGGCACCCCCACCTGGATTTGTTTCTGCATTGATCTTGTGTAGCCCAGGGTGACCCTGAACTCACAGAGATCCACCTGACTCTGTTTCCCAAATCCTGGGATTAAGAGTGTGTGTCCCCATTGCCTGACCTCTAGTGGCTTTAGTTTTGTCTCTTATCTTCAGGCAAGATTTATTTATCAAAATGCAAATAATATACCTACCACTACAGTGATGTGGTTTATGCATGTATACATTTGCACATATATGTGAAGGTGCATGTGTCTCTGTGGAGGCCAGAGACAGAAACTGAGGCCAATGACTTCTTCTTCTATCACGCTCCACTTTATTTTTGAGAAAACTTATCTCTTACTGGAGCCAGGGCTCATCATTTCTGCTAACATGACTGTCTAGGATTCCAGAGAGCCTCCCATCTCTGACCTCTCTGTGCACTGCCTCACTAGGATTAAGGAAAACTAAATTTTTGTTCTCTGACAATGTCATACATGTGCATAGCTTGCTCTTGTTATTACTGTCTTCCCAATCCTATCATTTTCTTCCTACCATTTCCAGTCCCACTTCTTCCGTGCTAATCTCTTTACCATATTCACAACTTTTGATTTGTTTTTTTATCCTACAGAATTCAATTTGGGTCATCTATAGGATTGTGGATTTTGAACCCTAGAACCTGAATAGACTCATCAGTAGGCTCACAACTGGATACTATGCCTCCCCACTCCCAGAACTCATTAGTTACTCAATAGTTCAATACTGAGTTGTAGAGCCTCCTGAATCCTTTCCCTGCTCAGAACTGTCTGTGGGGCATCCTCAACTTGTATGGTTCCAGTATCATTAGGTGCATGTGTCATGAGTTTATGATTGTCATGATTGTGGCATGCTTAGAACATGGCATTTCACAGGGAATCTTCCCGTTTTCCTGTGGTATCATTCTTTCTATACCCTCTTCTACTATTTCCCATGAACTCTAAGGAGGTAGTTTTCTTGCCTAGGGATGTGCCCTCAGCTGCTCATTATTCTCATCATCTTGTACAGTCAGAAGTCTTTGTTCACTGTGAAGTAAAGTGTCTCTGATTAAGGTTGAGGATAGCTTTTGTCTGTGAATATGAAAATAGATAACTAGAAGGAGATTCGATAGTATGTCAATTTATCTGAGGAGGAGGAATAAATTTCCCTTGGCTTTTCTGTGGATCCTGGGGATCCAAAGTGAGGTCTTCAAGCTTGTGTGGCGCACTATAAAGTAACGCCTTGCCTTACATTGTGTAACAGTTTCCTAAGCGATTGAAACGTTCTATCCTGCAGGAAAGTCCTTAAACAAGATAATAAATAATTCAAAATAGTGTCAGGAAGTTCCTGAAGCAGTACAGATTCACTAGGCCTCTCCTTGCCAGAGTAAGCAATAAAAGCTTCAAAGAAGAATCTCAGACAAGCAAGGCTGCAAAGAGGACTCTTAGACTAGACCAGCTACTTGGAAGAAGCAGAAACCACCAGAGTTGCCTGGAAGAGGTTTAGATCAACTGAGGCACCTGGAAAGGACACTCTTTTTTTTTTTTATTTTTGAGACAGGGTTTCTCTGTAGCTTTGGAGCCTGTCCTGGAACTAGATCTTTTAGACCAGGCTGGCCTCGAACTCACAGAGTTCCGCCTGCCTCTGCCTCCCGAGTGCTGGGATTAAAGGCATGCGCCACCACTGCCAGGCTGAAAGGACACTCTTTAACCTATTGAGTGGCATATAGGCTATCCAGGTTCCCAACTCTGTGAGCTGTCCCACCTGCTGGGGTGGGCTTGGGTGATGCAGCTGTCTTTGAGCCATTCCTGCCTCTGTAAGGAGCTCCTCATTCACACTCCTGCATGTAATTACAGCAAAACTCATTGGTTCACCAGCCTGGACTTTTGGGGTATCTGTACTTTGGTCTGCCATGGGTTCCACACCTGGGGTGAGCAGAGATGTGTGGAAGTGTCTCCCCAGGACAATGGAGCCTTGCACAGTATTGAAACCAACACAGAAACTGCCCTGGTAGTCCAGACAAGGAAAGGATTATAAACTCGGAGTCTGCTTAGGAATCTTAGATAGTCTGCCTCAAAATCTAAAATAAAAAGGGACTTGGGGCTGCTGCTTACTGGAAAATTTCTTAGCCAGCATGCATGAGTCCTCAGATCAAATCCTCAGCATGAGCAAACAAAAACAACCACATATATAAAAGGACGGGGATTATACAACCAAAAGATGTTGAAGGAACTACATTATTCCCTGGTTTTCCCATTTGTGCAGTGATCTCGCAGGGCTTGTGCTGTCTCTGAAGTTCTCCTCTGCTCCGCTGTCCTTTCTTATATCCTGGATTAGTTTGCATAGCAAAAATCCAGCATCCCTATGGCCTAAGAGTTATTTTCTTTATGACCAACCTCCAACTGATTTACGGAAACCCAGTGGAAGCCATTGTAACTTGCAACCCTGTGATCCCTGACCTACAGGCCATTAACATTGCCTTGTTTTCTGTGAGGCTTTTGGCCATGCCTCAGTGAAGGGTTTTGTCATTTCAATTAAAGGAACCACTGATATTCTTCCTTTGGTAACTCAGGGCCAACTTCCACTCATACTGCCTACCTGGGCAGTCTAGTGTGACAGCTTCTCCGGGGAGAAAGCTCTCCTGTGGATGTTGCATAACTCTGAGCACATGAGTAATAGGGCAAATGAACCGAAGTGTTTCAAGGATTCGCTATTGTTTTGGACTCTGCGGAGGGTTGAGTGGGAGGTGATGAGATAGAGCGTGAAAAAGCTGGAGCAGGGGAGTCAGAGTTTGAATCCCGCTCTTCCCTTAAGTGCTGTCAGTCCTCAGGGAAATTGATTATGTAACGTAACCACGCTCAGCTCTCCTCGCTGTAAAATGCAAATGCCACGCAGGCTTGAAATGGAGACTAAATAACAAAAGGACAGAGGGAAAGACTTGGATTTTATTAGGGTCTTAAGTGAGCCCAACACTTACAAGAGTTTTCAAATCTTTCAAAAATCAAATTAATTTCATATGCATGTATTATATATGTGTGGTACATGCACACATGTGTGTATGGGTGAGAGTGTGTGCACCTTGATGAGTGTGAACATCGTGTTCTTGTGTTTGTGAGAGGAGAATGTTGGCTGACTATCATTCTTCGCCTTAGTTCCTAAGAGCATGTCACTGAACCTGGAACTAGGGTAGCAGGCAGCAAGCACTAGTGATTCTCTTCTTCCTACAAGTCTGGGATTAGAGATTTCATATGTTCATATGATCACTCTCAGCTCCCTCCCTCAGCACCCCTAACAGGTCTTACTATGTAGTCCTGATGGCCTAGCACTGACTATGTTGACCAGGCTAGCCTTGAACTTGTGAGGATCTGCCTATTTCTGCCTCCTGAGCATAAATATTGGTGACAGGTCAGGAGCACCATGGTAGGCTCACACTCAGCTTCTTGCGCGAGTGTGGGTGTGTCTGACGGTAGTTCTTTTTGACTGTTTCGTGTGGTCTCTATTATCTTTTTAGAGTCCCTTGGGCCTTCTGTTTTGACTAAAACAATGAGCTGTTTTCATTGTTTCCAAAACACATACCTTTCTCATGGCATCTTTATTTACCCCCTAACCATCTGTCCATGTGTGGAGGACAGGCGTTGATATGAGGAATCCTCCCCCTGTCTCTCTCCTGCTCTGTGTTGTGGCTAGGCTGGCTTGCTGGCACGCAAGATCCCAGGGTCCATACATCTCTGATCTCTGCAGCACTGGGAGTACAGCGATCCGAGGCAGGGTACAGCTTTTATGTATGTCTGGGGATTTGAATTCAGGCACTCATGTTTGCACAGTAAACACTTTACCTACTGAGCCATTTCTACAGCTCCAGTTTCTGATAGGTTAGGGAAAGCGTGCGCATTTTCTATTAGGCAATACTTAGAAAAGAAGAATAATCTTCTTATTTCTTATGGGCTAATAGCTTAAAGGAAAAAAACAGAAAGAGAAATTAAATTTTCTCAAGGGCTAATTGGCATTTTTAAAGATATATCAAAAGTCATACTGTAATATACTAAAATATCCTAGAATTATTAATGAATATAATGTGATTGACTGTAGATTACTTCCTTGTTTTTCCTCTTTAGTTTTTCTACCAAGGTTGTGGTTAATTTCACTTATGCATAAGCCTGTAAGGCTTCTGTTCATTTGAAATTAAATAAAAAAAGCAGAGTTGTTTAAGAACAAACACACGAAGTTGTGGACAGCATACCCTAGCTCCTCCCCATGCTAGTTCCTCTTCCTGGCGTTTGTAACCATCTGTCACAGGAATCATAGGAAGAATGTCTGAATATGCTTTACCTGAGTTCATTCATGTTTTTGTTCATTTGCATTGGGATAGTTTGGGCATTTCATTGGTGCATCCTTTTCCATTTCTAATGTACCCCGTGGCTATTGCTGGGCTTTGAGTGAAGGGTGTGTTCCCCAAAGGTCATTATGAAAAGAAGAATGGTGGTGGGGAGTGTTGTCTGTTTTTAAATGGTAGAGTCTGCTAGGAAGATCTTGGGTTGAAGGGTGCCTCCACTTCCTTGTTCTGTCTCTCCTCCCTCACTCTTCACATGCTCCACCTTGTTCTCTCCCTCTTTCCTTCCCCCATTTTCTCTGCTTCCTAGTCAACAATGTGGGCAAATTACTCCGCTGTGAGAACCCGCCATTGTGTGCTACATTTGCCCAGTAGTAACTCCAGATTTGAACTGAGGCTTGAGTCTCAAGAAGCATGAGCCCAAATGACCTTACCTCTTTCATACTCTCTCATGAGCGGCCTCTGTTGGGTATTTTGTCACAGTGGTGCAAACCTGACTAATACAACCAGGCGTTGACAGTGTAGAAAGCTGAAGAGCACTAGAGAAGACATCAGGTAAACCCAGAGAACATTCATAGGAAGAGAACGGGCCTCACAAACCCCTCTTCTCACAACCAGGATCCTCTGAAATGAGAAATTCAGCCTCTTGTCCTGCTTACGTTTGTTATTTATTTTTGTAACCCTGGGTATCAGAATAAACACCCAACTCTTAATCTCTAATGTCTAAAGCTTCCTGTGAAGCCGTGGAGCCAGCAGATCAGGTTCAGATCAGGGGTGCTTCAGATCAGGGGTGCTGAAGATTAGAACGGATACAGTGTGAGTTCAGCCTCATCAAGAAGGTGGAATTGTCTCTCAAGATATTCAAAATTTGCCTCCTATGTCTACCCAGAGCCAGAAAAGATGTTCAAATTTAAAGAACCGTCTCACAAAGAACAAAGAAAAGGGTGGGGTCAGCTACTGGCTGCTGGATGACTTTATCTGCTATGATTGGCCCACATCCAGTCACTGGGAGGGGGCATCAGACACAAGTATCCATCCTTAGGGGTCCAGAATAACAGAGAAATTAAATAAAATAGCTACATTTACTGCTCTAAAATGAACAATGCAATCACTCTCCTTGCAGCTCGAGAGATGGGCAGTCAACGGAAAACTGAAATGGGGCCAAGGTCAGAGGGGTCTGAAGAAAACCAAGGGAAGCGGGGGAGCGAGATGCTAGGTGTTGCCCGAACAATGGGAAGGAAACCGGGTCAGCCAGACAAAATCCGAAACAGCAGCAGCAGATGCTTTCTTCAGAACAAAGGAAACAGTGGGCTGTGGTTCAGGGCCACCTCAGTGGAGGTCTAGAACAGAGGAGAGAAAAATAGGTAAGTGAACCACTGGCAAGGATACCCAGGGAGTCTGGTGCCCCCACCACTCTGAATGAATCTGCTGTTTAAAATCCGTCACAGCAGGGGACTGACATCAGGCTCAGTGATAAATGTCACAAGCTGGGCTCTCTTCTCCCAGAGACACTCGGCTTTCACAGCACATCTCTGGGAGGGCATGTGAAGCCAGGCTAGATTCAAGGAGGTGTGCAAAAATTGAGGTAAAGAGAGGGAAGCTGACCAGTGCTTGTCCCTGAAGACATAGGGCGAAACAGATGTTCCCATGACCCTGAGAGGAAGACAAGTGATGTCCTTCTCCAAGGCTGGTCTGAACCATCTGGTCCCTCCAGTCATTCACATCAAAGCTTGAAGGCTATTCTGGGGACAGCAAAGGAAGCAGAGCCATGTTCAGCTCTGCACATCTGTAATGTTTACCTGCTTATGTCTTCTAAGATCCCCAAGTACCAACTGTGGGGCACAGGCTGTCTTTCAGGAAGATTGCTTTTGGAGAAGTTCAGGTTCCAGAGAGACACAGCAAATGCTAATGTGCTCTCAAAGGTTTTATTTCTCCTTCTTCAAAAAGATTATGTGCTAACATCCATGACTTTTCTTCTTTACAGCAAAGACAATCAGAACCAGGACATAAAGAGGAAGATCCATCTGGAAACTTCATGTGAGGAAACAAAGTAAATCTGACAGATAGAAGTCTTGCTTTTTTTGCAGGTTATTTTTGGAATTCGGTTGCTGCAGGGGAAGAACTATTGTGCTCCTCATCTAGGTAGGCTCTCCACAGGGCATCTCAAATGCCCCATTGACCTGACCTAATCTCCACAAACTCAACAGAAGGAAGTGAATAGCTAAGCAGACAGCCCCAATGCCTTAATGCATCCATGGGCTCTGTAATGGTGACATCCTGACACACCTTGTCCACTGTAGGACTCTGTGCCCAGTATCGATACACAGAGTAGACACTTAGGGAATAGGTGTGAAGTGAGCAGACATGGGACGGCACCTTTAATGCTGGACTGGTGTAAATTGTATATGGTCTCTGTCTTAGTTACTCTTCTATGGCTGTGATCAAAACAATGAGCAAATCCACTTATATAGTGTTTAATTTTGGGGCTTGCTGTTTCAAAGGGTTAGAGTTCATGGTGTTAGAACAAAGGAAGACCTGAGAGTTCACATTTTGATCCATAACTGTGGGGTAGAGAGAGGGAAAAAAGGAGGGAAGAAGAGAAAGACAAGAGCAGCAGCAGCAACAACCAGAGAGAGAGAGAGAGAGAGGGAGAGAGAGAGAGAGAGAGAGAGAGAGAGAGAGAGAGAGAGAGAGAGAGGAAAGAAGGGAGAGGGAGAGGGAGGGAGGGAGGGAAGAAAGAAGAGAGAGGGAGAGGAAGAGAGAGAGAGAGAGAGAGGAAAGAAGGGAGAGGGAGAGAGAGGGAAGGAGGGAAGAAAGAAGGGAGAGGGAGAGGAAGAGAGAGAGAGAGAGAGAGAGAGAGAGAGAGAGAGAGAGAGAGAGGAAAGGAGGAGGGAGAGAGGGAGGGAGGAATGGCATGAACCTTTTGAAATGTCAAGGCCCACTCCCAGGGACACACCTCCTCCAACAAGGCCAAACAGTATTCCTCAAAACACTTTCCCCAAGACCCCTCTACTCTTCCAATCATTTTATTTATTATAGATGAAAAGCATAAAAGGTGGGTATCTTTGATCTTAGGACTTTTACCCTTGTGGTCTCCTGGGAACTGGATGTCTTCACCCAACATCTGAGGCTAACGTAGCAACAGCATCATGGAGCCCTGCTACATGGCATTATAGGAATTTGATTTGCACTTCTCTACTATGGATAGACTGAAGATTTTAAACGATTGATCGCTGTTGTGTGTTTTCATTCATGCATGTATAACAAACATCTTTTCATATCCGTGATTAAATTTTATGTTGACTTCCACTTACTGATTTGTAAAAGTTCTTTGTATATGAAAGAATAAGCTCTTTGTTTTATGCCTGGAAGGGAGAAGGTCTATATTTTATTCATGTATCTCCAAGCACATAATAAGTGCTACATAAGTAAATGAACAAATTAATTTGTATTGCAAATAATTTTGACAGGGAGATTTTCATGTATAATTTTCTCTGTTACTGACATCTTGAAACCAGGATAACAGGGCTTCTGGCAATATGAAAATAGAGATAAAGCTGTGTGTACACTTGAGTAAATAACCGTTTCCAATAAACATAAGACAAACACAGACTTCCCGCTTATAGACAGCGTCAATAAAAGAAATGCAATTGGCCTATAAATATTGAGGTTTCTGCTCATCTGGCCCAGTTCGAAGCGCTTGGAGAATGAACTCTTTCCTTTGAATAGTTATGGGCACTTGCTATTGGAACTAGCTGGCATGAATTAAGACCGTGCTCTGTGCCAAGAATAATACTGGACAATTTCCACAAATACCAAATACACCATACTATAGAACTTCCCTGAATAGTACATTCTTTTTTTCTTGTTCCCAGTCATCTTCCTGGCTTCAGAGAGGTAGGACCCAGAGATGTAACACATCTCCTAGGCTGAGCAAACAAGCCAATGAATGGCTTGATGTTTGTTTATGGATCAGAGTTTTAGGGCAGGTGGAGTGAGGACCGTTTTACCCTGGATGACACACGCTGGAAACAATGGTTTTGCTCTGCTTCCATTGACACACTGAAGGGAGACAGTGACAACAACTGGCTCCAATATTCAAGGCAGGCATTGTAAAGTCGAGTGATAACGATGGAGTGGAGCACACATAGATACACTTGCTCTTGATGGACACAGTGCAAGTCAGGTACATGAGGACCCCGAAGCTTCTATACATCATTACTGGTGGTTGAAAGAAGGGATGCTTAACAGTTCTCCAAGAGTCAAGTCTAGGGACATGGACATTCATAGTTAGGTGTCATAGTAAACCTACGAAAGCAGCAACCAGTAATCAAGACAAACCTATAAGTAGGTCATAAATGAGTCACTGTAGAACGAGAGCAGAGAGTAGTAGGTAGACTATTTCTTGTAGGTCCACCCTCTCACTTGTGCCTCCACGACAGGACCAGCCACGCCGCAGGAGAGATCAGTGAGAAGCAGAGAAGACATCCGCTGTTGGACCCTCTCTCAGCCACCACGTCTCCCTAGGAATCCAGCGTTTGGAAGGGGCAAGAGGGGAAAGATTTGACAACCTGGATGTTTTTGTAAACACACCATGTCACCTCAAAGAGACCAACCCTTAGACAGAAAGAACAGGGAGTATTTTAGTATCACGATTCAGTGGTTTGTTTTATGTAATTGTTCCCTTTCCTGCTCATTCATGCTGTGTGGAAATAATTATAAGTTGTAAAATAAGAGCTAATTTTCCTCCTTTGCAAATGTACATGTGTATCTCTCTCTCTCTCTGTTTTTCTCTGTGTGTGTGTGTGGATGTGTGTGCTCACATGAACGTGTGCATGTGTATAGATACCAGAGGTTGATGTTGGTTTTCTTCCTCACTATCCACCTTAGCTTTCGAGACAGGGTCTCTCGCTGACTGAGAGAGGGTCTCTGCTGACTGTGGAGCTTGCTATTTGAGTTCTTCTGACTGGCAGACAAGCACCGGGGATCCTGGCTTTTTCACATGATTGACAGATAAAGCACTCCAGTCCTTATGCTCATACAAGCCTTTCCCTACCCTAGTCATGCCCGCAGCCCCAAGAGCTACCGTTTCTCTGCAGATTGAACAATGAGACTGGAATGCATACCTGCAATTTGAGTGCGTTTCAGTTCTTACCAAAACCATGGCAGAATGCTTCTCTCGCATGAACAAGGCCCTTCCTTGGATTCCCAGCATCAAAAAATAAAACAAAATCTTACCAAATGTCTCCCACTTAGGTATTTTATAACTGTCAACATTAAAGCGCAGAATTAATGACTTCGCTCTGGTTACCCAGGAAGTCAAATGGCAAAAGCTACTTTCAAACAAAAATTGGTATCTAGAATATTTTCCCTTAGGATTTCGTATGTGTAGCAGAGGCGTTGCAGCATCAGAGAAGCTCTGTGCTTGGGCATGGGAGGCTCTCAGGGTTAGGCGGGTGAGGGCAGAGAACCCAGGGATGGGCTGCTCAGCTTACGGGGAGCTTTGACCGTGAACCCCGTTACTGGTGCAGCACTCCCTGTGAGGCTGTGGTCGCTTCTTCTGGGGCATGCAGAGCAGCAATGCATGCAGGATTGGCTGAGATCTCACCTCATGCAAATTCGTTACAGATGATCCCACTGAGGGTGAAGCTCCCGGGCGAGAGATGTTTGATAAGTTAATAGCACATGCTCTCTGGTGAGTCAGCCGTAATTGCTGACACGAACCTTTGCTGCAGCAGCCACGGGGGCTTGATGTTTGAGTCAGGTGATGGAACCAAGGGTAACTTGGTGGCCCTGTTTCCTGAAATCTTAGAAATCGAATAATGAGTTTTTGAACTTAGCCGGTGATTTGGGAGAAAATTGAGAAAATAAATTAAAATGAGCAAGGCTCATTGTCTCAGGACTGCTATCTCCATGAGCATTTTGAAGGTAACTGGATCCTAATGGTTAGTTACCATGAAACTGGTTGTGAGTCTTTAGGAATGAGAATGTAATCAGTTTAATTTAGTGTTGAAACTCAACACATGTTTTAATGAAGCAGAAAACCCCCGTGATCCTCAAGCTTGTGAATAACTGCATACGTCAGAGATTATAGAATGGGTGCCTATGTTCGGGGCAGAGAGTGAATTCTGCTGCCTGAAATCCTGCTTGGTACGAATGCTTTCAACTTTTTTGATTTAGTTTTATTTCTTAATGTAAATTACATATGTGGTTCAATGATCATATGGAAAGATGTATTTTTAGAAGTCCTATTTCTAATCCTACCCCTTCTCACTCATCTTTTTTAGGCAATTATTTCCATTTGTTTTATTGGTGTTTAAAACAAACATCTGGAAGTAGTGTTTTATTTACCGTACTCTATTTTGTATTTTGTCCCTTTAACTTTACAATATACATTGTCATTCAGGTCCTCCTCTTCCTTGCCTTTTCCACAGTTCCAAATTACCCCCATGGCCTGGCTGAACTGTAGTTTATTGAATGGTACCTCAGTGTTTTAATATTTGAATTACATTAGCTGCCTGTCATTGTAACAAATCACAAGAGGCAGTACACTTAAAAAGGGGAAAGGTTCCTTTCAACTCACCTTCCAAGGTTTGGATGAATTATCGAGCAGCTTCTTTGCGTTTGAGCTGATGCTGAGGCAACATCTCATGGGTTTGGTGGAGAAACCAGCTCACTTCACAGGCAAAACCCAAAGGGAGTGGGGGTCTGACTCTCACAGAACCTTCACAAGTGCGTACCCAATGATGTAAGGCCTTTCACCATGTCTTAGGGAATCCACCTCTGCCCAAACAGCGGAAGGCCTCTTTAGGAAACCTCAGAACCAATTTACTGCAAATTGTTAGCATATCTTTTTCCAAATGATGTATTCAGGTATTTTTTTTTTCCTTTTTAGCTACTTTGGGTCTGATCCATCTTGACTGGAAGCCAGAGATTTTGAGCTTGTTTTTGCTGTCTCAGAGTTGTTCATAGCAGATGTGGCTACAAATGAATGATTCTGACCTAGGCTGTGGTTAATCAGTATTTGGGGTGTGGAGGTGGTCTGGAGAACTCAAGTCTACAAATGAATGATTCTGACCTAGGGTGTGGTTAATTAGTATTTGGGGTGTGGAGGTGGTCTGGAGAACTCAAGTCTACAAATGAATGATTCTGACCTAGGGTGTGGTTAATTAGTATTTGGGGTGTGGAGGTGGTCTGGAGAACTCAAGTCTACAAATGAATGATTCTGACCTAGGCTGTGGTTAATTAGTATTTGGGGTGTGGAGGTGGTCTGGAGAACTCAAGTCTACAAATGAATGATTCTGACCTAGGGTGTGGTTAATCAGTATTTGGGGTGTGGAGGTGGTCTGGAGAACTCAAGTCTACAAATGAATGATTCTGACCTAGGCTGTGGTTAATCAGTATTTGGGGTATGGAGGTGGTCTGGAGAACTCAAGTCTACAAATGAATGATTCTGACCTAGGCTGTGGTTAATCAGTATTTGGGGTGTGGAGGTGGTCTGGAGAACTCAAGTCTACAAATGAATGATTCTGACCTAGGCTGTGGTTAATTAGTATTTGGGGTGTGGAGGTGGTCTGAAGAACTCAAGTCTACAAATGAATGATTCTGACCTAGGCTGTGGTTAATCAGTATTTGGGGTGTGGAGGTGGTCTGGAGAACTCAAGTCTACAAATGAATGATTCTGACCTAGGGTGTGGTTAATTAGTATTTGGGGTGTGGAGGTGGTCTGGAGAACTCAAGTCTACAAATGAATGATTCTGACCTAGGCTGTGGTTAATCAGTATTTGGGGTGTGGAGGTGGTCTGGAGAACTCAAGTCTACAAATGAATGATTCTGACCTAGGCTGTGGTTAATCAGTATTTGGGGTGTGGAGGTGGTCTGGAGAACTCAAGTCTACAAATGAATGATTCTGACCTAGGCTGTGGTTAATCAGTATTTGGGGTATGGAGGTGGTCTGGAGAACTCAAGTCTACAAATGAATGATTCTGACCTAGGCTGTGGTTAATCAGTATTTGGGGTGTGGAGGTGGTCTGGAGAACTCAAGACTACAAATGAATGATTCTGACCTAGGCTGTGGTTAATTAGTATTTGGGGTGTGGAGGTGGTCTGGAGAACTCAAGTCTACAAATGAATGATTCTGACTTAGGCTGTGGTTAATTAGTATTTGGGGTGTGGAGGTGGTCTGGAGAACTCAAGTCTACAAATGAATGATTCTGACCTAGGCTGTGGTTAATCAGTATTTGGGGTGTGGAGGTGGTCTGGAGAACTCAAGTCTACAAATGAATGATTCTGACCTAGGGTGTGGTTAATTAGTATTTGGGGTATGGAGGTGGTCTGGAGAACTCAAGTCTACAAATGAATGATTCTGACCTAGGCTGTGGTTAATTAGTATTTGGGGTGTGGAGGTGGTCTGGAGAACTCAAGTCTACAAATGAATGATTCTGACTTAGGCTGTGGTTAATTAGTATTTGGGGTATGGAGGTGGTCTGGAGAACTCAAGTCTACAAATGAATGATTCTGACCTAGGCTGTGGTTAATCAGTATTTGGGGTGTGGAGATGGTCTGGAGAACTCAAGTCTACAAATGAATGATTCTGACCTAGGGTGTGGTTAATTAGTATTTGGGGTGCGGAGGTGGTCTGGAGAACTCAAGTCTACAAATGAATGATTCTGACCTAGGCTGTGGTTAATTAGTATTTGGGGTGTGGAGGTGGTCTGGAGAACTCAAGTCTACAAATGAATGATTCTGACCTAGGGTGTGGTTAATCAGTATTTGGGGTGTGGAGGTGGTCTGGAGAACTCAAGTCTACAAATGAATGATTCTGACCTAGGGTGTGGTTAATCAGTATTTGGGGTGTGGAGGTGGTCTGGAGAACTCAAGTCTACAAATGAATGATTCTGACCTAGGGTGTGGTTAATCAGTATTTGGGGTGTGGAGGTGGTCTGGAGAACTCAAGTCTACAAATGAATGATTCTGACCTAGGCTGTGGTTAATCAGTATTTGGGGTGTGGAGGTGGTCTGGAGAACTCAAATCTACAAATGAATGATTCTGACCTAGGGTGTGGTTAATTAGTATTTGGGGTGTGGAGGTGGTCTGGAGAACTCAAGTCTACAAATGAATGATTCTGACCTAGGGTGTGGTTAATTAGTATTTGGGGTGTGGAGGTGGTCTGGAGAACTCAAGTCTATTTCTTATATCATGTTAATGAAGTCTGTAGTCTCCCCGCTCTGTTTTTGGAATGAAGTATTTAAGCATGTGGAAAATAAATGAGGCAGATTCAGTGTTCACTGACGGTCCTTCCCGACGCTGTTCTGTCTTTCTCTCTCTTATTTCTCTTGCACTTCTGTTCCTTTGGCTTAATTAATTCTAATCCTCACACACCCTGCAGTGTGTGAGTTTTGTTGAAGCTGGGATTTGACAAGCTACATAGCAACTGATTTTATTTCATTAACAAAACCTATTTAACAAGTATGTTAAAAGCATAAAGTTGTACATATTAATGAGATAATAAAATACTTTTCAATACATGCATATATTGTGTAACATTCAAATTAGGCTAAGGCCAAATACACCCATGTTAGAAAATAGTTATTTCTCTAGGGTAAAAAGTTTCAAACTTCCCTTTAGCATTCAAAACAGACGTGCTGAGATATGTACTCAACGTACATATATCAAATCACTGTACTGATAAATGCTTATGTTTAATGTGTGCAATGAACACCCGTGGAGCCTACCATCTCCACAATTAACACAACAAATTGAATGTCACTCAAGGTTTCCTCACGCCCCATTGTTTTAGTTTAGTATTACTCTGTCTTACAGCGTGAAGACTTCACACGGGTTCTCGGCATTGTAACTGTGTCGGCCAACTCTAAAGCACAAGGTGCTGGTACCTCTTTGAAATAGTGATCGTATTTCTTTCAGATCCATGCTCAGAAATGAGATTCTGGGCCACACTGAAGTTCTATTTTTAAGCTTTTGAGAATCCAGAAACACTACACACTGTTGGCAAGGACCAAGAATGAAAGCCACGGCGGCCACAGGAAGAGGTATGAGGGGTCCTGCTACGTCCGTCCATTTGTTGTATCAGGATTGTGGTGTGTTTTTTTTCTTCCTATTATTTTAAAGGACTTATTAATAATGTCAGCAAGTTTATAATTTATTTTTCTTCTCTTTCTGATAATTTTTCTATGCAAAATGGTCTATTTTAAATTTCTGTAGCTGGATTGATCCAGTAGTCTCTATATGGTCAGACTATTTCCTTTCCCCAGGCCCCAGAACTCTGTTTTCAGTGTGTCCTGCATATGGGTTGCTTCTATGTTTGTCTGGCAAAACTCGTCCAATCTCATGTTCTGTGTTAGTATTTCCTAGATGTTCCTGAATGGGAAACTCCATGACAACCTTAGAATCAATTTGTTTAGCTCTAGAAAAAAGTAAATTTCTTAGATTTCAATCAAGACCTCGTTAAATTTATATATTATGTTGAGGCAACCTGATGGGTTTGTGACATTGAGTTATTCTGGTAAAGCACTGGAACCCTTCCCATTTGTTGTGACCTGATTTTGCCTTGTGGGGGAGGGGTGGTGTTGAGCATTTCTTGAGTTTTTAAAATGAATTTGTAGATGAATTGAAATGAATGAAACAGAAATGGTCTCTTCTTTTATTATATTGTCATGTAGCTTAAAGCTTACGCATGAGAAGGTTATTAGTTTTTGATGCTAATTCTACATGTTTCCAGCTTACCATTCTCTACTGCTTTTTAAAAAATTAGTTTACCATCTATTCTCCTGGCTTCACTGAGGACACTATCTTATCTGCTGCAGTAGAAGACACAGTGCTACTTCTTCCCAGTTTCTGGGCCTCTGATTGTCACAGATTTTATGTGTATTTAAATCCATTTCTGGGATGTAGTGTGTGTCTTTAATCTCCCTCTGCCTCCGCACCCCCTACTGCTGCTCCTACACACCTTCATTCATAGAAGTTGCTGGTCAGGTTCTTCCAGACATTGCAATTCAGGATCCAGCCAAAGGTAGAAAAGACCTTGGCACAACCTGAGCAGCCTCTGCTGCCCTCCCATCACTGGGTAGCTCCTACTCCACATGGAGGACTCCACAGTTCAGGAAGGTGGGAGGGGTCACTACTGCACATCCAAGTAAGACTGAAAAAAAAAAGAAAGAAAGAAAGAAAAACCCAGTTAGTCCCTGTGCCTGTTTGGAGACAAATCTCCAGCAAAGCAGGGAACGCATCTCAAATGGAAAGCAGAGAGGTCAAATGGAAATGGTAAATCCAAAGGAGCAAGAACCAGATAATACACTGTGCAGTCAAAGATAAGATGAAAATAAGGCTGGACCAGTATTACAGCAGGTGCAGTGCATAATACAATTTCATTATCCATGGGCAAGTGGCTGTGGTTTAACTTTATGAGTCATTGAGATGAGACTAGTGTGAGTTTATGGGTCTGATTATGTGTCTCAGGATCAAACAGGTACCAGTAATTAAGAAAATGCCTCACAGTCCCATGTACAACCCAGTCCTGTGTACAACCCAGTCCTGTGGAGGCATTTTCCCACTTGAGGTCCTCTCTCCTCAGATGACCCCAGTGTTTTGAGTCAGGTTGACTCAAAACTATCCAGCACAATGATATTATACAATAGAAGGTTATCAGACATGTTTGAGTGCTCCTGCTGATGGCTTGAAAAGTGAAAGTCCCGTGTGGCACTCAAAACCCTTGCAGGAAGGAAGTATGGACGGGAAGCTGTGCCTCCAGAACAAAAGCTTCGTTCTTGCTGCAAGGCAAGGGAGAGTGGAAACTTCACAGCCAGTTTCATCGCCACCGCTGGCCATCATTTGGTCTCCAGAACTACACGCGTCTGTCTCTCTCTGAAACACCAATTCCTGCTTTTTATATTCCATTTGCTAACCCCAGAAGCTGTGTAGATCTGCTCCAGGTAGAGTTCTTTTCCCATAGAGCAAAGCTCTTCCCCTTTAACAATTTGGAACTTGGAAACTTATAACACTCAGGTGCTCAGACCTTTCAGGCAGTGTGATGCCCCCAAGGGGGTTTGTTTATACAAAGCCACCTCTCATAGTCTCTCTCTCTCTCTCTTTTTCTGTTTTGGAGACAGGTACTGATGCATCCTCCTCTTGAAGTAGCTGGTGCTGTCAGGAGGAGACGTGTCTCATTGTCATGAAAAGCCCTAAGTTATTAAAACATTAAATGTCATGTTTTGTAGTCTTTAAAAGATATGAAGAATGCCTATCTAATTGAAATATATCTTTATATATCTAGAAAATCTAACTAACATGACTACAAGCTTGACTATTATCAATGATTATCCATTAAAAACCTATATTTTTTAATTATACATTATATTTTAAATGAACTACACAATCACAATACCTTAATCAAGATCAGAAATACATATACATATAACAAAATTGACCTTAAAATCCATATCAATGCAAATTATTTATATCTATATCATATCCCCCTTTAAATGTAAAAGAACATTTATAAACAATATTTGGGAATATGGGCAGGCGAAATAACTAGGCTAGCTTAATATGAAACAGTAAATTTTAATGAAGGGATAGCTTACAACACCAGGGATCCAGCAATGGGCAGAAAATACAAAAAAGGGACCAGCGGGGCTCACACCTGCCAGATTTATACATAAACATTAGCCTGAGGCGAACACGCCCCCCCCATTGGGCGGAGTTTCCTCTACACAGGTTGTTCCCGGAGCTCTCTACATAATGAACTTGCATTTCTGTGTGATACAAGCAGGAAGGAGACTCAATGCTTGCTATAGGTCACACAGGACAGCAGGAGAGATTCATCCAGCATTTTCTCATATCCATCTCTGAGTCCTTGGGACCTTCACCCCAGAACAGGAAAGACATAAAACTAGCATTGAAAAGAGATTTATTTTATGTGTATGACTATTTTCCTTCTATGTATGTATTCTATATGTACCACAAGCATACCCGGTGTCAACAGAGATCAAAAGGGGTCATTGGATTCTCTGGAATTGGAGTTCTGATAGTTGTGAGCTGCTATGTGGTTGCTGGGAATCGAACCTAGGTCCTCTGTAGAAGCAGCAAAAGTTCAAACCTGCTGAGCCGTCTCTCCAGTCCATATGTTAACATTTTAGAAGCCCGATTTCTTTTTCCTCTTGAATGGTCTTAAATTTTTTAAATTTTTAAATTGCATTTGCTTATTTATTCCTTTAGTGTGGAGTTGGGGAGTGTGTGCCATAGCACATGTGTGGGCATCAGAGCAAACTTTCCTTCCACGGTGTAGACGTCAGGAATTGAACTTGGGGCTTCAAGCTTGGCAGCTGGTGACATCTCATAGGCTCAGCCCTAAATTGACAATTGAAATTCAAGGAGCATCCAGAACTCTTTTAAGCCATAATATGTGATAACAGAAAAGCAAGCAAACAAACAAAATAAAACCAGCAGAGCATGACACGGCAAGACAAGGAGATGTCACCGAAGCTTTTCTTACAAGACTTGGCTAAGAGATGATTGCAGCTTCTCCTCAGCTCCCAGCTGAGGTTTCCGTTCCAGTAAAATCCATTTTGCAGTGTTCCCAGATGACCAAAAGGCTCCCCCTAAGCTGGGAAACACTTGTCACAATAGCAGTAATGGTCTTGGGAGACACGAGACTTATCTCCCCACCAAGACAGTATTCCTGGGTTTGCACACATTCGTGCTTTTCAGTGAATAGTGTTCTCTAAATGTCACCTCGCTTCCATCCAGCCTAGCCTGTATTCGGGTGTCCAGGGGCTTCCAAGAAGCACAGGCAGATTGATGGCTTACTGAAAGCTCCCCCATTGTCTCACACTGTAAATTTCTTTCCTGAGTAATCTCTTGGGTCCTGGATGCAGAGCTTTAGTCTCTCTCTCTCTCTCTCTCTCTCTCTCTCTCTCTCTCTCTCTCTCTCTCTCTCTCTCTCTCTGCATGCTATGAAATAAAATCACAGATGGTGTGTATCTAAAGTTTCTTCCTCTCTGCTCACACCCCTGATCTCCACAATGTGACCTCAGAGCTCCTAGCTTATTTAATTTGCAAAGCCCAATTTAAATGACCTTATTGGTGAGGAAAGGAAAGTAAAAGAGATTAGTGTGTTTCAACAATGATGGCAGGAATAAAGAGGGAGGGAGCAGCTGAGTTTTGTGGTGCCAGGAAGGACTTTGCTCAAACAATTCACATCACAAGGAAAATGTAAGTTTCTTGTCTTCTAAGAGACTACCTTAATTAGCTCCTTCTTTAAAGACACTTTCTCTCATTTTTTAATATAAAAAAATTCCTAAGACTATTGCAGATTTTTTAAAATTTCCCTAGAAATTAAATTTAATCAAACCAAATATATACATTAATATATGTTCATCCATGTACACATATACATACATGTGTATGACATACACTACATTCACTTATGAAACTGTCAAAAACCAAACTCAATAAATAAGTCAAGGGTGTTTACCCATTGAACAAAAGTACAAAAGAAATGAGAAGAATGTTGTGTAAAGTCATTTTACTTCTATTTTTCTTGTTGACAAATACGCCTCTGAGATAAGATTGTAGCTTATGTCTGATGGATGTGTGGAAACCAATCAACCAGCCAAACAAACAAACAAAGAACAGAAAGAAGTGATTGTGAGAGGAGCTAAGAGAAGTGGGAAGCAAGATAAAGTAATGGGAAACAACATAAAGAAATGAAAAGGAAGAGCTGTCTTGGGGTGGAAGGGGACCAGCAAAGTGCTGGAGTAGGCACTGAGGATGACAAATAAGAACAAAGTATGATGATATGTATGTATGAAAACATCACCAAAAAGCATTAATTGAAGAATCAGGAAGACTCCGCACTAGTCAGCTATTCAACCTCATACTCAGCCCTCATGCCTCACATTCATGCCTTTTCCTTATGAGCTATAATCCTTCCCTATAATTGTGAATAAATTACTCTGAATTCAGAATACCTAGACTCCTTTACTATCATTATGTTCTCTTCATATGCTCCTGTCTTTCTTCCAGAATGCCAATCAAGAGCCCTGGGTATCCTACTGGGCCAAGGTTGGAAGGAGAGAGAGAGCTCACCACCACAAAGAAAGGATTTGAAACCTTCGGCCAGCAAGGTTGGATTTGCTCCTTTCTCTTTGGATATGCTACCTCATTCCCAGGGCCTGGAGTGCTGAGAGGACTTGAAGCTGGGTGTATGAAGTATGACGCTTGCAGATAATGAGATTCCATCCATTGATAATTGGAATGAAATAGTAGTACTCGCTGCCACAGGGATGAGCCAATATCAAGCTAAGTGAACGAAGCCATACACAAGAGGCGAATACTGCACAAGTCTGTTTATATGAAGTGTCCAGAAAGGACCACTCTATAGAGACAAAACATAGTTCTCTGGGCGGGAGAAGCGAGAATGACTTCAAATGGGCTTTGGAGGACAATGGAAATGTTCAAACACTGAATTGTAATGACGGCTCTACAAGTCTGTAAATTTACTAAGATGCATCGAGTTCACAGTGGAAATGAATGGATCATATGCTCTATTAACTAGATGCCAATAAAACTATTTTTAGTATTTTATAAAAGGCCAAATAAAAGAGCTGAGGCTGACCCTATTTGGACTGTGTTTGGTGATAGACCTCAGCCTTGCTGCCTCTTGCTCAATGCTGTTTCTTTCTCATGTTTTCTGATAGAAACTAAGTATCTCCCAAAACCCCAAGTGCTCAAAGTACAGAGATAAGTTGAATATATTTGCTATATCTCTTGCCTTGAAGAAAGTCTATCTCCTAAGAGGCTGAGGAATGCAGACTGTGGGGTGAGTTGGGTTTCCTGGAAAGCTTTGTGAAGAAAACCAGTATAAACGAGCACCAGGCGGTTTCCATTCTTTCTCTATGCCCTCTTAATTTCTTTTGTTCCATGCATTACCCACTCCAAAACCTATCAAGGGTGAGTCGTAATCCAAGGTCCAAGTCACAACCATAACAACTCAAGCTTCTGGTCCACGTGTGGACCTAGGACTTGGGCAGTGCTGACCAGTGTTCACGGCCATTGGTCATGATGGACTCTGGGAAGAGAGAGTTTCTCTCTGTTTCCTAGCACCAGAAGACAAAGCCATGTAGACTGCGGGTGCCTGCGGCCACATATCCTCTGAGTAAAGAAAGCCTGTCTCCATCATGATGTTTGCCAACAGAGTGCTACGAGGGAGCTGGTAACGTCCAAAACCCTGCAACGTTGTGGAGTAAGCAGTAACCATCCACCTTTTAAATATATTTTCTTTGAGCTTTCCTGACCTGGAAGTTTTACTAGTATGGCGGGCTTACAGCAGGGGAGATATCCTTCATCTGAGCTCATAGGCATTATTTAGTAGCCTTGTGCTCCCAGAAGAGGGAATGTCAAGATCAGGACAGCAATGCAGTTGCTTCACTGGGCTGCAGGGAATCCTGATATGTCTCGGCTCCCTTATTCTGTCTGTCTCTCTCCAGCCCTTCATGAGAAACTGCATTACAGTTCTGAGCACCTGAGAATGACCTCGCTTCTATGTGAAGTGGTAAGAAAACAGCAGGGACTTTTGCTCAAACCATGGCTCTTTGTTTGGCATCATCCAGAGCAGAGGCTATGTTATATAAGTAACATTTAGATGCATGTGGTCATGCCAGTTGTGGGACTGCCTTCTCCAAGTTTCTTGTATCTGACTGAGTTTGAAGAGGCTCCTGACGGAAGATAAAAGACTTTCAAAGGACTGTCTTCCTTTGAAATAAACCCTGAAGTGAGTTGTCTCGCATTTCGTCAGGATCATTTTATATCAAGGAAAATGCCCACAGTGGGTAGTCATAAAGAGTATGAGGCATTTACCCTTTGCACAGATGCTTCCAGGAGATGCTTTGGATTCAGTGTGAAGACAGATGGTTCTTAACAGAGGTTTTCAAGATGATGTTCTCACCCCCCACTTTTAGGCAAGAGTTGATGATATTCTGTCACAAGTTTGCAAAATACTATTTGAGTGGGATTAGAGAGATGGCTCAGAGGTTAAGAGCATTGGCTGCACTTCCAGAGGTCCTGAGTTCAATTCCAAGCATCTACATGGTGATTCACAACCATCTGTAATGAGATCTGGTACTCTCTTCTAACAGGTATATACATACATACATGCATATATACATACATACATGCAGGCATCTATGTGGGTAGAACACTATACATAATAAACAAATAAATATTTAAAAACATTGCTTGATCAGTGGGATCTCATTCTATAGAAAGTGACTCCAGAGGTTGCTCAGGGTTTGATGAGTACTTTCAAATGGGTCATGGATCATCTTTTTCAGATTCACCAGCACCCTTACTAAACCACGGATTCCTAGACCTGGCCCCAGAGGCTCCTTCAAGTCATACAGCTAAAGCGAACTCTCCAGGTGGTTTCCTTTTTTTCTCTTTCTTGTGCATTGATTTTTGAGAACTAATAGTTTAGACCCTGGCATGGTCCTTATGACTCATTTCAGAACACTCAAGAGATGCTGTTGTCTTAATTGCAATTTCCTGTTTGTGCATGGAAGGGGGCCCTCTGGACTCATCATGCCTTTTTTGTTGAAAAAAAAAATCACAGGAAACATTAAAAAAAAATGAGGAGTCCTCACCACACACCCGAAAGAGAGACAAGCATTGTTTATATTTTTCCAGAGATGAAAAAGGAACTTGACCTATCTGTAAGCTCACAGTCATCACTGGAAGCAAGCTGCTGTACCTCTTAAAATACATCCGAGATGTTGACATCCAGAGAACCTTATATTATATTAGCAGGAATGCAGTAGTTCCATTACCTTGGATGGTATGGATGCTTGTGAAATAAAATCAGCTAACCCAAATATACTATTATTGTCTTCCTGTCCTTGCCCTTTTTTCTTCTTTGACTCTTTCTTTTTTCCTAACAGGGAATGCAGACAGAGCAACCTGTAGGAACCAGAAAAGCAAAAGGTGCCGCAATGTAACATAAGCCTTTATCCTCTTATGATTAAAGAGATTCCCAGTATCTGAGCTCTATAGATGTTTTCTCTCCATCAGAGAAGGCCTGCTTGCTTCAGCAAGATAGAAGCTAAATAATTATTTCCATCACCTCCAATACATACACACAAGGCAAAGAAGCAAATGACTTTCCCATGATGCAAGGGCTGAGGTCTGATAATAAAAATGGCAACTGAACAGCAGTCAGACTGCTTCTTCCCCTGAGTTTGCCTGATAATTCCCTTTGCTCTCTGAATGACTAAAGGAGAGGCAGCTGCCGCAGCAAACAGGATTCAAAACCCCATTAATACTGGTGACTCATCAGCTAGATTCTTTCTCCATGTCTGGAAATGTCAGGAAATTAAAAAGCTCCGTGGCATCTCTAAGAGTCACGTCCCCAATCAGAGCTGTAACCACTTCAAAATATTCTTGGCCTCATTTGGAAACTGGCCGTCACCTGGGACTCGGCCTGGTTTCCTCCTGTCCGTGAAGGGAAGGACCAATCTCACTGAGTTAATCATTCAGCTCACCTTTCCCCAGCCGCATGGGCTGTGGGATGGAAGGCCCTGGTGCTTCAGAAAGTGCCCATGTTTGCTGTTGCTCTGTAATGCATATGGAGTGGTCAGGACGCTAGCCATGCCCTGAGAACCAGGCATGGCCTTCCTTAGAGCAGGCAGTAGGCAAGGACTGAAGCTACGTGGGACCTTGTACGTTTGAACAAGGAGTTGATAAAGGGGACTATTTAGAAATATTTAAATAATTATACTTATGATGTTAGTCTTTCTCTGAATATCTCATATTAGTGTTTACCTTCCCACTCATTTAAGATAGATCTTATAATCCTATTTTTGTTCAACTGTCTCTTGCTTGAAATATAAGGTATATGCAACTTTAGGTATATATGGTTAAATTATTTATCTTTATAAAATACAACTTCAAACCTTGATTACAAATCTGGAATGACAGAAAGATCTAGAAACTATAACACTGCTCAGGGGGTTGAGTTGTCAGGTTCTGGGCTAATATGGATCTTAGTGAAAATATGTTTAATAAACTCAATAAAACATATTTCCAACTATGAGCATGGATGATGTGAATGATTACAGGGAGTTACTGCTCTGAGGAGAACATCTGTGCTCGTGCCTGGGCTGGGGGAATCAGAGAGGGTCTTAGGAGGTGAGAAGCATTTGAGCTGCCGTTGGGTGAAGAGGTGACACAGAGACCTGTTTGCATGGGACTAGAAGTTCTCCCACATAGATTTAAGGAAAGGGACTTCGGTTTCAGCAAACAGATAAGTTGAGAAGTTTGGTAACAACTGGGGAAAGGAAATGGCAAATGGTAGAAGCCTTGCTAGCTGAAGGGAGCAGTTTGGCAGCCATTTCAGTCAATAAAAAATTACTGGGATAAGAGGCTCCTTTCATTCCTTCACTCACTTGCTTCATACTTATTGAGCAATTACTATGTCATAATTATCAATAATTAAAAGTCCTTGTTATTTTGTATTTGGGGAAAGAGTAGAGGAGACAGATGAAAGACAAATAGAGCATACAAATAGAGCATACAGCAGAACAAAAAAGAATGCTGTTTTAAGTAGGATTGAGTTCAATGAATGCCTCTCCAAGTCATCATCTCTTGGCAGCGGATCTGAACCAAGTGAGGGAATTAGTGAGTAGGTCACATAGGCCTGAGAATGTCATTGTTATTATCTGCTGCAGATGCCAAGGTGCCAAGGGAGGAGCTGATGGTGAGGGGCAGGGAGGATGGTCGTGCAAAACAAAAAGAATACCAGAAAGAGAAGAGAGTGGCAATGCAGAGCCAGATTCCTTCCCAGCCATCTGGTGGCTTTGATTTTTACATTTAATGAAACAGGAACCACTAGGGGGAGTTTGAAGACGAAAGTCAAAGTGCTGAGCTATGTTCCTAGGCCATCACTCTAGCTTCCCCCAGCCCAGGGAATGGATTTCAAGATATAACAGCAAAACCCACAAAGGCATTTGTGAAGAATTCCAGCCATGCAAGGGGAGGTGGTGGGATACCAAGCCTATTTGGCAGTCATGAAGGTAAAGCGTGATAATCACATATGGATACACTTCGCAGGGAGAGCAATTGGGGATTTGCCGACAGATTAGACGGGAAATGTAAGGAAGAAAAACTGAAGCAAAAGTAACTCTAACGATACTGCCATGAACCGTAACTAGAAGATTTAGATGCCAAGAATACATTGAATACAAGAAAAAAGAAAAAAGAAACCTGTAACTGCATGTGTGTGTGTGTGTAGAAATATCATGGATTTGATGAGAAAAAGATTATTAGCTATCTAATAATAAGACATTAGAGGGAGAGTAGTATCGTTAATGCAGGAGTTTGGGGAAGAAGCAGAAGTAGTGTATAACTGGTCTTGAGAATTGAATATAAGGCATTTCAGACAGGGTTGTGGTGAACTCACTTGCAGAGTGAGAGAAGATAGTGAAGTATCCAGAATGGGACTAACAGTCTTCAAAGTGTAGACATGCAAATGAGGGGGTCTCCAGCCATAGCGACTAAGAAGTAGGATGTGGGAGAGTGAGATCTTCCTAAGAAAGGTATCATTATAGTCACAGTCCAGTCTTCAACAAGTAGATTCCCTGGAGCTGGAGTTACTGACTGATGTGAGCTGCCTAACGTGGGTGCTGGAAACCAAATTCAGGTCCTCTGCTAGAGTACTATATTCCCTTGATAACTGAGTCATCTCTTCAGCTCCAATAGTGTAAAGAATGAAAGTTTCTCGGTGTAAGTGAAGTCCCAACTGAATGTATATTATTGTCATAGGCACAGATATGATAAAGACCAAGGCCTAGGACATGTGGGAAACTGGCAAAGCCATTTACCATATGGGCGGGGGTCAAAATGGAAGGCAACACTTTTCTTGGGGGTTCGAGTGTGAATTAGTGACCAGAGTATACAAAAACTAGCTACTACGGCTTTGTCATTCCCAATGCTTACAGTCTGTCATCAGAGTTCATAACCTACCTGGTCCAAGGTTTCCTGGATCTGTGTGTCTCTGTGTGCGTTTATTCTTCATTCCCTTGCTAACTACCTTTATTCAGGGCTAAAGGATCAGAGCCATAAAAGTCACAATACAATATGTTTACTACAGCTTAATTTACAAATTAGGTGCAGTAATCTATTACCAGCAGTAACTAATGACATTGGATAAGATGATAATATATTCTAATAAAAGTTGAGAAAAATTATTAATTGGTTGTTTCTGAAATTATCCATCCAATATTTTATACCAAAGGTGATCACAAGCAACTCAAACCGTAGAAAGTAAAACTGTGGACAAGACAAAGCAGGATACCTCCACCAGATAAGCAGAGAGTGTGGGTCTCTATTCCCTTGGAGGATACATTTACCACAAGAGTTGTGTGGGTCTCTATTCCCTTGGAGGTAGAATGACCTTTTCATAGAGGTCACCTAAGACTATCAGAAAATACAGATATTGGTAGTGCAATTTATAACAGTAACAAAATCACAGTTATGAAGTAGCAACAAAATAATTTTAAGATCGGGGTATCCCCACACCATGAGCAAGTGTATTAAAAAAGCATCGCAGCATTAGGAAGGTCGAGAACCATTGCTCCAGAGGAACAGAATGAGTAAAATGAAACTATATCAAATGGGGAGGTATTAGATTGATTTACATGATATGCTGGGTAGTACAGCAATGGCTGCCTTTACGGTGGAGAGGCTAAGAAGCTGGTAACCATCCAGTCTATGACTGGCTGCCTCCGCAGTCCCAGTTTGTCATGAAAGGTCTAGGGGATTCCTGGAAAGCCACTGACTTTGAGTCCCCATGGAAAAACGGAAGAAGCTGGGTTCTGATGTCAGCAAAGGGCGGTAGCAGTGGCAGTGGTGGCGGCAGCGGTACTCATGGGAGCAACAGGGCAGATGAATGCGCGAATAAGACATGAAAGCCAGCAGGCCAAAAGCAAGTATCTTTCCCAGGACCTCTTTCTGTCTGGGCTGGTGTTGAAAGGCACTGCCCCCATTCTGGGTGGCGTTTCCTATTTCAGTTAATGAAATCAAGAAGACTCACAGGTGTGCCTCGAGGCCTGCCTGTCTTAGTTAATTCCCAGGCTAGTCAAGCCGGCAACCAAGTGCTGTTGGAAAGGAGGAAACACAATGGTTCTAGTTCTGCACTCAAAGGGAAGAGCTCATTTTGAGGTCTAGACTCTAAATTTTAACTGGAGTGCATTGTAGCATTTTCCTTGTTATTTTAAACATAGATGTTTTACTACTAATTACTGGGCAAATGAAAATACTGTAGCAGGAAGGTAAGAGTCATTTTAGCCCATTCGGGACAATGGTGGCTGCTGTGCCAACACAGCTTGGGTACCAAAACTGGCAGGGGGTGCCGGGATTGAGACACGGAGGCTTCTTTTCAGGTGGAAAAACAGCAACCTTTATTTTTCCTTGAGCTAAAGCCTTTTATACCTCTACTGCTTGTGTGGAAAACCACCAGCCAGAAAGAACACAAACATCCTTGTCAATTACAGACTACAAGGAAGTTCCGCTGTGGTCAGGGGGAGTGAGGGCAGCTGGATTACAAGTGGCATCATGCTGTTAATTCTATTGGGGTACTAGAGATCAATTTCATTCTGTTTTAATCCTTTGAGAGTTTTTGTGATAATCACTGTCTAGCAGTGTGAGTTGGGTCATTTTCAGGTCTTTCTCTGCAGTGCTGGCCACACTGTGTGTCTTTCAGCATTAGCTATCTCCAGGCTCACATTCAGCCTTAGTATCAGGTATGAACTGGAGAGATGAGTCAGTAGTTAGGAGTGCTTCCTGCGCTTGTGGAGGACCTCAGTTCCATCCCTAGTACACATATTTGATGGACTCATAGCTTCCTAATTCTAGCTGCAGGGGATTCAGTGCCTTCTTCTGTCCTGAGCAAGAACCAGAACACACATGACAAACTCTCATGTATACACATGAACAAAACCCACCAATCTTTAAAAGTCGAAGTTAACATGGGTGAGATCATCGCCGAAGTTCTCTTTTATCTCTAGCACCCACATCTAATTTCCCACAAATTTATTCTAGTGTTGACTTCCTGTCGTTTACAACTGCTATGTGAGTTCCCAGCTGTGAGGTCTGACAGGCCCTGTGTTACCTTAAAATACAGATGCTGAAGATGCCAGTGCTGCAGAGTAATGAGCTGAGCCCTCCATGTCAGGTTTGCAAGTCTAAGCTCCCTCCTTTCTATGACTCTTGACACAGGGAAAGTGCCAACCGCCCCTCCTCTAAACTCTCCCAGCACCCCATCTTTGCCTCTCTAGGAAACTGATGGCTTAATTTTTTTCAACCTACACATCTTGAATATTTGCACCCAAAAATACAACAGACTTCATGTGTCTTGACTACAAACCCAGAATGTGAGTCTACTATGTTTGCTGTGACTTAGTGCTATAACTCACAGATAGGACACCTTCCAAGTGTGGTGTCTGAGGATTAATTTTTTTTTTTAACACAGGAACATTTACCCAAATTATAACGGTGGGATTCCTAAATGACACTGTAATTAGTGCTGGTCTTACACTGATTCTGGTCTTCTAGTTCTAATCTAAAGACAAAGAGGGTTTAATGGGGGAAACCATGCTTGAATATAGAGCCACACTTTGCCCTGAATGACATCTCAATGCTCTGAATCACATCAGCTTCATCTTTTGGAAGAAGATCACTGTAACATCTACCTGATGCTTAAGGACAAACACACAGCTGGCACAAGACACGGCCCATTCAATGAAGTATTTAATTTCTCCAAACAAAGGCAAAAGAAGGCAGATAAGCTGTTTTATACACAATGTTTCCCTGAAGATCCCTTTAGAGTTCTCCTGTCTAAACATTGCCAAGCTATTTTCTACCTTTCTAGAGAATGTTTAAGCCTGAGGTTAACTATGCTTCCGCATGTTGGATTAAAAGTGGTGCTTAGACGACATTTCGGGGTGGTGAGTTGGCTTGGAGGTTAAGACTGAGTCTTTTTCTTCCACAGGATGGGAGTTCAGTTCCCAGCACCCCCAATTATCCTCACAGCTGTTTATAATTCTAGGTCCAAGAGATCTGATGCCCTCTTCTACTCTCCACAGACACTTGCACACATGTGACACACACACACATACACACACACACAACTAACTAATAATAACAAACAAATAAAACAAATCTAAAAGACAATCAAATGAATTTAAGAACAATGGCCTGTAGGGCACATCAACAATGTGATATGTTTGTATTTCTGTCCCAGACTTCCTCTTGTGGCTAGAAAATGAGTTAAGTTACACATAGACTCAAATCCGAATGATCTCATTCAATCACTTTCCAGACTTTAGTTAGAAAGTGGAGTAATGACTTTCTGCCATTCCTAGCTCTTGAACAACGTGAATAGCAAAAGACATAATATTCTATTCTTAATAAGTATGGGGGTTAACTAATCATTCAAGCTCTTCGGAGCTTGTTTATGGGGCTACAGTCAGCTGTTACAGGCCATGGATGTTTTCATATAGGCAACTCAGTTCTGTTCTTGGTCTTATATTGTCCCCGACGTATAGGCAACTCAGTTCTGTTCTTAGTATTATATTGTCCCTGACATATAGGAAACTCAGTTCTGTCCTTAGCATTTTATTGTCCCTGACATATAGGAAACTCAGTTCTGTTCTTGGTCTTATATTGTCCCCGACAGGCTAGTTCTCTCAGGAAAAAAGGTGGAGAAACAAGAACCCCAAACTCAGGCCTTTAGAGTCCTTATCTTAGAACTAGGCTCACATTACTCTCTCTTACAAATTCCCTGGCTGAATTCTCCAGCTGATGTCATATTCTCACCTCCAGTCCTAACTCTCCTCTCACTGCTCCCATGAAGTTACTTTTGCTTCTAGGAACAGTGTCGGGAAGAAGTGAAGTCATTATTACAAGCAACCTATAACAGAGGATCTCTTAAGGGCAGGCCCACTTTCCAATGTTTGACCTCTGGCTTGCAATCTTCAGAGCATAGTACCATTTCCCTTCTATTAGATTCCAGTTCACTTTCTTAGAAGCATTAGAAACCAAACATGTAAGTTTCTTACTCGGTAAAGTTACTGTTGCTGAATTTTCCCCTAATAACTGGGAAGAGACCACATCTTAATGAACTATGAAGTTTGGGATGACCCGGGGGAAATCCCGAGTTCCGTTCAGAGCCACACGAGACACACTCATTGCTGCAGTGTAAACACAGAGTGCACACCTCATTTTTTCTGCTCTTGGGAATGTCCTTATTATTCCCATTGGATTGTTTTCAAAGTAATTGAAAATGGCCAATTTCATGTTCCTCTGTGGTAGACATATTGAGTTGAAAATTTCAAGTGTAGCAATTTCTCCTGCTTGATAACATGTTTTTTTTTTTTATTGCAAGTTGTTTACAGTAAATCAACTTGGGCCATTAAACCACTTGATCACAAAGTTTATGTGTTTGTCATATGTGATTGCGTTCCCAACTTTCTCACCACAAGAGTTTGTGGTCATTTTCCATGATATAAATAAACAGCAATTTTTTTTTAAATAATTGTAGAAACAAGAGAAAACAAAACCTGAACCAATGGAAACTACGATAATTTATCATTAAATTAGTCTTTATGCTTCCTAGTTAGAGAGAAACAACTGAATGTCTAAGTCTGAAAAGCTCTCAAGAATTGACCTTGTCAAAGGGTTAATAACACATAGGTGCCACAGTAGTTCGCTGTTAATAATGTTAATGTTGATGAAACTTTTCCTCTGCAAGTGAAGATGGTTGGACTCAGTTTACTCATTCCCTTTCAAAGTGGGAAAGAAAGGCATGTGTATACAACTAGCTGCTGCCACCACACAAGGATTCCAAAGGTAAACCTGCTAATATGTATGACAGAGAGGTGCCAAGATTAGAGAGTGCTGCTTCAAGTAGTGGAGACTCATTCTGTATATCTAGTAACAGCATATTGGTGTTCAGTATCAACCTGAGAAAATCATGAGTTTCTAAATAGGCATAACAGTGCATCAGTTATGTAAAGGGAAGTATACTAGTTGTCTTTCTTCTTGCTATGGTAAAATATCTGATCAGAAACTCTGAAAAAAAAAATGAAGACTCTTGCTCAGCTCACCGTCTTCTTTTTAATTCAGTCTGCGACCTGCTGTGGGAGTCCTTCTGTATATGGGTCCTTTTATTGGTTAAATGAATAAAGGAACTTTTTTGGCCTGTGATAGGGCAGAATAGATCTAGGCAGGAAAACTAAACTGAAATGCTGAGAGAAAGAAGGCGGAGTCAGGGAGAAGCCATGTAGCTTTGCTGGAGGCAGACACCTGATGGAACATTGCCGGTAAGCCACAGCTACGTCACAATACACAGATTAATAGAAATGGGTTAATTTAAGATATAAGAATAAGACAGAAATATATTTAAGCAATTGGCCAAATAGTATTGCAAATAATACAGTTTCTGTGTGAATATTTCGTGGTCTGGACAGCTGGGAACAGACAAGCAGGCTCTGCCAAAGGAGACCCCACCATGAAAGGATGTCACCACTTTTAGGATGGATGGCCACACTTGGAGTGAAGCTAATCCACACCCAGAGATTTATCTACATGGTCTGTTAGTCACTACTAACCACCACAGGAATAATGTAACTGGTGACTAATAACAATGTTCAATTACTTATGACATCACAACCTTCTTGAACAGAACACTCTTCTAAGAGGTTCTTTTTTGCACTTATTAATCAAGCATCACAGATAGCCATGTTCATTTCATTTTGTCTATAGGGAATTAGCACACAGGAAGTAGAATATGCTGCAAAACATTATATGTTTCCGGAAGCTTCCTGATATTCTGAGTGACACTGGTTTTTCTTAAGAAGATTCTAGCCTTTTGCCTGAGATTCTTAAATAAATCTAACCAACCTTGACCAAGGGGAACCATTCACATGTCCTTTAAACTGAGCCCCAAACTAACTGGACTGGATGGAAGAGTCAAATGGTTAGTCTTACCAGGTTAACCAAGTCTAGGATCTAGCTGATACCTTTTATGAGTATCTTTTACGTCACAACGTGGTCTCGTTACTGAGCTATCATTAGCCCAGAAGAGAATAGAAGATAAAGCAATATGCACCCCCCCCCATAGTGATTCACAGGCTGAAATGAAAACTCCATCCAAAGCAGCAGAAAGCAGATGGTGTTCTTGTATGGAGAACCAGCTCAGAGTCATACACAGCTGTATTCCCTCTCCAGTGCCACAGTGGCATCTGATTATGTGTGATTCATTTCTAAAATAACACACCCTTAACTCACGGTGTAGCACCAAGCTTTTCAAGATGATAAAGCTATTCTTTGTCCTGAAAATAATGCTGCCGTCTACCTACTCAGGAAATTAAGTCAGCAAAAGAATAGAACACAGCGTTCTTAATCAGCACCAAGATTTTCTTTGATAACTGGGGAAAGCAAGAAGAATAATAAAAGTTCATAACAATAATTGATATCAGAATTAAGTAACTTGGAGGTTACATCAATACCGGTTGGCTTATAAGTAAATGTAATGGCTGAAAAAACAACCTCTAGCCTGTCACAGGACTGAGCTTAAGTTTTCAATTACCTTATGACACCAGAAAGACATCTTTTACTTTCTTTTTTTTTTTTACATCTTTTACTTTCAAAAACTCATATAGTATTTTTCTTTGCTGTTGTGCAATGTCAGTAAGATTTTGTAAGTAAATATCTCACAACATTACTAGGCACTTGGTATGCACTATATTCATGATTAAATTACTTAATTGAATTATATATTTAAATTACATAATTAGAAAATTACAATCCAGATATGGGTGTCCTGTGGATTCCCCTGATCCTTTGTGGCTCTGATGGTTTCCATGTTGTCTTCTCGAGTTCCAAATTAATAGAAAACATAAACAATAAATTCAAACGTGATTTCTCTTTCCTTCTCTCTGTTTCTCTTTCTCATTGCATTATGGCAAATGAAATCTAGTCTATGAGAATTTTTTGATCAAAACACATTATCTCCAAAATATACTATCACTTAGGGATCTGAACCTCCTCTTCAGAGGGTTAATCAGTTGGGACTAGAATTTTTAAGGTGTGGAAAGGACAAACACTGAATGTTTTCACTAGTATGCATAATCTAGATTTTAAAAAAAAATGATGTATAACAAAAGGATTGTTATTTGGAAAGTTGAGAAGACCAGTGGGAAGTAACAAATCAGAGGACTGGAGATGGATATAATCAAAATACGTTATGAACATGCATGAAAGTGTCATAGGGATTAAACCTGAGATTGATACTGGGACTCATATGACAGAATGAAGAAACTGACTTCTTTGAGTTCTTCTTTACCTCCACATATGTACTATGGCACTCTTAAAACCTCTATGCATGCTTGTGTGCGTTCTCTCTCTCTCTCTCTCTCTCTCTCTCTCTCTCTCTCTCTCTCTCTCTCTCTCTCTCTCTATCTCTTACACACACACACACACACTTTCAGACCTACAAAATAAAAACATGTGATAACTTTTTTAATTAAAGGAAATGGAATAAAGGGACTGATTATTTTATTTAACATATGCTAATTGAAAAAAAGAGTTTCTAAGAGATGAATTTTACTAACTTTTTATACTAAGGACTCCCATAGCACAGGCATTAAGATTGAAAGCTAATAATGGAATCTCATGAAACTAAAAAGTTTCTGTACAGGAGCATATTACCTAAGTAAAGAGAAAGCCTAAATAACGGGGAAAAGAGCTTAACTAACAAAGAATCTGACAAAGGGTTGATGTCTAGAATATGTAAGGAAACCAAAAAAAAAAATCAACAAAATAAATGTTTCAATTAAAAAAATCATGCTCAACGTGGGCAGGTGGGAGAGCTGGACCTGTGGCTATAAGAGCAGGAGAGCGATCTCTAATCTCTCTCAGAGGCAACACCCGAAAGAGCGGGCCCTGCACCTCACAAGGGCAGCCCAATGGAGGGAAGGTGTGGGAGAGCCAGTCCTGGAACTGTGACCATGGGAGAGCTGTCCCCATTACCCATGTGTCTGGGGGTCACCAGGGTGACAAGAGCAGGGGAGAAGTGCCCTCCCCTATCAATGCTGGAGGCAGGTGGGAGAGATGACCCTGGGGTCATGAGAGCGGGAGAACTATACCTGACCCCCATCCGCTGCAACACTGGGAGAGCAGGCCCTGCACCTTGCCAGGCGAGCACAATAGAGGCAACATGGTTAGCACAGGTGTAGGTGACCGCGGGAGAGTTGTCCCCATTTCCCATCTGGTGGACCAATCCTACAGCTGTCCAGGCGCAGACCCAGGGTTATGTCTTGGCTTGTCCAGTATTCACCCCATCTATAATCTGCTAGAGCTTGTGAAGGGACCCAAGGCTGCAGAATCTCCACAACATGGGGTGCCCGTGGGATGTCCAGGAAGAGTCCTGGTGGGGGCTCTGCAGTGAACATGTGGTGGAGACCAGGGGCCTCAAACCACACCAATGGCTCTGCAACAAGCACTTTCAAGTGTAGACGTGTGGACAAGGGCACATGGTGGGTGTGACTTGTTGGGTTGCACTGCAGCTTCCATAATGAGATTTTTTAATTCCCTCCCTTTAAATTTTTTTCATTTTATTTTCTTTATTTTTTTCTCATTAATTTTGTTTTATTTGGGGAGAGAGTATACAGGGGTGGAGGGCAGATGCCAAGGGACTGGGAATGAATTGAATTATGATACATGATGTGAAAAACACATACAATAAACAAATTTTATTTAAAAAAGTAAATAAAAGAAAAAAATCTGACTCAAACTAGAGTTTTAAAAAGAAGAAATAAAAATGGATGAGAAGAAAAGGGTATCATGAAACTTTCAGGTAAATGGATGGAACAAAAAAAAAATTCATCCTGAATGAGCTATCCCAGACCCAGAAAGACAAATATGATCAGTGCTGTGCTCAGACATCATCAGAGAATTTTCCTTCTACAGCAGGAGGGAACAAATACAGAGCTCCACAGTCAGACAAGATGCGAAGAGTGAGAGGCCTTGGAACACTCAGCCTCAAATGGGACGTCTCTGTCAAATCCCTCCTCTCAGGGCTCCAAGAGGAGGTAGAAAGAATGTCAGAGCCAGAGGGGATGAAGCACACCAAGAAAGCAGGGTCCCCTAAATCAACATGAACAAAGCTCCTATGAACTCACAGAGACTGAAGAAGCATGCATAAGGCCTTTGCGAGTCTCTGTACCAGATCTTCTGTATATCTATTATGGCTTCCAGTTTAGTGTTCTTTTTTTCTGATTGTACAACTGAGTGGTTCTCTGATTCTTGTGCCTTCTAGTCTCTTTTCCTTCAAACCAATCATTTCTTGTCTTGTCAAACTCTGATGTGACAGTTTTTGTTTTATCTTATTATATTTTCTTTCTTATTATATTTTATTTTGTTTCTTTTGTAGTTATCTCTTAGAAGCCTGTTCTTTTTTATTTATTAAAAATTTTATTAAAAATTTCCACCTCCACCCATTTCCTTCCCCTTTCCCCCAACCCCTTCCCCCTCCCTCTCCAGTCCTAAGAGCAGTCAGTGTTCCCTGCCCTGTGGGAAGTTCAAGGTCCTTCCCCCTCCATCCAGGTCTAGGAAGGTGAGCATCCGAACAGACTAGGCTCCCACAAAGCCAATACATGCAGTAGGATCAAAACCCAGTGCCATTGTCCTTGGCTTCTCAGTCAGCCCTCATTGACCGCCATGTTCAGAGAGTCTGGTTTGATCACATGCTCCATCAGTCCCAGTCCAGCTGGCCTTGGTGAGCTCCCATTAGAGAGTCGCTCCAACATTGGTAGTGCAGTTACGACAAAAGCAATACCAGTGTTTTATTTTTATAGATAATGCCTTCCCTGATTAATTATGCTGATGTGTCTTGATTAGAAAGTAGACTCCCGTCCAGATTCTGATATACACCATGAGATTAAAAATATACTTTTATCTGGATGAAAAAAAATAAATTTCAGATGATATCACTATGAGCTTTTAGTGGGAAAATAGTAAATAATAGGACACGGTGGTTGGGTGGGGAGATGGTTCATCCATCAAGAGCACTCTCTGTTCTTGTAAAGACATGGTTTTAGTTCACAATGCTCACATGGGGATTATGATCTCCTGTATCTCCAGTTCTGGGAACTCTGGCCCACTCTTCTCACCTCCACGGACTCACATGCACACATACATATATTCATACAAAGGAAATAAATACATTTTAAAAAACAGATTTGTTTGAGAAAGTAGGAGGTGGCTTTTGAAGATTTTCTGCCAATCTAAACTTTAGATAAACATTATCTTTCTGGGTCTGGGATACCTCACCCAGAATAATGGGAATTTGTTTGACAATTGCATAAAACATGCTCTCATCTGCAGTTAACAGTCATTTAGACACTTTCCTGAATATGGAATTTATTGACTCGGTCAGATGTCATTAATACATTCCCAAAGACAATAGCAGTGGTTTTGCTCTTGTCCCTGATGTATTTTGATTGTTAGTTACAGCCACAATGACACTATAAATGCTTTCCCAGGAGAGAGAGGGAAAGGACAAACGCAAACACTACAGGATAAGAAGCTCCTTGAGTCCTTTATTCACCTTGCACATGATTTCCAACCCTTCCGAACACTTTCCCCGGAATACAAATGCACTCCAGTGTGGAACCGTGACAGCTCATGGCAGCAGACTAAGTAATAATCATTTCAAAAACCAGTATGATTGGGAACTATCAGCTGTGAATCAAATTTGCTCTGCAGTGTTGTGTATGTCTTTAGAAAGTTGTCGCCAATTGACTTGCTTGTTAATAGTCACTTTCCTCTGGTTAGCAGACGCCGCCATGACAGATGAGTGCCTCCAGGGAACAGGTTGGTGCTCGAGTGTTAAACCTGTTAGTCAGATCTGCCCCCTCAAGAAATCATAACCTGAATAAAAGACAAGAGGTGAGTCACATTCCTGCGTGGTCCTCAACAATCTTACTTCAACCTTCAGGGTTGGAAAGTCTTTTTTGTTGTTGTTGTTTTTTTTGTTTTTTGAGACAGGGTTTCTCTGTAGCTTTGGTACCTGTCCTGGAACTAGCTCTTGTAGACCAGGCTGGCCTCGAACTCACAGAGATCCGCCTGCCTCTGCCTCCCGAGTGCTGGGATTAAAGGCGTGCGCCACCACCGCCCGGCTTTGGAAAGTCTTTATTACTCTAAAGTTAAAGGCAAAATCTTTGGTTCTAAAGTGTGATACTTCGAAGCCCTGCAAACAAGACCTAAAAAATGCCTTATATATGCTGATCTTTTATGTTCTAATCAGTTAAAATAACTGCTTAAATTTCATAGTCTATTTGTTTTAAATGTAAGCCTGCAATTTATCTTCAGCCCTGGGATAGAAATTAAGACTTAACGATTTGCCTTTAAAATAAACTAAAACACCCAGGCTACAAGCACCAGGGCATTGTTATGTATAAAAATATTTAGGCCATGAGAGGACAATGGCAATCCAAAGAAGAAACCAGGACATTGGAAAACAGCTCTCAGATAATGACAGCTCATTAGTACATTGAAATCATCTGGGTTTTTAAAAAATGGTCTCAAACAGAAACTAGGCCACTTGGTCTGTAGTGAAAGACCAGAGCCTTCCACAGACGAATGTTCTGGAGAGTAAAACTCTGGCTAGTTCCTTGATTGATAAGCAATGAAAATGGACGGCAGAGTGGTACAAGTCATCTCAACTTTGGAGAAGGTACATAGAGAAAAATTTGGTCTTTGAGCTAGCCAGGATTGACATTACAGTAGACCTTAGGGCCGTCAAATGCACTATGAGTGTGGACAGAACTCAGGCTGCCCCTTCCCTAACAAGGCAGTACACAGTTCCCATAATGTTTTGGCTTCTTTTTGAGAGATATCTCCCCTATATTCTGAGTTCTGGTGGGAGGTAAGTTCCTGTGTATGCACTCACAGATGGAGGTTTAGGGTTTGACACCCTTCCTTATATTTTGATGGACTGGGCACGCAGCCTAACCTGGATGTACTGGGTATTTTGCTTTAGGACTTTGAAACTTGAAAGCATGAAGACCAGGCAGGAGGAATGGCTAGACAGAATTCTTTATGGAGAAATAAACACACAGGTTTTTGTTCGTTTGTTTGTTTTTTTCTGAGATAACTACAGGTTTCTAGATCTTAGTCTTTTGATGCTATTGATTCTTTTAACCTTTGAATTCCTTTAAAAATAAATAATTTCCCTTTTGCTTAAGGACACATTTCTGTTACTTGCCTGTGTAATCACACAAATGTTCCACTGTGGACATCAAACTCAGACCACCTGCAGAGATAAGTCTCTGCAAGAAATTGCAAGTTTGGCTACAGAATAGGGGCCATTGATGATACTTTAAGAATGAAAACGCCTTGGAAGGCATGCACACTGTTAGTATTCATATTCCTCTGATGCCTGACAGCTAGTTGTCCCAAGATAGAATAGTGCTTGGAAAATGTAAAGATTGCCTGTAGTCTAGTCCCTGTAGGGTTTGGAATAAAAGCCTACTTTTGTCCCCCTCCCCCCACATGCAAAAAGCACATAACTATACAAAAAATATATTTCAGTCTTACGTTTATTGCTAAAAAAGGAGTGCTTTAAGTTTTTTTTGTCAAAGTTCTTATTTTTTCTTTGCCAATATAGCATTCAAATTTTTCTTTTTATTTTTTGTGATCTTTTTTAAAATTTATTTATTTATTAAAAATTTCTGCCTCCTCCCCGCCACCGCCTCCAATTTCCCTCCTCCTCCCCTGATCGAGTCCCCCTTTTGATCCTACTGCACGTACTGGCTTTGGGGGAGCCTAGGCAGTTTGGATGTTCACCTTACTAGACCTGGATAGAGGTGGGCGGTCCTTGGACTTCCCACAGGTCAGGGAACCCTAATTGCTCTTCCTGCTTTAAGTTTTTGTTATCATCATTTTAACTGTATTTATGGAATACACTGTGATAATTTGATACAGGTATGTGTGTGTGCTTATCAAATCTGGGTAGTTACATTTCAAATTCCTTGAATCATTAGCTTTTTTACTGTTATGTACTACTACACATATTTCAGTGCATACATATGATGAGTATGGAACCAATTGGAATGGTGGTTTCTATCTTATCATTATTTTATGATTGGAGACTTTGAGCCCTTTTCTTCTAGTTGTTCTAGACACAGAACACACTATTAAAACAATATTTATTAGTCACACTGTTCTACAGGACACTATAACTTATTCCTATCTATTTTTGAGTGTCACACTATCTAACTCCATACTGATCCTTGCCAATATTTCTCTTTTAAAAATATATTTCCTATTTGATAATTTCTTACATACACACAAATGTATTTTGGTCATATCCACCACTCTTCCCTTTTCTCTTCTAACTTCTTTCCAATACCCCTCACATCCTCTCCCAACTTCTTGTCCTCTTTTCTTTGTTATTTATCATCCATTGAGCTCAATTTGAGGTCTGCATATATTCTTGGACATAGGGGTGTCCATTGGAATATAGGCAATTCTCTCTCTCTCTCTTTCTCTCTCTCTCTCTCTCTCTGTGTGTGTGTGTATGTACACCACACTCCTGAAGATAAATGACCCTCCCTTTCCCACTGGTGTGCAGCCTCAAGATCCTCTCTCTCATTCATGATGGAAGGTTCATTAGTTTGAAGCTATCATGTGGGCAACTATAACTGAGTTCGTGGGTACAGCATCTGTGCAACATCTGGGAGACGCTGTTTCATAGTAGTACTTCCCAACCTCTGACTTAAACTCCTTTCTGCCTCCTCTCCTGTAATGTTCCCTGAGACTTTTGGGGTGTATGTTACATGTGTCTTTCTTAGGGGTGAGCACTCAACAACCAATTATTCCCTGCAATTTAGCCAGTTGTGAGCTGTGAGTCTCTGTATTAACCATGGCTCTCAAAAAAGCCTCTCTGTTGAGGTTCAAGTGCTATACTAATCTAAGCACATAAAACGTAAATATTTAGGAGGATATTTGATACTATATTCATTTAGTAAAATAAAGTAATGGGTTCACTGGGGTCTTTGACCTCCCTGGCCACAGGTTCTTGGTCAGGTTTACAGTAGCAGACTTGAATTTCATCTTGTGGAGTGAACCTTAAACCTAACCAAGAAAGTGGTTGGTTATACAAAAAACATCTTTGCCATTATCATTTTACTCAAATACCTACATAAAAATGGGACAGAATCAATTAGAAGGTTACATTAGGTATTGTGAAAGACTAGAAGTCATGCATCACAGGCTGTTTCCTGAAGCTGTATTCCCCTTTGGGACACATTCTGAGCACTGGTGTTGACTAAATCACCTTCAGTTCTCTGCTCTACGAGGAAGCCTGCTAGGCTGCTGGGCAGCTGTGTCTCATAAATCCTTTTGTTTGGATGATGAGCTGTATGTAGCATCCTTTAAATTGTCCACATTCTAATGATGCTATTATGTTACACGTACATATCATTCTCCACTTTGCAAATACCTTTTGTATAGGTCTTCATTGGCCAGTAGTCAACTGAATGTGAATTCATTGAGAAATCTAGACAGTCCTGGGGCCTCCTTATTAGTTCAGATTCTAGTCCTTGCGTATAAAAGAAATGCTAATAGCTGTCAGCCCATGGGAACTTATATTAGTTAGCTGTTCATCTTTTACACTCCACAAGAAAACATGTGAATCTAAGATGGTAGTCCCACCATTCATGCAGCTTGATCCTTGCTTTCGGTTGTTCAGCGCTTTTCAGTTTCTCTGTGTGCATCCTTTGGTACACATGACCTGGATCTTTTCACAGAGTCTTTCCTTAGGATCTACAGGCCTGCTCCACAGACGGTGTTAACAGTGGCACCTCTCTGTGGCTCATTTATCACCCGCTGTTTCCTGTAGATTCTGACGGACACCTGAAGTATGTCGGCCATCTCCTAACAATGTAGCAATGGGGCATCTCAGATCCCACCCCCACTGTACTCTATGAAGTCTCCTAAAGATATATGAGAAAATGGTGAACAATTTATTTCCCAATTGAACAGTGATTATCTTTTATTTAATTCAGTCCATTAAAATTCATCTCCCTATACTCAATATTGATGTTAATAACTAAGGAAAGAGAGAAGTTAATATAAAATACAAGTGTATTCTGTATCAGAGATGAAAATGCTTTTCTGTTGTTGCCTTAGTTGAGAGAAAGCTGATCCAAGTGGAGCAGACCTTGCCATCCTTATCTGAAGGAGGAGGGTGTTTTGCTCCTTGCTTGACACACTTGATCACTTTTTAAACGTATTATTCCTTTACAATATGTATAAACATAAAATATTAGCATTTGAAATAAATAAGTAGAAAATTAGTCATTGTAGCCAGGCTTTAATTTCAACAAACCAAATATATTGCTCAGTCTCAGAACCTTTGTCCACTAGGTAAATGTTTGCTAAGCATGTGGATTAAGAGATACAGACATGTTTCCTTAGAACACAGAACTCCCGACATCATTTTAAACAAATAAGAATTGGTTACAAATAAGTGCCCAGGGTCTAGAAAAGAAGTAGACTTCATGTTCCTCACTCATAAGTAGTTTAAACTAAAACAAGTGTGCAGTGAGTCCTGGAAGAGGTAAAGGCAGGGGCCACACACACACAAGTTAGCAAATGGTGGCTAACTTGGCTTGTATTTGGTAGGAATGAAGTACGAGGACTCAAATAATATCTGTTCAGTTGTAAACTTCAAACAGTGCAAAGAGTACAGATTTACTCCACACTCAATTTTCCTCCTGAAACATGTGATCATCATGCTTTCTTTGTCTTTATACAGTGACCATTATATTAACAGGAATGTATTAGTCAGGGTTCCCTAAAGTCACAGAAGTTACAGAATGAATATCCCCCACTCCTGTGTGTTTGTGTTGTTAGCTGCTCAGTCCCTCAAGGCTGGGTGTCCCAGCTGGCCTTCTGTTTATGCTAGAATCCCAAAGAAATAAGCTTCACTGCCAGTGAAGAAATGGCTGTGCCAACAAGACAAGGGCAAGGGCAAAGAACTGTCAGACCCTTTCTTTCCCCCCTGTTCTTCTAGAGACTTCCAGCAGAATGTGTGGCCCAGATTAAAGGTGTGTGTTTTGCAACCTCAAGATTCGAATTGAAGGCATCTTGTCTTCCTACCTCAAGATCCATATCACATGTGTGCACTCCGTTTTTGGATTGTAGTTACGCCCAGATAGAGTCAAGCTGACAACCAAGAATGGCCATCACAAGGAGTCAATGAACTCTCCTTCTAACAAATTGTATTTGTTGAATAAAATTTTCTGCTGAAAATTTCAACACAACAGTGTTTTCTGCACCATACCTTTTAATGTTAAAATGGCTTCGCTTTGTAGAATGACTCTTTGCAATATATTTTGACCATAGAATCACTTCAAGATTCTAGTCTTCCGGGTTTTAATAACTTCCCTTCTAGAGTAAATGGTAACACGGGCGTCATTACCTTAAGCTTCTCTATAACCTCCAAGTAGTTGAAAGGGAATGGCTGCCTTCAGATCTGATTTTTTTTCCATTCTACGATTTCCTTTCTTGACTTTGCTGTTATATAGTACTCAGGACATTTCTTTCTTACATTTCTTTCATGGAAAATAAGAAAATGATGTTAACTCTGGAAATGAACAATGGATTTACTGTGAGAGGAGAAGCTGGACTCTGCCTCTGGCACTTACTGTGGAGGTTTGACAACTATACTTTGATGTTCTGTATTTCCATTTCATCCTGAAGATGGAGAGTGCACTTCCTGCCTGACAGATAAGACTGTCGTGAGAACAAACATTAGTGCAATGTTAAGGTGAAAGGCCTGGAAAGAAGACAGCACAAACACACATTTTGTGGCTTTATTATTGTGAACCGGTTATCTTCTTCCAAGGGTTTGTTTTTCAATTATCTCTTTGGAACTCAAAAGACATCGCTTCATCAGAAATGTACTATGCAGCAGAGAGTGGCAAATTATTCAAGTGATGGAGTACTTGGAAGGCATCATGCTCATGATACCATGAAATACTGACATTTTAGATTATTATGGGAAATAGTGGTGCTTAACTAATGGGAATATGTGTTGAGGAATGAATTTAATATCAAATCATAAATAAGAGCACATGCATTCATGAAAATAGTTTTCTTTTATATTATGCCCTCTGTCCATCAGTTATTTTATTATCTGCTAGCTTGACTTGCAGGTGAAAAGCAATGGTAGGCAACATTAAAATATTAATGGAAAAATATATCAAGAATATAGTTCAAACAAGGCCATCAACCAGATGCAGAAAATTAATGCCGTCTCCATCAGGGTGTTTTCACAATTATGACTCAGTCAGGAATCTCGAAATGCTATGGCCTGACACCATGAAGTGGTATCTTAACCCTTGGTGACCTGCCCCCTTTACCAGGTTAGAACTTTGATCAAGCGGAACTTCCTTTATGGGTATGATCTTGTTTTTCAAAGTCTCTATTTGTATGACAAAGATCACACAACTGGAAATCATGTACCCAGCACTACCCTGCCCCCACCCCACCCAGAATTGTGCCTTGGCCGATCTGGATTGTCCTACTGTGCATGGCCACAAATCACATCCCTGTCAACGGCACACAAAGCAGCTCAACCATATTATAAAACTATTTTTCTCAGATGGAGACCTGTCCTCTGCAGATCCTGCCTTCCTAGTTGCTGTCCAACCTGCTCTGTACTTACACTCTGCTCAACAAACTTTTCTTCTTATTCTGGTCAAAGGGGTGAATTTATTCACTGCCTACCAAACTTTTGCTTGCTACTGTGATAGGCTAGCCATACCCACAGAGGTTTGCTTAAAAAAGTTAGGTAGTAACAGTGTATGCCTTTGATAAGTGCAGTGGTTTTTTATTACAAGTGATGTTTTCTGAGATTCCCATGAAGATAACTTCAAATAATCTTTATGGGTGCTTTTAGGATTAAAGAAAAGGTGCTTATAAAGCCTTTCTTTACATAGTAACGAAAAGTACTGTTGCCCTTGTGAACAGTAAAGGCTCAGCTGATCTAAAAATTACACATTGCTCCCATTTCCTTTCTGCCTGTGACTTTAGCTAAACTTGTATTGTGTCATAGATATTATATATATACATATAATATATGATGTTTAATTTATTGTCTGAAATAGGATAACAATTTGTTGAAATAACTAACTGAAACAGACTTGGGCATAAAAATAAGCTCTTGACTTAGACCATTTGATCGTCTACCTTGGCTCTTCTTTGACACATACTGGTTCATTATTAAGTTACAGAAGGGGAAAGTTAGATTGCTTTCCTTGGAAATGTTTCTGTTTCTATGGTTTGAATCTTAAGATTCTCCAGGACGATTAGCTTTCATGGTATAAAACATGATACACATGTGAAGGGCACCAAAGTCAGTGTTGGAAGACTGATTTGTGATCCAAATATAGACCCAGTGTACAGTGACCCCAATTCTGTAGATTTGGTTTACTTGTCTTCAAATAGATAGTCAAGGCCTAGAAAAGTTTGTTATACTGAGCCAAGCCTATGCTCCACCTTCTGTAAGGGCCTGATTGCTAGGCTGAGAAGGTTTAGCTATCCTCCTGTTCACTGTCACTGAACTCTGGAGTATATGTTATGATGTCCCAATTCTCTTAAGCAATCTATTGCATATGCTATTCATGAATTTATCCAATTATAAAAGACACTGAGTGTTTGCATTCTTAGTGTGAGATGGCCAATCCCACCGATCATGTTCAAACTGCAGAAACCCAGCTTGAATCAAGTAGTTCTGGAGGAACAAAAAGCAATAGAGGTGATAATGTAAACATGGTACACATCTCCATGGAAACTGTGCTAGGCAAAGTTTGTTTTTATGGCTTTAGTGTGATAGACAGATGAAGGATAGAGATGATGTGTTAACTGGTGTAAAATGATGGTGCAAGATATTTCACATCTATCAGTCTGTGTCAGAACAATTAGGAGGGCTGTTGACTACTGTGGTTTTTCAGCAGATGGAAATCATAATAGATTTTTTTAAACTCTATGTGGGGCTGGAGAGATGGCTCAGTGGTTAAGAGCACTGGCTGCTCTGGCAACAGATCAGATTTCATATCCCAGCACCCACACTGAGTGGCTCACAGCCATCTGTAACTCCAGCTCCAGAGGATCAGTCACTTTCTTCTGGCTTTCATAGGCACCCTGTGTGCTCACATGTGCCACACACACAGACACACAGACACACAGACACACAGACACACACACACACACACATGCCAACACCCAATGAAAGTGTAAATGGCCTAGCAAGAAGCCTAAAAGTAGGTAACTAATATTGTTTGAAGTTCTTCTCAGATTCCCCTTATTAGAATAAATGCACATAGCCTGTGCTATGTGACTCTGAGCTACTGCTCACCAGTGTGGATGCAGCTTGCTTTCCCACCCAGTGATGTTAGTTTTGACTTTGTGACTTCAACAGAACATGAGTGGAGATGAGGGTAGCAGCTCTCCCAGAGTGCAGCACTCTGATTTCTCACAGAGTGATTGCGCTGCTCCTGGTCAAAGGAGAATGAAGAGACTTGGAAAGCCAACGTGTACTCTTCCTAGGTCTTCCACCAAGGCAAGGCTGTTTAGCCATCCCACAAACTCATGAGCCAAGTGAACAGATGCACAAAGCGCACATTTGAGAATCATTTGCTAATCAGCCGTGCTGTGGCCATAGTTAGCCGAAACACTTGGAAGACTTTATTTCCTTATATTGTAAGATGGGAAATAACCAACGATGAGTTGGCTAGTTGGTCTCTGCCTTCTTCTTGTTCCCTCCCTCACTGAGCTTTGTTTTCATGCTTCTCTTCTTTGTCCTCTTTCCTTTCTCCTACACACACCTTTGGAACATCTTCCATGTGCTCAGGATTGTGCCTGTGTTGAGAAGGGTGATCCAGACCAGCCCTCATGGGACCTGACAGTATAGTGAGCTTTGTGGAGATGTGTCTCTGACATGCGCATTCCTGGGGTGAGAGACAGACCCACATGAGAAGCGCCTGAATGGATTAAAAACAAAGTTTACTCAAGTTGAAATGAATTAACAAAAACTCTTAGAAAATTTGGTTATCTGCAACAAATCAACAACTGACTAAAGCCACATAAGAGAACGATAATAGTATACTATGTGGCTTAGCGGGGACCAGAACCTTGACAGTTCTGATACTGTAATCACCGAGACCCAATGTGGCTCCAAAAGGTAATTATTTCTGGGGAAATGGACCAAGTGATGAGGAGCTAGGAAGACAGTTAAAACTTTTTCTTTTTTTGTAAGATAGATTTTAATAATTAACATAGAAGACGAAGAAAAATACCCATGCTATTATCTGTCTTCCGGCTTTGGACTGGCAACTTGGTGAAATAGGTAAAGAATAAGACCTTGAATGTTAGCGAAATTAATGGAAAAAGAACATGGGAAGGCGGTTTCCCATCACACATTTGAGCAGTGCTTGGCTTTAGAAATTGTGTCTATATGTTATTATTTATTTCAAAGTTGCGCCGGAGATAAAACCCAGAGCCTTGCAAATGCTGGCAAGTCTCTGCCACTGAGGTACACCCCCAGCTTACTTCTTTTCTGTGGTTCTCACCTTCCTAATGCTGTGACCCTTTAATACAGTGTTGCCATGATCTCCAACCATAAAATTATTCCATTGCTACTTCACAACTGCAGGTTTGTTACTGTTATGAGTCATATACAAATATCTGACACGTGGAATATCTGATATGTGACCCCTGTGAAGGGTTGTTCAACCCCTAAAGGTGTCTTTACTCACACATTGAGAACTGCTGCTTTTGTCTAGAAAGGGTGCATTTAAATAAGGAACTGCAAAAAGACTGATTGCCAGGGTGCTATAGGCACTGTACACTTACTGAATACTCTGAGGGTACACGGGTTTGTCACCTGACCATCTGGATCTTACTGCTCATGTCTCACAGCATAGGAAATAGCTTTTAGTTTGGAAAGGCAAGCAAGATACGAATGAGCTGGTGTCCAATGTGAATATTACCAGAGAACTTGAGAACCTCAGCCAGTTGGGCCCTAAATGGCATCCGGCACGCCTGCCTGTCTCCTTCCCCCGCTGCTTTCTCATCCACACAGGGAACTTAGTGCAACTGTTCCTGGTTGTTGCCACCCACTCTTCATCCATTTGTCACTGCCTCTTGATGCTGTGACACGTGTAAACCCTTCCTCGCTTCCTGTCGCTCTGTCTTCCCTGAAATAATTCAAGTCAGCCCTTGTTGATGTTTTGGGCTTTAAAACTCTCCCTTCCTCAGGAAGCATATGGGCCGTATCAAAAATAACCAGTGTTGGGGAATGACTGGGCTCCGAGCATCTTGCAGGGTCAGCTGTAGCCAACGTGACTTTGGCGTTCACAAACCATAGCTTCTCGCTGTGGACTGTGAATTGTACAGGCTATGCAAAGCCTGGCAACTGTAAAGGGTTTGTAAATGTGCAGGGTCCCAAAAATTCAAATTCAAAAACATAACGAATCTAAGTTTTGCTGTCGGTGATGACCCATGTTGCATTGCACGGCCCCACTGCAGCCTTGCTTCTGAATTCATATGTGTGCTTTGCACCACGCATGTCTATACCTGCCAACCGTACCTGGAACCTCAGCTTAGAGCTGAAACTGTCATGTTGTGTCCTGCAGCGTTTTCACTGCGCAGTTTTCTGCTTGTATGGAAATATAATGATTAAGATAGAAAAACAAAGACTTTTCGGCACTTTTATGCCACAGTTCCTCAGGATGTATATTAGTCAGGGTTCTCTAGAGCAGCGGTTCATAACCTATATGTCAAGACTGCTTTGGCGTTCTTTCACAGGGGTCACATATCAGATATTTACATTAAGATTCATCACAATAGTGAAATTGCAGTTAGGAAGCAGCAACAGAAATAGTTTTTGTCACCACAGCATGAGGGAAAGTATTAAAGGGCTGCAGCTTTAGGAAGGTTGAAAACCACTGGTCCAGAGTAACAGGCAAAGAGCAAAAGCTTCCTTCTTCCATACCCTCATATGGGTTTCCAGCAGAAGCTATAGCCCAGATTAAAGGCATGTGTCTTCCTAAGTCAAAGATCTGGATTAGAAGTGGATCTACCTACTTCTAATTAAGCAAAAATCCCTCATAAGTGTGTCTTCCATCTTTGAATTTTAGTTAATTCCAAATGTAGTCAAGTTGACTGCCACCAAGAATACTTATCACAGGATGTAAAAGTCAAATTAACGTATATTTGGGCTATACTGGGTTCAGATGTTTGGTTTTAAATATTGCTGTCTGAATTACTGAGTTGAGTATCATTAAAAAAATAATTCTATAGATTTTGGCTTGAGATTAGAACAGAGTTTCCAACACTTTCTGAAATGGCCCTAAACACACTTCTTCCATTTTTGCAAAGCCGTGTTCTCAACACAGATGATTGCATAATCAAAATATTGACTGACTCTGGGAATCCTTGGAGATGCTCTGCATCCTGCCCTGTCAAATACTCAGCCAAGACATAATATTAAGTAAAAACAAGCGCTTTCATCTCATTAGTATTCAGAGCTTGCTTTTATCTTCAGTAAGCAGTAAAAATTTTTGTATCAAAAATTGTCTTAAATGTCTTTTTCCCCCTTATTTTTGTGTTGTGAGACAGAGTCTCTCTGTGTAGCCGTGACTACCCTGAAATTTGTTCTAGGGACTCAGCTGATCTCGAAATTGTAGTGGCTTTGCCACCATACATGTATTGAGATTACACGTACATCTAATTGTGTCTCGCTTAAACTAAAGTTCTGTAGAAGCAGTAAATACTCGACTTACATGACTTCCTATACCTGTAGACCTGTGTGGTCCTATAAAAAATGTCTCAGGTGAAAAGCAGCTTCATGTGGAAAAACTTTAAGAAGCCGTCGCTCATCAGTGACAGAGCTAGGCTTGCTCTCCCCTTCACTTCTGAGAGCTCTCTGCTTGCTCTGAAAATCCTTGATCAGGTCATGTCACATCAGTCTTGGCTGTAGAGATGGAGTGAGTTATTAGCATTCAGCACATACTGCTTTGTGTGTGGCTCTAAGAACGAATCACCACGCATCCTAGACCTCTGCTGTCTCTAATGATCCATGGCACAATCTCTCGCTTCCTTCAGATCTCTGCGAAATGTCACCTTGCTCATGCATCTCTTCCTGCGCACTTTGCTCACCCTTCCAGTCCACTCTAAGCTTTTATTGCCTCACAGCCTGTTTGGTGCACCCTCTCCCTCTCATGGTCATTTAAATTCTCTCTTGGGTTAAGGATGCTCAGCGGCCCAGAGCTTGCCTAGAGTGTGCAAGACCCTGGGTTCAATCCCCAGCACAACAAAAATCAATACATAAAATAAAATGCTTTCTCATTTGGGTTTATTGCTTGTCTTTTTATTCTAGAAAGAATATTCATGAGAACAGGACATTTTGAATCATAAGTGCTTGAGGTAGTACCTGGCCCACAGAAAACGTTTAATCAATATTTAGTGAATGAATAAAATAATAATGTTGGCCAATAATACATACACTCCAGTGAATAGTGCAACTTCTTAAGCTTTTCCCAACAAATACCGACTTAATATAAGAAATATTTTGTTTTTCATGCAGAGTATATGATTTCTGTTGTACTCTGCAATCTCATTCTGTTGAAATTAACCTTAAAAATTCTAAGAACTTGTTATTTATAATTGGCACATAGTGACTGACTTATCTATGCTTATAATGAATTTTAAAATAATACTTTTTATTTCACGTTCTCTGTAACAAGCAGGTATCTAATATGTATTTGTTCGGTGACAATTGTGGATGATAAGCGGTGTATTTTGGCAAAAATATAGCCTCACTTTTCTCCCCATATTCAAATCAATCCACGGTGAGTGGAGGATTTGAGAAGCTGAGAATGACGGACTTGTGAGGCGCAGAGGGAGGGAGCAGAGGCAGGGCAGATGGCACCAAAGGGAGTCCTCTGGAGCCTCTTGTTTGTCTGCAATCCTCACGGGGGAATGATCTCACGAGGTTTGTGTTTTACAAAGAAATGTCTCTTATGAAAGTGAGGAAGACCGATTAAAAAGCTTGCACAATAGTTGCTTGGCCAATCATAAGGGCCACAGTCTAAGATAAAGATGCTGGTTTCTAAATTGGACATTGGTAGTGGGATAAAGAGATGACGGCACCAACCTAAGTATTCATCAGGTGAACTCCATGAACACCCCTTATGGGGTTGTGGCTCAGCTATTGAAAAAAAATCTATTTGATAGTTTCTTTAAATTTGAAGCATAAATCATGCTATGAACCAAAAATTCCACACCTAGGAATCTATCCAAGAGCACTGAAAACACACTCACATAAAAACTTGCATGAAAATGTTCATATTAGCATCATTAATAATACAGTGGAGCAGAAACAATATGAATGTCTATTAAGATGGTTAAGTATGACATATCTATACAATAAAATATAATTCAACTTTGGGTTCTCCTTCTTATTTAGCTTCTCTAGGATAGCGAATTATAGGCTCAATGTCCTTTATTTATGGCTAGAAACCAAATATGAGTGAGTACATCCCATGTTCCTCTTTTTGGGTCTGGCTTACCTCACTCAGGATAGTGTTTTCTAGTTCCATCCATTTGCATGCAAAATTCAAGAAGTCCTCGTTTTCTATTGCTGAGTAGTACTCTAATATGTATATATTCCATACTTTCTTCATCCATTCTTCCTTTGAAGGGCATCTAGGTTGTTTCCAGGTTCTGGCTATTACAAACAATGCTGCTATGAACATAATTGAGCATATACTTTTGTTGTATGATAGGGCATCTTTTGGGTATATTCCCAAGAGTGGTATTGCTGGGTCCAGGGGTAGGTTGATCCCGAATTTCCTGAGAAACCATGGTTGCACAAGTTTGCATTCCGACCAGCAATGGATGAGTGTACCCCTTTCTCCACAACCTCTCCAGCAAAGGCTATCATTGGTGTTTTTTATTTTAGCCATTCTGACAGGTGTAAGATGGTATCTTAAAGTTGTCTTGATTTGCATTTCCCTGATCGCTAGGGAAGTTGAGCATGACCTTAAGTGTCTTTTGGCCATTTGAACTTCTTCTGTTGAGAATTCTCTGTTCAGCTCAGTGCCCCATTTTATAGTTGGGTTGATTAGCCTTTTACTGTCTAGTTTCTTGAGTTCTTTATATATTTTGGAGATCAGACCTTTGTCAGTTGCGGGGTTGGTAAAGATCTTCTCCCAGTCAGTGGGTTGCCTTTTTGTCTTAGTGACAGTGTCCTTTGCTTTACAGAAGCTTCTCAGTCTCAGGAGGTCCCATTTATTCAATGAGGTCCTTAATGTTTGTGCTGCTGGGGTTGGCATGCTCCTGAATATTAACCTTCATCAGGCGATGAAAGGAGACAGAGACAGAGACCCACACTGGAGCACCAGACGGAAATCTCAAGGTCCAAATCAGGAGCAGAAAGAGAGAGAGCACGAGTAAGGAACTCAGGACCGCGAGGGGTGCACCCACACACTGAGACAATGGGGATGTTCTATCGGGAACTCACCAAGGCCAGCTGGCCTGGGTCTGAAAAAGCCTGGGATAAAACCGGACTCGCTGAACATAGTGGACAATGAGGACTACTGAGAACTCAAGAACAATGGCAATGGGTTTTTAATCCTACTGCACGTCCTGGCTTTGTGGGAGCCTAGGCAGTTTGGATGCTCACCTTACTAGACCTGGATGGAGGTGGGTGGTCCTTGGACTTCCCACAGGGCAGGGAACCCTGATTGCTCTTTGGGCTGATGAGGGAGGGGGACTTGATTGGGGGAGGGGGATGGAAATGGGAGGCGGTGGCGGGGAAGAGACAGAAATCTTTAATAAATAAATAAATAAAATATAATTAAACTATAAAGAAAGAACAAAGAGCTGGTGGAGGCCCTGGTGGCAGTAAACCTTAGAACATCATATTAAAAGAAGCTAGTTACAAAAGACCACACACATGAGATCTCTAGAATATGTTAAACCTGAGACTACGCTATATTAGTGGTTTCTGGGCATCAGGAGAAGTAAATATGTGCATTGACTACTAAGAGATACAAAGTTTCTTTTAAGATAATGGAAGAGTTCTGGAAATAGTCTGGAAATGGAGTGGCAGAGTTATACAATTGTATGGCTGCATTAAACACTGCTTGAGTGATATATTTGGTAGCTCAATTGAGAATGATTCCAATGGACTCATTTGAATGCTTTGCCACCAGGGAGTGGTACTATTTGAAAGGATTGGGGAGTGTGGCTTTATTGGGGGAAATGTGTCACTGGGGGTGGACTTTGAGGTTTTAAAAGCCCATACCAAACCTATAGTTTCTTCCTATGTCTGTGGTTCATAATGTAATTCTCAGCTACTGCTCAAGTGCTTGTCTGCATGCTGACATATTGAGAACGAATCAAACTTCTAAAATTGTAAGCAAGCCTCCAATTAAATGTTATCTTTTATATGAGCTGCCTTGGCCATGGTGTCTCTTCAATGCAATAGAATGGTATCAGGAGTTGGGTATTGCTGGGACAGACCCAGCTATGCTACTTGTTGGTGAAACATGGGCTTTAGGACTTTGGATTAAGAAAAGAGTTGACTTCTTTAACTGGAGCTTTATGGGCCATGTAGGAGGAGCATGAAAGAAGTTGAATTGTGGGGACCTAGCTCCAAAATGTTTCAGAGGAGACGAATATCAATAAGTGGCCTAGAGACAATCCTGTGATGTTTTGGTAAATAATGTGACTGCTTTTTGTTCTTGTCAAAAAAAAATCTGCCTGAGCCTTAATTAAAGAGTTTCTGATTAATGGCTTTGGCAGAGAAGATGTCATTATTATTATTATTATATTTTAATTACCCAAAACAATTTTTATATTTAAAAATATTTTATATCAACTTGACACACAAACTAGAGTTATCTGAATGGATGGAGCCTTAATTTATAAAATGTCTCCCTAATAAGGCATTTCTTAATTAGTGATTGATGGGGAGGGCCCAGCCCATTGTGGGTGAAGCCATCCTGGTTTGGTGGTCCTGGGTTCCGTAAGAAAGCAGGCTGAGCAAGTCATTGGAAACAAGCAAGCAAGAGGCAGTCCTCTATGGCCTCTGCATCAGCTCTTGCATCCAGGTATAAGATGAAATCTCAAGGCAATTTTGATTTGCATTTCCTTGATGGTTAAGGATGTTGAACATTTCTTTGAGGGCTTCAGAGGCATTTGTATTTCTTCTAATTAGAATTCTTACTTAGATCTATACCCCATTATTTGTTTTCTTGATTTCTTTATATATTTTGGATATTAGCTCTCTATTGGATATGTACTTAGTAAAAATCTTTTCCCATTGTGTGTAGGCTGTCACTTTGTTTGCCCTTTGCTGTACAGAAGCTTCATGGGGTCCCATTTATTAATTGTTGATTTTAGAGCCTAAAATCAATTAATCAACATAGTGTTAATGTTGGTCTGTTCAGAAAGTTTTCTTGTGCCAGTGAGTTCTCTGTTATGATTGTTTTGTCTCTTTGAGAGACAAGCCATATACACCCCCTTCCTGCCTGCAGCCTCAGACCCTGACTCTCTTCCTGTTTTCTCTCTCTCTCTCTCTCTCTCTCTCTCTCTCTCTCTCTCTCTCCCTCTCTCCCCTCTCTTCTCCCCTTTTTCCTTCCCCTCCATAATCCACCTAATAAATATCTAACTTTACCTTACATGGTGTACCTATCTGTCTCTCTCGCCCGCTCGCCACAGTCACATGGAGCCTGCAGTGTGGTCTCATGCTTGGGACCCCTGGCAGCTCGCAGCAAACCCACCTGCATAGTGTGCCTATCTCTCTGCCCCTTGCCCACCCACATGGCTAGCCACAGGGATGCCCAGGGGACCAGCCACCTTGTTTTGTGGGGACCGGCAGCAAATCCACAACATTCTCTACTGTCAGTTTCAGTGTAAATGGTTTTACGTTGAGCTCTTTGATCAATTTGGAGGTGAATTTTGTGCAGGGTGATAAGCATAGATTTATTTGGATTTGTCTATAGGCAACCATCCGTAACAAAAAAAAAATCCTGAAAATAAAAAAAAAGAACTACTAGAGGTACTTTCATTCTTGATTTTGATTTGAAGTTGTATTACAAAGCTATAGTAATACAAACTGCATGACATGGGAGCAAAACAGATATGTTAATCAAAAACCGAGTCACAAATCCTCACACCTACAATACCTGATTTTTTTATAAAGAGACCAGAATTGCACACTGGAAAAAATAGCATTTTCAGCAAATGGTTACAAGCCTATGGGAGTCAGGGAGTGGAATGTGGTTTGAATGACAATCAGCCCCATCTACTCATCTGAGTGCTTGGTCACCAGGAAGTGGCACTATTTGAAAAGATTAATGATGTGGCCTTTTTGCAGAAAGAATATCACTGGGGGTAGATTTTGAAATTTCAAAAGTTCACTGTCTTGAGTCTCTCTATGTCTCTGTCTCCCTCCCCCACCACCTTGGCCTATGGATCAGGATGGATCAGGATGTAATTGACAGCTACTGCTCCAATACTCCTGTATGTCACCATAATAATAATGGACTAACTCCCTTGAACTGTAAGATTTCAATTAAATGTTTTCCCATGTAAAAGTTGCCGTGATTGTTGCATTTCTTCACAACAGCAGACCTGTGACTAGGAGAACATGCCTTATTATTTATTTGTTTGTTTGTTTTTTTATTGAGCTGTATGTACATTTTTCTCTGCTCCCCTCCCTACCTCTCCCCCCCTTCAACCCTCTCCCAAGATCCCCATGCTCCCAATTTACTCAGGAGATTTTGTCTTTTTCTGCTTCCCATGTAAGTATCTCTTAGTGTCCTCATTGTTGTCTAGGTCTCTGGGATTGTGCATGTAATAATTGTCTTTCTGTATCTGGGTTTCCTCACTCAAAATGATGTTTTCTAGCTCCATCCATCTGCCTGCAAAAGTCAAGATGTTGTTATTTTTTCTGCTGTGTAGTACTCCATTGTGTAAATGTACCACATTTTCCTTATTCATTCTTTGGTCGAGGGGCGTTTATGTTGTTTCCAGGTTCTGGCTATGACAAACAATACTGCTATGAACATAGTTGAGCACATGTCCTTGCGGCACGATTGAGCATCCTTTGTATATATACCCCAAAGTGGTATTGCTGGTCTTGAGGAAGGTTGTTTCCTAATTTTCTGAGAAATCGCCACACTGACATCCAAAGGGACTGTACCAGCTTGCATTCCCACCAGCGATGCAGAAGTGTTCCTTTTTTTTTTACCTTACAATCTCTCCAGCATAAATTGTCATCAGTGGAGAATACACTTTAAATGGCGACGTTTTCACTGTACAGGAAGTAGATCAGAGTGAAGCTGCTATTTACCAAGGAAGATGCTGAAATCTTAGTGATATATTATTGAATGTGGGGGATGTAGGCGAGGACAAAGAGGGAGGCATCTGAGCCTGTCTATTTGTACAGCTGACAAGATGATGAACCTTTCCAAAGTTCTGCAATCTAGTCTGAAAACAGAAGTGCTAGGCAAGGAGTCTAAGAAAATCAGCCTGACACAAAACAACACCTACAGGAATGTAACAAAGAAACTTAGGAATGTAACAAAGAGGATACTTTGTCTTTGCTTGTTTGTTTGTTTTATTAAAAGAACTCCAGGAGGAGCCAATTACTAGACTATACTGTACTTTGCCAGCATAATTAGAAAAGTCAAGTGTGATTAAGATTTCAACTACAAACAGATGAAGAATATAAATGATACCACTTTCAGCAGAGTTCTTTTGGTTCATGAAATCCATGTTTATTTTAACACATCACACTGGATAACTTGCAGAGTCACTCTTATCATTTCCATTACCCAAAGCTGTCAGCCCTCTGGCAAAATGCCTAGCCACCCCAAGCGCTGGGACTTACGGGTTTTAAGGCCATACAGGCACCATCAAGCATTCAGGCAATTTACATAGCCACCTAGGGTCCTTAAGCCCTATGTGATCTATATGCAGCATGGTCACTTGATCTGCGCCTGCCGAAGCTGTGTAAGCCCCTGTGCACATGTGCTAGAAAGCCCTTAAAAGCTGGGCATGCCTGGTCCGCATCTCTCCACCCCCCCACACACAAACTTTTCCAGGCCTGAGCACGTTTCTTTCTCCCCATCTTAAGAAACTCTTATACTGGGTTCTGTTGTGTGTCTTGTGATCGTTCTTATGCCTGGTAATTTCAGTCACATGTTAAAGAAAACAAAGCAAAATGTGATCTGGTGTGCTTAGAAGCCCGAAAGACACATTCCAGGAGTGGACACATAGCTCTCAGGCAGAGAATGCCAATCCCCATGACAATTATCATCAGTCACAAAGTCTCAGCCGGCACCTGACTCAGTTCTCTGATGTTTATATCAAGTCAGGGATGGAACAAAGCAGTTGAGCTCAGGCTTTTCTCCCGCTCTCCCCTCTTTGACTAAGTCTTCCTCCCCACTATTGTTCAAAATTCTCCTGTTATCCTCTACCTTCACTCCTCTCAATGGTACAAGGGGAGTTTGAGCTACAAACTGGAAATACTACTCCTAGTTTTATATAGTAAAAAAGTCTCATGGAGTGAGTTCATCCCAAAAACCTAATTCAAAAGGTGATGTGTGTACCCAAGTGGGTACAAACTATTTCCTCCTGTGGGATGACCTTTCTGTACACTGTGAATATACATTCCTCTCATTGGTTAATAATAAAAGCTGTTAGACCAATAGCCAGGCAGGATAGCTTAGTTCAAACAGAGCACAGATGAGGAGGGGTAGAGTTGAGAGAGATACCAGCCTGCAGCTGAACAAGCAAAACTGTTGAAAATGAGGTAACAGGCCTTGAGCCACATGGCAAACCATAGAATATGGGTTAGAAGTAAGAGTTAGCTAGTAGTAAGCCTGAGCTATTGTTCAAGCATTATAACTAATATAAGTCTCTGAGTTTTAAAGGAGCGACGGGAGAATAGAGAAATCTCCATTTATGTACTTGATGCTTATTCTAAAGGCAATAATGCCCAGTATCAATGTTAATATTGCTCATAATGAATGCTAGTATGTGCACCATTGGGAAAATGGGATATAAGAAAACGAATGCTCAGTTAATCAAACCTGCAAGCCATGTGAATTGTAAGAATGTGACTAGAGTCTTCTCATGCTTAAATCGTGTCTTTCTCCACTGGTGATTACAAACATACCAGGCGCCTCTATTGCCTCTTTTCAGAGCCTTCTTCCAAGGCAGGGCTCTCCTACTACACTGGAGACCCATTCTGCCCTGACTTTACTGGAACACAGTATTGGTCCCATATCCCATCAACAATGCTGTTTTGAAGCGCTTTAGCCTCTAAATCAGTTTGGACAAAATTCTACCCTCTGATAGATCCCATCTGTCTATCAATGTATCCCCTTGTCTTTCCAGGCTGGATCTTAACACTTCAAGCATGCTTCTTGTTTGGAAAGCTGATGATAGGGTCAAGTCAGCATTTCACTTCAGGACTATTTTATTCAGAAGCAACTTTGTGTCTTTGGAGACCTGGAAGATGAGCGAGCTAAGCCGAAGGGGTACCTGATTAGCGCTGAATAATTCAGAACTAATCAGAGCATATTTTAAGCTGGTTGTCTAAGCTAACACATTCAGAACATGAGCCATATGATCACACAGAAGAGGAAAAAAATGAGAAGAGGAATTCTGCAGTTAAAACAGATTTAGAATTAACATTTTAATTGTAGCAACACTTCACAGCCCTCTCATTTTCTTTGTCTCCCACAGAATTTGTTTCCTCCCTGAATCCTGATATTTTAATTTCTCTCCATGGCAGTGCTTATTTTAAGCCGCACTATTATATTGTCGCTTCCCAGCTCTGCACATCAACAGGGCGGGATGTGACAGCTCAGCCCTGCAGAGTCCAGGGAGAGGAGAGCCAGAGTGAGCAGCTGCTCTCGGGAACAGGAGGCTGTGCAGAGGCGATACAGCCCTGGAAATCTGAGCGAGACTAGGAAAGTAACACACGGTCATCTCCACAGAGGGTGAGCACGGAAGAAGAGCGATCCACAGGCCTTGCTGCCCTGTTTTAAAAGATAACGATAGAGGACTAATGCACATTCTCCATAATGTCCTAGAAATGACATTAATCACTATTTTAGAATGTTTTCATCTCCTTCAATTGCACCAATAACTATTTTTTTTGTTAATTTCTACACTTACACGCATGCAAGGTTTCTGGCAAATGATGTGTGCAGTTTATTTTTTTCCACCTTCTTCACTTTCCAGTTCTTTCTCCTCCTTCTATTTCCACTGTTTCTATCATCTACCTACTTGACAATGATATGGGGCAAGGGAATAAAGCGCTTATAGGCCTGGAATGGCAGGACCAAGGTTGATGGGTAGCCCCTGCCTTCTCTAGCATCTTGTAGTAGGAGCGGCGGTCAGCATCTAGTCTTTGCAAGGGCCAAGATGTTTGTCTAGAACCAGCGGCTCAAATGATTCTGACATTCTGTTAGTGCATGCATCCTGTTAGCATATTTAGTTAGCGTAGCCTTTGCATCCTGTTCAGAAGCAGTAGGAACTCTGGGCAAAAGACAGAGTTCTGCACATGTTTTTAGTTGAGGCTCTTCTGTCGTTTTCCAGGAATCCAAACCATACTTTCTTTAAACCTGGTAAGAAGGTGAACTGAGATTGAAATCAAACGGTCCAATATGTCTATTATCCTGTAGTCTCTCATTCTGTTAAATTACCCAAAAAATTCATTTAAAAACCTTTCACCCGTGTTTAAATGAGGTCATAAAGACTGGGTGGATACAGCTTATGCAATTGTGAGCAGGCCCCAAGGCAAACATCGAGCAATGTGTTGAGAGGAGGAAAATTGGTTAATTATTAGCTGAGCACATTGGGGCACAGGACTTCTCTAAGGTTTCTGAGTTTAAATTGAAAGATTACATAATCTGACCCCCAGCAGTCCTCCATCCTCTCATAGTTTAATATTTTGAGTTAGCTGGGTAGATTCCATTCTTACATCTTTCAATTTTATAACATCTCTGATAAACTTCTGCTATTTCTCTACTTACTCCTCCATATAGCTTTGACCTGTAGACGAAAAGTGAAGATAGTATAGTCTACATTTGTGATGCAAGGTAGACAGCCCGGAGACAACTAAGATTAATATCAATTCTAAGTCCTTTTTAAATGTCACCGATCTATTTTACCATTGTTTGCAAACCACCACTGGCGGGGTTTTTTGTGCTTTGGATACAATTTAATTTGAAAGCACCTGACATTTTCTAAATCCTTGAAGGTTATATTTCCTACGCGCATCTTGAAGAATTGTGTTTGCTGAGGATGGGAAAGTTGCTCAGGAGTTAAAAGTTCTTGCTGTACAACCATGAGGACCAAAGTTTGGCATCTGGCACCCACAAAAGTAGGGTATTTCACGGGAGCCTCTATCTCCAGCTTTGAGAACGATGCCGATGGGAGGGTTGCTGAGCTTGGCTTGCTTGCAGCGTTGCCAAGAAAATGTGAGTTCCAGGTTCAGAGAGTGACCCTGACTCAAAGGAACAGCCAGAAAATGAGGGACACCCTCTTCTGAGCTCCATGTGTATGTATCTTATAAGTCACTTCATCTCTTCCCTGAGAAGAGCTTTTGGTGTTTTCCCACTGACTGGGTGTTTATCTCATGAAAATATTCCTTCTACTGGGCACATATATCTGTGGGTGGTCAGGAAGAAGAAAAGGGCAGATGTCAGGGATCATGAGAAAAACTACAGACAGGAGCTACTGGTTTCCCCAGCTCCTGATCAGAGAATCATTCATCTGGTAGGTCGGCTTCTTAAACACTAGTTGTCACCTGCCATGTCTCTCATGACCCCTGACACATTAGTAATCAACCACCTTTGCCTCGCGAGCTCAGATTGACTTTCAGTCTTGACTTCAGCTTTGGTAGACAATAGAAGTTGTTGCTAAGGTGTTGGCATTTTGCATATACATCTTTGTAAGACGCGATACAATCCCATGACTCGAGATAAGAGTCCCAGTGGTCATTGCAGAGGCACCTTTATCCTGGCTAGCGGCAGTGTGTTCCAGGATTAACAGCTATAGAACTGCAGAAGCAGCTCTCCAGCCCATCCTCTCCAGGGAGCAGAAGTAGTGCACAAAAAGCTTCCCCGATATAACAGTAAAATCAAAGCAAGAATGATAACATGCTAATTATTTGGCACATACATTCTAAAAGAATTTTATCCAATCATAATGTGAGTTATACAGCCATGCTTGTTTTTAATGTGACCAGTGGTTAATTCTGCTGACACAAATCATCCTTCACAGAAGGCAAGAAGGTGCCAGAAAAATAGGTATTTAAGGCCATGAAGGTCCTAGCCAATTTGCAAGATTAACATTGTATTGCTTTTGAGACAGCTCTCTTTAGTTTTCTTCTCTACAATATAGGATAGATAATGTCTGTGGTAACATAAAAATGGTCACAACTGTGGTCACAAATTTTCTCCGACCCTAGCCTCACACTTTGCAATATGACTTTGTAACCCCTTTCATCAAGGGGAACAGTCTGTGTTTCTCGTTCTTGAATCTGATTGCGTGTGTGGTTTATTTTCACCTGTGAAATATTGTGGAAGTGGTCTTCCCAACAAAAATGCTCTGCTTTGCCTGTTTCCACTGTGAACAAACTCCACTAGGCAAACACAGATGTCAAATATTTGTGACTTAAAACCAGCTGGGACTATCCCAAACTGCCCTTGTCCAAAGGAAGCACCCATCTGTGGTTAACTTACTCTGTCAGCCTTAGAAATGAGCTAAAATAATTATCCTGTGGCTTTGTGCCTATGAGTTCAGGGGATTTTTTAAGTAGCAGGAGACACCTGGCATTATTTACTGCTCAAATGTCATACTAAGATGGTCCCTGGAAATTTGGTTTTACCCCCAACTTTCTACTTTAAAAACTTGTGTTTCGTAGACCCTGGCCATGCAGACTAGCTGGGAAATGTCTTAACTAAGACTAGTGGAAGAGAGAAGAGGAGTTATTCACACGTGTGATGGATGTCCTACCCACACATTTTATTTAATAATGCAGCTCAGCAACTCACCTTAGAGATGGGAAATGAAGCCAAGGTTGTTCCTAGAGTTTTCATCTCTGCAACACTTCTGGTCTCAACAGTGACAAATAGAGAATAGAACATATCTTGATTGCAATTTCCCCTAATACAGTTTAAAACATGAAAAAATTAAAAAAATACATATTTATCACCCTTTAACCTCTCTCTTAATTTTTTAGACAAGATCTCACTAGTTAGCCCAGGATGACTTCAAACTAGATGTCTTCCTGCCGTGCCTCCCATCACCACCATCCTTACCACCGGGCTTACATCTCTCTTTCCTTCTAAAGTCAAAGCACACGCTTAAATTTGTGTATTAGTTCTTAAATGTTTTACTTTTAAAAAAAGGATTAATGCATGCTCAATCAAAAGAAAACACCTGACTATTTTTCCAGTTTCATTGAAATTTGCATATATTTGAACATGGAGATATCAAGCTGGTACCTACATAGCACTTTCACTATATATATATATATATATATATATATATATATATATATATATATATATCTTTGTTGCAGGAAGATATCAAAAGAGAAAGCAAGAACCAAATCAGACACAAATCCTTTATCTAAAATTGTGTCCTGCCTGCAAGATATGCTAGGTCAATGGTGGCCCAAAGCTTGTGGGAGAAACCAACCAATATCTGATTTTACTTAAGGCCCACTCCCATAAGCAACACTGCATGGGTGAACAAGAACTTGAGACTTGATAGCCCAGGGACTTGGATAAAACCTAATAATACTGACTTTAAAAAAGTGAGTTCTAATGACATTCTGCTATATTCTTATCAGTGCCTGGTTCAGCAATCATCAGAGAAGCTTCTTCCTGCAGCAGATGGGAAAAAATACAAAGACTCGCAGTCAGACATTATGCAGAGTTAGAGACCTTGGAACATTAGGCCCTAAATGGGATATTTCAACCAAACCTTCCCATTTAGGGATCAGGGAACTCTACAGACAAAAAGAATGTAAGAGCCAAGAAAACAAGGCTTCTAAATCAACATGAGCAAGCTCATATGAACTCACTGGGACCAAGGCAGCATGCGCAGGGTCAGAATGGCACTTACCAGGTCTTCTGCACTTTTTAAAAAAATTTTTTTTTTTATTAAGGATTTCTGCCTCCTCCCCGCAACCGCCTCCCATTTCCCTCCCCCTCCCCCATCAAGTCCCCCCTCCCTCATCTGTTCGAAGAGCAATCAGGGTTCCCTGACCTGTGGGAAGCCCAAGGACCGCCCACCTCTATCCAGGTGTAGTAAGGTGAGCATCCAAACTGCCTAGGCTCCCCCAAAGCCAGTACGTGCAGTAGGATCAAAAACCCACTGCAATTGTTCTTGAGTTCTCAGTAGTCCTCATTGTCCGCTATGTTCAGAGAGTCCAGTTTTATCCCAGGCTTTTTCAGACCCAGGCCAGCTGGTCTTGGTGAGTTCCCGACAGAACAACCCCATTGTCTCAGTGTGTGGGTGCACCCCTCGCGGTCCTGAGTTCCTTGCTCGTGCTCTCTCTCCTTCTGCTACTGATTTGGACCTTGAGATTTCTGTCCGGTGCTCCAATGTGGGTCTCTGTCTCTGTCTCGTCTTCTGCACTTTTGTTATGGCTTCCAGCTTAGCGACTTTATGGGCTTCCTGAGTGTGCCAAAGAGTGGGTTCTCTGATTCTTGTGCCTTCTCTGTGCTCTTTCCCTGCTGTTGGTTTTTCTTTTCCAACTTGGATGTGATAATTTTTATTTTATCTTAGTCCATTTTATTTTGTTATTTTTCTAAATAAATGAATGAAAACCTAGACATGACAAGCCCGGTTCTCGCTTTCTCATTTAATCCTGCAAATCTTTCCTCTATTGCTTTTCTTTGCTTTCCTGGGAGACAGCCTTGGCAGTTTGAAACAAACCTTTCCCTGTTCATCATCCTCTCCACCAAGGAAAGCTAGCCACTAGGGTAACTGAACTGTCATTTCTACCTGCAGGGAAAGGGAAAATCAGTTTTTCCCAATGCTCAGGAGTAGCTGACCATCACATAATGGACTTTACTGCATTTTTGTATGTGCTTTTGTTTAGTTATAGTTTGGTGCTTTTTTTGTTTTCTTTTTGGGTATTGTTTTGCTTTTTTTTGTTTGGAGGGTTTGCTGTTGTTTTATGTTCTTGTTTGCTTGCTTGTTTGTTTTTTTTTTTGAGAAAGAACTTAAAGTTGGATGATAGGAAAAGGGAGAAATCTGGAAGGATACATCATAAAACATAAAATTTGCATATATTTAAGTATCCAGTGTGTTTTTTATATACGGGCCTTGTGAAATGATTATTGCAATTAAGTCAACTAACAAAGTCATATAGTTACTGTGTGTGTGTGTGAGAGAGAGAGAGAGAGACAGACAGAGACAGACAGAGAGAGAGAGAAAGAGAAACTGTGTGAATTAAAAGTACTTAAACTTAAGATGTACTATTTTAAGGGCTAGGGGTACAGTTCTGTGGTAGAGTATTTGTCTGGCCATGCTCAGTATCATAGAAACAAACAAAAACTCTTCAGCAAATTTCAACTAGAATTATACAACTCCTATCTATTATTTGGGCATGTTGACTCACAATTGCAGCCCCAGGACTTGGAAGGCTGCAGTAATAGGATTGCTGTGTAGCTAGCCTGGGCTTACAGAGTGAGATTCTGATGAAAAAACTAAAAATAAATAAATAAGTAAAAATTTAAAAACATGGGGGCTGGAGAGATGGCTCAGAGGGTAAGAGCATTGCCTGCTCTTCCAAAGGCCCTGAGTTCAATTCCCAGCAACCACATGGTGGCTCACAACCATCTGTAATGAGGTCTGGTGCCCTCTTCTGGCCTGCAGGCATACACACAGAAAGAATATTGTATACATAATAAATACATAAAAATATTTTTTTTAGAAAAATTTAAAAACATAACCACAGTCACAGTGTTGTATATCAGAACCCAAGAACGTGTTCATCCTGCAATTTAAAAATGAACATGCATGGTTTTTCAGGCAAACCCCTTGTTTTAAGCCCGGTCACTGGTTTCATCTGTTCTACAGCCACATATGTGGGTGATCAGGTTATGTCTTCATTTTTCAGAGGAAGCAGAAACAGAGAAGTCAGGGATTTACCTGGATGCTTCAGAGTCTCTAGTGCCAGCCTCAACATCCTACTGGTACTGGGGAGACGAACCCAGGACCCCACTGAGCGCTGCAGCTGTTAACAGCACGTGTTTCATTCATTGTACTCTAGCTATATGTCATTGAAAGCACAATCTTTGGCAAGGATGCCCTAATGTTCAGTTCATAATCCTGCTTTAGAAGACAAAGGCTTTGAGAAAACCTTTCCCCTGATTCTTATATAACCTTAAATAAACAGTTTGTGTGGCGTAGATAATGCTGGAACATTCTCTGTTCAAATCAGCTCTGGGTGATACCTTTAATTGCTCACCGAGTAACCGTCCTTTGCTGTGTAAATCTTGAGGGATGAGCTAGCAGAGTGCTTTTCATGAACACAAATGTACTGATGGATTTCAACATGCCTTACTCCGTGTGGACTGCTTTTTAACCCTGCAGCCGAGCAGCACACAGATAATAAATGCACTCTCAAAATTATAAAACTCAATCATATATTCTAGACAATCATCCCACGATGTCCGGTGGATAATTTAAATGCAGAGATTCTGCAGAAGGAAATCTCCGCCTGTGGGAAAGCAAAAATGAACCTTTTATCGAAGAGCTGTGTGGTAAGCAGATCCAACGTTGCTGTAGCCTCCTGACATGCCTTGCGAGGAAATGAGGTTCAGCTGTGTGGATGCGTTTACAGCCCAGGCAACATCTGCACTGGAAGTTTTCGGTGTTGCTGATGTTCTAGAATCTCACCCCCAATACCAGGATCCAGACAGCTGCGCAGGCTCTCCATGATGATGCATCTCTGAGAGACCCGGAGGACAAAGATTTAGGCTCACCATCCTGGGTCTCTAGGCTCTGTTGTCAGGGTGCTACGTTAGTGATGCCATCAACTTCAAAGATTCGTTGCAGATGGGAACGTTGGCGAATGCCATCCCAGTGGGTAAATCTGTGAGGATGTGAAATGCAGGGTTAATAGACATCAAAGGGCCTTCTCATATCAGTCTTTGGGACTTGGGGGCACTATATGGTCAGGGAACCTTCTGAGTGTTAAACAAGTCCAATCTGTAGGACATGCACTAAGTGTGAGGTCCATGTTCTGAAACCAGGAAGGCAGGAGGGTAACGGGAGTTCAGGAAGGTTTAAGAAAATGATTGGTGCTTTGGGCAGATAAAACATAGTGTATTCATTCCAGGTAAAATGCCACCATATGAAACACTAGGCAGGCAGCTGCTGTAATAGTATCTAAGTATGCACATACCAGACATCTCTCACACACACACACACACACACACACACACACACACACACACACACGAGGCAGAGAGGCAGACACAGGCGCATATACACACACACACACACACACACACACACACACACACACACACAGGGCATACAGAGACAGACACATGAGCCTGCAGATAGACACACACAGGTAAACATGGAGGCTTTTGACCTCAAGGCCATGTTTGTACAGAACCCACACAAAGTGTCAACTCCTGCCAAGAGCAGGTCTATAACAGACGACAGCACTTCCTGGTCTTGGGGTTCCCTGGATACCCTGTTTCCACTGTTTCGGTACTGACTCAGAGCCCCTGATGTCCACGGGTAGCTATTTTGACTCAGCTGGACATCCATATGAGTGACAAGCTATCCAAACATAAATTGGTCCAGAGAGACCCCTGTTTCCAAGACTAAGTTGTACCAGTTCAGTTCTGCTTTATGACATTTAAATTTATTCTTCTGACCCATTTTAATGGTGGTCCCATTTGATTTAACCCGTTGGCTGCTAAGGCTGTGAGTACTCCTAGACAAGTCTCAGTGGGTTATGTGTTTCTGGGAAGCTGCAGATACTCTGGGAAAAGCTAGTAGTGGTTAAGAGTGATGCTTCTAGAGCCAGAGGTCCTTATTTGAATTACATTTTTGACAGTTTATAGCAATATGGGCTTGGAGATGGAAGGTAAACCTAGCTCACTTTCTTCAAGCGCTTGGGAACAATAATTACGCTTAGTTCATTTATGCGACTTATGCCTGGAAAGTGGAACAGTATTGAGCCGGTAGAATACATTTTTTTCATTAACTGTTCATTATGAACTGATAATGCCTTCCCCCCTCCCCCAGGCTCTTGAAGGCTCTTGATGTTAACTGAGATCGTGTATGTTGAATATTTAGCAATAATGCCAAACAAAAACTGGCCTTGAACAAGAGATGCTGATAAAGATGTCATTTGCTATGAGTTTACCCAAGGCCAAACACTCTGACTTTGTCCTACACTCATCCTCCCAGTACCTCCTGAGCTACCTACTAGAAATATCCTCTTTTTACTGTGGAAATAGCTGAATCACAGAGAAGTAAGAAGATGCAGGTCAGGGGAAACTGGCCATATTTGTCATACTGATGCAATCTTCTGTAGATGATGCACCTGTAGCCGTTAGTGTCTGAGTGTAATAGTTCTCATGCAAGATAAAAAATGGACCTCTAACTGGTAGAGTCCCTGATTTGAAGAGATATTCAAAATTTAGAGCTTTGGTTCCTGTGTTCAAAATATTTTGCACAGAGTCTCCAAGGTCACCATATGTGTCTGCCTCGAGTAGACAGAAGGAGAGAGGACGTGAACAATCATAGTTTTATGGGCAAGGCTAAGTTGCACTTAGTTTATTCTCATCTTTCATTGGCCAAAATGTAGGGTGGTGACCCTTACCTGCAAGGGGTGCCAGGAAATGTAATTTGGTTGTGTGTCAATGAGACAGAGGACTTGAGATAGGTGAGCTAGGTCAGAGCCAACAGAACCAATGAGAGAAATCGCTGACTTCAGAAATGTTCCCAGGTGAATTTCAGATATGGGCTGTGGTTCACCTTCAATTCTTACTACTTCAGAAGCGCACTCCAACCTTCTAGAATGAGAGACACAGCACAGCCACCCTGGAGAGCCTGACACACCATTCCAAAGTTGGTTTTTGTATTGTTTTCACAGCTGGGTAGCGATTATTGACTGCAAGGATGGAACCACATTTGGAAGTGGCTCTCATTCTTGTTGATCAGTCAGTCCTTTTCAGTGTCCCCTACTTGAATGACACTACTCATGTAGCTCCTGTTTTTAGAGGCAATGCATGCCCGTCCACTCTTACCAGAACTCTTCCCTGCCACCCATCCCAAATCAGTTGACAAAATGTATCCTTTGCTCTCCATGCCTCTTAGTTTTGTGCCTGGGCTATCAGACAGATGACACATTTATTTTCACTAGAAATAGTGAAGTATTTGGCTAGAAGATCACGTGAACCAGTGCCCCAGAAGCCCAGTGACAGGTACTATAAATTGGGGCACAGAATTTGTGGAGATTTTCAGGGAGAAGAATTTGAGACTGGTTTATGTGGATAGATCTAAGGGATCAGAGAGGGAGTGCTGAATTCATCACGCCTCTATGTGACAGTAGCTATGGCTACTGTCCATAGCCTGAAGGATAACCAACTGACTGACTCTTAAACAAAAATGGCGAAAGGCTTCCCAGTGACACTTGAGTTCAAACTATAGCCAACAAAACACAAAGCACTGTGATACTCTCATCTTCCTATTCCATAGATGTAAAACAGACACTGGGAAAACAACGTCTGACAGAAACAACTAAGCCACTTCCTGGTTTCCTTTTGTCTTCTCGTTTTTATAGAATTGGGTGAATTCAGATGAGAACTCAAAATACGAAGGCTTGAGTACTTCACGTTTTGTTGTTATGTCTAATGGGCATATTCTTATTACTAAATTATCCTAGAAATGTGAATATATGTAAACATTTCTAACAAAGAGACAGAATAAGGGAATTGCTGGAAACTCCTCACCATTACTAAGTATCCCTTGTGGTAGATATGAGAGAAATATGTTCAGATTTTTTTCAAGGCTACTCATTTATGCCTTAGATGCTGAAAATACAGCAGCTGACAGCTCATAACCTTCCCCTCTTTGTTGGGATTGCCTTTAGCTGCAAGGAATCTCTTTTTTTAAATTTTTTTGGGGGGGATTTCAAGACAGGGTATAGCTTTGGAGCCTGTACTGGAACTAGCTTTTGTAGACTAGGTTGGCCTCGAACTCACAGATATCCGCCTGCCTCTGCTTCCCAAGTGCTGGGATTAAAGGCGTGTGCCACCCCTGCCCAGCTGCAGGGAATCTCCTAAGCAAGGTTATACCATATCATCGCTCATTCAGGGTGCTATAACAAAATGTTGTAAACTTGGTGGTTAATAGACATATAAATTTGTTTCTCATAGTTCTTAGATTTCTGACATCAGTAAACATGTCTCTGTCATATTGGACTGGGTGGAGCCTATAGGGAGGGCCATGGAGTTTGTCCTAGTCACACCTGATTAGCATTTTAAAAAAAGCTCTCCTGGTCAAAAAATAATTACAGATACAAACACAATAAAGACAAATCCAGATGGAAACAATCTCTAAATGGGTCACTTGTTGGATAAATGTACATTATACTTAAGAGAGAGAGAGAAGAAAAAGAGTATAGACAGTTATAAAAAAAGTAAAGTCTTTAAAGAGACATAGTATAGATAGTCATAGATTAAAGGAGTAAAGAAAAATAAGCCACATAAAGATGGAAAATACAGAGTCTGGATTGTGTATATTATTGTGTTTTCTTTGAATTTTTTGACTGTAAATGAGCTAAGTACAGAGAGATATTTCATTGTACAGGCTGCTAAGCTAAACCAACATATGTACTTTTAAAGTATCTTGACTTCAAACTTGGGACTAAGGATATGCTGCTTTGGAAAAGAGGTACTGCTTTGTTTCCACGGAGGATTAGAACCTGCAGATTTCTGCTAGGCTAATATGGTTTGATGAACCAAGACTGCATGAACCAAGACTCCATGAACTTCCAATACTTTGCCCAACAAAAAGCAGGAAGCTGTTTGGAGAAAACTATGCCCAAATTCCCTAGATGATTGTTTATAAATGTTTGCTTACATTTAAAGGGGGATATGCTATAGAGATGAATACTTTGCATTGGTATGGATCTTGGTTTATTGATACAAACTCCAGGTCAGTTTTGTTACATGTATATTTCTGCTCTTGGTTAAGGTATTGTGTTTGTGCAGCTAATTAAAGATGTTAATAGATAGTCATCTATAATAGTCAAGCTTGTAGTCATGTTAGTTAGATTTTCTAGATGTACAGAGATATACAGGTATTCTTCAAACATTTCAAAGACTAACGGAATATGGCATTTAAATTGTTTAAGAACTTAGAACTTTTCATGACAATGAAATACATCTGCTCTTGGTAGCACCTGTCTACTTCAAGGGGATTATGGGCACCAGAGAGGCTCCTTGTAGAGTTTGTTAGCCATTTGGGCAAGAAACTGTTCTTGCCTGGACTGCTTGATGGTATGCTGTATGAACTGGACATGCAAGATATACAGAAAAATGACTGCTGAACATTCCTAAAGGTGATACAGTCCTTTGGTGTTTCTGCTACACAAAGAGTCTGCCAGACATTCTACAGGACACAGAAGAAAGCGACTGAAAACTGCCAATATAGGAAGAACTGTCTTTAAAATTTCCGGCTTAATGGAAAAGTCTGCGAGAAACTATGGGTCTGTAGGCTGAAGATGGATGCCCCAATGTTACAGAGGAACTTTTGGTGGCTGTCCAGGCAGTTAAATGTCTCTGTCAATTCTAGAGTTTTAGAAGTTACTTTCAGTGCACTTCCTGTTAACGTAGGTAATATTATATCCTTCTGATGGAGTTGAGGAATAGATAGTTATAAGTATAGATTTCCTTAGTTACATAAAAGATAAAGTAGATATAAATATTGTAACTGTAATTCTTGCTTCATATCTGTTTTGCTATATGTAATTTTACCATTTAAAGTTAAAATCTTCGTTTTCGTTTAGACAGAAAAGGAGAGGTGATGTGGGGTTCCCTTCTGTAAGTTGTGACTATGTTTTATTACCATTGGTTAGTAAAGAAGCTGCTTTGGGTTGATGGTGGTGCAGAATAGAGCAAGGTGGGAAATCTGAACAGAGATGTAGAGAGAGAGACGGTCGAGTCAGAGAGAGACACCATGTAGCTGCCAAAGGAGACAGATGCCCCAGAACCTTACTGGTAAATGACAAGCCTTGTGGTAAAATATAAAATATAGAAATGGGTTAGTTTAATATGTAAGAGTTAGTTAATAAGAAGCCTAAGCTAATAGGCCAAGCAGTATTGTAAGTAATAGTTTCTATGTGATTATTTCAGGTTTGAGCAGCTGGGATATGAACAGCAGTCTCTATCTGCAAGGTATAATTCAGGAAGGACCGGCCCAAGAATTTTCTGAAGGTTAAATAGACTTCTAGACCCTCAGTTGAACACAACAACCTTCAACATCTTTGGTGTCTGTGGTGATTTGAATAGGAACGGGCCCTATAGATTCATGTGTTTGAATACTTGGCCCATAGCGAGCAGCACTATTAGAAGGTGTGGTATTGTTTGAGGAAGTGTGTCACTGTGGGGATGGGCTTTAATGTCTCACGTGTTCAAGCTATGCTTAGTGTGGTTTTAAGTCTCCCGCTATTTGTAGATCAAGATGTATAACTCATAGCTCTGTCTCCAGCACCGTGTCTGTCTGCACATCACCATGTCCTGCCATGATGATAATGGACAAAACCTCTGAAACTGCAAGCCAGTTGCAATGAAATGTTTTCCTTCATAAGAGTTGCCAGGCATATGGTGTCTCTTCATGACAATAAAACCCTAAGATATATCTTTTCCCCTTTAAAACACTGAGGTCACAGTAAGTACTTTTGTGTCCTATCTTTTAACTAAATGCTATATTTTGAGCAATTTATGCTATTGATTCATTCACAATACCTGTTATTTAATAATTTCAAGACATTCCCATGAAAGAATGTGGCGTAATTTATCTATTCACTCTGATTGTTGAATATTTATGTTGATGCCAATTTCCCTGTATTATGGGTAATATCACAATGACTTCAAACAGCTTTAAGTCTAAATCTCTGATCATTTCAGTTGATTTCATGAGGCTAAACTCCTAGAAGAATAATCACAAAATCCAAAAGCATGAATTCCATTAGTAATACTAACATATACTGCTGTTTACGGACAGTTGTCATTTTTGCTTTGATGGATGTACACCTTCCTCTGTCACTGAAAAAAGCACTCATCATTTTCTTTTTTAACTAGAATTGAGGAGTTGATACAGTTCTGCATCAATCTTAAGAAATTAAATCACCGTTAGGTTGAAGCCTAAATTGGTCTTCTTATTAGCTGATATTCACTCTTCTACGATTCCTACAGATTTACTGCATCCACTTGTATTTTGGTTGAGACCCACGCTCCAAAATTGGTGTCGTTATCAGTGCCATGTTAAGCAGCTTGTACACGACAAGAATGCCATAAATATTTTTTTTGGAATAATTCATTGCCACTGTGTATTCATTAGTGACCCATTGTGATTCAGAGAACCATTGTCAATCACCGACAAATCCAGGTAACTAAGAGAGAGCCCCATTACAGAGAGAATGCAGCCCTTCCCCAGAACAGTTGCCAAGCAGTTTGATGGACATGTCCTTTGATAGCAATCTATTTTGTTTTCTATTTTCTACACTAAAGTCACTTGACTGTTGGTGTTTGAAGAGATAAAGGAATAATTTAGACAGAATATTATTTTTCATTGATTTGCTTACTTATCTTAATAGGTACTTCTATAAGCATACAATCCTAAAGTTATAGTCTTAGACTTAAGTATTAGTAGTAGTTACTATATCGATATAGTTACATAAATGTCATTTTTGCTTAAAAAGCAAAGTTATTTTGAATAGGTGTTACAGTTTATACACGAGTAAGGCTAATGAATTAATTAAGTTTAAGTGGCTGTGATCTCCAGGCCACATGAGACTGTATTTTAAGTAATTTTACCAAATTTATCCCATGTGTATTTCCATCCAAGGGTAAAATCCCCAAATCCACACTGCTTTAGAGAACATCAAAGTGCAGTTTTATGTCCTGACTCAAATCTTCAGTTTTTAAATATATATTAAACTCTTGGTGGAAAATGCATTTTGGCTAAAAATCAATGAAGCAATTCTAAAGCCACAAGCCGTATTGTTTTGTACAAAACAATAAAGTTGGAGGCAAATGTTTCAGAAGATAAACAGGCTTATTTTCTCATCCAATGCTCAAAATCTATACAACTGTGGTTGCTTACATTCTTTTCTGTAAACCAATGCGGGATCAAGGGTATTTTATTCACAAAATTGCCAGGGGTTAGACAGCAGGAAATTTAACTTATAGAATGGAAACTATCTACTCCAGCTAGTTCATGAGGAAGTAAATCTACAGCAGATAATTTGTGATGTGTTTCAAATAGGTAGAACTTTAACAGCAAAGACAAAGTGAGGAAACTTGGGAATGGGAATTATAATCATTTTTCTTAAAGTAAATCCCATCGGTCTGAAAACACTCATATGCCTCTACTATAGGTCACTTGACTCTCTTGATTTCATGTAAATTACCATGCAAAAAAAAAAGCCCCAGCTCACCTTCAACAATCAAAACAGCTCAACAATCTAATGAGAATAAGTGTAGAAAACACAAACAGCATCAGCGTCATGGGGATGTAAATGGATCTGGCCACGAAAATAAAAACTTGAGTGCACCTCATTCTACTCGCATTGGTAAACATTTTTTCAATGTTGGGCACCTGCACTTTTAAAAGACCAAACTTATCTTCTAACTCTTAAGGAGAAGGGCAGGGCACATCCAAGAGTATAGGATGCATGTTTATATTATTTCTTCACATCAGAAAGATTCAAACAGGCTTAGAATGAGAATGCAGCCTGATTGTAGAATGCAGGGTGGAAAAGGGAACATATTTAATGTGAGATGGTAGGTTAAGAGGCTGAGAGAGGGTGGGAAATAAGTGTAAACAGAACATAACATTTACATGTATGAAATTATCAACAAATTTAATCAAGAAAATGAAATCAAATTATTTCTTAAAGCTTTGGCAATTAAGAAGTAGCAGCTGACTCACATGATATATTCATGACATTGCTCAAACACAGGATAAATGGCATTCATTTTACCCAATCATCATAAAGCTTGACCTACTCTATAATACACTATATCTTAACCTATGAGCAAGATGATATTTAGTGGGAATGAGTAGATATTCACAGTTGAATCAATAGCATTTATGTTCCAAATTTGGTTCAAGCTGACTATCACATATTCAGAACGTAACACTCTGAACTTACAGAGTCACATATTAAAGGTGATTTAAGAAGTATTATCTTTGTCCTTTTTAAATTACATGTTTGTTTATGTGTTTTAATATCCCTCAAGAGAGATAGACTCGATGATAACCCAGGATATTTTAGAAGAAAAAGAAAGTCTGTTCGCTCTGCTTCCCCGAGTTCTGCATACACACATGCACAAGACTGGACATGCACAGATGTTGTTAGCCATCTCACTAGACAAAGGCTGAATACTACAGAAAAGCGTAATTGAGATTGGAGAGATTTCTTCAGAGCCTTCACTTACCAATGGCTGGCTCTCTCTCTCTCTCTCTCTCTCTCTCTCTCTCTCTCTCTCTCTCTCTCTCTCTCTCTCTGTGTGTGTGTGTGTGAATGAGTGATGGGGTGGCATTAGTGTGTGGGAATTTAACAGAATTGGAGCCATGGCAGACAGAACAATGGCTTTCCCCTAAATTACAGGTTCTTATTCTTAGAACATCAAGATATATTGAGCTGCATGGTAAATTAAGATTAAATATGATATTATAAATTCAATTAAAAAATTTAAAGTAACTAGGCATGGTAGCTTACTACTGTAAATGCAATGCTCAGGAATATGAAGTGAGGGGATTTATGTGAGTTTCAAGCCAGCTTGGGATACACAGTGAGCACCAGGCTAACCAGGGCTACAGAGTGATAGAGTAAGTCCATGTCTCCAGGAACAACTAGCCAGGGCTGATGACTTGGACAGTTCTCAGAGGTACTTTTTAGGTGTCTTAGAGAAGCTAAAAGCTGAGATGGGATTATCTTGGACAGATCCTAAAGCGGGCTCTCATATAATAGAATGGTATATATATGAGGTCTGTAAGTTTCTTGAGAATTTTATATTGGCAGAAATTTAATTTATACAGTCAAAATTTAAAATATACCAAGGAAATGGGAAGTAAAATCAATAACAGAGACAAAATGGAGACAATTTGAAACAGTGAGCAGTAAGGAAACCAGAAACACGGAGTGGGTGCAGTTTATAAAAAGAATTCAAAGGTAAAGTGACTGTTCATTCATCATGTGGTCTGAAAGTTACAGCTGAAGTGTCTTGGAAAACAGAAGGAACCACTGAGTCATGGGCTCTGTCTTCCTCACTTAAGTATGAGGCATTGGGCAAGCATAATGGAAATAAAGATGTATAGATATTTGTGTAACTATACAATAGTTTGGGCACCATTTTCTGATTGTATTAGAAGATCTTAACCTTCCTCAAATATATAGCAAGGCTTTTAGTTTGATTTGGTAGGTACATTTTCTATTAGAACAGACCGTCCTAAGATGGGACTCATTTATATTAATTCCAGCATGTGAGAGACTGAAGTGTTGAGAAAGTTTATGGGGTGACTTTGTATTATAAAACCCCAAAGTGGAAAGAGTCTTGGCTGAAAAGAGCAGTAGAGACTTTTAGGCTCCCATAGTTCTCCTTGTTTATGCTTGTCCTTTCTGTTCTTCAGTTCCCAATATTACTGCAAGCATTTGTGTTCCGATTCCCATGTTATACAACTCCTGGCTAAATTTGTTCCTGAAGTTTTAACCAGATACAACATACGAATGTCATTAGTATCTGTTCTTCAGTGATGACATTGAAAGAGGAGGAAGCGATTTGCTTGTACAGTAAGTGAAAAAGTAGGCATTTAAATCTGACTCTCCACTGCTCCTCAAACAGCTTTTAGCCACCATATTGTCCTTTCTTTGTTACACTCTCAAAACTAACTACTCATGTTTAAAACTGCACAACAAAGCTGTAGGGTGGCAAGCCATTCTATGAAGGCACAGGTTTTCCAGTACGATTAGATAAAGCCTCTTCCTCAGAATTGTACTGTCTAGAGAGGTCATAGTCGATGCTGATCAACTGGGAATCTGCAGAAAGGACTATAGAAATAATCAATATTAGTTACTACATATGGCCAAAGAGTGGGCTAAGTCATTACAATAAAGCATGCTTTTCATACTTTATCTGCCTTGCTCACAAATACCAAATTTTATAAGAGTAAAAGTCTTAATACATAGAAAGCAATAAGCTTGATTCACAAGCTAGTGGCTGGACTTGAGTTGAGTCTCTGGATCCATGTTGAGACAAATATGACTTCCTTTATGTAAGTAACTTCATATCAGATCACACACACACACACACATACACACATATATTCATATGTGAGAGAAGGGACCTCAAACACAAGAAATAAGAAGGGAGGAAAATAAGGCAACCTAGTAGCTAAAGAAAGAAAAAAATGTAATATAACCTTGTGTGCACACTACACCACACACACATACACACACACACTTGCGTAGGAAACTACAGCTTAACAACCTATTCATTCATTTACATTTCCTTTAAATAAATGAAAAGAAAAAAAAGAGGCAAAAGAAAAGAGGAATTACACAGCCTGGGAAATATTAATTGTCTTGTGCCTGAAATACCCTTTGGCAGCTCAAGATAAGTTCCAGATGGTTTCTGACTGGGCTGTTACCTCACAATATTCCAGTGTTGAATACGTTTGCCTTGCTTCATTTGTCTGAAACACTTAAACATTTCCAGGGCAGCTTTGTGCCTGCATTCATCGTCAACAGGTTGATAATGCTGCTTCCTGACTCTTCTGTCTCAACTGCAGCTGGCACCTCAGATCTCTGTGGGCCCGAGTCATAAAGTCCGGGTACTTAGCAACCAGATCAGATAAGCACAGGCTGTTCCATCCTTAATGGTGTGATTTATGGCAGAATGCACCCTCTGTATCATTTGTTAACATTTGAGACTGTAAGCTGATCTGAGAACAGTCTAGATTGGGAAAAGATGGGGACATCATTTCTGATCGCACTCTACCTGACGAATATTCTCGTCTGAAATTCGCCATAGCCTTTTACTGTTTTTATTGTTTTCTGTTCTAGGACTGGAAATGACCTTAGCTGCATAGTAACAAATTTCAGGCATTGACTCAGTATTTCCCCCACTCATTTTGTTAACCAGGATGAGGGAAATAAAAAATGAGTTGTTACAAAGGAAAACATGATGGGAACCTGGTGTTTGAGAAACCTTAGAAGAGCACAGCAATGGTATATTATGTGCCAGCTAAGATGACTTGACAGCCATGGCAATCTTTGGATATACTCGAAAACATACAGAGGGTTATAGGGTGCCTCTTAGACTCTCTGTCACTCAGAGAATTAGAATTCCTTTAGCTTAAATTCTACCAAGGCCCCTAGGAAAAGAGAAAGCCCAAAGAAGTCAATTAATAAATCCAGCCTGCTAAACAGGTGGCTGGCTGAGCATTTTTATACAACATAATATAAATAACAGAGAGATGCTGGTCTTTAATTTCTTTTCCAGTGTGTACTGCAAAATGGCCATTTTCATATTTTTTGCATAATGATATGAAAGGTATTCATTAAAATGGAAATAGCTGATGGGGAAATACCTGTAAACACAGAAAAGAGCTGATTTCCAGGAAAATAGATCCAAGTCTGGTAAGAGCACTAGAAGAAGGTGTCTCTTAGGAAAGTGGTTATGGAGCGAGCACAAGGAATATAGACCAAAATGTGGACTTGAGCTCGGTGGACAACTCAGGTCATGTGATAGACTGCTTCAAACTAGAGACAAAGACAGAAGGGGCTACGGAAGAAGAGATGTGTAGAAAGTCAATTTGGGAAGGGATATATGTTAAGCTGGCCATCTCAATTTTGAATATATAAAAGCAGAGTAGTTAAGTTGGCAACACTAAATGTTTATGAATTTGACACAGTAGTTCTAGTTTGAAGACTGGATGCTGATTACAGAATCCTGAATACAAAAAATTCACATCACTGATGGGGAATCTCTATCAGCCAATGATGTTTAAGAGATGGGACTAGGTTAGGGTGTGACCTTTTGGGTACCCAGAGGAAAACTCCAGGTGGCCCAGGGCTCCCTCTCTCTGTGGTTCCCATGCTTCACATTTGAGGTTGGACTTATCGTTCCTGTCTCATAAATTTGCTCCTTATAATAAAGCATATATAATTGGTTTATCTTGGTGTAGCTTGGGATTCTTTAAGCCACGCCATTCAACACATCACTGTATTTAAATGTTTTATTTCTTTAAGGTGAGGACTTACAATGTAGCTAGACTGTTATCTTGGCTCATGTGATTTCTGGCTCAGATCTCAGACTCATCAATGTCTGTGACCACATGAATTCATCAGCGTTGACAACCAACCACGTATTCTATTTTAACATACCATAAGTTGAGCAACCAGAAAAACATCCAACCATAGCTGAGAAAATAATTTTTATTGACTCCACTAAATTCTACAAACACTTTGAAAATCACACTTCAAAGGGTGTATAACGAAAGTATTTCTCAAATAGGATTTCCATTATAGATGGAAAATGGAAAATTGAATATAGAGTGATTGTTATTACAAAATTCTTTAACATCTGGGTGGGGAACAAATCAAACTGTTAGAGTTAATAGTGATTAGCTAAAAAATGTTTAAAATATGTGCATGAGTGTTTTTCCTGCTGTGTGTCTGGGCACTGTGGTGATGAGGAGGCCAGGAGAAGGCATCAGATGTTTCAAACCTTGAGTTGTAGATGACGGTCAATATCCATATAGGTGCTGGAAATTGATCCTAGGTCCTTGGGAAGAGCATTGAGTACTCTTAACAATTGGACTGTTTCCCCAGCCACTCGCAATTAAATTTTTGGTAGTCTACATTTTCCAGACATCTTTTAATAAGCCAGCGTTAGTTCTGCAATGGAAATTATTTAATTATCAGCATAATGATAATCCCAAGTTCTGCTAAATCTCAAGGGAAGATAGATATCTCTTTCTTTCCTCTGAAAGTCTTGACTTTAACTAAAGATTAAGCCCTAGAGTGAAAAGGAATCTCTTGGTTCACAGATGTAAGATCAACTCTTCTCCCCTATAGAATCTCTAAGCAAGTACTAAAACTTACTACCATAACACAAGCAAAAACAAACAAACAAAAAGGCAGTGGATCATTTTATCAGACCTCCTGGTTGTGCTCTGCTAGGAGAAACATGGGAACACAGCTGAATTTTAGAGGGGATCATTGCATGTTCGGAACAATTTCTTAAAAGTTTGGCCGAAAGTTAGTCAAAAAGGCCCTGCTCAAAAGGTAACATGGGGACACTGGAATCATGTGTCATCCTAAAGTCCAGTCCTGGCAGATCCTGATGGTGAGCAGATGAGAGGTTATAGCTACCATAATTGGATTTTGTTAGGCTAGGAGACAGAAATAGAGATGGATCTATTTTCTTCCCTTAGAGATTTGACATTTTAAAAGATATCCCTGCCAGTGGAGAATTTGGTGAAGGCTGCTCTTTTGCGGTGGAAATCTTAAAGAAAGCATGCGGCGTGATGATTCATCTGCGGGTGCCTGCCTGTTTAAATGAGGAGAAGGTATCATTTCAATGCTGAAAAGAGACTAGGGGTGGATGCGACAGTTTGGTAGGAAAGCATTTAACTCGCAAGTTGAACTCTTCAGTATTCATGGATGAATCTAGCTGCCATTGCAATGAAAGTGTGGGGAGTATGATGGATTTGGGGATTAATCAGAGCTTTGCCCTCTAATGCAGCACCTTGGGGAACATGCTCTATCTCTTTCAGCTTCAATCTTATACCTATAAAGCCAATACTGAGTAGACACCATGATGTACACTTTATATGTATCATCGCATCTAATGCTCACACTGACTCCATAAACAAAAACCATTAGAAATGTAGAAAGCTCTAGAAACGCAGCAGGAGGGACATCCCATAATATAGGGGAGCACAGAAAATATTTTCTTTCCCTTGACAATGTCACAGTCCTGGAACATCTCCTGATTGTTTAAGAGTGAGGGGTTAGAGCACACTTCTTGTCAGTTTCTTAGCCATTTGGACACATTTCTAACCATTTGGACCAGTGGAGGTTCTGATTATGTGCAAAGTTATCCAGAGACTGAAGGAGTAAGGATGGAAAACCAGAAGAGTCCATAGAGGCTAAATAAACAAGCAGGTCATGAATTTTGGTATTTATTCTTCAATTGTGCTATGGTCCTTCCTTGAGACCACATAGAAACACCAGAGTTTCCTTTTAGAAGGTAATAGAGAAT